>NC_139449.1:4636112-5352958 GCF_963924565.1 Ascidiella aspersa
GGTTTTGAAAGCTTTCGAGGGCATCCCAATTTCTTTGCGATTGTCCCGTTCTGGAGGCAATAGAAGATAAACACCACCACTCCTTGCAGACCGTTGACTGTCGTGTGGATGTACGTCATCACAAGTGACGTCACTTCGTTTCCGAGACCTGTCACAGCAAAAATAATGTCTGTTTAGTAAACGTTGTTTTGAATTTTAATGATCAGTGATTTAATATGAGTAATCAGTTTTATGCTTTACACAGAGTGACTTTACATTAACCTTGTAAAAAAATACATAAACATTCAACCATAGTTTGTTGAAACGAGCAAATTCACATAATACATATAGAAGTATAGTTTTTATTTATACAAATCTTGTTAACACTTCATATAACTTTAACAATAGGCTCTCTAAATGAGCAAAATAAGTGAGCTAGCGCGCTTGTCTGACACACTTAAAATGACGCACGGCGACGTCGCCTCGCTTGACTGGTTTTTTGTCGCGCTGGTCTAGCACGCTCGTAAGAGGTAGGTTAGTCGCTTAATAAGGGTGTTAAGCAAATTTCTATCTCTTGGGTTGGCGTTTACTTTGCGATTTGTTGTTAAAATTATAATTCATTTCATCCTACTTATATACAGTTATCTATTAAATATATTTTCACCAATATTTTAATATATATATATGTACATATTGGGCTATAATAGGTATATGGACATTGAACACATTAGGTAATGGGTATTGTAAATATTATTTGCAGAAAGAATTAACAGTTATCGTTTCCACACAATTTAACCATTTGAATTAGGTTTATTGAAAATAGTACTGCATACTGAGTATCCTTAGAGATGTAATTACGTAATTACAAAAATAGACATATCGCTACTAATTAATGATGAATATCAACAAAATCTGATAATTGGAGCCTGGAAGTTGAAGATTAACATGGATTAAACTTCGTTGGGTTTCCGCCATTTTGAAGTTGACGCGCATAATGTGTTCATGTAGATCAATTCGTTTTCCCGCGCTTTTGTAGACATTCGCGCGCTTTCTGACACGGGTCAGCTAACACGCTCATGTAGAGAGGCTTAATGCTTTATAAAAATGAACAATATCATCTTATATTACGTTAAAAACATACAAATTCAATTAAAAACAAGCATTTAATATTCACTTCTTTATACAAAGTAGCAAAAAAAGTCTTTTTATGCAAAACCTACGACATCACTTTATTCAAACGTGCAAAATAACCTTAACACTACCGTGAAAAAAAAAATTGCCAAAATGGAAATTATTCCTTTATATCACTATTAAAATCTGCAGATTCATCTTATACCTGTTAAAAATCCAAGAACCCAGCTCGCTCCGAGAACAAGCAAAACGAAGACAAAAGAAGAAATAAACTTCTTTGCGTTTTCCATCTCTTCTCCTTGTCTCCGCTTCTCCCTTCCCCTGAATGGGAGTGCTGCATAAGCGGCGATGAGAGATGCAAAGAAGTTGAACACCAGAACAATCCCGAGCGGGACAGTCACCGAGAGAATGTACACCAATGTACCGGGAGCCAACCAGCATATGTCGTACTTGCGGATATTCTATTAAGCAAAAAAGCAACTAAGTTATATAAACCAATGGATGCAGCAACATTGATTTAAAGATATATCAACCATATAGAATGCTGTTTTGATATTTGAAGCTGTTCAAAAATTAACACTTGTTTCAATGAGTGGCTACCTGTTGAAATTGGTGACATTTTTCGTAGTGAGTACTGGGCTTCATGTAGTTTCCCGAATACAGCAGACCGACGGCGAGCGCTGAGCCAACTATCAGGGCTGGAACGAACCATCCCATCACCAAAAACGCTCTGTTTCTCTTCTCGGGGTCTTCGGTGTGAAAGCGAATTGGAAACGCCAAGGCCATCGCCATACGTATACCATCGAACATAAACCAGATGCCTTTTTTTTCGGTAAGTTTTAGTTGTTAACTTTTCGCGATGAATACAAACAAAAATAGTTCATAAGTAAAAGGTATTTTTAAATACAACTAACTATAGAGCATAATGTTCGGAGGCTGTAGTAAGACGTAGTAAGAATATCAAAGTCCATACGGTAGTAGGTAGCATTTTAAACGTTTCGAATAACTTTTTATTTTATTTGTAACATGGATGTTATACCTTTGATGTTGTATTTTCAACATTGATGGTATACCACGTATACTTCTCTACCTACAACTAATTAAAATGCATTTAAGTCAGGTCTATTTCTATTTTCCAAATTACATTGTGTTACTATATACATTGGTTTTCGTATATTGATTGCTTTTATTTTAAGCATTACCTGTGGCAAGAAGGAAGTATTGAATGGCGGCCGTTAGAATGAGGCACATGGTGTCGTCGTTTACAGCGGCATCATGAACAAGATTGACCACATGCAACAGAGTTAGAGCGATGGCGATGTTCAGCTGGATGAGAGTACGGTCGCTGCTGATCTCGCGTTTGTGCTTAACAAGGAGTGCGATGGTGGCCATGAGGAACGCGACCGAAATCGATTCGCACACGTAAGATAAGATCTAAGAAACAAATCAAAATTAACAAAAAACGTCTTCATTTTTTCGACAAATAACTGTCAGGTGTTTACCTTAACCTCCTGCGTTAAACCGACCATCTTTACGGACAGAAGCACAGAAAACACGGTGTGGTGATCGCATTGGCAGAAGATCCGGCTCCCGTCTACTCTGGTGCGACAGCCGGCGGTGGAGTAGGCTCCAGAAGACTGGACGATGAAAACACATGTGAGTTGGACCTCTTCTAGCGTGAGACCTTTCGAGGAAGTGTTGGAAGTTTCTTTGGCAAGCTTCTCACAAACCCTCTTGTTGCTCTCTTCGTCTTGCGCGACGCTCTTCGACAAAGAGATGGAACCGTTTAGTGTGGAGTTTGTGGTGACGTCGTAGCCCGAGACACCGGTGAAAATCATCGGGGAAAGATGAAGCAAGTAGGTTGCCGAGCCCATGATATGGCTGGAAGCACATTGCTGAAACCTTGAAGTGTTGTGAAAACTCACCTCAAATGCCAACACGAAAACATTAGAGTCGTTTCCAGCCCTAAATGTTGAATTGAAGGAAGTGGCGTTGGTGAGCTGGATTAAACCAGTGCTGGCTCGACGTTCAGTTGTATTTAGTTTGTTGATGTAGATCACAACTTTGTCGATGGTTTTGTGAATGGAATTGTTGCCACCCTCGGCCGCTACCATTACGAGATCACTTTCTAACGACACTAAGTCGCTCAAGTTGGCCGAGAAGTTAGTGAAACTTTCAACAGCCTCCAGAATACTCTTTTGAATCGAATCAACGACCTGATCTGAAATCAAAGTGAACAAAATAAGAGTGACATCCAAAACAGAAAAACATCATAACGATTCTAAAAATCGCATTTACTTTGCATTGGTGTGGAGAAATCGTCTGGAACCGTATAGCTATCACTCCTTTAGAAGGAATGATACGTTATATGTGAAACCGTGAAGTTCAAAATTAGCAATTTTACAACATATAAAAATAAAAGGAAAATAATAGTATGTTGTGATACAGCGTTGTTGAACCAATCAAAAGGTGTTAAACTGCACGGCCAGTTCTGGATTTGATAAATGTCCTAATAATCATTAGGTACAATATGCACGGATCTGTAATGTAGCTTGATAAAGAAAGTAAAAAAAATATGTTCTACCTTTTACAAGTGAGGTTTAGATATATTTCAGTCACAATAACAGATGATAATACAAGTGTGTATGTGCCATTCAAAGGCATCAGTTGCACAAGTCAAGTCCCAGTCAAGTCATTATGTGAGCATGTCAACTTTAAGTCAAGATCTTATCATAACAATAAAACGTAAAACTATTAAAGCAGGCTTGCCACGCTTGCTATTTTGTTTTTAAAATTTAATACGCTTACTACGCCCTTTTACTTTATTACAGGACCTTGATATGAAAATTTTTGACGGCTAATGGTTTACCTGTTGGTGCAGAATCAACGTAGCAAGCTGCGGATCTATTGAAACTCATACAGGGCCGTTTACGGAACTTAAGATTGCCGACCAACGCGCAATTTTCTAGGTAAGAACCAGTCGGTTCCTCGTTTCCCTGTTCCCACGGCTGGTATGACGTCACGGTGTCGTCATTCCACTTCCAGAAGCTTCTGTTGTACGTCTGGTTGCCGCCTCGGTAAGTTATGCCTGTTTAAGTAAACACAAAATGTGACATAAAACGATTTAAGCATTAGTTGGGAAAATTATAAAAGTACAAGCCTATCATTTAGAAAACTACTTAAGTCTAACTCAAGCCAATTTAAGTAAATAGCAAGCGAATTTCTAAGTCACGTAATTGACACCAAAAGTAACTATTGAATTAATAAAATCGGTAAAAACACTTTATTCCAGGAAATATTCGCATAGCAAACAACACAAAAAACAAATAGCAAGTCGAGAGTTTAACATTTTCTGCAATGTATTCAAGTAAGGCTTAGAATCAGTGTGTAAATAACTTAAGATAAAGTTCAGTCATTGAAAAACAAACGACGTCTTTACTGTGGTCGAATATACATAAATTTTACAATTAAAAGCGAGAAAAACTTGGCAAAAATTCAGATGCGTTGAGTTGTTGTTATTTTCTGAGAAATTTACCTATTAAAGAAAACGCTATACGCTGGACAAAAAATGGCAAAAATGCTCATAACAGTTTGGTATCGGATCGGCACCGATGCCATCTGATTCCACCCTTTTAAATTTATACTTACCACTAAATTAACTCACCAAGCCATAGAAAATGGCTGTCTCTCAAACACTCTACTAAATTCATTTCTTCCGCTGTTTCTATCTTTAAAGGTTCAGATTGTGGTCCGAAGCCCTTGCAGTACATTGCAGCCTTAGATTGCAATTCCGTCGTGTTTAATTCTTTCCAGTAAAGCTTTCTGGTTTGAGCTGGGACACCTGCAATATTGAAACAAATTAGCTAAATCCTACTTTTAGACAAGCTTAAAAATAAACTTTTTTTCAAGAAGCATGAAGTTTAGTACAATTAAAATGACAATTTAAAATCCCAAACAACGGTTTAAAACAGGGTCTGGCCATTACCTACCGCCAGTAAACCCAAATTATCCGGCCCGCGGCCTATTTTACAAACAGGGCACAAGGACATTCAAAGGCAAATTTTATTTGTGCTTCGAGCATACTTTATTTCTGCATCGAGTGTAACCTGTAGAATTGTAGATAGGTATAGCCGTAAATTCTACACAGTTAAAATTTAACTGCCCTAAGAGACCTTTCTAAGTTCAGTTTTGGTCAGCGACTAAAAAAAGGTTGCCCACACCTGGCTTAAAACAACGCCTTTAGTTTAAAAAAGCCTTCACCTTCATGAGATAATAATGTTAGCACAAAACAAATAAAGCGTTAAAAATCGGACCTAAGTAAGCCTACTAACCTCTCTCTAACAATTTGTTATGAAGCTCATGATTAGAGAAAAGCTCAAGACAATCCTCAACAAATCCGCTCTGGCTTTCTGACTCAGAATCTATAAAAATGAAAATAAAGTGGATATTATTATTTTTAAAGCTTTAAAATAAATGCCGAAGCCAATAGGAATAAATCGCCATCTTGAATAAACTCGTTTCTACACACACTTGTATCATCGTCAGCTAATTTCATTTATTTGTCCTAATTTTATTATTTTATTTATAGTAAGATTTATTTTACAGTAAATATTTAACTTAAATATGTTTATTTTGACGGTATAATAATTGCTGACATTGTGTGCTGGCCACCTGTTGGTATCTTGGTATGTGGATATCGCCTAACCTTTCGATCCTATCAGAATTTAGATTATACCTGTTTATGTTTTTATTTAAATATTGCGTTGTAGTTGTTTTTAGTTAAGCTATTACCCATGGTCGGTTATGACTCATGGTCGGACGATCAATTTTAATAGTTTAACATTTGATTTTGTATGACAAAGACTTGATTTGAAATTACTTCGTTCTTGTTATGACTTTGACTGGGCAAAAATACTTGAGTTGGACTTAAGTTAAATTGCGAATGACTTGACTTGGACTGTCATTTCAAAATGACATGTTGTTTAAAACACTGTTTACCCTAAATTTACTCATGCCACTAATGTTGCTTTATATATATTTCTCTTTAAAATGTTTAAATTTTTAATTAAGACAGGAAAGTCTAAATAATATACTCACGATTGTATTGACATGTCCTGTTGTTGCGGAATTCGTTGAAGATTGATGAAAACTTAATCCTTTTGGTCGCATCTTTATACAACGAAGCCGAACAATTGATGTAACGATCGCACAACTCCCCTCCACATGCCACTATAATACAGTGTAGTGAACAAGTCATTTTGAAGTGACAAGTCCTGTTAAAGTCATTTCTAAAATAACTTAAGTCCTAGTCAAGTCTTTTTCCCAACAAATAAACTACAAAACTACTACAATTGGTAAACTCGTTCGATTAAGAGAAATATCTTAACTTAAAGCAACAAAGATGATGCATATAGCAAGCAAATTGTCTAAGTGCAGAAACTTAGATTATTATCCCAGTTTTGCTTTCTTAATGACATAACTTCATTTTAACCAAAGTCATTTCTAAAAAAGACTTAAGTCAAGGCATTTTGTCCGAAAGACCTAAGTGAAGTCGAGTTATTTGAAAAGAGTAACTTAAGTGCACTTAAGTCAAGTCACTGACAGTCATTACAACGATGCACTATACAGAACAAACGTATACGTTTATGTTGTTCAGAATGAACCACTAAATTAATTAAACTTACCAGCATCAATAAGGAAGGTTTTACAGCAAAGAATTAGCGCCAAACAAATCGAAAATTTCCAAACCATCCGCATCTTTTTAATAAAAGTTTTGTTCGTATGCCAAGGTAATTAAGAAATAATTCAACCGTAGATATAAAAGATTTACAATACAAAATACGTTTATCCAATGTTGTTAAAGTAAACAATCAATCTGTTAGCTTCAAAATAATTAAAAAAGGTGTTTTCTCGTCTTTTACGATACTGCTTTTTGAATCCGTTTAAACGTAAAGTATAGGGCTTTTTATCAATGAAAAGCGCTTTGCATTTTTTTGCGCATTTGAACAAACAGAAAAAGGTAAAAAACAAAATTTGCCAAACGTATTAAAACCGCTCTATGACTTCATTTGATAACAATTTCTATAAAAATAAAATTAGACACAGTGCGAATCCCAATATTGCAAACGCGATTAAAGTTCTTTCACAACATTGCAGTCGAAATATGTTTTACCTTATAAAACATCTGATCATTCTAAACAAAAAACGTACGTATTTTAAAGTTTAAGTTTAAAAGAAACGTTGCCAAAATATAAAAGACCCTAAATGACCAAACTCTATAAAAATGTCCAAACGTTCTAATAAAGTTGAACACTATATTTAATGCGCGAATCCAAATATTGCAAACACAAGTGGAGTTTGTTTCGCAACATTGCTGTCACTTCCACTAATGTTTTATAGTACACTATATTTATTCGTTGAATCAAAACATTTAAAACATGGTTTGATAGGTTATTTTCGGGCCAGGTGACAATCGCGGACAGTGAGTTGGCAGAAAAGTTTTTTTGTAACATTAAAGCTTAAACGAAGCGTCGCAATGGGCCCAACATACCGGTGTCACCTTTGGCGCCCGCTTTTGGTACGTCACAGTCGAGCCGTCGACGGATTTAGGCAGAAATGCTGGTTGCTGTAAAGCGTGGGGTTTACTATTTCCTTGTTCATTACTGAATCAATACGTCTGACAGGGGCGAATCTACGGGGGCACGTGGTCATGCCCTTCCCCCAAACTGGATATGTTGACTAGTAACTACGTAAATGCAAAACATTTTAGCGCTTAGCGCGAGTCAGACTTTTTTTTCTAGCATGTCAAACCTTACTTTGGAAACTACTTTGGAACGCTTTCAGTTGTTAACACACTTACGTGTGTGAATGTTTCATTGAATAATGATATATCACTGTAGATCCCCTTCATTATGAAGTTGCTTGTACTAACAGATTGAGCAAGCATCGGGGTATGGTTGTTTCCCGACTCGTTCCTCTGTGAGCCTGCATGCAGAGCGACGGTCCTGGCTTGACTGGAGGTCGTTAGTTCGAACCTCACTGCAGGCTAGTTCATTTTCAAGTCTGCCCTGCTTGCATCATTGATCGACAGATTCGGTGAGTCTGCAATGGCTTTCGATCTACTAATGATGCGTAAGCCGCAAAAAAGCAGCTTCAGAAGGGCTAGATCTCAGTTGTTAATACACATTCATTGAATATATATCTTGTATTTTTTCTTGAATCTTTTTATCAAAGTCAAATTGCCACAAATGTTTAGTTTGCCAATATTTAAACATATGATCTCTGATGCTTTATTGTTTCTTTATTATTAACTAGTGAGGTGAACTATAATTTTGGATATATATATAGACGGACTCAGTGACCTCTACCACAAAATAATATCGGTAAACCGGTTTAGTCTAATTGTTGTTATTTATTTTTTCCTTTTTGTATAAGCCTGCACTTCATTCGGCGAACGGAACCTTTTAATGCAGCTACAATTTTCTAATTTGTTAATTATGTTTAAACAAGTATACTTATGTGATTCACCGATCTCAACAATAATGTATCAGGCGTAAGTTACAACACCAACAACATTTATTGACTAAAAAGTAATTTTTAGTTTAATCACAAAAATTAAATATTTTTCAAGGTAAATTGTTAGTTCAATCGGAAAATAAAATATCTTTGAACAAAAAGTATCAATTTAACATTGTAGAGGAAGTGTTGGCCTAAGGAAACTAACAAATGAGGCATATTGATAAGAAAGCAAAAGCACATAGGTAAAAAGTGGTTGCATGTGTTATCACTAGGGCGAATATCTTTTGACTTGTCAAAAAAAGTCAAAATTTTGTCAAAATTTACACGTTAGATCAAAATTTGTCAATATTTTTGTAAGTTAAAATCCAATAAAATTGCAAATAAATCGCTTACAAAATTAAAAAAAAAACTAAAGTCAGCTTTTTGAAATTGGTCGTTCAGTTATTTTGAAATTTATCGTTCATTTAAAAAAAAGAATAGTTTTCATATATGTTCAAAGTCATTTTAACCGTATTACATCTTCATTAGAGCAATATACAGTATAAAAGATTAACGACGCCTAGGTAATTTAAATCAATGTATTTCTAACAGGTCAAAATAAATTATCTTCCGGTCAAAATTTTAATTTTTCAGATCAAAATTTCCTATTTTTTTAGGTCAAAAAATATTCGCCCTAGTTTTTACATGTGTGAGAGGAAGTGTTGGCCCACGGAAACTAACAAATGAGGTATATTGATAAGAAAGCAAACGCACATAGGTAAGGGTTACATTTAGTTTGCTCGTGCGTGAAGTGGTTGCATGTTTATTACAACCACATGTGTTATTACATTTGTGAGAGAAAGTGCTGGCCTGCGGAAACTTTCAAATGAGGTATATTGAAAACAAGACAGAAAGATTACATTAGTTTGCGCCTGCATTGGCTTCATGTAATATTGGAGGCTGTCAGGAGCGAATTCAACGATGGGGCCATCAGGCAATGCCCACCAAAACTGTACTGCAAAGTTCCACAATAGAAATACTAAAATGTTTTGAAATTTCTATCCATTTTTTTTGTTGTGCATTTTAAGGCAATTTTTTCAGCACAAAGAACCAATATATACCATGTTACGCCCAAATTTTGTTAAATTAAATTATAAATGCTGTTATTTCGAATCTCTTTTATGTGACGTGCTTCACGCAACCTTTTAATTTAATACGTCACGCAACCTTTTTATTTAATACGTCACGCAACCTTTTAATTTAATACGTCACGCAACCTTTTAATGTAATGCGTCACGCAACCTTTTAATTTAAAAGTATTGCCGATTTAAGTCAATTAAAGGTTTTTTTCGCTATTTTTGCAATTTGCGCACGAGTTCGCTTGAAAACGACAAATATTTGTAAAATTGGTTGTTTGATGAGATTGGACTTGGTCTGGGGTATTGTACACTATTGAGGTATTGCAAACAAGGATAAAGCAGAACAGTAAGAAACGATAAGATAAGAATACATAAAGGCATAATAAAGGACACTGAGTGAAGTGCACTATAAATAAGGTTTTAGAGTTTTCTTTTCATGTGTAATTGCAAAGAGGATTAAAACAACCGTTCTCTTTTTTTCAGAACATGGCCTGCTTTTACGAACATGCGTTAGTTCCTGATGTTCTTAAGCGGAGTTAGCCGGCAAATCTGAGGTAAGTTAATTTATAAAAATCACACGGAATTCTTTATTGGTGAGAAGTGTTTGTTCTCACGGTAGAATTCCAGTTTCGAGGGTTGGAGGTGGAAGAATTTCGCTTTGGTCGCTTTCGAGGGCATCCCAGACTCGTAGCGATGGTCCCGTTCTGGAGGCAATAGAAGATGAACACCACCACTCCTTGCAGACCGTTGACCGACGTGTGAATGTACGTCATCACAAGTGACGTCACTTCGTTTCCGAGACCTGTCACAGCAAAAATAATGTCGTTTTCTTTAAACGCTGCATTGAATCGTCATGATTGGCCATTTAATACGAACAATTAATTTTAGGCAAATACACTCCATGAGTTTACAAAATTACACAAACTTATAACATTAATTTGTGAAAATGCGCAAACCAAAATTAGTTAATAGGGTTTTTATCAAATTCCTATAAATGTGCAATTTTACTTTCAACAAACGTACGAAATTACATTCCTAAACTGGGCCGATTTTTTTATTTCTTAAATAAGTAGCAAAGTCGTTTTATACAAACCTACGACTTTATTTTGTACAAACGTGCTTTTGTTCAAAAAACGTTGTAATATTTTGTACAAAAAACGTTGTGATACCGTAAAAACAAAATGAACTTCAACCAAATCAACATTATTGAACTTCAACCAAATCAACATTATTACTTAATATCACTATATAAGCGTACAAATTCACTTCATACCAGTGAAGAATCCAAGAACCCAGCTCGCTCCGAGAACAAGCATGACGAAGAAAAAAGAAGAAATAAACTTCTTTGCATTTTCCATCTCTTCTCCTTCTCTCCGCTTCTCCCTTCCTCTGAATGGGAGTGCTGCATAAGCGGCGATGAGAGATGCAAAGAAGTTGAACAGCAGAACAACCCCGAGCGGGGCAGTCACCGAGAGAATGTACAGCAATGTACCGGGAGTCAACCAGCATCTGTCATATTTGCGAATGCCCTGTTGAACATAAAACATGGAATAAATTCGGCCGTAATGTACCGGTAATCACGCACAGCAAGTTGATCTATTGCTTTCAACAGTTAAACAACAAGTTAATCTATTGCTTTCAACAGTTGAACAGCAAGTTAATCAATTGCTTTCAACTGTTAAACAACAAGTTGATCTATTGCTTTCAACAGTTAAACAACAAGTTGATGAATTGCTTTCAACTGTTAAACAACAAGTTAATCAATTGATTTCAACTGTTAAACATCAAGTTGATCAATTGATTTCAACTGTTAAACAACATGTTGATATATTGCTTTCAACAGTTAAATAAAAAGTTAATCAATTGCTTTCAACTGTTAAACAACAAGTTGATCTATTGCTTTCAACAGTTAAACAACAAGTTGATCAATTGCTTTCAACTGTTAAACAACAAGTTAATCAATTGATTTCAACAGTTAAACAACAAGTTGATCTATTGCTTTCAACAGTTAAACAACAAGAATTCACACTTGTTTCACTGCTGTCAACTATACATACTAACAGCTAAAGCAAAAATATAACAAACTTGAACACATATAACAACCAACCTGGTAGCTGTTTTGCTTCTTTGACATTAGGATTTAGAATACAAACACATTTTGTTCTTTACCTGTTGAAATTGGTGACATTTTTCGTAGTGAGTACTGGGCTTCATGTAGTTTCCCGAATACAGCAGACCGACGGCGAGCGCCGAGCCAACTATCAGGGCTGGAACGAACCATCCCAGCACCAAGAACGCTCTGTTTCTCTTCTCGGGGTCTTCGGTGTGAAAGCGAATTGGAAACGCCAAGGCCATCGCCATCCGTATACCATCGAACATGAACCAGAAGCCTAAAAAATTATATTTACTTTTTTTCGGTAAGTTTTGCTTTTAAACATTTTTCTGTTATTATAAACAAAAATAGTTCACAAACAAAAAGTTTTTTTAAATACAACAATTATAATGCATAATGGTCAGAGGTTGTAGTAAGACGTAGTAAGAATATCAAAGTCCATACAGAAGTAGGTAGCATTTTGACGTTTCGAATAATTCTTCGTTCATTTTCAACATTGATGCTATACTACCTACGTCTCTACGTACAGCTAATTATAAGGCATGTAAGTCAGGTCTATTTCTATTTTTCAAATTACATTCGTGTTAATATATACATTGGTTTTCGTATATTGTTTGGTCCAACAATATAAACATTGCTATTATTTTAAGCATTACCTGTGGAAAGAAGGAAGTATTGAATGGCGGCCGTTAGCATGAGGCACATGGTGTCGTCGTTTACAGCGGCATCATGAACAAGATTGACCACATGCAACAGAGTTAGAGCGATGGCGACGTTAAGCTGGATGAGAGTGCGGTCGCTTTTGATCTCGTGTTTGTGAATGCTCAGGAGTACGACGGTGGCGATGAGGAACACAATCGAAATGGATTCGCAAACGTAGGAAAAGAGCTGGAAAAATATTTATGAACTTACAACATGAAACTTTTTATTACACGGCATTCACAATATAAATATTCGTATAGCTTAAAATAACTCTCGGCAGAATAGACTAGCAAAGGTAGTACTTCAGGTCAGACACTTTTCAACAGTATAATTCTTAATAGTTTCTATACTTCTTAACAGTATACTTACCAGAAATGATATACAGTATAACACTATAAGCATTAGGCAGACGAACTCCAGCATAAAATAAAGTAAAATGAAATAAATCAAACATAAAAAGTAAAATATTCTGCCTAATGCTTATACTGTTACACTGTTTTTGCAGATATACGGACGATGCCTTCATTGGCGAAATATATATATTAATCTTTTAACATCTAAAAAATGTCTGACCTGAATTACTAGCCTTGTTGGACTATTCTGTTATTACTGACCTGGAATTAAGGTCGACATTCTTGCAAGGGTTAAGTCATTTTATATATCACACATTCAATGCAACAATGAAATAGCTTTGTAACAAATAACTAAAATACCTTAATATCCTGAGTCACTGGTACCATTTGTACTGAAAGAAGTACACCAAACACGGTGTGGTGGTCACATTCACACAACACCTCGTTTTCGTCCACTCTAGTGTGACAACCAGCAGTGGAGTAGGCTCCAGATGACTTGTCGATGAAAACACACGTGAGTTGAACCTTTTCCAGCGTGAGACCTGTCGAAGAAGTGTTGGAAGTTTCTTTGGCAAACTTTTCACACACCCTCTTGTCGCTCTCTTCGTCTTGCGCGACGCTCCTCGACAGAGAGATGGAACCATTCAGTGTGGAGTTTGTTGTGACGTCGTAGACCGAGACACCGGTGAAAACCATCGGGAAAAGATGAAGCAAGTAGGTTGTCGAGCCCATGATATGACTGGAAGCATTTTGCTGAAACCTTGAAGTGTTGTGAAAACTCACCTCAAACGCCAACACGACAACATTAGTGTCGTTTTCAGCCCAAAATGTTGAATTAAAGGAAGTTGCGTTGGTGAGCTGGATTAAACCAGTGCTGGCTTGACGTTCAGTTGTATTCAAGTAGTTGATGTAGACCACAACTTTGTCGATGGTTTTGTGAATGGAATTGTTGCCACCCTCGGCCGCTACCTTACCGAGATCTCTCTCTAACGACACTAAGTCGCTCAAGTTGGCCGAGAAGTTAGTGAAACGTTCAACAACCTCCAGAATACTTTCTTGAATAGAATCAATGATCTGATCTGAAATCAAAGTGAACAAAATAACAGTGACATCCAAAACAGAAAAACATCATAACGATTCTAAAAATCGCATTTATTCGTGTAGAAAGTGCGGCGGAATAGTGTCAAACCGTAAACCTATCACTCCTAAGAAGAGATGACACGTTATCTGTGAAGCCATAATTCATAATTAGATATTTTACAATAAACGAAAAAATAAAAGGAATAAAACAAAGCGTTGTAATAAAGTGTTGTTAGACCCAAGAAACTAATTAAAAGAATTTAAACGTCATGACCTGTTCTGGATTTGATGAATGTAAAAAATAATTAGCTAAAAAAATCAGGATAAGTAATCCAATTTTTATAGAATGACTCAGAGCAATTGATGTAACAATCGCATCACACATGCCACTATAAAGAATAAACGTATACGGTTTTGCTATTCAGTATAACTACTAAGAATATAGAGAAATCAGTTGACACTGATTTCTCTACTTAGAATTAGGACAAATACGGCCATATACAAAGATTACTAAGAATATGTGTCTTACCAACATCACTAAGGGAAGATTCATACGAAGAAAAAAACTAATAAAAAATATAATTAAAACGAGAAAAAATCATAAAAAAATAAATAAAAAATATAAAAAATAGTGTTGATTAAGTTTTTCGATGACTTTAGTTACGGTCATACAGATATGGATCTAGGGTGGCACGCGGCCCATTGACTACATCAAAAGAACACCGGCTAGATGCATGTTATTGTATCAATGCTTAACGTTTACCGTTACAGACCTGAAATATTGTTGGTTTTTCGCAAAAGAGTGGAATCAATGTAACACGCTATTCCCCGGTCAGCCGAGCTATTACAGGTTCGACTTCGGAATCTGGAATTAGCAACAAGCGCGCAGGTCGTTGGCACAGGATTGCTAGTTGGTATTTCTCCACCCGTCTTCCATGGTCGGTATGACGTCACGCTGTCGTCATTCCACTTCCAGAAGCTTCTGTTGTACGTCTGATTGACGTCTCCTCGGTAAGTAAGGCCTGTTAAAAAAGCAACACATGTGAACTTAAAGATAAAACTATAGTACAAAACTTAGTAAAATGAAAATCATTGTTTTGGATGTAATATGATCAACATATTTTTAGCTCCTTAAAGCGACATCAGCATCTTAATTAAAATAAATCAGTTTTCACTCCTCTCGTGGTAATTTACAAACAGTATAGCCCGTGGGAGATGGTCATTTTTGCATTTTAATAAAGCACACAAATATTTTTATAAATCGCAGTGGGCACAAAGCTATTTTACACGTTTCGTGTTAAAACTCTTACATTAGGAATTATGGCACTTAGTATCCCTATTTTTCATTTTCTCTTGGAAAAAATTAGAATCAAGTGTTTCTCAATGGATTTGTATTAGTTCGGGTCTACATATCAACCAAAAAAAGTTCCAGCTCATCCAGCCTGGGGAAAGTCCCCATTTTGGATTTCCAAAATGGCCGCCATAAAATACAGGTTTTTGCTCATATATCAGCTTCTACATCATCTATGAAAGAGATTATGGTATTAAAGTTTATGTTTTAAGGGTTAAGGAACCGAAATAGAGTATTAAGAAGTACACTCAGTGGTCGCCATTGTGTTTTTCACGTTTTTGAACATTTCTGCTATTTATTTTGAGGGGTGTAAGAATTACAAATACATCATTTCTAAAAAGATATTATCACAAACGGCCATGCAGTCACTGGATTAATATTGTACAGCATCGACAATTTAGAGTAATTTCTAAATTTCGGTCAACTAACACCAAAGGGTAATACACTCACTAATAAACAAAGCCTTAAAGCCAGTTAATTTTACAATTATATTAAGTCCGATCAACTGAACAATCCTCATCACTCTCGTAGGTCTCTTTACTGTTGGAACAGTTACCACTGCAATAGCCACATACAGTAACGCATGGTATAAAGAAGTTTCTGCAATTAAATTTGTTATGGCTGCATTGGTATCCTGCTTTGCATTTACAGCATATTGGTTTTTATAGGGCTACCATATTTTCAGCACCCAAAAAGAGGACATTTTGCTACGAAGAGAGTTATAAGTGACGATTTAAAATCCTAAGTTTGAAAGTGAATAGTCACACACGCTTTAATAATTGGCCTTTTTACATGTGAGGTTCGGTTGCAATTTTTCTGGCGCAATGTTTGCAACAACAATGAAGAAGGTAGAACTTATGAGGCAATTTCAGCATGTTTCGTGGCTACAGTATTTTTTTGGAAATAAATACCAAGTCTCCCCTAAAAGTCTTGTTGAAAGTATAAGCAACTAACTTGAAACATGTTTGGCATTTTTGAGCGTCCTCGGAGGACCATTTACTTTTCTTGAGAAAAAAGGACAAATCCAGATATTTAAAGAAAGGCAACTGCCAGTTGTCGTCAGACTCGGAGGATTTCATCTCCTAAAGAGCTTTTTGGGTTGTATTGGACTTATAATGGCGGGTTAAGGTTTGGAAGATGTGGCCTACTTGGCCTTTTATATGGCCCGCATACTGTCACTCATATGTTAAAGGGAGCTGCATATTCAAAATCTCTCCGAGTCGATTTTGTTTAGCAAATGCAGCTGTTAATCGTACAATGATGACACGAGACGAAAATGCTAGTCTTAGTGTATCGATACAGTAAATAGGACAATCGAGAAAATCAAGCAAGTATCAAGAACATCAAAGCTCTGGGATTTATATATCATGATACGTTATCATTTGTTAGGCAATACCTAGCCGCAGGACGGTTAAGACCACTTTCAGACAGTAGCATCTATATGCGACGATTTGTTACTGCGATTGAGAAGGAATTCCTCTAGTTGTTCCACGATACGTGAAGTCTATAACAGAGGTCGGCAACCTACGGCCCGCGGGCCGGCCCGCCAATGTAATTCATCCGGCCCGTCGCCTCTTTGACAAACTAAGCACGAGTCCATTTAAAATACTTTTTGACTATTTTAACTACGTAAGTGCGAAAAACTTTCGCGCTTCGCGCTAGTAGACCTTCTACATCGGGTTTGTTTACGTTTTGATACTGTCTTTTGAAGTTTTGAACTAGATCAGTGCTTCTTTACCGTTGCGCCATTTTTTGTGCGGCCCGCAGAGACCTTTCTGGGGTTGGTTCTGGCCCGCGACTAGAAAAGGTTGCCGACCCCTGGTCTATAACGTCAACATTTGACCAAATTTAGATTTTTCGGGTTTTCTCATTAACTTGTCCATCCTAAACAAAGCTAATGGAACAGGTGTCATCTCATATTTAAATGCTCTTTCGATGTCTCTATCTCTTTCAGCAAGAACAACAAGTCGGTTAAAGAGAACTGTTTTTTTTTTCAACGTAAACCTTTTTAGGTCCAACTTTTATATGTTTTTCAAGAGAACTTGGTGGTTTACTTTCATAGAAGTTTTAATAGGTTCGAGGTGAGTAGCATGGTCCACAATTTCTTGGATAATTTGACCAATATGCCATGCTTGTTCACAATTAACAGAATTTGTGTCGGTTATAGTCAGTCCTGTTGAGAGTGAAGCTATCACAAGAGGATCGCTTACTCTTACTGGTATAAAAGAATTGTGATACGTAAACCATTCAACCATGGTAGTGAAACATTCATGGTCTTTCTGTAGACGTATTTTTGCCAAATCTTTGTAACTTTGATTGTATCTTTTAAAATCGACCCTTTCATCCATCAGCCTCTCAAGATGCTTTAAATGTGATAAGCTAGAGACGCAAACTTTTGCTGAGTTCGTATGGCGAAGCCTGCCGCTTGTGAGACTACCTTTTTATTTGGTTTTCCGCATAAGAGTCTTCTCTGTTGTCATGTCGGAAAACTGTTCATCACTGTTACGAGTTGTGTGAAATCCATTCGTCCGAAACATCTCGTATGTATGTGGAAATTTGTCTTTTAGTCAAACATTTCTAGTAGATATAGCCTTCCACTTTTGACATAATGGCCATCACTGGCTGCTGCAAATATGTAAAGCATAGATGCTACTGCCTGAAGGTGGTGTCAATCGTCCTGCGGCTAGGTATTGCCTAACAAGTCATTATATGTCCAATACAACCCAAAAAGCTCTTCAGGAGATGAAATCCTCCGAGTCTGACGACAACTGGCAGTTGCCTTTCTTTAAATATCTGTATTGGTTTAATCCACAATGGCTGATCGAAGTTTATTATTACGGGAATATCATGTGAACAGCTAGATATACATTTTTGGGGTGTAGTATAAAAACTGTTGACATCATTTGGGGATCATTTGGATCATTAAGAATGATCGGCAGAAACTCGATCGTCGACTTCTCCACCAAACCGGCACATTGATAAATCCAGACCAGTTAGGATGACTTATGTTGGTCTCAAGTGCATTAGGTAATCATACACATTCAGCCATATAATATCTGTTGTTTTGAATGAAATCTCCGTTTTCATATTTATAAGTTGTTTGATTGGAATATACCTCCTAACTGAAAGCAGGTCATGTTTCGCAGCCATATTTAAAGCATAAAAAAGGTCAAGCGAAACAACACGTGCATAAAAATACATACTTGTACTGATAATAGTAAATTGAAAACAAATTTGGCCTAAATAGCTAGTTTTAAATACAAATATTACAAACACTGCCCGCACCCCCACACCCCGTCTATAGTCTTCACGGCTAACTAAGGTTTAAAATGCTCTATTTGGTTCCTTAACCCTCAAACCATTTACTTTAACACCATAATCTCTTTTATAAATGATGTAGAAACTGAGATATGAGCAAAAACCTGTATTTTATGGCGGCCATTTTGAAAATCCAAAATGGGAACTTTCCCCAGGCCGGATGAGCTGGAACTTTTTTTTGGTTGATATGTAGACCCGAACTAATACAAATCCATTGAGAAACACTTGTTTCTAATTTTTTCCAAGATTGGTCCTCTTTTGCTCGAAAATAAGCATACTAACTGCCTTATATTCAGAATTGATATTTAAATAACTACGACCTTCTTTTAGAAGAATTGGTTTGCAAATCTTGCCTGAAAAGAAACACAAAGGGTCTGTGTCAGAGATTCCCCAATTTTAAATGATCGCGAAAGTTGTAACGTCTCAGATTTAAATTTTTTCATAATCCTTGGATTGGATTTCCCGATAAATTTAAAGTTCTAAAGTAGTTTTTCCCAAAATTTCAGGCACAAATTCTTTTTAGCGTAAATAAGTGCATTTACCTCCAGTTGTTAATCCGCTACTTTTGGTATATTTGCCTATTAAGATAGAATCACCCTAAAATTCCTATATTAATTTGGTGTTAGATGTCAGATCCGCAAATATACCGTCCTAGTATCGGATGAGTACCGAAACTACCACTTGATATCGGTATCGGCTCTAATCCGATATTATAAGACATCCCTGTAGTTAAATAATTACTTTAAGCGCCGATGGATATTTCAATCTTGCTCTGGTTTGTCATATAACATTTTGTTTTGGAATAAATTATTAAACAATCAAACGTTTTTTACCAAGCAATAAAAGCAGATCATCCTTTAAGCACTCCACCAAGTTCAATTCTTCTTCTGTTTCTATCTTTAAAGGTTCCGACTCTGGACCGAAGCCCTTGCAGTAAGTTACAGACTCAGTTTGCTTTTTCGTGCTATTAACTCCCATCCAGTAAAGTTTCCTTGTAAGAACCGGAACACCTGGAATTAGACAAGCATTTGCTAAAACTTGATTAAATGCAAAGTAAGAGAAACATAATAATTAAACAACGAATAAATATTTTAATTTTGTCTAATCAAAGCAAACTTGCTTGATTTAAATAAAATGATAAGAAGCCATATCAACTTCTGGAGCGCTGGATGGTAGTTGTTCAATTTTGTATATGAATATTTCAGTAACTTGATATGGTACCGTAGGTCCCCTAACACATGGAGTTGTGCACATGAACAGAATTAACCAGGCAATTGTGTCATGGTTGTTTCTTGCCTCCCTCCCCTCCGAGACAGTGTAGCTCAGTTGGTAGAGCGAAGCTCCCTGCACGTCGAAGCGAATGTCCAGGTATGGGCGAAGTTTCCGGTGGTCGTGAGTTCGAATCTTACCACAGACTAGTTGTTTTTCCAACCTGGCTTTTGTTGCGCGAAATCCCTAATTGATCTATTAATTTCGATTACACCTTCTGAACGCCCTCGTTGTGACCATTTGTTTGTGAGAACGCAAATTAAACTTTCCAAACATGGATTTTGAGGTTAGGCTTACTCAATTTGAACAAGTCAAAACAAAAAAAAATCGCTTAATTGCTGCATAAAACAGGTAACAAGCTTATGATAGTTGGAATAACCGAAAGCCTCCGGAAGACTTAACCCAGTGTTTCTCAAACGTTTTGGCGGCTACTCAACTATTAAGCAGATAAGACTAACAGTAAAGCTTTGGCGACCCATTTCTTTAACAAAATTAATAGGACACCCAATTTTGGTTCATAACCCATAGGTTAAGAACAATTTAACGCATTGTGTGACCCGGTTGTGGGGTTGAAAGTTAAAACAAACTATAACATCGTTGCCTTTTGGCCGATGTATTATGTTCTTACGTATGACTTAGATCGACGTAGATCTACAGTATACTTTCAAGTCAATAAATTTATACACATACAACAACTGTGATCTAGATATACGAATGTATATACATCTAATCACTGTTTGAAAATAGTATTGGAATGCAAACTTTCCCTAACACGTTTGTTTACTAATTTAATCCTTCTGTGGTAAGTTTAACTAGAATATTAACAATACAAAACGATGGTTCACCACTTTCTGATAATTTGTTGCGAAGCTCATCATTAGAGAAAAGGTCAACACAATCCCCAACGAACCCGATCTGGCTTTCTAACTCAGAATCTATTGAAATGTAAATAAAGTTAATGAAAAGTACAGCGCAACACAACATTGATATATCATTCGATCGAATAGTTTAGGGGTCGCCATACGTTCTTGTGAAGGGCTGGATAACTTGGAGTGACAAAGGCGGCTGAATATAACTTTATTTTTGAACTTTATTGACTTATTATTTGGAGAGGTGGTTCCTATCCTTGCGCAATCCGCATTTGTTAGTTAATATGTTGAATAAAGGATTTTTTCACACTTTTTATGGCAAATATTAATAGTGAATATTATTATTTTCAGGGCTTGAAAGTAAAGGCCAACGACCGAGTAAATCGACATGATCTAAGTAAGACGTTTTGCGATATGTACTAGAAAATCACCAGCTATGTTTCCTAGATCTATTTGCTTCAACATTCATTTCCAAGCTACATTACAGGTCCGTGGAAAGTATACGTAATTGATTGTCATAATTTTTTATTTTTATTTTAATATAGGCCTAGTAAAATTTATAACACAGTAAATATTTTTATTTTGACGGTATATTAATTGCTGACATTGTGTGCTGGCCACCTCATGATATGTGAACATCGCACAACTTTTCGTTCCAATCAATGTTGCCTTATATATATTTCTCTTAAAAATATAGATATTTTTCCTTATAGATATTTTCTCTTTTCTAGTTTAAAATAAGACAGGAAAGTCTGAAGAATATACTCACGATTGTATTGACATGTCCTGTTGTTGCGGAATTCATTCACAATCGACGTAAACTCCACCCTTTTAGTCTCATTGTACAAAGATGCTGAGCAATTGATGTAATGATCGCACAACCCTCCACCACATGCCACTATGATACAGTATTGTAAACAAGTCGTTTTGAAATGACTTAAGTCCCAGTCAAGGTTTTTGGAAAATAACTGAGTCTTTTTCATAAAAAATCAAGGTTAAACTAGTAAAATTGGCAAACTTGTTGGATTACGAGCAATAACTTAACTTAAAAACAACAAAGACGATGCTTACAGCAAGCAAATTGTTTTAAGTGCAAAAATTTAGATAAGTAATCCATTTTTTTCCTTATGAAATCACTTCATTTTAACCCAAGTCATTTGTAAAAAAGGCTTAAGTCAAGTCATTGACTTTACAACAATGCTCTATAAAGAACAAACGTATACGTTTATGTTGTTAAGAACGAACCACTAAATTAATTAAACTTACCAGCATCAATAAGGAAGGTTTCATAGCAAAGAATTAGCGCCAAACAAATCGAAAATTTCCAAACGATCCGCATTTTTTTAATATAATGTAGTTTGTTTGCATAGTTACTTAAAACATACTTCAACCCTAGATTTAAAAGATTAAAATACGAAATATGTTTGTCCAATGTTATTATAGTAAAACAATTCATTTGTTTCGCTTCAAAATAGTTTAAAAGTTTTTTATCTTCTTTTACGATACTTTTTGAATACGTTTAAACGTAAATTACATCTGACTTTTTTCAATAAAAAGCGCTTTACATTCTTTTCCGCATAGATTGCAATTGAACCAACAGGGAAGGTAAAAACCTAAATTTGCAAAACGTCTATAATAAAACCTCTCTATGACTTCTTTTGATAACAATTTCTAAAAAAAATAATTCAACACAGTCCAAAGAAAAAACATTCAACACAATCCAAAGAAAACGTGTAAACTATTTATCTCACGCTTTCGCTATATACACCGTATTTAATCAGCGAAGCGAACTGATGACCATGTAATTTAGGAAAGTAATTTCACAATTTAGCCGTCTTACTTTGTACAACTGCACTCTACATTTAACAAAACGTTTGAAAGTTCTACTAATGTTGCATACGCTATATTTAATCGTCGAATACAAATATTTAAAACACGATTTGATTATTTTACATCATTGCTTTTGTTATTTTACGTCATTGCTGTCAGATTATGAGTAAACTTATAAAATGTATAAGTTTGATCCTTTTATTAAACAAACTAAATTAAAACTTTAGTTTTTTTAAATTAAAACTTCAAAACAAACATTAACAAAATGTAAATTTATTTTAGTTTTCAAATTAAAAAACGCGGTAATCACAACCTCGAAACGGCCACATTCTATGGAACGTACAAATCTCATACGTTGTAAGTATCCAAAACATTTCGCAACAAATGCTGTCCCTTCTACTAATGTTGTATACTCTTTGTTTATTCGTCGAATTAGAACACGATTTGAGGTTTTTTTACAACATTACCTTATAGCAGTGGTTCTTAACCTTTTTAGCTTACCGAAATTTTAAAATAAGTTTTGCGGACCGGCGGACCTTCAAAAATCAAAATAAACCCAAAATTTAATAACGCAACAGTATGCAACTGGTCTTAAAGTTTAACACTTAAACGAGATGTAGCCTACATTTAAACAGTTAACCAAAACACTTAGCATTGTGACGTACAATTAAGTCGAAAGTAGACCATTATCTCTCTATGGTACGTTGAAGAGCGCACGACTAATTACCGACTAAGAGCTTTTGTGTTTAAGGTGCAATTTACCCTGTATCGACCTATGCCCCAGATTTATTGTCTACTCACACCAAAGTGTAAAGTGCTTACTGGCATGCATTTTCTCACGCGAGCCGCACAGGGTTTTGTGTATTTAAGACCGCTTTCCGCTTGTAAACTAACTTCTTCTTTGTTAACGCCTTGTGCTGTTCGCAACTTTGACATTTGCAAGTAGCATCTCCTATATGCTAACTTGTCCGCTGACTATAGTTTGAACTGTGTGTTCGCTTACCAAATAATACAATTAATAATCACCAGAAGCATTGTGGTTGGCTATAGAGTTATACGCACGCAACCTTCAAGTCAACTTAAAATTGAGTCAGGAGTTCAACTATTAAACTCGTGCCCCACAACGTGACAATGCTGCAAATTACGGAGCTGGCGAAGTTCTCAATTTTATAAATAAGCCTTCTACATCTTGAATTTTGCAATTGAGAAATAAAATTGTAATATATTTGGCGGGCCGGCAGGATAGTGGAGGCGGACCGGCGGTTGAGAACCACTGCCTTATAGAACATCTGTTTATTTTAAACAAAAAACTGTTCCAAAGTTAAACTATAAAAAGGAACTTCGCCAAAATATAAAATGAAAACTCTAAATGACTACACTCGATAAAACGCACAAACCTTCTAATAACGTTGTACACTAAATTTAATGCGCGAAACCAAATGTTCCAAACACGACTGGAGTTATTTCACATCATTGCTGTCACTTCTACTAACGTTGTATACTCTTATGTTTATTCGTCGAATCAAAACATTCAAAACATGGTTTGATAGGTTATTTTCGGGCCAGGTGACAATCGCGGATAGTGAGTTGGCAGAAAAAGCTTTTTTCAACATTTAAAGCTTAAATGAAGCGTCGCAATATTCCAAACACACCGGCGTAACCTTTGGCGCGCGCTTTTGTTACGTCATAGACGAGTCGTCGACGAAAGTAGTATAGCCAAAAATGCTGGTTGCTATAAAGCGTGGAGTTTAATATTTTGTTGTTCGTTTAGTGAATCAATACGTCTGACAAGCAGACTTGGGCAACTAGATAATTCTAATTGTCTAATTCGAAGAATTGTTAGGGCAAAATGCGGCTAATTCTAATTCTAATCTAATTTGCTTGACGCTCTAATTCTCGTAGTAGTCTAATTCGGATTTGACCAAAAATGGTACTTTGTTCAACGGCATTTTTAGTCTCTTAGTCAAAACAAAGAGTTTGAATTCAAACTTTTTGGTTGGAACGCAATTTTCGCAGTCTGATCGTCATATGCTGTGCTCAAAGGCATCACAATTAGCACATATATATTTACCGTTCGCATTCTTATCAGAATACTTGTCAATTTACTGAAATTCATTGTAAATAATGAAATGTAATTCTGGTTCAAATTCGTTTTTTCAAGAATTCGGTTATTCTAATCTAAGTTGAAAAAACTCAAAATGATCTAATTCTAATTCTAATCCAATTTTGAAAAACTGAAAATCCCCCATTTTAATTCTAATCTAATTTTTAAAAGTCCAAGTCTGCTGACAGGGGCGGATCCACGGGGACACGCGGCCAACCCCCCCAAAAAAGCACTGAATTTTTTGCATATAGTAACTATACGGAAATGCAGCACACTTTAGCGCTTCGCGCGAGTCTGGCATTTTTTTCCCAGGATGTCTAACCCTACTTTGGAAAACAAACTTAGCCAAAGGGCGTCCTGGATCTTATCGCACCATCGAAAATAGACATTACATCTCCCTAAGGTAGCTTTTGTATTTAAAGTAACAGCTCTGAAACCTTGAACTTTAACAAAATACACTAAATGTGTGGTGTTCTTAAGGTTACTTTTTACGACGTTACGTTAAGATATAACACTGTGACGTCACGTTTTGATGTAAATTTGTGACGTCATGTTATGACGTAACTTTGAGGCGTCATGTCTGAAAAACATTTCATGTCCCTCATCCCCAAACACAAATCTTCAATCCGCGCCTTGACGTCTGGCTATGGAAATTTCGTTATTTAATAATTTTACTCAATGGATAAGAATGTTAGGTGCAGGCTATAAAAGGAAGAGACGGTTACCGACTTTTTTTTAACTTTTGTTTCAAGTAAAATAACTAGTACAATGTGTTTTAAATAATTTTTATTAACAACTTAAGGTGTAAAATACAGTGTCCGTTTTGCGTTAACTGAAAGGTTTCAAGTTACCAGGGAGGTAATTTAATCTTATGAAATGCAATAAAAATCATATATATCTTGTAATTTTTCTTGAATCATTTGTTAAAGCCAGATTACCATAAATGTGTGGTTTACCAACATTTCAAAAATATGTACACTGAGGCGTCATTGTTTCTGTAATATTAACTAGTGAGGTGAACTATTGTTTTAGCTATAGGCCTATATAGCCTATGGACGGACTCAGTAACCTCTATAACAAAATATCATCGGTAAACCGGTTTAGTTTAATTGTTTTTGTTCATTTGTGCCTTAGAAGCCCGCACATCAACCTTAAACGCAGATTTAATTGCTGATGCAATTTTTTGGTTTATTAATTATATTAAAACAACTATAATTATGTGATGCGCGAAAAAAAAATACGAGCAAGGGTGCCCCGAACTATTTATAATTTCTGTAGGGTGCCGCAAGCCAAAAAAGGTTGTGAAACAGCCCGGAATTAAAGGTTTGAGGCCATGGATTTTTTTACATGAGCTTTTATGCATTATATAAACAACTTCATTCGTGTTTAAAGTAGAGCATTTTTCGTTTAGACTGCGATAAAAATAATCACTTTACGTTGATCAGCAGTTGCAACAAGCAGCGTGCGTTTTAAAAATCGTGACGCGTGTTTGTCTTCAAACGTGCCTCTGTGACGTCATTGTTGAATGAACAATGGACAGACTGAATCACAAGAACAACAACAATCCTGTTTTTGAAATACATAGCCTATAATAATTGATCAGTTAAATGCGGTATTCTAATTGATGCAGAGTTTTTTTTTCCAAAGCATTATAATGCAAATATCAAGAAAACGAATGTTGATACGCCATCTGTTGTGAGTGATATTACGGTCGTCTTTGGAGTGGGGCATATTCAAAACATGCAAAAAACAGCAAAATGCGACGGCGTTGTGTAGTTCACCACAGGAAGTTAGTCGGTTGAATTTATTTATTTTGAAGGTTTGTTATTTCGGGTTACTTTGTCGTTCGGAATTTTTAAGCTGTCCAATGAGCTTGTGTGCCGGGGTTACTGATTGGATAAAAGCTAGTGCTGTGAACAAGTTATTCCGAAACTAATTTATAAGATGGCTCATTTCGTTTCATTTGCAACAATTAGTAAGTTCCGTTGCAGTCCTAAATCCTTACACGTCAATAGCAAAGACAATAAGTAATCTGCATCAAAAATTGATATTAAACATTTTAAATAGATAAATTTACTATATTGCATATAACGAATTTTATTTTGAAAATATTATTTATTTTTGAAAAAGTAGTTAAAACACATAAAATTATAATGAAATTTCTATGAATAAAAGTCCAAGTCAAGCATTTTCTTCCCAAACCTAAGTGCACTTTAACTTAAGTGTAAATGGCTTACAAGTCGAATGCCCAAATAATCTCGCTACTGCTGTATATACGTCACTTGTTTTTTTTTACAGTAATTTAAAGCTAAAAAAACGCATTTTTTGCCTTGACCCAAGAATGTATTGAGATTTCCAGAGCACGACTCGACCAAGAACAGCACGCTGTCGGGATTGCTTAACTGCGAATGGTTGAGCAAAATACAAGATCCCGCAACCGCCCCTGTTTGTTTATTGTTAAACTTTATTAGGCAGTGAGCTGGTTTGAAAACGAAGTGTCACTTAAATAAAATACAAATTTTTCTACATTTATCGTCTTCTGCGGGTTGCTCCGTAAAATAATGAGCCAAAAGACCAACTTGCGTCATCAAAAGGAAAAAGAACAACGTGAAAATGACAAAACGTGCAGAAACAGTCATTTCGACAAATATTGTATAAACCTATCTTTTTGGTAAGACAGGTTTGGCGTAATTTCAACAAGATTCAACATGCGTGGTAAAATGTCGCGAAGTACTTTGAACAGCAAAATATATCGCAAAGGTGCATATTGCGAAGGTCTTACGTTTTGCCAACGCATCTACAGCCTAAGGTTGTTATAGCGGTTAGAAACCGATTATTTTCAAACAGCACAGTCTACAGTGTGAGGACAGGTCAAATTTGCATTTACTGAAGGTTGGCGAGCTGTTGATTTTGATGGACTAAAAAGTGAAGCATTTATTGTCGATATTGCGTGCAAGTTAGAGCGTTCATTGGCTTTATTGTGTTACTACGCCTTATATTCCAAAAACTATTTGGTTAATGTTTAGTAATATAAACATTTAAGTTTTAATTTATTAAGTTATCTAACAAAATGAAATTGGCACACCTGTATAATAATCAGCATGTTATGGTCAGATAGTTAACACTAAAACATGTTTTATTTCTTTTTAGCAAAGCAAACGGTTTGAATTGTAGATTAAATGTAAATGAAAAACTTGTTTTATTAATCTAGAAAGGCAGATAAATAACTCGCTTGAGAAATAAGTTTAATATATAAACATATGCGATAGAGGAGCCTTCACTTAGAAGATAAAGCATTAGACAGAACAATAAACAAATATGAAGAAATCAAACGTGTTTTATATATTTAACTTGAATTGGATCCTATTGAATAACATTTGCGTTTTTGAACAGTTCCTTGAATAATATTGCGTATTTTGAACAGTTCCAATATACTTTGCTTGCATAGTTCAATTGCAAAAGTTCAAGTTTGGTATTTTACAAATGACTTAACTGGGACTTGAGTCAATTTAAAACGACTTGTTTACAGCACTGTGGCGTATTTATTGAACTTTTTAATTCGATATTTGTACGTTGATTTTAGTCACGCCAACTTAGCGTTAACTTTTCCTTCTTGAATGGCGTTCGAGTTGGTTTGCCTCTCCAAGGCCCGTGGATTGGTGGTAGGGGGAATATGCACGTTTGGATTCATTCTGCTCTTGTATGTGAATTTGGATGAGGAAAGAATTTCGGTGGAATCATTTGCTTCTCACATGCGGGGCTTCACCGACGCAGCCGTCACGCAAACGTCAACTTCTCCGACAAATGTGTCAAGTGCAATTCTGGCACGAAATTTGTCGTTTTCGGCTAAAAATGCGTCATTTTTAGCTAACAAGATCGAAGATGTTTGTTCTGCGTGGTCCAAAGAAAAACTTCAACGCCGTAAAGTCATTCGCCCTCTGATATATCTTGATCCAGACAGGTTTCTGTACCCTGGCTTGCTTTATGGTCCTAACAACCAGATGCACGGATTTTGGCAGTCGGTCTATTTAGCGATTCGATTAAACAGGTGAATGATCATTCGTAGTTTTCAGGTTGTTGAGCAAAAAATCCGTTATCATGTTTTGATTACACGATTTTTTATAACAATTGTTTTGGAGCTTTATAATTAATTAATGTCAAAGCCAAATACGTCGAGTAAAACGATATTATCTTGATGCAGATGCATTAAAATGAGCTTGTATCATCATCAGTTTAATGTGACTGAAATATGTCCACACCTCACTTATAAAAGATTTAACGCAATTCTTTATCAAGATCAGCGGTTCTCAACCAGTGGGCCATGACTCATTACTGTGCCATAACAAGATTTGAGGTGGGCAACAAACCAATTTAAAAAAGCTAGATTTAGTTTCATTTGTGTCACTATATTTAATTTTACTGGAATAATGGCTTGGGGAGGAAATAAAAAGGAATGTAAATTTATTGTTCAGCCGCAAGTATCTCACTAATGCACGGTTGAATAAATAATCTGTTTTGAAATATGTTCTGCTGTATTTTGTTCTAAATATATTTTACATTTTTTTCTTATATAAAATTTTATTGGGCCACAGAATATTTTTGCAACGTAAATGGGCCACGAAAGAAAAAAGGTTGAGAACCACTGATCAAGATGGTGTCGATTTACTTGGCCTTTTTGGCACCAAAGCTACATTACAGATCCGCAGTGTTCTAAACAAGTCATTTTGAAATAACTTAATTCCCAGTCAAGTCATTTGAAAAATAACTTAAGTCCAAGTCAAGTCTTTTGCGAAAATAACAAGTCAAGTCCCAGTCAAGTCATTATGAGAGCAAGTCAATTTCAAGTCATGTCATTGACATAAAAGTAAATTGTTAAACTATTGAAATTGGTAAAATTGTCCGATCATAAGCAACAATTAAACTAAAAAACTAACACAAACGCAATATACAGCACTTAAAGTGTTTAATGTGCAAAACTTAAAATAAATTTTAATGAAAAACACTTAATTTAATCCCAAGTTATTTGAGATAATGTCTTAAGTCCAAGTCAAGTCATTTGTCGAAAAGACTTAAGTCAAGTCAAGTCATTTTGGTCAAAAGACTTAAGTCAAGTCAATGACTTAAGTCATTACCCCACTGCAGATCCGTGCATGTAGTTTACCAAAAAAAAGATTGTTTGCAAAATATATTACCAATGCGCCAAGTTTGTTTTGCAAAACAACTTTTGATCCTGCCTTTTATTGAAGCTGCAAATTACTTAATCCAAAGGCGTGTTGCTACGCTTAGGTATTTGGAAATAGACTTAAGTTTAAGCCAGGACAATTGCAAACAAGCTAAACTAAAATATACAAAAAATAGTAAAAATAATAATTCAAGTCAAGGCCAACTTGTTTGCTAGAAGCTTTAGTCAACGTAAGCTGTTTGAATTATAAATGATATCCATCAAATTTGTCTACTTTACGTCAAGTATTCCCAATAATGTTGTAATGAATCAAGTCAATGAATTAAGCGCTTTTGTCCTTGTTTCAACTGACTGGCTTGACTTGGTCAACTTACTTTAGTTGAAACGAATTAAAACGAACCGATTTTATTAATTTAGAGCTTCAGTTGTACTACAAGGACTTGGACTATTTTACTAATGATTTGACTGGGACTTAATTCGTTTTAAAATGGGATGTTTACAACACTTTTTCCACCGATAAACACACAATGTCAAAAAAACAACGTTAGTGTCAAATCCTTGTAAGGCTTGGGAACTTTCAACATTATCATTGAGCCAGCAAACTTCAATGTAACTAGGATACTCTTTACTCCTATGTCACTTTTTCGTTTTCGCTTGCAAATAACTGGGATATTACGTACAGGACTTTGGTACTTCCACGCTTCGCTTCACACTTTAGCAACGGACAGACTTGGGTTCCACCATACCAAAGAATCGACGTACAAACACTACGACAATTTATTTCAACGATCACCGTCGACAAATTCCGAAGAATTTGCAACGGAACTTTCGATGTTGCTTTTCAGGTTAGCGTTACGTTCTGTGTAAAGCATTAAAGCGTTTAAGGTCTGAAATTCAGAGCTCTGTAGTTAGAGCCGGAGTCGGACTCGAATTAATTTTTTTGGCGGACTCGGACCCGAGTTGTTTAATAAATAGCGCAAATACCCGAATTTGGTTAAATTTAGTTGCTCGCGGAGCAACCCCGAGTATTTGGCAGTCCAAATTTCGCAAAGTATTGGTTGGAGGTTGTAGTTGGGTGCAGTAAGAATATCAAACACCCTTCATAAGTAGATAAGAATTTTAATTTTCGAAAAACGTTTGAGTTATTCTAAACGTTTAAAATTATACATGCTTCTGAAGGGGCTTTGATATTTTAACTACGTCTTAACCCAATGAAACATGCCCACATATATGTGTGTGTTAACAACTGTGACCCATCCCCTCTAAAGCTGCTCTTTGACCCACGATTGTGGCTCACGTATCCTACACCAAAAGCCATTGTAGGCTCACCGAATCTGTCGATCAGTGATTCAAGCAGGCCAGAAAAATAACTAGCCTGCAGTGAGGTTCGAACTTACGACCTCCGGAAATTCTGAGACATTCGCTCAACTGACTGAGATATGCTGAGCTCCTAACCTAATTTTTTTACATATAGGCTATGAAGGTTGCCTTAGACCAGTTGGGCGTGATTGAAGCTAGTGCTGGAATGAAGCTTCGACGAATACCGAAACACAAAGGCCGTGGGTTGGCAAGCATACGATTAAGATGGGGAGCACCACCAAACTTGGCTCCAAGCATACCCACCTACCCTCTAGCAGAGTTCGCCTTCGGTTGGCATCCCTGGGTAGAAGCAGATCAGGAATCGCTACGAGGCGTCTACAACTCAACAAAGAAGTGCGCGGTTTTTGTGTCGCCCTATCGCAACATTAAACTTCCACGGGCCGAACACCTGCCTCCGCCCCCGACCGACTTCTCCTTTGACAATTCCACCGACTTGGAACTGTACACGACTGCTGTGAAGAACATAAGAGCTCCAAAGTGCGTAAGGGAAGCCGCAACTGATTTTGTCGCGAACATTTTGGACGGCGACGATTTTCTCGCGATACACTGGCGCTTCAACAAGGCCGACTGGGGCGGGCGGTGTCTGGGAAAAATTACCTCAAGATATATCCGGGACATTTGCGCTCACATTGACAATGTAATCGCTCTTGATGTGGCAAAAGGTGTGGCTGAAGAACTCACAAGAAACAACATTACGGACTGGAGTCGCGCTTATATTGCTGTCCCGCCTGATCTCAACCAATTCAAGGCGAGAATATACAAGGCGTTTTCACTTGTAAATCCTCGTTTCAAAGCACCAAGGCAAGAAATCGAGGATTTTTTGTCCAGTCGCTACAGAAAATGTTGGATGCAACACGGTTGGAACAGGGGGGATGTGACGTCAATGGTCGAACAGGAAATCGTCATTCGCAGCGCCTGGTTTTTCTACTCCAAGGTTTCCACCTGGTCGGCCAACATTCAGCCCGCTAGGCTGCGACAGAGCCTCCGTGGGAAAACGACCCGGAAGTTCGAGGCTTCCGCGTTCGACGTCACCAAAATTGCGATGCTGCGAAGGTTGGCAAAAGCTGGTAAAAAGATTGTGGCTTGATTTGTTGCTTTGTGGTTTTCTGGCGAGTTTGCATTCCGAGTAGGGATGTCCGAAATCTAATTTCGATACCCGATAGTTTAGAGTAATTTTACAATCGCCCTTAACACACGACAAACTATATGTAAATGTCTCAATGTTATAAATTTATAATGGGTGGTTCGTATTTTTGTCTGAAGTTCATGCGTGTATGCCTGTTGGTAATACAAATAACTTTTTGGTAATAAAAATATATTTTTTTTAAATTACAAAAAGTTGGCATCGGGTATCGGCTTCGATCCTATATTATCGGATCTACGAAGGTAAAATGTTGGACTGTGAGCTTTTCTGAGTAATGTAGTTCCATGCTCTGCAATCATTAAAGTTCCTAGTGTTGTAATGACTTACTTGCTTACGTACACTTAAGTCACTGTTTCTAAATGACTTGACTTAATTTTCAGCCATTTGGGAAAAATGGCTTTACTTGACCTAATACTTTCGGGCAAATGACTTGGCTTAAAAACTTATTACTTTCATTAACTATCTAACAAAATTTAGAATTTAAATAGAAATTCAACTCGCAAAGTATAATATGGTCATAGAATTTGTTCGCAAACTACCGGTAGTGTTTTTAAAGTAGCTGTTAAGACAAAACAATTACCACAATTATATCAATTACATTCAGTATTAACAAGAATATAATTCACTGTGCTATATAAAACCACTTTGAAATTACGTTTTTATGTGCACATGTTTTTTTAAAATGCCTGAAAGTTTTGAAATTTTTCTGTTTAGTTTTTTTTTTTATATTATTGTAAGTTCAAGTAAGTTTGTATACATTGTGATGGTGCTGCAAAAATGCGAATCCTGTTGCAATTTATTGTTTTGCTTTGACGTATGTTGGAAACATATCGCACTATTTTTTTATGTTAGAAACGCAACGACATTGAATACTGCTTTAGGAAGATTCTACTGTTTTAGCAACTTACATGCTTTTAGCTTCATATATCAGGGGCGAAAGGAAAATAATTATATTTTTACCAAAACGCATGAACGTATTTGTATAGATGACGTCACAAAGTTACGTCATAACATGTCGTCTAAAACATTTTACCTTATAGCTGTGGTTCTTAATCTTTTTAGCATACGGACGCAACAGTATGCAACTAAAACCCTTCTTAGCTTTCACATACAACTGGTCTTAAAGTTTAACACTTAAACGAGATGTAGCCTACATTTAAACAGTTGACCAAAACACTTAGCATTGTGACGTACAAATAAGTCGAAAGTAGACCATTATCTCTCTATGGTACGTTGTAGAGCGCACGACTAATTACCGACTAAGAGCTTTTGTATTTACGGTGCAGTTTACCCTGTATCGACCTATGCCCCAGATTTATTGTCTACTCGCACCAAAGTGTAAAGTGCTTACAGGCTTGCATTTTCTCATGCTGTCAACACAGGGTTTTGTGTGTTTAAGACCGCTTTTTTTTTGAACTGGGTGTTCGCTTATCAGATAATACAATTATTAATCACCAGACGCATTGTGGTTGGCTAAAGAGTTATACGAACGCAACCTTCAAGTCAACTTCAAACTATAGAGTCAGGAGTTCAGCTATTAAACTCGTGCCCCACAACGTGACAATGCTGCAAATTGCGGAGCTGGCGAAGTTCTAAATTTGATGAATAAGCCTTCAACATCTTGAATTTTGCAATTGAGAAATAAAATTGTAATATATTTGGCGGACCGGCAGGAAAGTGGAGGCGGACCGGCGGTTGAAAACCACTGCCTTATAGAACATCTGTTTATTTTAAACAAAAAACTGTTCCAAAGTTAAACTTTGAAAAAAGAATTTCCCAAAATATAAAATGAAAACTCTAAATGACTACACTCGATAAAACGCACAAACCTTCTAATAACGTTGTTCACTAAATTTAATGTGCGAAACCAAATGTTCCAAACACAACTGGAGTTATTTCACATCATTGCTGTCACTTCTACTAACGTTGTATACTCTTATGTTTATTCGTCGAATCAAAACATTTATAACATGATTTGATGGGTTATTTTCGGGCCAGGTGACTGGTTGCTATAAAGCGTGGAGTTTAATATTTTGTTGTTCGTTTAGTGAATCAATACGTCTGACAAGCAGACTTGGGCAACTAGATAATTCTAATTGTCTAATTCGAAGAATTGTAGGGCAAAATGCGGCTAATTCTAATTCTAATCTAATTTGCTTGACGCTCTAAATCTCGTAGTATTCTAATTCGGATTTTACCAAAAATGCTACTTTGTTCTACGGCATTTTCAGTCTCTTAGTCAAAACAAGAGTTTAAATTCAAACTTGGAACGTTGCGTTAGAACGCAATTTTCACAGTCTGAAAATTATATGCTATGCTCAAATGCATCACAATTAGCACATATATATTTACCATTCGCATTCTTATCAAAATACTTGTCGATTTACTGAAATTCATTGTAAATAATGAAATGTAATTCTGGTTCAAATTCGTTTTTTCAAGAATTCGGTTATTCTAATCTAAGTTGAAAAAACTCAAAATGATCTAATTCTAATTCTAATTCTAATCAAATTTTAAAAAACTGAAAATCCCCCATTTTAATTCTAATCTAATTTTTAAAAGTCTAAGTCTGCTGAAAGGGGCGGATGTACAGGGACACGTGGCAAACCCTCCCAAAACACTGGATTTTTTGCCTATTGTAACCAGGGCTGGGGAGCCACCGTAAAATAGACTTAGCTCCGGCTCCAGCTCCGGAGCCATCAGGCAATTATTAAATGGCTCCGGCTCCAGCTCCGGAGTCGTAAAACTCATTCCTTTGGCTCCGGCTCCAGCTCCGGAGCCATCAAACACACACCCAATGACTCCGGCTCCAGCTCCGGTGCCACCAGTCACTTATTCAATGGCAAGTTTTAAAAATTGCTTTTGGCTAATTAACGTTGGAGATGGAACAAAATATAATTTCTTAGCTTTAGCACCACAAATGGAAAAATGGCTCCAGCTCCACAAAAATAATAAAAATGGCTCCGGCTCCGGCTCCAGCTCCACAAAAATAATAATGGCTCCGGCTCCGGCTCTGGTGGCTCCAGAGAAAATGCTTAGCTCCGGGCTCCGGGCTCCAGCTCCGGCTCCGGCTCCCCAGCCCTGATTGTAACTATACGGAAATGCAAAACCTTATAGCGCTTCGCGCGAGTCTGACATTTTTTCCCCAGTACGTCTAACCCTACTTTGGAAAACAAACTTAGCCAAAGAGCGTCCTGCATCTCATCGCACCATCGAAAATGAAAACTACATCTCTCTAAGGTAGCTTTTGTATTTAAAGTAACAGCTCTGGAACCTTGAACTTTAACAAAATACACTAAATGTGTGGTGTTCTTAAGGTTACTTTTGATGGCGTTATGTTAAGATATAACACTTTGACGTCACGTTTTGACGTAACTTTGAGGCGTTATGTCTGAAAAACATTTCATGTCCCTCATCCCCAAACAGAAATCTTCAATCCGCGCCTTGACGTCTGGCTATGGAAATTTCGTTATTTAACTCAATGGATCAGAATGTTAGGTGCGGTAAATCAAGACAAAAATTCCTAGCCATAACAACTTTTAAAACAAAGTGCAATGAGTGTACGGCTATAACGCGGCCAACATTCACATAAAAATGTAACATATAAAACAATAGCTTGCGACCCACCAAAAATGACTAATAGCATACATTTGGTGCGCTGCCAAGAGTTTGCCGACCACTACTTAAAGCGGTTGTCCTCAGCCGGGGTGCCGCGGTACTCTCGCGTGCCATTTTTAACGCTCATGGGTGCGGAGAGATATTTCAAGTTCTCTAGGATTCCAATTTTTGCTCTATTGGTAAGCTTTTTAAATGTGCCAAAATAATTACAACGGTTTTACTAACCTTGTTGCACAGTTAATGTGCTGTTTTAATCTCGTTTATTGTAACGTTACAGTTAACCACTCAGCAAAAATACGAGCAAGGGTGCCCCGAACTATTTATAATTTCTGTAGGGTGCCGCAAGCCAAAAAAGGTTGTGAAACAGCCCGGAATTGAAGGTTTGAGGCCATGGATTTTTTTTACATGAGCTTTTATGCATTATATAAACAACTTCATTCGTGTTTAAAGTAGAGCATTTTTCGTTTAGACTGCGATAAAAATAATCACTTTACGTTGATCAGCAGTTGCAACAAGCAGCGTGCGTTTTAAAAATCTTGACGCTTGTTTGTCGTCAAACGTGCCTGTGTGACGTCATTGTTGAATGAACAATGGACAGACTGAATAACAAGAACAACAACAATCCTGCTTTTGAAATACATAGCCTATAATAATTGATCAGTTAAATGCGGTATTCTAATTGATGCAGAGTTTTTTTTTTCAAAGCATTATAATGCAAATATCAAGAAAACGAATGTTAATACGCCATTTGTTGTGAGTGATATTACGGTCGTCTTTGGAGTGGGGCATATTCAAAACATGCAAAAAACAGCAAAATGCGACGGCGTTGTATAGTTCGCCACAGGAAGTTAGTCGGTTGGATTTATTTATTTTAAGGTTTTGTTATTTATGGTTACTTTGTTGTTCGGAATTTTTAAGCTGTCCAATGAGCTTGTGTGCCGGGGTTACTGATTGGATGAAAGCTAGTGCTGTGAACCAGTTATTCCGAAACTAATTTATAAGATGGCTCATTTATTTTAGTTATTTATAACATGGCTCATTTGCAACTAATTAGTAAGTCACGTTGCAGTCCTAAATCATTGCACGTCAATAACAAAGACAATAAGTAATCGGCATCAAAAATTTATATTAAACAGTTTAAATAGATAAATTTACTATATTGCATATAACGCATTTATTTTGAAAATATTTGTAGTTAAAACACATAAAATTATAATGAAATTTGTATGAACAAAAAAACAAGTCAAGTCGTTTGTTCAAATTACATAGGTCAAGCATTTTCTTCCCAAACCTAAGTGCACTTTAACTTAAGTGTAAATGGCTTACAAGTCGTATGCCAAAATAATCTCGCTAATGCTGTATATACGTCACTTGTTTTTTTTACAGTAATTTAAAGCTAAAAAAACGCATTTTTTGCCTTGACCCAAGAATGTATTGAGATTTCCAGAGCACGACTCGACCAAGAACAGCACGTTGTCGGGATTGGTTAACTGTAAATGGTTGAGCAAAATACAACATCCCGCAAAAGCCCCTGTTTGTTTATTGTTAAACTTTATTAGGCAGTGAGCTGGTTTGAAAACGAAATGTTACTTAAATAAAATACAAATTTTCCTACATTGATCATCTTCTGCGGGTTGCTCCGTAAAATAATGAGCCAAAAGGCCAATCTTGGGTTATCAAAAGAAAAAAGAATAACGTGAAAATGGCAAAACGTGCAGAAACTTGAGTCATTTCGACAAATAATGTATAAACCTATCTTTTTGGTAAGACAGGCTTGGCGTAATTTCAACAAGATTCAACATGCGTGGTAAAATGTCGCGAAGTACTTTGAACAGCAAAATATATCGCAAAGGTGCATGTTGCGAAGGTCTTACGTTTTGCCAACGCATCTACTGCTTCTAATATAGCCTAAGGTTGTTATAGCGGTTAGAAAGCGATTATTTTCAAACAGCACAGTCTACAGTGTGAGAACAGGTCAAATTTGCATTTACTGAAGGTTGGCGAGCTGTTGATTTTGATGGACTAAAAAGTGAAGCATTTATTGTCGATATTGCATGCAAGTTAGACCGTTCATTGGCTTTATTGTGTTACTACGCCTTATATTCCAAAAACTATTTGGTTAATGTTTAGTAATATAAACATTTAAGTTTTGATTTATTAAGTTATCTAACAAAATGAAACTGGCTAACCTGTATAATAATCAGCATGTTATGGTCAGATAGTTACCACTAAAACATGTTTTATTTCTTTTTAGCAAAGCAAACGGTTTGAATTGTAGATTAAATGTAAATGAAAAACTTGGATGTTTTATTAATCTAGAAAGGCAGATAAATATCTCGCTTGAGAAATAAGTTTAATATATAAACATATGCGATAGAGGAGCCTTCACTTAGAAGATAAAGCATTAGACAGAACAATAAACAAATATGAAGAAATCAAACGTGTTTTATATATTTAACTTGACTTGGATCCTATTGAATAACATTTGCGTTTTTGAACAGTTCCTTGAATAATATTGCGTATTTTTGAACAGTTCCAATACACTTTGCTTGCATAGTTCAATTGCAAAAGTTCAAGTTTGGTATTTTACAAATGACTTAACTGGGACTTGAGTCATTTTAAAGCGACTTGTTTACAGCACTGTGGCGTATTTAATGAACTTCTTAATTCGATATTTGTACGTTGATTTTAGTCACGCCAACTTAGCGTTAACTTTTCCTTCTTGAATGGCGTTCGAGTTGGTTTGCCTCTCCAAGGCCCGTGGAATGGTGGTAGGGGGAATATGCACGTTTGGATTCATTCTGCTCTTGTATGTGAATTTGGATGAGGAAAGAATTTCGGTGGAATCATTTGCTTCTCACATGCGGGGCTTCACCGACGCAGCCGTCACGCAAACGTCAACTTCTCCGACAAATGTGTCAAGTGCAATTCGGGCACGAAATTTGTCGTTTTCGGCTAAAAATGCGTCATTTTTAGCTAACAAGATCGAAGATGTTTGTTCTGCGTGGTCCAAAGAAAAACTTCAACGCCGTAAAGTCATTCGCCCTTTGATATATCTTGATCCAGACAGGTTTCTGTACCCTGGCTTGCTTTATGGTCCTAACAACCAGATCCACGGATTTTGGCAGTCGGTCTATTTAGCGATTCGGTTAAACAGGTGAATGATCATTCGTAGTTTTCAGGTTGTTGAGCAAAAAATCCGTTATCATGTTTTGATTACACGAATTTTTATAACAATTTTTTTGGAGCTTTATAATTAATTAATGTCAAAGCCAAAGACGTCGAGTAAAACGATATTATCTTGATTTAGATGCATTAAAATGAGCTTGTATCATCATTAGTTTAATGTGACTGAAATATTTCCACGCCTCACTTATAAAAGATTTAACGCAGTTCTTTATCAAGATCAGAGGTTCTCAACCAGTGGGCCATGACTCATTACTGTGCCATAATAAGATTTGAGGTGGGCAACAGACCAATTTAAAAAAGCTAGATTTAGTTTCATTTGTGTCACTATATTTAATTTTACTGGAATAATGGCTTGGGGAGGAAATAAAAAGGAATGTAAATTTATTGTTCAGCCGCAAGTATCTCACTAATGCACGGTTGAATAAATAATCTGTTTTGAAATATGTTCTGCTGTATTTTGTTCTAAATATATTTTACATTTTTTTCTTATATAAAATTTTATTGGGCCACAGAATATTTTTGCAACGTAAATGGGCCACGAAAGAAAAAAGGTTGAGAACCACTGATCAAGATGGTGTCGATTTACTTGGCCTTTTTGGCACCAAAGCTACATTACAGATCCGCAGTGTTCTAAACACGTCATTTTGAAATAACTTAATTCCCAGTCAAGTCATTTGAAAAATAACAAGTCAAGTCCCAGTCCAAGTCATCGGTTGCCCAAGTCAAGTCCCAGTCAAGTCATTATGAGAGCAAGTCAATTTCGAGTCATGTCATTGACATAAAAGTAAATTGTTAAACTATTGAAATCGGTAAAATTGTCCGATCATAAGCAACAATTAAACTAAAAAACTAACACAATATACAGCACTTGAAGTGTTTAATGTGCAAAACTTAAAATAAATTTTAATGAAAAACACTTAATTTAATCCCAAGTTATTTGAGATAATGACTTAAGTCCAAGTCAAGTCATTTGTCGAAAAGACTTAAGTCAAGTCAAGTCATTTTGGTCAAAAGACTTAAGTCAAGTCAATGACTTAAGTCATTACACCACTGCAGATCCGTGCATGTCGTTTACCAAAAAAAAAGATTGTTTGCAAAATATCTTACCAATGCGCCAAGTTTGTTTTGCAAAACAACTTTTTATCCTGCCTTTTATTCAAGCTGCAAATCACTTAATCCAAAGGCGTGTTGCTACGCTTAGGTATTTGGAAATAGACTTAAGTTTAAGTCAGGACAATTGCAAATAAGCTAAACTAAAATATACAAAAAATAGTAAAAATAATAATTCAAGTCAAGGCCAACTTGTTTGCTAGAAGCTTTAGTCAAAGTAAGCTGTTTGAATTATAAATGATATCCATCAAATTTGTCTGCTTTACGTTAAGTATTCCCAATAATGTTGTAATGAATCAAGTCAATGAATTAAGCGCTTTTGTCCTTGTTTCAACTGACTGGCTTGACTTGGTCAACTTACTTTAGTTGAAACGAATTAAAACGAACCGATTTTATTAATTTAGAGCTTCAGTTGTACTACAAGGACTTGGACTATTTTACTAATGATTTGACTGGGACTTAATTCGTTTTAAAATGGGATGTTTACAACACTTTTTCCACCGATAAACACACAATGTCAAAAAAACAACGTTAGTGTCAAATCCTTGTAAGGCTTGGGAACTTTCAAGATTATCATTGAGCCAGCAAACTTCAATGTAACTAGGATACTCTTTACTCCTATGTCACTTTTTCGTTTTCGCTTGCAAATAACTGGGATATCACGTACAGGACTTTGGTACTTCCACGCTTCGCTTCACACATAAGCAACGGACAGACTTGGGTTCCACCATACCAGAGAATCGACGTACAAACACTACGACAATTTATTTCAACGATCACCGTCGACAAATTCCGAAGAATTTGCAACGGAACTTTCGATGTTGCTTTTCAGGTTAGCGTTACGTTCTGTGTAAAGCATTAAAGCGTTTAAAGTCTAAAATTCAGAGCTCTGTAGTTAGAGCCGGAGTCGGACTCGAATTTATTTCTTGGGGGAGTCGGACCCGAGTTGTTTAATAAATAGCGCAAATACCCGAATTTGGTTAAATTTAGTTGCTCGCGGAGCAACCCCGAGTATTTGGCAGTCCAAATTTCGCAAACTATTGGTTGGAGGTTGTAGTTGGGTGCAGTAAGAATATCAAACACCCTTCATAAGTAGATAAAAATTTTAATTTTCGAAAAACGTTTGAGTTATTCTAAACGTTTAAAATTATACATGCTTCTGAAGGGGCTTTGATATTCTAACTACGTCTTAACCCAATGAAACATGCCCACATATATGTGTGCGTTAACAACTGTGACCCATCCCCTCTAAAGCTGCTTTTTGACCCACGATTGTGGCTCACGTATCCTACACCAAAAGCCATTGTAGGCTCACCTAATCTGTCGATCAGTGATTCAAGCAGGCCAGAAAAATAACTAGCTTGCAGTGAGGTTCGAACTTACGAACTCCGGAAATTCTGAGACATTCGCTCAACTGACTGAGATATGCTGAGCTCCTAACCTAATTTTTTTACATATAGGCTATGAAGGTTGCCTTATACCAGTTGGACGTGATTGAAGCTAGTGCTGGAATGAAGCTTCGACGAATACCGAAACACAAAGGCCGTGGGTTGGCAAGCATACGATTAAGTTGGGGAGCACCACCAAACTTGGCTCCAAGCATACCCACCTACCCTCTAGCAGAGTTCGCCTTCGGTTGGCATCCCTGGGTAGAAGCAGATCAGGAATCGCTACGAGGCGTCTACAACTCAACAAAGAAGTGCGCGGTTTTTGTGTCGCCCTATCGCAACATTAAACTTCCACGGGCCGAACACCTGCCTCCGCCCCCGACCGACTTCTCCTTTGACAATTCCACCGACTTGGAACTGTACACGACTGCTGTGAAGAACATAAGAGCTCCAAAGTGCGTAAGGGAAGCCGCAACTGATTTTGTCGCGAACATTTTGGACGGCGACGATTTTCTCGCGATACACTGGCGCTTCAACAAGGCCGACTGGGGCGGGCGGTGTCTGGGAAAAATTACCTCAAGATATATCCGGGACATTTGCGCTCACATTGACAATGTAATCGCTCTTGATGTGGCAAAAGGTGTGGCTGAAGAACTCACAAGAAACAACATTACGGACTGGAGTCGCGCTTATATTGCTGTCCCGCCTGATCTCAACCAATTCAAGGCGAGAATATACAAGGCGTTTTCACTTGTAAATCCTCGTTTCAAAGCACCAAGGCAAGAAATCGAGGATTTTTTGTCCAGTCGCTACAGAAAATGTTGGATGCAACACGGTTGGAACAGGGGGGATGTGACGTCAATGGTCGAACAGGAAATCGTCATTCGCAGCGCCTGGTTTTTCTACTCCAAGGTTTCCACCTGGTCGGCCAACATTCAGCCCGCTAGGCTGCGACAGAGCCCCCGTGGGAAAACGACCCGGAAGTTCGAGGCTTCCGCGTTCGACGTCACCAAAATTGCGATGCTGCGAAGGTTGGCAAAAGCTGGTAAAAAGATTGTGGCTTGATTTGTTGCTTTGTGGTTTTCTGGCGAGTTTGCATTCCGAGTAGGGATGTCCGAAATCTAATTTTTACAATCGCCCTTAACACACGACAAACTATATGTAAATGTCTCAATGTTATAAATTTATAATGGGTGGTTCGTATTTTTGTCTGAAGTTCCTGCGTGTATGCCTGTTGGTAATGCAAATAACTTTTTGGTAATAAAAATATTTTTTTTTAAATTACAAAAAGTTGGCATCGGGTATTGGCTTCGACCCGATGTTATCGGATCTACGAAGGTAAAATGTTGGACTGTGAGCTTTTCTGAGGAATGTAGTTCCATGCTCTGCAATCATTAAAGTTCCTAGTGTTGTAATGACTTACTTGCTTACGTGCACTTAAGTCACTGTTTCCAAATGACTTGAATTAATTTTCAGCCATTTGGGAAAAATGGCTTTACTTGACCTAATACTTTCGGGCAAATGACTTGGCTTAAAAACTTATTACTTTCATTAACTATCTAACAAAATTTATAATTTAAGTATAGAAATTTAACTCGCAAAGTATAATATGGTCATAGTATTTGTTCGCAAACTATCGGTAGGTTTTTAAAGTCCTTGTTAAGACAAAACAATCACCACAATTATATCAATTACATTAAGTATTGACAAGAATAGATTATAAATAATTCACTGTGCTATATAAAACCACTTTGAAATTACCTTTTTATGTGCACATGTTTTTTAAAATGCTTGAAAGGTTTGAAATTTTTCTGTATTAGTTGTTTTTTCTATTATTGTAAGTTAAAGTTTGTATACATTGTGATGGTGCTGCAAAAATGCGAATCCTGTTGCAATTTATTGTTTTGCTTTGACGTATGTTGGAAACATATCGCACTATTTTTTATGTTAGAAACGCAACGACATTGAATACTGCTCTAGTAAAATTCTACTGTTTTAGCAACTTACATGCTTTTAGCTTCATATATCAGGGGTGAAAGGAAAATAAATATATTTTTACCAAAACGCATGAACGTTTTTGTATAGATGTGACGTCACAAAGTTACGTCATAACATGTTGTCTAAAACAAGAATATCCTTATAGAAAACCTGAGGTATCGTCCGATGTGGTGCAGAAATACACAACTGAAAACACACAAAAATGTCAAAAACATATGAAATCAGTACAGGTTAGGTAAAAAGGCAAGGCAACCTGACTTGATATTCGATAACAAAAGTCGAGAATCGAGATAGATAGAGAAAAAGGAAAAAGAGAAGTGCATACATTGCTTAAATGGTTTCATGTAATCCGAGATGAAATCATTTTTTGTATGTTTGTAGTGACATTTTGAAAAGTATTCGAAAAAAGAACCGTTTGCACTTCACAGGACGTTTGCCTTAATGTCACAAAAAGCCGAGAAACTGTTTAGGATTATACTGGATTAAAAAGATGACGCGATTACGTTTTTTTAGGAGTGGTTTAATCCCGAAAACCGGTTTGTGGCAACTAAAGTGGTTTGCACTTGAGATTGTGATGTCTGTCTAGACACTCTTAAATAAACAGACCTGTTGTTAGTGAATCGAAGCGTGTAGTACATTTTCCTTGTAATTTTTGAACTTAAGTTACCTTTCAAGTTGACCAGCACGAAATAGTTTATGAAACCAGTGGTTCTCATTTGATAAAAGCATTTACGTGGCGGTCCTCTGACAACTTTTTAAATGATTCACGGTTCAGTAAAAATGAAGGTCAAAAACGCATGTTTTTCCTTCACCTATAGTTGAAATTATAAGTTGGATTCGGGCATGAACACTGTATCCGACTGTGTACAGTACCTATAGCAGTTATCTAGTCAAAGTATTGCTACTGGTACACTTAAAATAAAGCATCAGCCGACAACAAACCTGCACTTTGTTATTTATTTATTGGTCTTATTTATTCCCTAGCAAAACCTGTTAAATACGAACACAGCAGCCACTGTGGCGTAACAATGGGCGTATGGGTGCTGTACTGTACGTGAGCCACGACACAACTATCAGCTTTTCTTTATTAACTTTCACAATCGCTTTTTATCCCGAAGCTGTATTATAGATCACACCATCATTTCAGCTATATCTTTGTTACCCGTATAGTTGCATATATGTCTATTTATAGTTTTATACGAATAAGATCATCATTAACTGAGCTTTCTCTGCGCTGTCCCCATTAAACAGCTTTGCGGACGAACCACTGCTTTTAAAGGTACAAAGCATCAGCAAAATAACAACTTGGTCCTGAGACTGGACTGGTAAAACACGGCCTGGTAAAACCATTTAATAAATATTAATTTGATAGAATATTACCGTGTGTTCGGCATTGAAATAAAACGAATGAAATACATTTACCATTAAAACAGCCCTGGTCTGAATTTTAAGTGATGTATATGCATGTACGGCATGATATAACTTTTTTGACGTAAGTTTGTGACGTCACGATATGACGAACTTTATCATGCCTGTATGAAATTTCATGTCAAGAAAACATGCGATTTTAAAATATAATAAGATTTCTCTGTGTTTCCTAAAACATTTATCAACAGCAAAACTAGCAAAAGTGTGATTTTCCGCTTTACAATGTGCATCACTTGATTCGTTCAACAGTGACACACTAATCGAGTTCTAAAGTTCAAAACTGTATCAATGTCAAGTTTCAAGTTCCAAATTTCAAGCTTAATTTTTTTTACATGCAAAATATAAAAGTACATAACGTCAACACTGTTGACTCAACAGATTAAGGGAAGGAACAGCCTTTAACCACAAGATAAATACGGGTGGACGAAAAGTATGCTTACAGTTATTCCACTTGGCTTGGCAGAAGAGGTAGCATTGAATGGCCACCACGCTCACCTGACCCGACACCAATGAATTTCTTTTTGGGGGGTGTTGTAAAGAAAAGGCGTATCAGAAGAACCCCAAAACAATAAATTTACTTTTAGACCCAAACCTTACTTTTTATAACTGTAAGCCTACTTTTGGCCCACTCTGTAAAACAGTTCGTCAAGTCAAATTGGCTGAACTTTTCGCTCAGCACGCCGTTGTAATTTATTTCAACTTCTTGCGAAACTTTATATTTGACAATTATAAATAGAATCATTCGGGTGCCTGTTTAAGTCAGTTATTATCAAATTGTGTGACGACATGAATTTTCTGAATAAGTTCAATCTATATTACATAATCTCAAACACTGTACCACGGCGTTTTTTCATGTACTTTCTTTTCGGCTGTAAGTAGGGGTGTTTGTTAAAAATTCGTTGCTGGGCTCCTAGTTTTGAAAGCTCTTCATTAAGGCCACAAAGGCAAAACACTTTATTGGTGTTTATTGTACAATGTTTTTCGTTTGGCTGCAATAGAAATAATCACATCAAATTGCAATCTGCTGGCAGCGTGCTTACTTTTACTAATCTATGATGTTTGTTTGTGTTCAAACGTGCCTATGTGACGTCATTGTTAAACGAACAATGGGCAGATTTAATCACAAGAACAAGAACAACAACAGTAACAACAGTCCCGCATTTAAAGGACTTATATTAATTGAACAGTTAAACATTAATTTCTAATAGTCGCAGAGGCTTTTTTCTGCTATGGCCACTGCAATGGAAATATCGAGAAAAAGAATCTAGATATGCCATTTGCTGTGGGTCATCTACGCCTACGGAATGAGCCATTTCGAAATCTATAAAACACAGCTATATGCGACGGGCTGTATAGTTCGCCAGGGTAAGTTAGTCAACAGTGTCTATTTATTTTGAGGTCTAGGTAAGGTTGCTTTGTCATTTGGTCGAAGCTGTAGTATACCAGTGAGCATTTGTTCGTACAGAGTAACTGCAGGGACGCCGGAGCGATTTCAGGGCAAGGGGGGCGACTTTTTTGGTAAGGGCAACATAGACCGCAGGCAAGCGTAGCGAGCCGAAATGTTGTGGGTGCTCCCCCGGAAAAATTTTTGCGGCCACGCCCTCTAGATTGGCTTAAAATGGTACCAAAAATGTTTTAACAAATGTCAACCATGTCATTTTACGAATTTTTTTGCATTTTTCCGTAGCTCAAGCCCTACTCCTGACGGTCGCACAATATTTAACGTTGTGAAAGCAATATATCATTTTTCATGAAAAAAAATGCAAGTTTCTACCATCGTTGTAATAGCACGTTGGTCGATTATTTAATTTATAACATGGAAACTGAACTGAAGGTCATAGCTGTTGCTTTGTGCTATCGGCTTTGGTATACGAAGTGGGAAACCTAACCGTACTAAGCATGAAAATGCGACAGTTTGAAGTTAAAAATTTTGAATATTATACAGTCAATATTAAAAAAAAACATATTTATTTATATATATTCAAATAAAGAATACATAATTATATATATATATATATATAAATAATTTTTTTAAGTTTTGGATAACTTCGGTTTATGGGAATTATTTATGCATACAGTATACATTACATAATATAAAAATTAAAACAAAATTATTGATGAAATGAAACGCCAAAACTTTAAGGCTAGAATTAGTGCTGGCTGTTTGGACGAGAGACAAGCATGTAGCGTTTGCGCTCCATATTGCTACCGAGTTGAATCTCCGGTCATTCAATTGAAACAGCCGGGTGGACTGTGTCGTCGCCTCGCCAGCCTGCTGCGTGTATTCATTAATTTGACAGCATTTTGCTGATCGTGTTTCCGAAATTTCCTGTTTTTTGCTGCGTCGCCGAACCGCATTGTCACGATATTCAATTACTTACAGCTGGAATGCTGTATATAAGTGATTTCATTTTATACCAAAAACAGCAGTTCCACTGTTCACTTAGCTGGAGTCAGATCGCGTACGTTATAGGGAGGTAATTATTGTACGTATATCGTAAGTACTGTACCTGTAAGTACTGTTTGTCGTTCGTTTGTTTATTTGCAATAAATATTCTTTCATTGTGCTTAAACCCACAAGCACAGCAATATGTAAAACAAAAAAATAATTTAAAAAAAATTAAAGTTGATTTGTTTCGTCAGACGCAATAAAATGTTGTTAAAAGTTTTAGCTGTGTGTATCTACCTCGTGACTTGTGATGCAAACCAATGCAGTTACGTCACAGTTCCCGTCTGTGGCGATGACGTCACAATATCGCCGGGGTCCCTGGGTGCGCCACGTGGAGCCAAGGGCGATCAAGGTTACCCCGGAAAGGCCGGGCCCAGGGGATTACCCGGATCAACGGGGTTGAAAGGAGAAAGGGGTGAAGTTGGTTCAGGCGACAAAAAAGCCTTGGACGAAATCTGGGCAAAAGTGAGAGGTAACTTGATCTTACGTAACATGTTTGAACTGCAGTTTGAAGTCATATAAAATCTAAAAATCAACAACTAGTTTGGGGTTCTATTCAGACTTGTACAATTAGATTTATTTTAGCTTTTTATATTAGATGAGAATTAAAATTGGATCTTTTCAGTTTTTCAAAACTAAATTACAATAGAAATGGGATCATTTTAATTTTGTCAAATTAGTTTAGAATTAGTTCTTAAAAACACACAGTAGGCCTATAAACTAGAATTTGAATTAGAAATGCATTTAATTATTCGCAATTAAATTAGCGCAATTTAGTGTAATCAGAATGTTAATTTCAAATATTCTTGTGCCATTTTTTACAGGTTTTGGCTTTTAGGCGGTAAAATTCATATTTAAGTCGATTTGAACTAGAATTACACACACAAGCATTTCACAAATTAGCATAAAATTAGAATTAGTCGCATTTTGTTTAAATTCATTAAATTAGAAAAGAGAATTATCGAGGGTAGGCCTACACTATGATAATAAATTGCGAAGTAGATCGACGGCAGATATCTTCTGCAGCATTTAGACCATAAGGTTAATTTTGCAAACCCGAAGTGCTCGGGGGGGGGGGGCTTTAGACGTATTTATAATGCGGCTACTCGACTTGTTCCACACCTGAAGGTCCTAAAAATACTCCAACTATAGCAACTCAGAATGATGATAATCGCGTCCCACCTTTAAAAGTGATGCTTGAATTACTTCTCAGTCACATTAACTGAAAATGGTGAAATAACGAAACGTCTAATCAAGCTGCTGTCCATCTACCTTTATGGCTTTACGATTCATTTATCTAGATTAGTTGTCCAAAGTCTGGTTCTATCTGATTCCATGCTAACGTCTGGAAACTGTTTTAGAGTTGGAAAGGACCGTGACGTCATTGCTGCCTACGAGTTGCGCGAATTCCAGGATCAACGGAACGACAACACTCCGTAGTGCAGGGGAGGTCTATTGCGATAATGGATGGACGGTAAAATAATTTGTTAATATATAAATATACCAAGACAGGGTTACAAAACATTTTTCATAAAGAGACCGAATAACTGCAATCTAATTTGGCAGATAAATGTTTCTGTTTTGAATAAATTTATACTAATGGGGTTAAGAAACGTTTTTTCATGAAGGGCCGGAATACTGTAAAGATTGCTGGTCGGATGTAACAGTTTGTTTCAACCTGACTTGATTATTAAAAAAACAAGAATACATTATTGAATCGGCATGCCGTAGTTAAAAAAACGTTCACCGGGAGAACTTCTAGAGACTAACTGGAATTAGTCGGCTAAGAAAGGATTGTTTTGTTTTTACATTATTCTTTAAACTTATTGATTTTAAACATATTACTGTGAATAATTTCGTGTGCATAATGAAAGGGTTTGGTATTATTAAAAGCCTATTAACCCCTCTGTATTGCAAATCAATTTACAAATTATTGTTTTTTCAGGTTTTTCAGCGAAGGTTTAACGGAAGTGTGGATTTTTATCGCAACTGGACTGAATACAAAAATGGCTTTGGACGCCTTTCTGGCGAATTTTGGCTGGGTTTGTGGACAGATTAAATGCGATAAGTGCCTTAAAACGTTTCCGAAAATTTTAATTGGACACAAAATCTAACCCGAACCATTGTTTTTGAATAACAGTGAACTCAAATAAAAAACAATGTTTCAAAATATCGTGGCAGACACCGCTAACTTTAAGTTTACAGTACCTCACCATTTGTAAAAACTAGATAAAAATACTTGGGTACACTATGCACGGATTGGTAATGTAGCTTGATAAAAATACCTCCAAAATTAAAACCATAGCTTATTCCTGTATGAAATTTAGGTTGCACTACTTGCACAACTGTGCTTTATCAAGTCAAAGTAGGATTCCTATTTATTTGCACAGATTTCTACTTTGACCCGATAAAGCACGGTGGTGCGAAAGCTTGTGAACTTTTGATACAGCTTGTCGTTAAAGAGTGCCACCTAATTTTCAGAGACAAATAAGGTTACCAAACAATATATGAAATAGCTGTGGTGTGATCTCCTCAATTTACTTCCAGCTATCAATTGATTTAAAGATATTATATCTTAATGCGACAAATACGCTTCGAATGAAATAATTTATAACAGAACTACTGCTGAAATACAACGTTCTAGCAGTCGAAGATGTGCGCAATTCTTGCTTTATTCAACTTATACTAAATGTTTTAAAATTGCAAAGGCTTGGAAAAAATCCACCGGCTAACCTCTGACAAGCAATGTCGGCTTCGGATCGAATTGTACGACTTCAATAATGTTCACAAATACGCAGAATACAGGTAAATCCGTCCTTTAATCAATTCCATCGTTAACTGTGACAGACTCGATATTTGTTCTGTTTCATTTTTAATTTACAAATATGCGATGTGAGTTATAATAAGCACACATCTCAGGTAATTGTAACAAAAAAAAATCGTCGTTTAACAAATATGAAGCAAAACAAGACCATATTGGACTTGTTACAAAAGTAAATCTTATTTTGTGGCCCAGTGCATACATTTACTACATAGCATTTTAGACAGTGTTGTAATGACGTAAGTCAATGATTTGACTTAGGTGCACTAAAGACACTCTTTTAAAATGACCTGACTTGACTTAAGTCGTTTGGGCAAAATGACTTGACTTGACTTGAATCTTTCCGACCAATAAATTGACTTGACTTAAGAGAAATGACTTGGGTTAAATAAATAAAGTGTTTTCCTTAAGCATTTTTTTAAATAAAATTAAGCTATTTATCCTAATTGTTGCACGTAAAACATTTTGCTTGCTCATATTTGGCCAAGTTTCCAATTCGAATAGTTTGACGTCTGATTTTACAAAGAGGGTTGTCACGTTGAAACGCGCACCTTGCCCTAAAGCACAATGACGACAGTCTTCACATCCTGGTGTAATGATTTTATTTCTAAGTTTCGCTAAACAACTTCCAACAATTAGTTACTTAGCAGAGTACAGCAAACCTTATTTCTCAAACTTATTTAGCAAATAAACGGCAAACATAGCAATTGAGAAAACAAAGCCATTCTAAAACCTTTGTTACGTCGGGCTATTGTTATGTAGGCTAGTAAACAAGATCATTAGCATAACACGAACGTGGAGATTCATGCAACAACTGGCGTTAGATATTTGTTATTTGTCTTCACAACGATTCTTGTGTCTCCAGTTCATTCGCCGTTGGGAACGAGGCTAGCAACTACACATTGCTGGTAGCTGGGTACAATGGTACAGCTGGAGACAGTTTATTGGACCTCAGCGGAATGCAGTTTTCCACCAAAGACCGCGACAACGATCGGTGGGTTCCAGAGACGCTCGCGGAAAATTATTTAGGGGGGGAGAGGGCAAATAGGAATATATACCGTACACAAAATTTAACTTCATTATCTATATTAATATGATGGCTTCATATGGTTTTATATCAGTATAAATTGATATACAAATTCATATTATTCCATTCGTAACTTAGTAAAAATTCAATAATACATATTACACTTATAAACAGTGATATTAATCGCTTTTGAAATTCCAGCGGGGGGCAAGTGCCCCTGCCCCAACTAAAAGGTCCAAGACCCATATTTTTGTACGCATATAACTTTATATTTACAAAACAGAAGAAAGCCATTTATGAAACCATCTGCCTAGATTTTCCTTTTTTTATAATTTCAGAACAGTTCTATCCTCTCCAGCCTATGCAGTCTTATATTTTCTTGATGTTTTTTAAAAGAATTTTCTGTTATCGATCCTGGCTGCCTTAATTCGACGTTAAGCCCTTTCTGTTATTTTTGTATCTTGATTTTGGTGTGCTGTGGGACTATTGATTTAATGTCCAGTGCGGTTGTCTAATAAGGCCTTAATGCTGATATAACCTTGTTTCATTTAGGGACATAGGGCAGTGCTCCATCCAATACATCGGAGCTTGGTGGTTCGACAAATGTTTTTTTTCCAATTTAAACGGAGAATGGGGAAGGTCGAGCGGTTATGCGACGAAAATCGTCTGGTACGCCTGGAAAGGTTTTGACGAAGCGTTGAAAGCCAGCACCATGAAACTGAGATGCGATTGATCTCTTTCTAAATGCTGGCGACTTGCACGTACGATCAAATTGTGTGTCTTTAAACGTATACCATTTCACAGTGTTGTAAAAAAGTAATTTCGAAATGACTGAAGACCAGGACAAGTCGTTTTAAAATTACAACATAACAAGTCAAGTCCCAGTCACAGTCATTATTACAACAAGTTCTTTTCATAAAAATTAAACGTTAAACTATTAAAATTGGTAAACTCGCTAGATTAAAAAACGCTAAATATATGAAATTACTTCATTTTAACCTAAGTCATTTGTGCAAAAGACTTAATTCAAATCAAGTCATTTCATTCTCCGCGCCAATTTGAATTTTGTTTCTGTAAAATTAAGTGTTACCAATTTAAATAAATTGTTTTAGCACAACAGCGTTTAATGGCACCATCGAAAATGAAAGTTTTGGCAATTTAAAAGACGTAAAGCAGACCGGTCCGCGAAACAATTTTTTATGCCCGCGGCTTGCGTTTTTTTTATTATTTTAGAATATTTTATTGAATAAATTACAGTTTGCAAGGCAACCTAACTTATTTCCACTAATACCAGCTAAACAAAACTAGAATATTCGTATCTTTTTCTACAAAGGTGTCATGGAGTTCAACCGTTGTAAAATGAAACTTTATATTATGTGTATTTCCCTCATATGATCGGGCCCGCCAAGACATTTTCTGTTTCTCATGCAGCCCTCTGTAAAAAATAACTGCCCACCCTTGACGTAAAGCCTTATTTCGCTTGCGCGATTTAATAACATCTTCGTAATGTGACTTTTTATTAAAAGAAGCATCCATTTAACTTAAAACTGTAAAAATATACGAACTGTGTTGTGTTATAAATGTTGCTTTAATGACGCCACTTTCAGATATAACTTTGTGACGTAAATTTTTACGTAATTCCGTAACTTCACATTATGACGTACCTTTGTGACGTCATTCTTGAAAGAATTGCCATGTGCAAGCAGTTTGGTATGGTCTACAGAGAATGAATGCTTTTCGTTGCTTGTTTGTAAACTACGTTCCGTTATGTTGTTGTGTAAATACGAAAAACTGAAAATATTGACCTGGTTGTAAAATGTTTTAAACACACGATGAACACATTTACAAATTGGTACCGGTATTCCTAATCTAACAACTTCTTCGAACGATAATAAGTACATGTAAAAAAATTGTGCAAATGTTTATTCGCTACTCCAACATTCCATCAATTCAGTTATTCATACCTTAAACATATATTTTACGCTGTTGAAAAATTGCTACCAGTAGGCTAACACTGGTAGACAAGAAGACAAAATTTTGATAAAAACAAAGAAACATTTTGCTTTTTGATGCTGTTTTGTTACCCGAAATGTGTTTTTTATACCGTAAATATGACATTTTAAGGGCAGTAAGTCAAAAAAAAGAGTAAATCATGATGATATAAAAATAAATACATTCAAGTCAAGCCATAGAAAGGGGATCACTGCAATTTCAACGGCAGCAAAGCAGCACTTTAACGCAATACAAGTAAAATACGGCCAAGGGTGTAACTGGTTATAGCACGATAGGCTAGTCAGAAATTACCTACACAACGAACTCCTAATGGCCTAATGAAACAATTTGCAGGCCTTTTTATAGTAGCGTTTTTGGCCTTTTGTAGCGCTGCAAATACCACACCTACACATATTTTACTTTAGTATAAACATTACAATATATATGCTTTCGCTATTTTACAATTTAGTTTGCGCTTATTTCTGTTGCGGACTTACTACTGCACATGCGCACTTTGGTAGAAAAATAGCTCCGTTTAGTCTCATAGTCTTTACTGAAATTGCTAAACAAGATTTCTCCAAATAATAAGAAAGTTATTCAGGAAAGTTGAGGACATGGCGTTTATTAATTTAACTTTAATTTATTCATGCTAATCTATAGTGAAAATAATTGGGCCGCTTGCCGTCGTCAAAAACTCGGTCTCGCAGTCAAGTAGTTTTGGGGTCGTGACGAATTAAGATGAGAACCAATGTGTTAGGTTAAACTTGCTTTTGCGTTAGATCTATAATTGAATACCTACTATTTTTTGAATAATTTATCCTTAAAAGATAATATTACCACTTCGTTGGATCACAAATCCTATATTATTTTGGTATTGGATAGGCACCGATACCACCCTAGTATCGGACAACTTTCGAATAATTCGCCACGATTCATCAATCTACGTTTCTGCTCGCGCGTCAATCAATGTTACGTCACAATGCGGGCGCCAGCGAGGTTTTTAATCGGGGTTTGATTGTTGTTTTAAAAGCGGAAGTTATTATTCGCGAGCGACTTTTAATGGCCTGGGTTAAATGCTTTTATTACTTTCAATGAATCCCACTTGGTATAGGGTATGGGCTCCGATCTGATAATATCGAACATGCATGCCTAACGACAAAAGAATAAAGCATTATAAAGTGAAACTTCTCTTCCAGCAAAAACACCACTAGCCAAAAAAACCCTAGCTGTAGACGGTGTTAGAAAAACTGAACCAAGAAAAGCACTCGTAAATTGTAAGATTTTCTGTATTGTGGCGCTCTGATCGGTGAAGACCAAATCAAGCTTCGTCCTGCATTATCGTGGTCTTCTGGGAAACGTAAATCCCGTCAAGGAACTTTCGGATGTCCTTGTTCTTCACGGTGGTAGATTGCTGGATCAGGGCAGCTGCAAAAACATAAGGCACGGCTGCTTATACTTTGGTTTACAGCAGGGGCGGGCAACTTCTCCGGTCGGCGGGCCACATATGGGAAAATGAAGTACTTGGCGGGCCGGATTCAGTACTGCCAAAGTTTTCATGTTTTGTCGAAAAAAGCTAAAATACTAAAGCGAAATATATTTATCTTATAACATCCAAACATGCTTTATTATTGGTGTTTATGCAACTGTTACGCCACACTGCAGGATCTCTACTTAACGGCCAGTCGGATGCCGAACGTTACACTTCGCATCTTTCAACTGTATTAAAATAAGCAACAAGTAAAAAATTACCAGTAAAAGAACAAAATGCGGCCAACTGCTAAAAAGGTTGCATAAACCTCAATTATTTTCACCATGCGGATTCAGGAAGATTTTGTTATTTGGAAGAAAATGCCGATTCTTTCCGACTTTAATGAAAAAGTACTTTGCTATTCAATCCTGGTTAAATTCGCGGCACTCCTTGTCAAAAGTTTCTTGGCAAATCCATAGGAAAGATTTTTATTGTAAATTCTAAATATAATCTTAACCCAAAACAAAGAATCTAAAAGCACAAAGAACTAAAGATTAACTAACAATCACTATTATTTGACATATAGTAGGCAAGTAGTGGGTTCCGGGCCGCGACGGGATTTTGAGCTGCCCCTGGTTTACAGGAAGCAGTGTTGTAAACAAATCGTTTAAAAATGATTTAAGTCCCAGTCAAGTCGTTTGTAAAATAACTTAAGTGCAAGTCTTTTTGAATAAATAAGAAGTTAAATTTAATTTCAAGTCATCAGTTGCGCGTAAGTTAAATTCGAGCATGACAACTAAAGTCACGTTGTTGTCATAAAAATAAAACGTTAATATAATTCGAAATTTCCAAACGCACGATTATAAACAAATAAAAAAAAACAATCAGAAAAGCGAGAAAACACTTAATTTCATGCCCATTTGAAAAACAGTGACTTAAGTCTTACAGCACTGATAGGAACCACCCATCGATTTGACCTTAAGTTCCAAATTCATTGATTTCACCCGATACTTTAAAGTCAGACAAATGACGTGGCATAGGAAAAATGTCTGTGTTTTTAATAAAATTGGCTTATTGTTTGTAATTTTGTACGTTTTTATTGATGTTTAAATAGAAGTATTTTTATTTTTTAAGGTGTTTGAGTTGCCAAAACTGTCTAAAAACACAGCCTACATTTGTTAGAAGAGCAATTAGTTAGTACTTGGATAAAACAGTTACGAACTCTTGAAATTTATTTGCGGTTACTAAAGCCAAAACTTGAAAAACCTGGTTATTTGTCATGCAAAATTTCGATATTCAAGTTTTTAAGCAAGTAGCCTATTGCAAAAAAGTAGGCTTAAGCAAAGACAACGAATCTCAGATTTTATTACAAGACTCAGTCATGATGTTCTCAGAGTGAGCTGAGTAAAATCATCATCGATAAGACTTTGCTGAATTAGAAGCCCAGGAGTTCTTCAAAACAACGCAGGAGGTAAAAATCACTGATTTAACAAACAGCTTCCCAACTTTTCAGCCTGCGAGCACGTTTACTATATATTAAAACTTTCAGCGACCCTCTAGGTTTAACAGTTTACAACAAAAAAAGTTGCCTGCTTTGGTAAGTATTTATCGAAGTAATGTGCGTTTAAGGTTTTGTTTTGCATAACATATGCCATAAGCATACCAAACAAAAAAATATATGAAGTTTAAATGTTTCATCATATTTTTGCTCCACAAATTATTGTTGAATAAAAGGATTGTAATTGCTTTAGCATGTTGCTGCTATAGGCTACTACAATACAGCTTGAAAATCAATTCTGTGGCCATACAAACAGGGCTGGATATCGCACTGGGAAAACCAAAGGTGAATAATTTGTCGTTCTGTCGTTTATTTTAGTGAATTATAAACTTTCATTTGATTATTTTATTGCAAAATGTTTGTGGGCCAGTGGATCAAAAAAGATATAAAAAATAGTGCTCTAAGGTGTCATTAACCACTGTACACAATACATCCTACATTAAAACATAAGACCAACCTGAGAGTGAGACTTTCTCGATGTCGTTTCCGTCTAGGATCAGCTCGTCTTTTTGTTTACTCGATGCAGTAATGGTGACCCCATCGTGCATGTTCACCCGTCGCACAAACTTCTCGCCGAGGAAGTTTCGGATCTCAATCTTTGTGCCTTCGTCGGTGATGTTGCAGTTGATGGGGAAATGAGCGTAGACAAATCTCATCTTGTAACGGTAACCCTTAATTGGTAAAACAGAAGTTAAGGTTTACATTAGGGGTGAACATCTTTACCTGACCATTTGTTGTTTTGGTTATCTCAATTAACAATAGCAAAAGGAGACAATTTTTTTTAGACCGTGTTCTAAGTGATGTTTTTGTTTACCCAGAAATCCATAGTTACTACTAACTGCTAACTACTAACAATATGCTGAAGTTACAAAAGTCGCCTTTCTATTTAAAGACTTTATTTTATCTGCACCTCAAAACTCAAAAGTTGTTAGAAGTATTCATTTATTTCCGGTTTTACAAAAAAGGAAAACATTTCCATTAAAACATTTGCTTCTAAGTAGCATTTGACTTAGCGTGTCAATTAGACAAAAAAGACAATTTGCCTGCACAAAATTACTTCTTATTGACAATCAAAAATTAAGATTTTCAAAATCAAATTTGGAGTTTGAAACTTAGTCGATGTGTCCAAAAACTGTTTCATTATGTTACTGAAAACCACGCTGCAATGACTTCTAAAAAAAATTGACCGAGAAAACTCCTCTGCAAACTGCATGACATTTAAAGCATGTCGTGTATACAAGTCACTACAGTGACCGGCCTTTATTCAAACTTAAGCACCATCATCTTGTAAAACAAAGAAATAATACGGGTTGCAATGAGTAGCGTATCTAGAGGGGTGGGTGTCCGGACCAACCCTTTCCTTTAGTTAGTGATATTAACGTTTTTAAGCTAAAGCAAAACCAAAATCAACCACAAAACGCTGTTTTTTTGTCTACTGTTGTTTGGTCGTAAACACAACACATTTTTTCTCTGTCGCCTTTTTTTATTCGTTCAGGTTGGCTGATTAGCAAGGGTGTGTTTGACAATTGATAATGCAAAGCCCAAAACATAAAGTTAAGCGCAGGTAATGTCCCTAGCTGTCCCTAGCCGCTAATATCTAAGGTTGTTGTTACAACAGCATTTTTTTAAACTAAAGCAGATTCTCTTAAGGGAGGTTAAGTGTGACTTTTTAAAGTGGTCTTTTTTATTTAATGAAAGGTACCGAAAAGTTATTATCTATTAGCATATTCTAAGACCACGCATTTAGTGTGTAATTGACACAACTTATGTTCCCTCAACTGCAGCTTGTATTTTAGCTAGCTTGGCATACTGCTCGGCGTCGCAGATGTTGAACTAATCGTGGCATAATAACACCTAGGAAAAATGATCTTCATTTAGGATTGCAGGTGGAGAGAGACGTGCTTGCAATTTAGCGTAATCCCATACATGGAACTAAGGAAAATGTGCTGCTTATAGTCCGTCCAAACATAATTCTACTAAAATCAAACACATATATTTCACGGTCTTGGTTCAATTTTTCGCCTGAAGTTAACAAAAAGCGGTTTCGATGCACGTGTTTGCTTTGCTGGACGTTAATTGGTCGCGTCTGATTATTTTTTATAATGTCACTACAAATCACTATTTCATGACGAAAAACCCTTCACTAGTCATTAATGATAGGCTAAAATAGGGGAATTCCCTAAATTGAAAATTCTGGACCCCCTTTTTGATTTTCTGGTTAAGCCCCTGGTTGCCATTACTCCAAATAAATTGCAGAAATTAATTAAACTCCAAGGATTCGATATTCTACTTCAAAGATTTCTAATTGTTACTAAAATTTATTGAAAAAATGCTGTACAATTACTCAAAAACCGCCAAGGACTCAGTTGGAGAGTGATCACATCAAATGGTTGGTCACCATAGTACTATTGAAAGAGTACTGAAATAACACCCTAGAATAAGCTAATATCACATGTTGTACATCCCTACTAATTGTTTGGTTACAAAAATACAAAGTAAAAAGTGGAAATACGCAACTTTAAAGATAAACATTGAAAAAGCAAAAAGATAAGAACAAAAGAATACTGCTATGGAGTAAAGTCGCTGACCAGACTGAAATATCAAAAAAATCATCTTACCTTGGTTACACCAATTGCCATATTACTGATGTGGCTGCAGATGGTTCTCACGCAGGAAAGATCTTTACGAGTTCCAAACCATTTGTCCACTCTTACACTGTTAACTCCCACTTTCGTCAACTCAACCTTCACAAAAAATTGGCAGGTTATTAACAAAATATTTTATTTTTGAATCAAATAATTTGCAACTGCTTTTAATCTTGTTCAGAAATGAGTGAAAAAAACTAGTTTTCTTTTGAATCGCTAAACTAGGGTTTTTCAAATTATACTAGTCAAGAAACGATACAAAGTTAATTGTAGTTTAAAATAGGAATAACACAACAAATTTTGAACCAATTATTGTGGCAAAAATGATCTCAGATTTAATTACAAGGCTCAGTCATGTTGTTCTCAGAGTGAGCTGAGTAAAATCATCACTGATCAAAAATTGTAAAAAATAAATCTTACCAGTCGAGACTTTTATAATTTGGCAAAATATTTCTCGTATCTGGTACAAAAATAATAAATGACTGACTTTTATAAATCCCAGGGCATTTGTCATCATTTTCTTGCCAAAGGTAAGGAAATATCTTGTTTATAAATATTTAGTCTGGTGTGAATTCTTAGGAGGTATTGATTAAAACCCTATAAAAAAAACTAACCAGCAGACATAATATATTTGATTTTTGTGTCTCAAAATTGGAAAATTACCTTAAAATCATTAAACAACCGTAAATGTAAAAATCATTGGTAAGTTTGATAATGAATTGCAAAGCCAAAAAGGTCGAGTAGATTGACATCATCTTGATTATTAAGACATTTCAATGTAGGGTAAGTTATGTTGAAGAAACACTAAGTTAAAGATATAAGTTTTCTACAAATGTCTTTGTTGGTAAACCCGAATTGACTAGTATACAAGATTTAAACCTAGATTAAACCACACCTTGAGATGCCCGAAGTTTTTCTTTTGTGTTCCTCTTGGACCCGTAACGGTAACGATGCGACCCTTCACCCAAACTTTAACATCCTCTGGCAAATCTACCGTCTGGCTTGAATGTATGTTCTTCATGGTGGCTTACTGCATAAAAAAAGGAAATTCAGTTATTTTGTGATTTACAACTTTGGGTGCTGGTCTACAATCCTACCAGAATTATTAAATCAAGGCACAATGTTTGTGTTTGGGTGAGTCAAGTATTATAAAATTTATTATTTAATAATAATACTTGAGCTCAAAACCAAATAATGTGAGTTGTGGTAGGATTCTACACGGGCGCCCAATTTTGGTCTTGTACCAGATTGGAAACTTTGGATTATGAGCGGGGGAGACGATATTGCAGCTGGAAATTACGCGTTTGTAATAACGTTATTTGTAAAATTTGCAGGCCTGACAATGGAGTACTTTACTGAAAAGCATTAACGTGAAGTAATTTTTGCACATTTGAGCAAATTTTCGCGGCTGGCTGCATTTTACGTTGATTTTACATAAAATGCACAGCTTTGACCACGGCTGAGCGAGAAACAGGCCTTACTTTCCAACCTGGGTCCTGTTACTCCTGTATATATACATATTTTTTTTATTTATTTTAATCTCAGATTTTTTACAAGACTCAGTCATGTTGTTCTCAGAGTGAGCTGAGTAAAATCATCATTGATTAAATTACAAAAAAACGTAAATATAACGTCCATGCAGCAAAAGGGTATAAATCCGACCACAAAAATTAGCATTGAAATGGCTATTTAGCATATCAAAAGTAACAAAATAATTTAAACGAGAGTCCTAGTGTAACATCAAATTTCCGCACCATAAATAAACTGTGGAAAATGATGCTAATAAATATAAATTTGGCGCTGGTCTAGAATTCTAGCAGCACATTTTCGTCCGGGGATTTATATTGCTAACAATTTGGGTTAGGGTAGGTCAAGTATTATTATATTAAACATTACATATTTACGTCTTGCTTGCAATTTCAACTTTGTCAACTCGTTTTTTTGTACGATTCAAATCAGCGCCTTGATTGCTACCTTGAATATTACTGTTTTCGTGCATTAGACTGATGAAATTATTCTTACCTAATTCTTCTAAAAACAGCGTATACTAGCATATTTCAGATTTTCTATACCTAACCTTGATTTCTGTAATCATTCGGCGAATCAATTTCCGTCATATTTGCAACAAATACCGTTATATTCAACAGATTAAATGTGATAAAATGGGCAATAAACTTACCTGAAGCCTAAAAGCCGAAAAGAGTTTGACGAAAATTTCTTGTTACGTCTACCACATTGTCCGCTAGATGCGCACTTCGCAAAAATAATTCGCTGGGAGCCCTATATAAATTTTATGGAAAAATGCGCATGAAAGTTTTGCAAAAATTTCAAATTATTGTTATTTTAATGAAAGTAAGTAAATTAGGTATTAAAATATTATCTTAAAAATGCTAACATTTCACAAAAATCATCAGAATTAATGTAACAGAAAATATCCGGATGTGCAATTTAATAATCGTATTGATACCTGCAGTAGCTGTAAACTGTGGTGGCCATAACTTTGCGCAGAATCATAAATTGTGAAGGATAAACGTGTTTATTAGACAAAATTTTGAAAATCTGTTAAACATTTATTAAGTATACGAGAAACGTGAAGAAAAAAGTTTGCATTACAAATATATTACTATTAGGTAAATCCCCTATGTGACTACTCAAATTAAGATTTGGGAAACTACGGATGTTAACAATTTATAGACATTAGATACAACAGAAAAGACTTTAATAGAAATTGATTACATTCCCTTAGGATAAGTGCAATATGTAGCAAAACATAAACTATTTGTTCGCTTTTGAAGTTGGACAGTGACTTTGTAAGCTGCAGAGATCTCTTGTCTTCTGAAGTTGGTCGCACGCCAACTTTGCGGACAAAAGAGGTTTCGGGGATATTTTTGCTAATAATAAGGTAGGCCATGCGGGGTTGCTTTATAATGTTTTTTAATTGGCTGCAATATCTTGAAACTGGCTTGATGGACGCATAGAGCGGCCAGAATAGACACCTTGAATAAGGTAATCTGTTTTGTTTATTGTAGCATACGGTACAAAAGTTGAAAATGTGATTCTAGTGACAGCCAAACCAGACTTTCAGGACAACAAAAATACGTTAAATATAGTATAAACAATTCAAACTTATTATCTTACATTTGTTTAACTTAAAAAACGAACATTTTGCCTAATTTAGACTAAATCAAATAAATGTTGCCGAATTGACAAAAAACATCACACTAAACGTGAAGAAATATTTTATTTCTGTCACATACAATCAAAAGTACAACATTTGTTTTGACTTATCCGCTTGAATTAAGTCTTACAACGTGGATACTAGCAATGGATTAAAACGCTAAACAAAATCGACTTTCGTTAACAATTTGCTGTGAAAATCAATTGCATCGAAAAATTAGTAGCAAAATACGCTTTTTTCAGGAGTTGCAAAATCACGAAATGTTGTTCTTTATAAGATCTGGCAGAGGTAATACAATATCTACGGTGGTAAGAATTTGCGGGATTACAATTTGTTAACATAACACAAATCACATATTTTCAGTAAGACGTTCAAAAAACACATAAAACCAGTAACTACTATTGGCAATCTGCAAAAATATTATTTATGCTCAATTGTTTTAGTTTCACAAGCAGTATATCTAAGATATGGGGTGGTAACCATTACGTGATTGCAATTTTCAGCAAAAGTCATATAAACGATAAAGCATAGCAGTGTTTCTAAAACTTTTTTGGCTCGTGAAGCACTAAAACAATTTGCGGAACATCTGATAGAAATACATGGTATTTAACAACGCAATACAATTGTAACGCAAACCTAGTTATTATAGTTATCCGATTGGATAGCGTGCATTCAAGTTTCGCACGCTTGTCTAAACGCCTGTAGTGACACAAAGAGGTTAATATTTAGAATAACAAAAAACGTGTGACATAATACAGTTTCACACTATTGTATGTGCTAGCAGAAATCACTGTTACAAATTAGCCTTTATCGATAAACCAGTCAAGAAAAGTATTAATTAATCCTCATAATAATTCCAGAAAAATACTTGTTTTTTTTAATAATTTAAAACGCAAAACTACAACGAAGCCTGAAGAAGTGCGAAAACTCAACTGTGAACTAACTCTTTAGTTACCTCAATCTTAACTTGGATCAGTGATTCTCAATCTGGACTTCGTTGGGAAGTTTTAACGAGTCTGCGCAACATGTTTTAAATAAATCAACTGATATAACATACAATCTGTAAGAAGTCTTAAAATTTATGAATCTTAAATCATTGACATACTTTGTACAGTAGTTCGCATGAACACGGATTCAAGAGCACGGATTTTATGATGGGTAACTTGGTAATTTTAAGGAAGCAATAGGGTTCACAAATGAAGAAGTTTGAGAACCACTGACCTAAAAAGATTAGCCAAAGAATCCCAAGCAGGCGCTTCTGTCTTCACAGTACTGGTACGAGGTCTTGTCGAATCTCCTGCAATGCGCCGTCTCGCCCGGCTGTCCGCACCGCCAAGTCACAAGCTGACGGCACGAGAAGCGGTTGCAGTTTCCCCAGGATTCGGGAACTACATCGCCGCAGAATCGCTCGCACCGGACGAACTCGACCAGTTTTTGGCGCACGGCGTCGCAACCGAAGTCGCCCCCGTCGGTGCACTCACGTGTCCTGTTCTTGAGCCCAACGCCGCAGTACACGTCGCAATCGCCGAACGCGCTCCAGCTTGATAGGCGCGGACATTCGCCGCGATTGCACGCCTGATTTTCGGCGCTTTTCCCAAGGCAGCCTCGCCCGCGCGGAAGGCAGACTCTCCGCCGGGTTTTGGTGCCCCGATTCCCGCAGGAATTTGAGCACTCCCCAAAGTCGCTCCAAGCGCTCCAGCTCGGACACTCCTCCTGCCCGCAAGCTTCCGTCTCCTCTTGTTCCGACGGATCACCGCACGTCTCTCCGTTCTTGTACGCGACACAGCGTCGTGTCCTCCTCCTGGACCCCTTGTTACCACAGGTAACGCTGCACGGTTGCCAGCTCTCCCAGTCAGCGAAATACCGCGCGACTCCTGATCTCTGGAGAGGAACTTGAGACCTCGGGATGTAACAGAGATTCCGCTCGCAACATCCCTCGAAACTTCCCTTGAGGATGCCGAGCGAACTCCCGGGAAGATTCTGATAAGGACAGGAGGAAATTTGGCCACCAGAGGGCCTAAACAAGTGAGCAATACTGGCGGGAATTTGAGCTCCGTTTGAATTCGGAACAAAGGGAATGTTTCCTCCTGGAAATGGACTTGATCCGAATGGATTCGAATTTGGAAGAAAAGGGTTCGGATTTGACCCAAAGGGGCTGCCCCCTAGTTGAGTAAAGGGGTTATTTTGAAAGATGGGGTTTGACTGAGGTCGAGGATTTGAAGATCCCGGTAATTGGAAGTTCCTCTGTGAGTTGGACGCAGCAGTTGCTTGGTTCTGGTTGTTTTTGTTTAGAGTTAAACTGTACGCGATCAGAGCCAACGCACTGTTTCCATTGTTGTTGTTGTTGTTGTTGTTATTGTTGTTGTTGCTTATTTGGTTGTACGGGTTCGAGTTGCGACTGTCTCGTTTCAGCTTGTTGAGATGATATCTGTCGAAAAAAATACGTTGTTTTAAGAAATCTGAACAACGCTGAAGTTAAAAATTATGAAAGAGGTGAAATGAAAGGGTGGAACCACTGGTTTAGGGAAGCCCAATGTTAAATCCATGGTAGAAAAACGATGCAAATACGTATTAGACGCTTTTGATAATGCAAGTTCAACAAAGCTCAGGGGCAAATAGCTGCGATTTTAATTGGTTCGGATAATAACGAAATTAAAAAAATTCAATATCACATTAGGTTAGTGTTGAAAATGTTTTTCTGTTAAGGCCCGTTTACACTGTAATTTGCATTCAAATTCTATTGTTTGGAGCTTTTCACGCTTTGCCAAACTCAAGCCCAGTGCAGCTATAAAAAAGCGTTACGTTTTAGAGCGATTTTTACGACCAGCCCAGCTCAGCGCAACTGTAGTGAACACGGGCTTTTAAACTGATAAAACACTAAAGGCATAATCGTTTTTTTTTATTTTATTAAAGAATTGAACCAAGTCAATGCAAACAAACAAGAAGTTCAGTTATAAAGTGTAGCAAATTCTTACCTCCAGTTGTCAGCGGACACCACGTTGGTTTGCACAAGGTTCCAGAACTGGTACTGCAGATGTGAGGGCAGCATAGACCGGGTAACATTGTACAGGTAGCTGTGAAGTAAGGACGAGGTAACGTATGAGTCTACAACACAGCCCGACTGTCGGCACTTGTGATAGGCGTCCAGGAACCGTTCAGGGGAGTCGTTTAGGTCCAGGCGCTGGCACAGGGGCTGGCCGTACAGGTCCAGGGGAGAGGGCGTGGTTCTCCGGTATGGGTCCTGTCCTGAACGTACCTGGACCGTGTTGATCTCAGCCGGGTAGAAACAGCGAATTGCGGCGTCGTAGCAACCGCCGATTAGAATGCAATCGCGCCGGGAGATTCCTGAAGAAAATTGCGGGAAAAAGTTTTAGCGTTTAAGAGGTTTAATTCGGGGCTGTAGCTCGTTTTTTAATGTTTTTTATTGATTAAGTTGATTTTACCTTAAAGATAAGAGCAAATGAAAAATTAGCTTCCCAGATGTAAGGTATGGTAGCCTGATGTTGCCCAGTAAATTTGCAGAAAATCATGAAGGTTTAAGGTTTAGGAAATACTTATCGCTTATTTTTCAGTGTTTTCGCGAACAGGTCAAAGTGTTTTTTTATTAAAAGCAAAATGTTTTTACTGGATTATTCCGAAAGATAAAAAAATAATTATAAACACGTAATTGCACCTTATAGGTATGTGACTCAATGACTCAAGTCCCCCTTAGACAAAAGACTAAAGTCAAGTCATTTTGCCAAAACAATTAGGCCAACTATAGTCAATTAAAGGATGTGTGTTAAGTGCACTTTACTCATGACTCAAGACATTCCAACACTTACCTTTCCAGCCTGCAACCTTTGGCAGTATCCCGATGTACTCAAATACCGAAACCATGTAACATCCGGGGGGTTGTTCTTCAATCGCAGCTTGGTTTTGACTGATCAGGCAACCGGTTAGAACCGCATGCCATTGCTGGCCGCTCTACAATAAAACCAAATACAAGGTTGTTGTTAGTTTTCATTTATCTTTGTGTTTTATATTGCGTGCTGTGTTTTCTATTTTTACAAATGGTATAGCACAAATTACATTTAAAAAAACACCGCGTGACGTTTGGCAAACTAAGTCTAAAAAGGATTTTTGCCTTAAAAAGTCCTTATAATTTTAATTATTGGAAAACACAAAGTACCGAAAGTATTTTTAACTAAAATGATATGAACACATTATCCCGTAGTAGGCTACCTTTTAACTGTTCCGCATATAAAATCTCTAAATTTTCTACATATAAAATCTTCAAATGTTCCGCATATAAAATCTTTAAATTTTCTGGATTTAAAATCTTTAAATGTTCTAATATGTTTTTTGAAATTTTTAACACAAAATATTTTGTAACAGGTTAATCGCGAAAACAGATTTGTTCAGATCAACTCGTTTTACGAAAACCTTGACACAACACAAAATTAACAGTCTATCAATATTGATAAATGTAACAATTTTTGTTACGAATATTCGTGAGGTTTGAACACTATTGCTTATATAATAGCTTACGGTCTGCACGTATTTGGCCGCCAATTGGTGAAACTTGGCGTTTCGAATTGCCTTGTGGCATACTGGAACCCCGGGTAGCACGCTGTAGCCGTAATACTTGCGGTAGAGGCTCAGTTCTTCGTCGAAGTAGCATCCTGGCTGAGCGTGGCAAGCGTTAGAGTCCGATTCGAAAGCCATACCGTCCGGGGCGCACGGAATTCTGCCCAGCGAAAACAAATGTTTGGGATTGAACAAATAAACTAGTTAGTTTTTTTAAATCAAAATTTCTATTTTGTTTAAGTGGAATTATTTGAATATATATATATATATATATATATATACATCTTTTTTGTTTTGTTCAAGTGAATATTGTTTTAATTGTTTTTATATTATTTTAACATATATTCATTTTTTTTGGAACACTATATACGGATCTGTTCATAAGTTTAATGATGAAAATAACGGCCCAAATAGACATAAAAAGCGACATGCTTTATTGTTCAAACGTTTCGGCAAATCACTGATGATGGAATGAGCATTTGCCGAAACGTTTGAACAATAAAGCATGTCGCTTTTTATGTCTATTTGGGCCGTTATTTTCACCATTAAACTTATTTTTTTTTGTTTGAAAAAGTAACACAAAAATCAATTTTGAATTTGTTTTGAGCGACATTGAAAGAAAGGAAGGTATTTGATTAGACTTAGGAAATTAATTTCGAAACAAAAAACTTCCCACATTTTAGGAATTCAGTGTCATAGGACAAACAAATGAAAATTAAAAAAATAAGTAATATAAATTTCAAAAAAGTCTTAAGTTTACTTTACTTTAAATTAATTCTAAAATCTTTCAAAGTCAACATTTTTGAAGTAGCCTTTTAAAAATCTTTTTTTTAACTTTCCAACCTACGTTTCAAAGAATTACATTTTTGTTTATAAATATTTCGAACAAAGCAATTTAGAGGTTTAGTTCAAAACGTGCTGTAAAACTGTTAACATGCGATAAACGACAGTTAAACTTTGCATTCGATTTTCTGTTAAGTTTTGCTTTTCGGTTAAGTTATTTGAACAACCTTTGACAGTAAGGAACATTCACGGGAGCTTCCGCTAATTGCTTCCAGTCCGCGGCGAACTGATTGATTCCGCAATTTTGCGGGAACCCATTGCACTGTTGTTGCTGCTGTTGAGGGTTTGGAAGAAACGGCGGAAGACCAAAGGATGAAATCGGGGGGAGTCCCTGGTTCATGTTGCTTCCAACACCTGTCAATCAAACGTAATGCAGAAATGTTTAGGAATGGCAAAAGTAAGATACTGATGATGCTTTTAGGAGCGAAATGTTATGAAAAAATTTTTCGTTTTTATATTTTTATGGTGTTTAACATTTTGTTTTACCTTTTTATCTATTGAAAAGTACTTAAAACATTATTAGCGTTTTTTTCGTTGATTTTTATGATTGGTGTTTTTGCGTTCCAAAGTGCCATCGATTGAAAATTTGCGTTTTCCTTTTTTTTGTTGTTGCAAATTATTATTGTCATTTTTAAACAGCATGAATTGCATAATTGATTAATTATTGGGAATTCACGTTTTACTTTTTGATTTAAGTTTCAAACTAGCCTAAATTTTGTCAAACTAGGTTTCAAATACTTTGCTTTTTATTAATTAAACAACGTATTTATGAGTAAGTATTTAAGGTTTTATTTCAGGATACATAATCTTTATTGGAATAAAAAAGTTACGAACTATTTAAGGGCGGTTTAATGGTATGTTTAAAAGCTTAAGAAACACTTACCAAGTGTAAATAACTTTCCTTCGATTCCAATTTCAGTAACTAGAAAAACAGTTGTGAAGTTATTTTTAATGTTAACAAAAAACCAAGGCATTTTTAATAAAATTGATTAAACAAAAATTTTTTACCTTATTTTTAAAAAAATTTTTTAAATTTTTTTACCTCAATTTTTACCTTATTTTGCAATAAAGGATTCATTAAAAAAAACATTAAAGCATTAAAAAATTGGCCAAATTTTTTTCCAAATATCTGCTTTATTTTTGATTCCACTTACTTTGTTTCTGCTTGCAAGTCGTTCCGTCGAAAAAGCAATAACTTTCCGGGCATTCGCTTTGGTCCTGGATAACTTTGCTCGTAACGTTACAAGGGTCTTCCAAACAGGGAAGGTTAACGTCAGCTTAAGAAATAGGAAAAAGCGTTCATTTAGAAAGTCCTTAAATGAAACGCAATCAAAGTAAGGATGACCGATAATACCGGATCGGTACTCGTCCGATACCCGATGCCAAGTAATAGTATCGGTACTCGTCCGATACTTGGTTGATATCGGTGCTGATCTGATACCAATTAATATTCGAATTTTAGTCATGATTCGCGTTTTAACGCAGTGGTTTAAAGGCTTGAAAAGTAAATTTATCAATAAGTATGAAACCTCCTTAATGACTAAAGAAATTTTAGTGTAACAACCTTAAAAACAACTTTAAATGTTTTGTTTTTCAAATTGACTTGTTTGAGCAACGAATGACGTCATTGTTTTTTAATCGGATCGCACTTTTTTTTGGTTTAGTCAACTTTGAAAGGATTCAGCTGAAATCTGAACAAGCAAAAATAATGTTATATTATGGTAGACAACATACTTTCAAGCGAACTTAATTGCATTAGGCTGTTAGGACTCTTATTATATTGAACAAATGTGTGGCACAATTACCAACGATTTCGCCAGAAACTCTTTTGCATTTTCTCTGTGCTGTTACCCAATCGTTGCAAATTCGATTTTAGTATCGATATTAAAACAAGTTCCAAGTGTCGGGCGTCTCTATTTGTAAGTGGAAAATTTATTTAGACATTTTTTAACAAAAATAAATGTGTTGAAAATGTGCCGGCAAATTTCCTACATTATGTTAAATTCAACCTCTGTAAGATTATTATAAAATAAAAAGTGCATTCAGAAATAGGTATATGTATGACAAAAAAACTGTATGTCGAATTGGGTTCAAGGCCCGAACTGTAGAATGGTTTAAAACTAAGGATTTTGTATAATGTTTGCGCCTTTCCTCCAATACGAATTAATTAGCCTATTAATCCAAAGAGTTGTATAGAATTACAATTAAACTGATAAGTTTACCTGGTGTTGGTATTCCTTCCCGTTTCAATTTCAACCCGAATTCGCACAATTCTGCAAAATGGTTGCGAAGATTCATTAAGTCGGAAAATTTCAGCTATGTTTAGAGTATATTTGCTTAACATGCAAAACTACATGCCGCGACTTAAAAAATGGTAATCTTATCATTTTTACTACAACATAACAGCCTTTTTACGTTGGCAATTCGAGGGTCCAGCATTTATTGTTGGCTAAAACGTCAAATAAAATATATAACATAGAAACAACATTATTGCAGTAAAAAAAGGTATTCTGAACTTCTGTCAATATTTCACGAAATCTGATTTGTTAAATCTTGAACAGTTTTGCTAATAACTATTAGGGCGATTATATTTTGACTTCGCAAAAATATTGTCAAAATTTACACGTTAGGTCAAAATTCGTGCAAATCATTTCAAGTCAAAGTCGTTTACAAAATATACAAAAAATGTGGTGAGTTTTCTTAAAATGTCGTTCAGTTTAATATATTTTTTATAAATTTAGATTTAAATGACCTCAAACAACATTATAACTGTATTATATCTTTATAAGGGCCATATACGGTACACGCAGTTCAGCAACAACATAAACCTGGTTTGTCTAGTTAGGTTCATTTCAAAATGCTTTCGCCGTTTTTACTAAGGTAGTTGTGTATCTCTGATCGAAAAAAATATTTCCTCCTTCTTGTGTCAAAAAAAAAATCGCCTCACTAATAACTAGGGCTACTATTTTTTGACTTGTCAAAAAAAGTCAAAATTTGGTCAAAATTTACACGTTAGGTCAAAATTTGTCAATATTTTTGTAAGTTAAAATCGAATAAAATCACATAAATCGCTTACAAAATTAAAAAAAAAATAAAACCGTATTATATCTTTATTAGAGCAATATACAGTATAAAAAACACGTGAGGTCAAAATTTGAATTTTTCAGGTCAAAATTTTCTATTTTTTGGTCAAAAATTATTCGCCCTACTAATAACCAACACAAATTCGTTTCATAGCTCACCTCCATTAGATTCCCCATAAAGCTGGAAGAATGCAATCACCAATATACACCGCCACATCGCTAGGCCCTTTCAACTGCTAAACGTTTTCCTAAAAATCGTATTAGATACGTTATCGAGCTGTAGTCGTTAAGCTATTAAAAAAACAACACGAAAGACGCAACAATTACAAAAAAGTCTTTTAGAATTTGTGCGTCTATATTTTTTCTGTGCGTTCAGCTGATTTTAAAGTTCGTAAGGTTTCCTTACCGGATTCTAAAGTCAAAAAACATAACTGAATTAACTGACATTGTTTGAAATCATACCGGTTTTCAGTTCCATAACCATATAATTATAATATTTTTAATTTGAAAATGAAGTTAGTCAAAGTTCTACACATGCAGCATTTATTGTAAACAATAACCGTCGTCAGTTAAAATAGAGATCTACGATAAACCAAAATTGCTTTTCTGTTTCTTTGCTATTGTAACGAATATTATGCCTGGTGGCAACAGCTTGCACAAACCGAAAATGTTAATTTTAACCCGCTACCCGTATATTTAGTGTTGATAAAGGATTTTAAAATGTGGTCCACAGACCCCCTACATAGCTAAACAAAAAAAAAACGCTGATGCGCCTGCTCCTTAAATGTTTCTAGACTACACCACCTTTTTAATGAGCATAAGGCTCTATGTGTCTCAATACTGAAACCAAAACACACGTGCTTCCAACGTGTCTTGCAGCTCTTATATCCACATGCAAGCGCCACCCCAGCCCAAGGGCACGGCACAGGTGGCGCGCGGCGCTGATTGTTTGCACATTATGACGTCACCAAAGCGAACAATGCCGAGCGACGTAGTTAGGGAGTCGTGTCGCCGCCCCTAGCCAGGGGAGTGGTATTTTGGCGGCGGGCGTGTTACGTCATAACTTGTCCACGTACGTATGTTTATTATTTGTTACTGACGGAAAAAGGGGATTTCGAAACTATAACGATTTTTTAAAGCGACGATTCCGAGTTTCGTTATGTAAAATAGTATATGTTTGCACAATTTTGCAAAACTAATTACTTTTGTAACTAGACAAGTTAAACTTGCGCAAATATATTACAAGCGATTTAAGCGTTTTCTCTAAACTTTTATTGTTACTAATCTTACTTTTCTGGCTTCGTATTATTTAATTTGATCTAATGTTTTGCATGGCTTCAACTCTCTTGTACATATATGAAAAGTTGTCAGATGCTTGCAGAGTTTTAATAAAAAATACGCACAACAGATAATGTACACAATTTTTGCGAATTTATTGGAATAAAAAGATTTCTAAGTTTCTTCTTTCTTCTCGTTGATCAAGTATTTGCAAAACACTGCAAGAAAATACAATACAATTTGTAAATAATCCAAAATAACTATAACCGTGAATCCTAATCCTTTTGAAAACAAATTCTAAGTTTAAAGTAATTAAGAGTGAAATAAGTGTGGCCATGGAAATGACGATATAAAGTATAATTTATATTTCAAGCGATTTCTGTTGACAAATATTTTTAGACGATGCTGTACCTTATAACCTTTCTGGGAGTATGTTAAAATTATTTATTATTTTTTTTCTAAATTACAACGAGACAAATTTAGTTTCTCACCTTCAATATTGATGATACCGTTCAGGTCCTCTTGCCCGTCCATAACTTTGCTGATTTCAGTAGCTGGCATTTTCTCTCCTAGTAAAGTTAAAGCGATATGGTTAGTATCTATTATCACCAGCGTTTAAGGTAAGTATCAGTTAATTGTTAGTTTGCTGTCTCCTTGTCTAAAAAAAAACGAAAAATAATTTAGGAGCAAGACAATTCTTTGGACTTAACAACTTTGTATTGCAAATTTCACACATTTTGAACTACTTTAAATTATTTTACCTGTTGAACAAGTTTATTACGAAACAAAATTTATTTCAGTCCGCAAGAGTGTTTTTTTGCTGGACGTGAAATATTTTTTAGGTAAAATCGTGCTTTACAATCACAACGGGTAGAAAGTTGCCAAACCAGCAAACTATTTAAATTCTACTTAAAAAAATATACCGATCATCTCGAAATAGCGAACTTGGAAATGTACTTTAAGAACAAAAGACCTAGATTAAAGAAGTCCCGATCTTTTACTAGCCATTCTAAGTTAGTTTACATTTTTATTTGTGCAAATTAAGTTTTGGATCTGTTTGTAAATAGGTTTAATCTAAAGGTTCACACTGTGTATTTATGCCATCATTAGTGAGGTTAATAAAGTCACAAACATTCAACAACAGGCCACATTTCTGCTCACCTAGTGTCCTTAGGATGTGCCTGACTTCAGCCCCCATAACTGTCCCGTTTCCTTCCTTGTCAAAGACCCTCAGCCCTTCCAGGAGGTCGTCGTAAGTTCCCTCCGTAAAATTCTTGAGCATTTGAGAGTAGAAACCCACAAAGTCGTCGAACGTCATCGTTTTTGAAGCCATTTCTGAAGAATTGGATGATATTTAACTAACATTACAGTTTAGTTAATAGCAAGTAATATTTGATCCAACAATACTGCTTAGCGATACAGCTTGTTATAGTAAATTAACTATTTTGCGGCAGAAATGTTATACGCATTTCGGATTTTCTTCTAGCTTTATCAGAATTTTGACCGTAATAAGTAGTACAAACGTCAGACGCTCTCGAAACGCTTATTACCGAAATCAGTTGGCCTAATCAGGATTGGAGTGCAACCAAGGCAAGGTTTAGACAATACGCCTGTGGTGAGGTTCGATCTTACGACCTTGGCCAAAACGGAACCATATCATGAATATATTGGACTGGATGTTAATAAAAGCATCTTGGTTTTACCATTTATGAAACTGGATATAAACGATTTTAAATCGTTGATTGTACTATATACAAAAGGTGTTACAGTTACACTCTTCTTTTATGGATTGCGAATCATTCTAAAATCTATAGCAAGTCCATTTCTTAACATATGTTTTTTAGCACAAAAGTTTGTTTATGCAATTGGTTTTCCTAGACGTTTACTTTAAGTACTATCTGTTAACGAAGTTGATTTCTTACTCGGATGATAACAGGTGCATTCAACCTAAAATGTCGTATATATACCCTTACTAAACCGATTTTAATGGCGTCATACGTTAACAACTTAAAATTGTCCATCTTTACTAGTTTTTTGAGGGTTTCATTCGAAGCAACGCCCTCTGCAAGATTATTACTCAACAGGTCCCACATTTTAATGCATTTAATTGCTTCGAAAACTAAAATTGTAACTTAATTTTCTGGCATCTTGATTAACTTATTAGCATAATCTGTCTAAGGCTTCCAGATGCTTAAATATGTGTTGCAACTGAGGACAACAAACCTTCATTTGTGGGTTTTCCCAGAAGCTTTGTGACGTCTTCCTCGGAAGGGTTATGCTTGAGTGCGCGCAGCATCCCTCCAACTTGGTCGTAACCGATTTCCATGTCTGGGGTTTTGCTAAAAACCTCAAAGGCTTCGCGAATATCTAAGAAATATAAAAAAATCACGTAAAAAATTGCAGGTTTAACTGTTATTTCGGAAAGAATAACGTGAATTGCATTGGACTTGCTTTCGCAATGTCTAGGCCTTAACGTGACTTTCTATTCGTTTGAAAATGACTTGACTTGAATATAAGTTTAATGGTGAAAATAACGGCCCAAATAGACATAAGTGATATCACTGATGATGGCATGAGCATTTGCCGAAACGTTTGAACAATAAAGCATGTCGCTTTTTATGTCTATTTGGGCCGTTATTTTCACCATTAAACTTATGAACAGATCCGTGTATAGTGTTCCAAATGAATGTAAGTTGTTTTACAAATGACTTGTTTACAACACTGTAGCAACCTAATGGAAATGACAAAACTGTGATTGAAATTAAATTGGGTGACACTTGCGTTGATATAATTTATATAGTGCTGAAAGGCCCTGTTTAATCAGGTCAAAGTATGAGGTAATTACGTTTTGCGACTTAATGGATGCGATTGTTTTGTGAGTTGGGAAACTCTGTTTAGAAAAAGGTTATTTGCTGCATTTCAGCGCCTTTCTAAACCATTTTTGAAAGCTTCAAAATACCGAAAACATCGAATAATGGACAAACTTTGCATAAAAAATTGATTTGTTGGAACACTATACGAATGTCATCTCTTAAATGTTACAAATTTCGAAACCCTTTTCCGAAAGGCATAGAAAAAAGGAAAATGTATCTATCGTAGGAAAATGGATAAACTTTACGTGAATTCGATTGTTTTATAATATTTTTTTTTTTAAATGACATAGAAGTTAAAAAAACACAAAATTTGTTTGTAAAATTTGCAAATTTTCAAGCTAACATTTACAAGATTTTGCACGGATATGTTAATAGGCCAGACTTACAATTTATTTCTTTGACGTTTGTAACTTTTGAAAATCCCTCTTTTAAAGGTAGGCCTAATTAGCAGTATAGTAAAGGTTTCCATTTCAACTGAATATAAGGTAACAACTTTTGAACGGATATTTAAGTTAGAAAAACTTAAATTGTTTTACAAAAACACATCTTACCTTCAAGTTGCTGTTGATTCAAGTCAACCTGCAAACAAATTAATAGAGCGGTTAATTAAAGCAAGCATAAATTAAAATGTAATGCTGACTAATCATGCAAACTTGTCAGATAACAGTATGTGGGGAACTTCCCATCGTAGGAACAATATACAGAAACTTTGCTTACTAGCTTATTTAGCTAAAAAAACACAACTAAAATTTCAATGCTAATGTATTAATAAATTATGATTATGTTCTCATAAGGCTATATTTAACTCACCATTTTGCTTGTTTTCTTATTTGTAGAATGATAGTAAATCTAAACTATTGAAAGACTGTCTAATGTACTGTTCAACCAGTCTACTACCGCTCTTTATATACACTTTATGACGTCATTAACACTTTAGAGGGAGGGGTAAAAGGTGGGAAATGTCTCTCCCCCCCTATTAGCATCTGTTCGAAGCTGTGAAAGCTTCTAGAATTCCAGCAGTTCACACATTGTATAGGCGTCATCTGCTCTTTGGAACTTTTACCTTTTGATAATTACAGGAACAAAAGTGTTATATTCTGTTAACTCAAAACTATTTTCCACATGTTTATGTCACAGAAGTAGGATCAGCCGTTCCGAAAGTCTAACTGGCCAACGTTAACGGTATCGTTTTATAAAACAATGGACTGCCTAGTTAACGCTAATCACAAATTGTTAGGTACATAATTGCCTTGAGGCTGACTCACGACCCTTGTGTTATTAAATTTTTATCGACAGGTGGATACGGGTTTTTATAAATTTCCTGTCTTATTTTTTTTTTTGAACATCTCGTACAAGTTAAACACCTTATTTACTTAAGTTTTATTTGATACCTATTAGATTGCCCAACTATGGACATATCAATTAGTTTTAAATTGCTTATGTGCACAACGCGTTTTTTGAGTTGGGTATCCACTGGTTGCCACTGATATATGGATAAATTACGGCTTTTAGCAGTATTTTTTTGAAATATATAGGTAATAACGGCCCAATAACAACATAACTTACGTACAATAGAAAAATAATTCGTATATTAGGCATAATACAAAATTCCATAAAAAAATAAGGAAAATCACCAGCTTGGACTCGCTTACTAAAGACAAAATTTAAAATTTGATAAAATTAATGATAGAATTTATTCTTGAGTATAATTTCACGACAAAAGGACCGAAAGCTTCCGATTTAGAAAAGTTCATATCTTCCTCATGCTCGTAAAAAATAACACGACACTTTAGTGCAGTGGTTCTAAACTGGGGTGTCGCGGCGCCCTAATGTACCATTCCTAAAGCCCAAGGGTGCCGATAGGTATTTGAGAATTTGTAAGAATCTGATGCTCAATTGGTAAGCTTCTTGTTACAACTATTTGTGTACGATTAAAGACTATTACATCAAATTACATTTTCCTACATATTTTAAGTTGATTGTGTTGTTTGAGTGTCATTTATAATGACATTTCAGTAAAATACTCCACGAAAATTCCAGTCGGGGTGCAGAAAATCTATGTATTAGTTTTGAGGGGCGCCATAAGCCATTAAAGGTTGAGAATTACTGCTTTAGTGTAATAAATACAAAGCTTTGATTGGGTGTAACGCGTGAAAAGTGCGTTACTAAATTTATTTCGTGCTAACCTTGGTTATATATCTGTACTTCTATTTCAAATTGTCTACACTTATGTTTCACTACTTTTACATCTAATTATCACAATGTGCCAAAATTAGTGGCGCACAAGCGTGACGTAATCAAACATGGCGTCACGGCACGTGACGTCAGGGCATGTGATGCAAAACAGAACATTTACAAGCAGTTTGTTTTCGAGCATGCTTGTTGTAATTAAAATCGAGAGTGTATTTTCACAAAAACTATAAAACTTTATTTTAAATACTTTATTTTTTGTAAAACGGTAATCCAGCTGACGAGTATTCTAAAAAGTAATGAATGAAAAATAACAGATGTGAAATGAAATGTGTATTAGTGAAATCAAACGAAAGCCTTTCAAATACAAAAATGCTTTGCAGCAAAAAAATTTTGAATATTGCTTCAAAGTGAAATTTTAATATTACATAAACTTATGTTCTTGAAATATGCTGAAAGCTCCAAAGTAACTTAAACAATCAGAAAGTCACAAAGAAATTCAAGCTTATGCCACGTGACTTCAGAAACAAGCTCAAGGTCACAAGACAAGGCGAAACAAACATTCAAGGTCACGCGATCTTCTTACAAAGCTAGACAAAACAAATAATAAAAATGTTCCTTTCGAGGTTAAAAATTCAACTTTTTCGATTTCAAGATCACCCGATCTTTTGGCAGTTCTTGAAGTACTGGCAGAACCTGCACTTGAACGTGTGTTTGCATCGCGTCTTGCGCACGCGCTTGAAATTGCCGCAATATCCCTCCGCAATCCTTCCGCCGCTCAACCGACGTCGGCATTCATACGTCACAGTAAACATGCACGCGGGGAAGCCCCGGCACTTGGTGCGAGCGACCTCGGTGACCTTGCCGCAAATATCGTGGCATATTCGACCTTGAGACAGGACAATCGACCTTGAACAGTGATTAGTACATTTCCGCGCCCGGGTCTGGCGCCCTTCGCCGCAAGTCGCGTTACAGGGACCCCACCGCGACCACTGGGACAATCGGGGGCACTGTGACGTCATACACACCCCGGTTTGGCGGGGATTCCCCTGACAGCCCCCACGCTCGCTGCATTCCCGCGTTCTAAAGTACTTTCCACCGCCACACGAGGCGCTACAGCGCGACCACGACTCCCACTGACCCCATTTGGGGCATTCCCCGGAGTTACAGACCCCTAGTCTAGTGTCATCACCCTCGCATACTTCACCCTCTTTGTATTTAATGCAGCGGCGTTTAGACGGCCTTGTACCTCCGCCGCAGCTTTCTGAACACGAGCCCCAGGGACCCCAGTTGCCCCAATAGGGGGCCAACCCTGAGGATTTGGTGTGGATTTTGTGGCGCGGGGTGTAGATGGGGTTGTGCTCGCAGCAGCCCTGCACACTCCCAACAAGTGGGTGAAACCCGGGTAAACTGTGTTTAACGTAGGGACAGGCCCACGACGAATAACTTGGAGTGACCTGGAGGTTCAGAAGATCAGATGGAACCATCTGTCCAGCCATTTTCGGATTCAGGAGGACAAATCTCTGCTTTGCGTTCAGTTTTGATCCATATTCGCCGAGGTCTTCCTGGGACAGGATTCGAGCAAACAACCTCCGGAACTTTGTCCAGTAGCTTCCTTCAAATACTTCGGCGAAGTTCTCCGGAGCGTGAACCAAGTCTTCAGCCATCTTTCTCCAGTTATCTGCTCCCGCTAATCCGGTGTCGACCAGAAACCAGAATCCCAGTCGCATCCTCTTCGGAAGATACTTGATGGTGACGGAGAGCAGATTTTCCTTGGCGCGAGCGTCCATCCATTGTTCGACAACGCATCCCGATTGTTTGCCGCGGTGGTAGGCGGCCAGGTATTCTTCCGCGCTGGCGTTGACGTCATAACGTTGACAGAGCGGTTGACCAAATATGGAGATGGGCGGGGGTCGGAAGTGACGAAATTGATCCTCTCCCGACTTGATTTGGACAGCCTTGGGCTTGACTGGATAAACACACTGGATCCCTTCGTAGCAACCTCCGATCAATAAACAATCGGCTTTAGTGATACCTATAAAAATAAAAATTTGGAGCATCGGTCGAAATCATTTTATTTTTACATGCTATAATTTAATCTACTTTCGTGATTTCTGCAAACAACAGTCGTTTCATTTAAGTCTTTAAAGCCGCATTATAAACTAGCAACCAGCAATTGGGACTAACATTTAAAGCTAAAATTGGTTTGAAAGTGACTTTTAGGGTGAAACAAAAACAAAAATCAGGTAATTTCTGTGAAAAAATAAGAGACACCTTCCAGTGTGTAAAAACAAAAAACAAATATGTTTCACGTTTCAACCCGACAGCATTGACCATTAAAATTCGTGATTCCCATGCAAAAAACAAGTGTTTCACTTGATGGCGCACTAACTTACCTTCCCATCCCAGCAATGTGGGGCTTACCCCCATATAGCGCAACATTTCGTTCATGTAGCATCCGGCAGGGGCGCTAAAGATCTCTTTCGTGTTTTCAGCGATCAAACAGTTTGTGTACAATCCATTCCAGAGAAATTTGCTCTAAAAAATGAAAAATGGTATAAAATTAATGATGTAATGACGTAAGTCAATGACTTGACTTTTGGGCAAAATTACTCTACTTAACGTGGGTCATTTAGAGTTAGACAAAACCTATCCTCGAATTTTAGTCCTTTATTGAATACATTTCATTAAAATAGGGTTATTTATGGCAATTAAATGTAACTACTGTTAACTTGTCATTTGCTTCGTTTTTTTTTTTTTTTTACATTTTTCTGAAGTTTAACATTTATATTAGATGCCAATGTTGTGACTTGGAATTGAACTTAAGTCATTTAAAAATGACTTGTTTACAACACTGTATAATAAATGCATACAAACGTATTTTATTGGCTATCTAGATTCTAGAGTAATTGTTTTTACTGAATCTTTGCCCAATTATAATTAATAAATTAAAGGAATGAAGTGAGTACATATCTGTATAAATTTATGCTTTTCTTGCTTTTCAGTTTTTTCAATTGACGATAATAAAACAAATACTTTTATATTTTTCTCGATAATGGAAACTATATACGTGTAAAATGTGCCATTCTACCTGGTAATTCTTTTATATTCTTGCTGTTACTATTATTTTTGTTTACCTCGCATTATAAGAAAAACTATATACTTTCTTGAAATACAAATTTTGACACACAGAGATTGAACGAAGATCCTAAATAAAGCACTCGGTGTGTTAAACCCGATATTCAAAACCGTACCTTTTGAGTAAAGTCTTCGACCAGCTCGTGAAACTTTGCGTTTCTGATCACTAGGTGGCAGACCGGCACTCCGGGAAGAATCGATTGGCCGAAGACGATCCTCAAGTTGTGGAGGCGCCAATCGAAGAAGCACCCGGGATTCGAGTGGCATCCTGCTCCGTTCGAGTCCAGAGTCGGATCGCTCGATTTGCAAGGAATCCTGTTAAGAAATCCATGTTTTAGGACAGACCTGGGAAAAACTACGGCCTCCAGCCCGCCCAACCATTTAATCCGGTTCAATTTCTGGACAAACAGTATCGCGATCCGTTCCAATATCAATGACATCATTGCTACGCTCAAACAAGCAAAACAAATGAAAATGAAAAGTTTAAAGCAGGGGTTCTTAAACTGGGGTCCATGGTCCCCTTGGGGGTCCATGAAGGCCTAATTGAAGAACTAGTGTATACTTAAAGTAATTAATTTTTAAAAGAAACCACTTTAATTCAAAATAAAACGGTTTTGCACTGAATGTGTAGTTAGACTCCATTTAACTTTCACATTTTTCGGACCGAAATAACAGAGTCATGAAGTCTATTTGTATTGTGACGTCAATTTATGACGTCATTTTGGAGCATTTCTTGTCTACCGGGGTCCATGCAAAGCAAAATAAAAAATTAGGGGTCCGCGGTAAAATAGTTTAAGAACACCTGGTTTAAAGGTATTTTTAGGGGGCTATAAAGTTTGTGCGTTAGGAAAAGTTATATTTCAAGATAGAAATAACTGATTTCGATTAATAGCTTATCGAAACACGAATATTTACTAAATTCTTTCAAAATGAATCAAAATTAATATTAAAAAAATATAAATCACTATTAATAATAGTAAATTGTCCACCACAAAATTTTCTTAAATAAATGAAAATCACTTATCTATCACAGGGGTCACCTAACTATGGCCTGCGGGCAAAATCAGGCCCGTCGGTTTAATTCATCCGGCCCGATCCATATTTAAGTCATCTTAAAATTCGGTTATTAATATTCTATTAATCTAAGTGCTTGTTGTAAGCAAAACTTCAAATTTTGTTTATTTTCAACTAAACAAAAATACCAATAAATCTCAGTATAAATTTAAGATATTCTTTTTTCCTTCGTTTTATAATGATTAGGCAAAATAAGGTGAATACAAAATTTTATATCCGTCGTTCAAACGTCAATCCTTAAAGCTATCCGGTTCAAGATGGAAAGTCTTAAGAGTTAACTGGCCCCTTGTATAAAATTTTGGTGGCCCGCGCAACCCTGTTTTGTCAGTTGGTAATCTTTTCTCGATAGTTTTAAGTTCAACTTACCGCTGGCAATATGGAATGTTGACTGGCGGGTCTAGTAGACGGTAGAGGTCCGGAGAAAAGGGATTGATGTTGCAAGAGAACGGAAACTTTGGACATTGATTAGGAAAGAAGGGTCCGCCTCCTGCAAAATGCCATCAAAATAGAAATATCCGTGAAATAAATTTAAACAAAATTACCATCACAAAATAAACCAGTTTACTATTTTTTTTAACTTGTAGTGAACAACGCAAAAAACTAAAAAGAATGTTAATTGCAAGAATGTCATTTTTTGTTAACACAATAACAATGTTTTTAAAAATACTTGTATAATCTTCGAAAATGTTTTAAAATGCCAAACCTTTATCTGAAATAAAATATTTAACGATGATATATCAAAATAAAACAGTCAGAATAAAATTAAAAAAGTTTCAGACTTTACCGATAAAACAAAGTCAAACTAACCTATGACAAAGTTTCTTTCTTCTACGTCGGTTGAGTTAGATCGTTTGTTTAGTTGGGTCAGCAAGGTGTCGGTTAAGTTGCTAGATTGAGAAACGTTTTGCACTTTCACTGCAAACAAGCAAGTTAGATTTAAAATTGAGTCCAAACCAGATTTAAAAATGTTCACCATTTTCAGCCTTGTTGTTCCAACCCAATTAAACTGTATCAAACGGCCTTCTGCGACACGGCGTACCACGTGCTTTTTGTTTTAACTTTTGCCTCTTGATAAATAAAAGATTATGGACACAAAACGGAAACTTAACTTGTCTAAATAGAAATCTAATGGAAGCAAGCCAGGACAATAGTTAAGTTATAAGTAAGATAAATTTTCCTTTTGGAAAATAAAAATGAAAAATACAGCAAAACGAATCAGACAATATGAAATATTTGCAGCTTAAAATGTTTCGCTATTATAGAAACGTAACACCTTCTTCTCCATTAAACTGTGTTTCAATATTAAAATCATGTATAAAATAAATACACGTCTACCTCGTTAAATATTGCGTTAAGCAATAGTCAAACAACCAGTGAGTTTTACCTGTTTTCAGGAAACACCCGGTTCCGTTCCAGTGGCAAAATCCCTGCTCTGCGCATGCGCTTTGGTTACCGAACGTCTGCCCTGTTACGTCACAGGGGTCGATGCACGCGATGCCGAAATCTGCAGAAAGCAAAACCGTGTGGTTAAACATTTTTGGTACAACTAGAAATCCGCGTAAAAACATATAGTTACGCAAGTATTTAAGCTTTGCTGTATAGGTAACAAACTGCATGGAAGCATTGTATCTAGAAATGTCCGATAACCAATAGTTTATATCAATACCGATACCCGATATTTCGAACAAAAAGCGTTCAAAGGTATTTTTTATAAGAAAATTGTTCAGCTTCGGTTGCTAGCCTGGCAGTTTTTAATTAACTTTTCCTTTTAGATGGAAATTATTGCTTTGGTCGCAAATCATGAGTGAAATACCTGTATTATTTTGATATCGGATCGGCACTGGACCGCACCTGGCCGGTAGGCCGTAATTTGTTGGTACAAGAGTCACAATAACTTCCAAAATCATCGCTTTTAAACTAGCAGAAAGTTTTTGTTAAGGATTTCATCGCATTTAAGATTTTAGAAGGCTTTTTGTTGTTCGCAAGGGAGTCCTTATCCAACAGCTAATTTAAGCGATTTACGTCGTCGTCTTTTCATAAATTTATAAAATCCTGACTTTAAGAGCGGAACACGGATGTTCCTATTCCAAAAATAGGTGATAACACCGTTTTAAAACATAGGGTATTATTTAACCTGAATCGTCAATTCCATTCAGAATGAGATTGTTTCTTGCGTCGTCGCATTGAGCGCCCCAAGCAACAGAAACACAACCGATGGCCAGTAAGGCTAACGCAGCCTGGAAATTCATCCTATTACCTGGCGGCTAAGCACAAATGGAAGGTTAAATTAAGTGCATCCTGATTCTTTCTAAATTACCTGAATATTTTAAGCAGCGGTGAAACAAGAAAATTTTTCATAAGTTTGAACGCTTAATATACGTGTTTTTTTTGTTATATTTGGTTAAGGTATTGCTCATAATCGGACGAGTTTGCTTTAATGTTTTATTTTGATTTCAATGACTAGACTTGGAGCTAACTTGCTCTAAAAATGACTTGACTAAGATTTGGCTTTTTAGGTCCTTTTTGACTGGGACTTGACTTGCTTATTCTAAGACTTGACTTGAGGTTAAGTTATTTAACCAATGACTTGACGGAGACTTAAGTCATTTTAAAACTACTTGCTTACAGCAATGTGTTTACCTAATTCAAACGTAAACCTGCTAAATTCAGTCTAAGACACAAGTAAATTGTACAACTTAAGAACCTTCTCCATATAACAAAGAAACGACTAGTTGTATGCTAATATCTACAACACAATATTAAGGTTGTTTAGGCCTAATCTGGCTCTGAATAAAAACATGAATTAAAAGCTTAGAAAGACTTAGAAAAAGTTAAAATAACATAAAAAAACTTTGACCCAAAGCAGGAATGCCTTTATCTGGTTTAAACAAACGCAACCTTAATGCACGATTTAAACATTGCCTTTCTTAGACCAAAAACCTTGCTCTCATTCATTGTTTAAAGAAATCCAGTTACAAATAATATCAACGTTGTTCGTAATTTTAAGCCTAAAACCATTTCCCACAACAAAACGTAACAAAATCAACCATTTTATTAAACAAACTTCACCTTTAAGCACAATTCAAACCCAGGCCAGGCTAGAGTAACGTTCTCTCCTTTATAGCAAAGCGTAAGTTAATTGCAAGGCTGAGGCCGTGCGCCCAAGAAAACCATTTCCCTGCTAATGAGGGGCAAATGCCAGGAAAAGTTACGTGTCGTAACAGACGCAACATATCACGGAAAAACATCAAATCAACACCAAAGATCGTTTAAAAGCCATTAAAAGACGCGCGGCCAAGTCAATATCGTATCAATTGGCCGAAAAACTTAGCACGAGTTATGTAATTGCGTAATTTGCCTATGTATACTTTGCCTTACAGTTGGTTTTAAATCAAAGATTTCACAACTTGCCTGATTTTCTTATATAAACAGTATTTAAACCTCATAGATACTAGATTTCCTGAAATATTGCTTAAAATTATATAACATTGTAAGCAAGTTTCAAGTGTAACGAACAGGCCAACGGCCTAAAATGTCACAAAAGCGTTCAAAAAAGCTGGCCCAAGTGAACTGGCCACAAAACTGGTCCAGACATGTGACGTATTAACGTGATCAGCAATTAGGTTCTAATCGGAGGAAAGGTTGTAATTTTAAGCTCGGTGTTGTTTTGTGTAATTAATGCCTAAAGCTGGGTGTATTTCGTTTTGCGGTTGACCTGAGTGGTCATTATCTAGCTATGACGATATAATGCTTATTATGACGTCACCGTAAACAAACTTTCAAAGATAAATTCATCGCTGGAACACTAGAGCAGTGGTTCTCAACCTTTTTGTTCTCGCGACCCCTTTTGAGTTTTCGATAACTTTCGCGACCCCCCAATTATAGTGTGCGATAGATAAACCTGAGTAAATAAAAAACACATTTTAAAATTGGCAAAATTCGAATAGGAAAAAAATCTATACTAGGATTACATCAAAATTTGGCTAAAATGTGCTATGCACATTGCACAACAAGCTAAAGTTACGGTTTGAGCCAGCAGGGTTGTCAGATGATGGGTTAAATATTAGGACACTGTTGGTGTGAAATTCAGATATTTAGGTCAAATAATATTAAGCATGTACCTAGTGCGAGACTAAAAAGAATCAATGGAAGTAACTGTTCTTGGTGAGCAGCCAAAATTCCTTACAAATTTACAAAAAACGGTTAGTCGTTAACGGTAGTCCAATAATAAAGCTTTTTGTAAATTATATTTCCTTTTGCTAAAACGAGAACACCAAAATGTTATTACCGGAATTCTATTTCTTTTTGCTAAACCGACAACACCAAAATGTTATTACCGGGATTCTGTTGATGTTTTAGAAAATGCTATGTAAAAGTTATGATACCGCTGACAAGTAGAAATACTAATTGCCTGTAATCTATTGTAAACTTAGCACAAATTTTATTGTAAGTTGGCCTAAATTTAAATTTGGTACTAAAGTGCCCTATACTTCACCTGACACTTTTATGCTGCACACAAAAATTGACGAAATACGCCACATAATCGCGCGAAGCGAAAAATGTTTTGATTTTCGTTGGTAAAGTTGGTATAAACAATTTTGGAGGCCTCTTGAGTCCGTGGATTTACTTCATCCCACAAAGTTTCAAATAAATTCGGCCAAATAGAACAGAAAGCTTACTGTCCTAATGATTTAAAAACCGCCGGACACAGCAGTTAAAATTAAGACAATTTATCGTTTTTGGCTCGAATTTTGTAATGGTGACGTCATAAACGCTACAGGTTCACTGCGGCAAAAGCCACACAAAGACAAATGTTAGACTGGCGTTGCTTTTGTGCATTCTCTACTGCTAAACTTTTGGTTCATATTGCTTGTTTCTTATGAAGTTTTTCTTTATCAAACACTACACGGCGACCCCCCCAGACAACCCCTTGCGACCCCCTTGGGGGTCGCGACCCCCAGGTTGAGAACCACTGCACTAGAGGAACACTGCTTGCAACAGACTAAATGTATGTATTTTGTAACTGCTACAAATACATATGGCGCAGACACAGTTTGGTTAAATTGGTAAATTAAATTGATTGAATTTATATTAAACGGTGCTCTATTGTTGACAGGGAGTCGAACCGGAACCGAACCGGAACTTTATGAACCGGTTTTGGGTCAATTTTATCCGAACCGTAACCGAACTCGAACCGGTTTTTATAAGATTTTAAGGAGCCGAACCGGAACTGAACCGAATAATTTGAAAGTACCTGAACCTTAACCGAACCCAAACCTGTAAATAAAAGCGGTTAGCTCCTGCATGACGTCACAACTTCCATTTTACAGAGTCAAGTTACGCCATATTCGAAATTTTATGAAAAAATATGAATATTGAATGAAAAAATCGTTGATTTTTTATTTTTCAGATATTTCAATAATGAGTTGCTGTTTTTTTAATACATCACGTAACTTAGATTAAATGACTTACAATTCAAAGATTATTCTCTACATTTGTTGACCCACGTTTTGAGATTTAACGCAAATTATATTGTATCTGAACCGGAACTTTATGAACCGGTTTTAAAATAACGAAGGTCGAACCGGAGCTGAACCGGAACTTTTAAATTCCTCCGAACCGAAACCGGAACTGAACCGGATTCCGAAAAAATTCTTGAACCTGAACCGGAAAAGTTAAACGGTTCGACAACCTGATTGTTGAGTAGTAATTAGCTAAGTAAAAATCATGCTTCAAAAAAAAATGTAAAAAAAAATTTCAAAATAAAATAGGTTTTATCTTGTGGCAATAAAATTAAAATAAACAAAGAAATATCTACTTAAATAAATTACAAAATCAATTGATTTGGTGCATTGTAACACATGTCATTATTCAGCATTGTACGACCCAACACAACAATAACACTTTACAATTTGTTTTTTGTTAATTTTCTCCGCGTTTCCAATAATTCTTTATAGATGTAACAGACATCTGTATTGTAAACAAGTCATTTTGAAATGACTTAAGTCCCAGTCAAGTCATTTTTGAAGGAACCTAATTCAAAGTCAAGTCTTTTTGAATAAATAACAAGTCAAGTCCCAGTCAACTCATAAGAGCAAGTCAATTGCAAGTATTTGTCATTAAAATTAAACGTTAAACTATTAAAATTGTCAAAATAGTCCGATTATGCGCCACAACTCAACTAACAAATAATGCAAAATGCAACATAGAGCAAGCAATTTGATTTATGTCCAAAACTTAAGATAAATAATCCAGTTTAATAATGAAAAATGCTTAATTAAAACATTTTATTTCAACCCAATTCATTTGTTCAAAAGATTCAAATCAAGCCATTTGTCAAAAAGATATGAGTCAAGTCAAGTCATTTAACAGCAGTGACTTTAGTGAACTTCACTTTATAAGTCATAACCGCATTGAGGTTGAATAATTAGGCCTTATGAAGGGAGTTTGCGGAACAGATAATCCGAATAAACTCTGCTGACCTTACAAGTTACGTCACACGCCGTTTATGGAGAAACCGCTTGTGTTTCAAGGAAGGCCGTTGCCTCAAGTTATTTTACGGGGAGTGATAAATCTTTACCAGAAGCAACGTGGAAATGGTAGAGTTAAGTATGGGCCCACTTGAAATCACTTAAGTACTGAATTTTGTATAAGTTCGTTTTCACTTATTAAGTGGTTTTATCTAATTGACAATTTCAAGTTTTTTTTTTTACTTGAACAGTTTTTAATGATTTTTTACATAAAAGTCATATTTTGCCAAAAGGCACACGAAAAAGTGTCAATTATTATATCAAAGGTTTTAATTCAACGAACCCAAAATTTCAGACAACAGAGAATGTTCAAGGTACAATCGATTTTTACGCGAAGCTAAAGCATAGTTTTCAAAAAAGCATAAAAAAAACAAAGGAAAAGTCCTTATTAAAGTGGAAAAGATAAACAATCAAAGCACAGGAGTTGGCACAAAATACCCATTGTTTAAAATCAATTGAACACGGATTATTAATGAGATTTGTTTTAGCTAGTGGATTACCAGACCAACCTTGGCTTATTTGCATTAAAGAAATATGCAAAACGGGCCATTCCACAACATAGAACGTGTAAATCGCTAAACAATTATCTCTCAGAAAACGTAAAATGTCAGATTCGCCGCAAAAATGACGCAGAATCTGGGAAAGTCCAACCACTGTACTGTTTAGCAAATGCCGTATATATCGGTCTGTTTGTGTGCAACGGCAGCTAAAGACGGCCGTGTCTTGAGGCCATTTGTGCATTCTCCTTTCTTCTACTGCTAGCAGCGTTAAACGATTTATCGCAACGTTTGGCACCAACGGAAGCTAGTATGATCAGTTTGTTTCGGAGGCAGGAAATTAATTAGCGCAATAGTGCTAACAAAACAACAAGTTTTAGTTACCAGGTGTGTGGCTAATAGTGACTCGGAAATTGTTTTGGCTTTGCTTTGCGCGTAGTTATGCCCCGGGCTATAGATTTGCAGCTAAATAATAGCGAGACTGAATTTAACGGGCTTTGCGTTTATTTAGAACTTAAACGTTTTGCAATTTAGGTTGGAATGATAAATGTGTTTGGAAATTGATTTTGCTTAGCAGTTAGAGTGGTAATGGTTAGACATATATAATTACGGATAAGTATAAGGCCTATTCAAAAACCTTGTTTTCAGTTCAGGCAGTGGTTTTTTGAAAACCTAGATAAAGAAAATGAAGTAAATATTTGGCCACAAATAAAATTGAGCTGAAACGTCTGGCGAATAAAAAGAAAAAAAACTTTGGCCAGTGTAACAAGTTCAGTTTATGAAAATCAGAATATTGTTTCCTTTATAACATCAGAACAAATGTTTTTAACAGTATAACAACTTGTGAAATGACTTAACTTTGAGTTGATTTTGTTCTAGTTATGACTTTAACGTGAGTAACTCATGAGTTAGACTGGGACTTGGTTATTTTACAAATGACCTGACTGGGACATAAATAATTTCAAAATTATTTGTTTACAACACTTCAAACCATCAAAACATCAAAACATATCACGTATAGCATACAATACGTTATATATATAAAATACCTCAAGGTAGATTCACTGCCTGTTTTTTAATAAAGTCAATTTTAAATTGTTTTATTTTTGACAATCTTCAAAAGTAACCGTTCAACGAAATACTGCCAAGCCGTTTAATAACACTGTAAATACTTTTAAACAGACAGGTTTGGCTTTCTGAAGATTAGTACCGTGTGTCGTAGTGCAAGGTTTAGAATTCAACCTTATATAGAAGCACGCGACAGCAAAGTATTATTTTCCACTAACGTTTAACTTAGGAAACCGATTTATCGCTGTTGGCAATTGAAGAGTGACTCCACCTACGAGTCACTGTGACTCGGTAAAAACTATTATTCATCACTATATTAATAGATGATAGTATGACTGTACCTTAGCATCTGTTTGGAGTCTATCCCCGATCCAAGTAGTAGAATCGGTGGTCGTCTGATACTACGATATACTATAGTGGTATCGGTGTCAATACTAAAGAAAATTTTGGGCTACGAACCTGAAAGAAATACTTTTAAACGTTCGAATTTCATCATTTTTACTTGCTTGAACATGATAATGACGTCATTTGGTGTCGGACATTGGGTATCGGAATAAAATGTTAAGTATCGGCAGTGTTGTGATGACTTAAGTCAATGACTTGACTTAAGTGCACTTAAGTCACTGTTTTTAAATGACTTGACTTGACTAAAGTCTTTCGGACAAATGACTTGACTTAAGGCTTTTGAACAAATGACTTGGGTTGAAATAAAGCTTTTTTTCAAGTATTTTTTTTATTAAATTGAGCTATTTGTCCAAATTTTTGCACAAAAAACAAATTGCCTGCTATATGTTCCGTTTTCCTTATTTTTCAGTTCAGTTATTTTTCATAATCATGCGAGTGTAAAAATTCTAATAGTTTAACGTTTTATTTTTATGACAAGGACATGACTTGAAGCTGACTTGCTCTAATTATGACTTGACTGGGACTTGACTTGCGCAACTGATGACTTGAACTGGTACTTGGACTTAAGTCATTTTTAAATGACTTGTTTACAGCACGAGTGTTGGACATCCTTAAATGATAGTGATATGTTTGTATATGAGCATACAAACAGTATTAATAACAAAGATTTAAAATGTTTCTATAAACAAAAACAGTGATATAATACCAAAGGAAACATTATCACTTCTTACATCAATCTTTTGATCCAAAAAATTTCAGAATTTACAAAACTTGAAAAATAGCTTCACGGTGATTTAGGCCGTTAACTACTTCATATGAAGTAAATACGTCATCGTGAACATAGAAATTATCAGAAAGACTATAAGATAAATCTCGAGTTTAAAATAACTTATTATTCAAACCTGGGGCGTTTTTCCATGACAAGTTTTCAAACTTTATATTAATCGTTTATTAGGAATTTTAAAACGATGCTAAATTCGTTTTAGAAGAAAAATGTTTAAATACAAATATATAAAAACTACTTTTTTAAAAGAATTAAAAAAAAAAGACAAACCTATAAATAAAAAAATATTAGAAATAATTAAAACTTCAAAATAGCTTCACGACGAATTACGTCATCAGTTTTACGTTATGTAATGTGTACACGTCAATGTGATACAGAAATTTGCTGTTAGTTTAACATTCATCAGACAATGTTAGTAATACAAAAAAATTCAAACCTGGGGCATTTTTTGTATTCAGTTTCCTAACTTTAAAAATATTCCTTTGTTTGGAATTTTATTGTGTTATTCACCACACCGTAGGCTAGGTTTCGAAGTTTTAACTTGTTTCTAACATTTATTTGTAAAAAATAACACGGGCTTAAATAGTTGTTAAAAAGCTTGTTGTTAAAAAGCGGGCGTTTTTCACTTCAGTTAATTTGTAATGTTGATCGCAGGTAAGCTTACTTTTAATCACAAAGTGGTTATACCATACTTTTCCCATTCTCATAAAATATGTTGTCATATTTTCGAGGTAATAGATTATATTGTTGAGATTTGTGACACGATATTTTTTAGTTTAACCAAGCGTTTCGTTTGATTGCTGAAACGGATTAGTTGATGCAATAGTGCAAAGTGTACAATCATTGTTAGTTAGCTGTTTAGATACAAAGTATAAATCTGTTATAAAATACGGTATATAAAAACGGCAAAATTGCGTGATAAAATGACAACACGTTGGGCAAACAGACAAAAAGAAGTTTTAACAGTTTAAACCAGTGATTCCCAAACTGTGTGCCTCGAAAGATTGCCAGGTGTGCCGCGAAACTTTTTGTAATTTCGGAAAATAGAAATATTTGTATTACCAATAGGCATATTTGTATTACCAATAGGCATACGCGCAAGCATTTTAGACTTGAATACGCACTATACCCGTTACAAATTAATCATATTGAGACATTCACATATAGTTGGTCGTATGTTAAGGGCGATTGTAACAAGACTCTATTGTTGTTCTGCTAAAAGTGTGCCGCGAAATACTTAAGATATTTTTAGTGTGCCGCGAGCCTAAAAAGTTTGGGAACCACTGGTTTAAACTAACGCCTTTCAGTCCGAAATACTTTGTATTTCGATTTACCGAGAAAATAAAAAACTCGCAGCAACTAAAACGCCATTGAGATTCCACAGAAAACGAAAGTAATTTATCGTGTTTTGTTGTTGTGAAGTTCACCAAAACGTGACCGAATTTTACCACGTGCACTTGCTTTTGCGTGGGACATCTCGCACGCTCAAAAAGCACGTGTAAAAACTCTTTGTTGCAATCGAAACGACGCCATGTTATTTCTCGATTGGACTTGATTTTACAGGGCCGATGGAGTGGCGTTTTTAAACAAAATTCCGATTAGGGGGATTATTTGTTGCGCTGAAAACACAGTGTCATCACGCATAAGGCGTACGACCTGAAAGTTCGTATTTAGCGTGGGTTATAAATAACTCTTGGAATGACACCGAAACTTTGCCGTCACTTTGTAAGATCTGGAGTCGTTTTTTTCCCCAACATCGAACGCCTATAAAAATGACAGGCGAAGATTCGTTCGACATTGTAAAGCTGGTTGTTGTTAGCTTAGCGTAGAACCGAAATTACAAAAGCGGGTCTATTTAAACAAGTGTCTTATAAAAATCTCACAGTTAAGTTGCTAAACAATATGTCAATAATGTACAGTGTTCTAAACAAATATTTTTGAAATGAAGTCCCAGTAAGGTCATTTGGATAATAACTATAGTTCAAGTCAAGACGTTTGTAAAAATAACAAGCCAAGTCCCAGTTAAATATTTCAGAGAAATTCTTCAAGTCTGGTCATTGGCAAAAAACAACGTTAAACTATTAAAATTAGTAAACTCATACGAGTATGAGCAATGACTCGAGTCTAGAGTCTAACGTCCAGACTAAACAAACAGAAATGCAAGAAATAGAAAACAATGGAATTAATGTTTTGCAGGCAAAATGGTTATAAATAACCCAATTTAATTAAAAAATTAATGAAAACACCTAGTTTGAGCCCAAGTCATTTGACACAAAGTCCAATTAAGGCAAGTCATTTTGCCTAAATAAAAGACTTAAGTCAAGTCATTTCATAGCAGTGACTTTAGTGCACTTAAGTCCAGTCATTGTTTAATTCTCTACAACACTGGCAAAGTGTTATGAATGCATACATCAGCTGTGTTTCAATCACGAAAAATGTTACAGAGCTAGAAGTTTTGAATTAATATGTTGGGGCTTTGGTCATAAACACAATTTTTGTGTTAAAAAAAAAACTGGTTTTCCAGCAAGAAAAAGAGTTTTTAAAAGCACGTTACGGCTCTAAGTTTCATAAAGTACAACAATTATTTTTAACGGATTTTTGGCGAAATAAAACAAAAAATGGGAATATAAAAAAAGGTCGCCACTAAAACATTTTCCGGCGTTATTCAAAAGACCTTACTGCCAAAGTTTCCAGAGCCTTGGGCGATTATTTTCCGTCGAAAAGTTTCCAAAATAAGTCGGCAATGACGTTTTTACCAGCATTTTATGTATGGCTACTTAGCTCTGGTGATGTATTTTTCACAGTCATGAATGCTGCATCAAACGTTGGTTTAAAATGAATTTGAAATAATATAAATCTGGATCTCTAATTACGCTCTGAATAATATTATACTCAGTAGCATTTTTTGTACAATTATTTGTAGAACAACATTCTTTAGTATTTGGCAAAGATGAGTGTTTATTTAAACAGCTTTAACAGCCCAGTTTTATGTGTTTTAATTTTTAAAACATACATAATTTTGGTTTCTGTGAAAGCCTAATATATTCCATGCGCTGGATAGATTTTTCGCAACAAGTATATTTTCTATTATTGCAAGGTTTGTGCTTAAAAGACTCAATTTTGGGCTTACTTCAAAAAACGAAACCATGCCTTTTGAATTGCAAAAGTTTGGTACCTCGAGTTTATTTAAAGACGCTTTAAAGAGCTTGTAGATTAGAAACCTACTTTTCCGTTGGTTAAAATAGTTTTGCGCTTTTTGGACGCCCCATTTTGCCTTTTTAATTTGATAACAATTTGTATTTTTTTAACGACCTAATTTCCATGATTTATTGGAGTTTTTCAACATCATAAAGTAAGACTTAAATCTATTTATCACCTCAAAATATATTTTTTATGCTGCTTTTCAGGTTTTTTTCTAAACCGAGATAAAGGGATAACCCGGCTTTGGGGTTTTAACCAACAAATAGCAAAAATACGGCTATAAGGATAAGAAGGTGCTCGAAAGATGAACATTCAAAGGTTCTTTCTCCCTTTGTGTTTTGCCCTAGTTTTTCTGCAAAGTTCCCAAGCACAAAAGTGCGATCGCAATTTGGAAAAGAATCTGATTGACAAAGGAGTTTGCAGCAAGAGTAAGTAAACACCAATATTGTAAACAAGTTAGTTAAAAAATGTAAGTCTAAGTTAAGTCGGTGGTAACTTTTTAAAAAATATGTAAAACTGTTATAAACATTATTATTGTTCCATACCGTTTAACAACTTGTAAAAAAGTTTAACTAGCTAGTATTTTCACTTAGCTTCTGCTGGTGTCTGTAAGTTTTTAAATTGGATTTACTCAATCTGCTTTTTTTCAACGATTAGTTACGCTTTATTGCCATTGTTTAACATAAAAAAAGGTTTCTGTTTTTAAAGACAAACGTACACGATCGTGTTGGGGGAATTCCAGATTTTAGCAATTTTAGTGTGGTACTAAACCACACAACAAACTAGTTCGTTTAGTTTTTCTTAGATTACCAGGCCCGTTTGGATGAACACAAAATCCTATGGGACTGTGCTAGAATATTGTTGTACGCAGCCAGTCTTATTATTACATAACAATAACTTAAGCAAATTACAATAGAAAAGAAAATTGTTGACAATGGATAATTACGTGGTCATATATTATATTAAGCTACTAACTAAGTTCATTGCGTTGAACCAGGGACTTTCGACTTGTGTTTCATGAAACATTAGTTAAACTGGTAATTTCTTGCGAAACACCATACTATAGTGTTCGGCAGAACACCGAAAAATGTTGAAAATGATCTGTAGGCTACATTCAAGTTTCGCATGTTTGCCTACATGTCTATTCGGACTCAAGCCACAAGACGGAAATAAGAACAACATGAACGTCGAAAAACCCACAGTTCGGAATAAGATCAAAAAAGGACTACTATCTAAATCGTAATAAACTAAACTCGTCGGAATAAGACCTAAAATAATCAGAATAAAGCCTATGCAACCTTTTACCTAACCCCAAACCCCACCCCTAAATACATCACTAACTTCCCTAATAATTTTAACCTTAACCCAACATCTTATTCCGACAGGTTTAAGTCTTTTAGCTATTATTCTGTCGTGTTTTTTAGCTATTATTCTGTCTTGGTTATTTCTGCGAATTTGACTTTATTAGGTCGTTGGTCTTAATACTATGGTATTATAAACTATTCTGCTTTAGATGTTGTTGCTTTTTAGCTCTATTTGTGGACTATTTGTTATCCAAGCATAGGTGGTATTGTAAGACTACAAAAATTTCCGCGGAACACTTTAAAATCTTAATACAGTATCAGAACGTTAGTCTAATCTCTAAACTTAATTTACAGCGGCGACGGAGACAATTTGTCGCGATGTTTGTACCGGAGATCCAGTAGTTGGAAGAAAAAACTGTACTTTGGCGAAGCATTGCTGCATGGGCGCGAACAACAAGTGCATTTTAAAGCAAATAAGTAAGCACATATTTCGCAAAGTTTCCTGGTAATCTATACGGGCTTAATATTTGTCTACGCCAGGTTTCTTAACCAGGGGTACTCGCACCCCCAAGAGGTAAGCGAACTGTTTCTAGGGGATGCAGAATGCTGAATTAGACACAAAAAATGTATTGCTTCAGTTTATTTCCTTGCTCAGTTAAAATACAACATAAAAATAATTGCAAAATTTAACAAAGACCCATAGTTATGAAAAAATGGGATAACTGCAAATCACAACCGAAAAAAGACAGCAAACACTGTTCAATACATTTGGACAAAGCAAAGAGACCCCGGTGGTTAATTCTGCTCGCATATACGGTATTTTGCGATAATTAAGATACAATACATCGTTGAATATAATCCAAAACTTTTTTTGGATAAACTAGAAAAACGAATTAAAAAAAAATGAACGATCATTTCAAAAAACTTTTTACGATTTATGTGAACTTTTATTCGATTTTGACTTGAAATAATTTTGACCTAACGTGTAAATTTTGTCAAAATTTTAACTTTTTTTGACAAGTCAACAAATAATCGCCCTATACTTATCAGTTATATGAAGTTATGCAACCAGTCGTCCGCGACTATACATATTACTATTAGTTGTACAAATTGTTGTTCAAATTAGTTTCAAAAACTAGATTTACAAAACGTGAGCAGGTTACAGAGTCATTTTAAGTTTCGCTAAGTGCACAAAAACTTGGGAGGTCCAATAATATCGTTTTAAAGCCGATGTATGGTTTATCAAAAATGGTATCGTTGCTGATTGTACCAAATTAACAGCCTTGTTTTGCGATCCAGCCTAAAGGCGTTTTGGCATTAAACACAGTAAATTGAACACAGTAACATTGCACATATAGGCTTTTTTATTTGGCCCTGACGTCATTTGGTATCGTGGTATTTCGTGAGCAAAACATCGAATATCGGTACTGGACTAAAATATCGAGAATCGCACTGTTACCTTAACTTTGTTTTTGTTTGCAGCTGTTGCACCACAAGTGACATCACTTGAGCAAGTCCGACGCGAGTTTGCGGAAATTTCTGGAAGAGGGCTGGTTTTGAGTAAGAATTGCTTTCCCCACATTTTCCGCTAATCTCTTAACTCGCTTTAATTACATAATGTTTGTTAGGGCGGCTAATAACTGTGCTGTAAACTCAACACATTGACATGACTTAAGTTCCAGTCAAGTTATTTGCAAAATAAGCGAATAATTTTATATGCAAAACTTGAAAAGATAATTAAATTCATTAAAAAAAATGCTTTTTAGAAACACTTCAATTTAACTAAAGTCAATGGTTCATAAGACTTAAGTCAAGTCGAGTCATTTGTCCAAAAGACTTAAATCAAGTCATTTTACCCAAAAGACCGAACCCCTTAACTGCTGGATTCTTTTCCACTAAATCTCAGGTTTTGATCGGGTGCTGCTTCATGACTTTCCTGCAATAGTCTTAGAAGATTGCCAATAAGTTTCTCTGGCAAAGTTGTTCCTCTTAAAAACTTCCACAAGTTAATTTTTTGGTCGAAGTCAAGTCCAGTCATTTAAGAACAAGGACTTAAGTGCACTGAAATCAAATCATTGGCATAAGTCAGTACGACCGTGTGAAAAGATAGCGGGATGAACTGGTGAAAAAAGAACATTTTTTATAATTTCTGCCTGCAAAAAAGCAAATGTTCAACCCGAAGGCCGCTCTGACTTAGTTTACCACTAGTTTCGAAGGTCTTCTTTTAAAATTTTAGAACCAACCAAAACAAAGCTAAGTATGGAGCACAATGGTTGGAGGTTGTACTAAGACGTAATAAGAATATCAAAGCCCATACAGAAGTAGCTATCATTTTGGACGTTTCGAATAACCCTTTAGTATTTCAAGTATAATTTGTGTTTTTAAAACAAATTTATTTTTTTAACGAAATTTTTTCGTTCTATTTTTTCCACTCCGGATCAAAAAAAATTATGGCCAATTTGAAAATACGAAATTCGATATCATCGAGCCTTATACAAATTGCTGTTTAAAAATGCGATTAAATAGTTTATCGGGAAACCTGTGTGCCACGAAGTATAGGATATTGCAACGTAACATGGAAACCTTACTATAACATTGCAAGGAGTCTAAATACTTAAAGAGAAGTTTGTAAACCTAACATACAGTTTAAATAATCTTTTTTAACAAGAATGTAGTAGCAATGGAAATTCATATATATATTTCTGAATGATTACAGCTTACACATTAGGTTTTTGATTTATTTTGCCTGAAGGTATCTCGCTGCCTTGAGTTTAATTAAAATACACGTCTCAGGCCGACGGTGGTTTAAAATGCCAAATATAACATTTAATTACGCATGACTCCACAGACTGGCTGACATTTTATACAGTTGGTTTTGTATATTAAGCAGTGTTGTTGTAATGACTCAAGTCAAAGGCTTGACTTAAGTGCACTAAGTTCCGGGTTTTAAAATGACTTGACTTGACCAAAGAAATCTGGGGGAAATGACTTGACCTGACTGGACTTATGTATTTTGGATAAACGACCCTAGGTTCAAATGAAGTTTTTTCATTAAGCAATATTATATAAAATTGGGTTATTTATCCCATTTTTTTACTTTAGTTGTTGATCATATTCAGACGAGCTTACACATTTTATAGTTTAACGTTTCATTTCTGTAACAGGGACTTGACTTGAAGTTGACTTGGTATAGTCTTGACTTGCACTTGACTTGGGAAACCAATGACTTGGACAGGGACTTGACTTTGTATTTATTCAAAATAATTTGACTTGGACTTGAGTTATTTTACGAAGTACTATACTGGGACTTAAAATAACTGGTTTACATTACTAATATTAGGAGAAAAATAGTCTGTTTCATCACGAACACGGACCAATACATTTCAAATGTTAAAATTTGACTAATGTTCCATGGAATACCGGTCACGAATTACTGTTTTAACACAATGGGCAATAAAAAAGCTATATCGGAGTTTAAACATTACGCCGTGTTCTGCTCCATTTATTGTGTAAAATAGTAATACTCGTTGCGTAATAACAGGAATGTAATTCCGTTTTTCATGCGTTGCATATCCTGAGCTGAACAGCCATTGCTTTAGTACAGTGCAAACAAAACTTATTTTAAATTTCCAGCTTCAGTGCCACAGGGAATACCACCAGGTATTGCGTCGTTGGCTTGCCCTTCGTACCCAGATAAATGCCCGAAAATAATCTCCGGCGTCGCTGATATTCAACCGCCTGTGAACATACCTTACTGCCAAAGGTAAGCGTTTTTTTGGAATTATTGGCTATTTTATGAACAAGTCGTCTTGGAGTTGTGTCAATCCCAGTTTAGTCACACAAGAAGTAACTTAAGTCCAGGTAAGGTCCTTTTTAACAAAAAGTAAGTCGATAAAAGTCAAGTCTTGTGAAGAATAATTGAAGTAAAAGGTAAGTAATTTTTAACAAACAACGATAGTCCTTAACTAATCATTAGCTTGAAAAATAAATGTTTTATCAAATTGCAACAACCACTTTTGATCACAACAAAACAACAACAAAAATTAATGAAAAAGCCAAACAAACGGCAACCAAAGTGTTAAATTTAAGTCATCTGTCTTCAGATTTACATTAGGCCAAATCATTTTAAACAAAGAACTTTTAATAGTGAAGTAATTTTAAACAGTGACTGTGGTGCACAAAACGTTTGCCTTGTCCGGCAATGGGTAAGGTTTTTGCCCTTTCCATTTTTTAATTTTAATAAAGTAAAGTTTTAAGTAAAACCAGTGTGTTCGAAACGTTTAACTAATAATAAGTACAAGCTTTGATATTTCGTTCCGTTTTTTCCAGGTTTTAACATAACATTTCATTGTTATTTCGTTACAAGCTTTGCAACTTCTAGTATCTTAATAGATGTAGATAAAACACCGAAAGCCATTGCAGACTAACCGAATCTGTCGATCAATGATGGAAGCAAGACAGGGTAGAAAAATAACTAGCCAGTGGTGAGGTTCGAACTCACGACCTCCAGCCATACCAAAAAATCAGATCCAGAAGGGCTAGATAACAGTTGTCAAACACATATTTTCGAATATTGTTCGAACCTCACTGCAGGCTAGTTTTTCTGGCCTGCCCTGCTTACATCAAAGATCAACAGATTCGGTGAGTCTGCAATGGCTTTCAGTGTACTAATTATACGTAAGCCGTAATCGTTGGTCACAAAGATGCTTCAGAAGGGCTAGATCACAGTTGTTAATACACATATGTGTGCATGTTTTATTGAATAAATGATATGGTACTGTGGATCCCCTTCAATTGAATTGCTTGTACTAACAGATTGAGCCAGCATTGGCGCATGGTTGTTTCTCGACTCGCTCCTCTCGGAGCCTGCATAGCTCAGTTGGTAGAGCGACGGTCCCGGCTTGACCGGAGGTCGTGAGTTCGAACCTCACTGCAGGCTAGTTGTTTTTCTAGCCTGCTCTGCTTGCATCATAGGTAAACAGATTCGGTGAGTCTGCAATGGCTTTCGGTTTACTAAGTACTTCTGTTCACGCTTTAAGCATCCCCACAACATTTCCTTTCCTTTTTCAGGATACCTTGCATTCCACTCAACAACCAGGCTCTGGACCTAGACTTTTCGGCTTGTATGAGAAACCCAGGCTGTGGGTACGACTTTGAACTTTCAATATACCGAAGCACGGCCGGACAGGCCATAATGCCCGGGGTACCCGTTTGCCACCTCGCCATCAGAAACCAAGCTTTTCAAAAGAGAGCCCAGGAGTATATTGCTAAGGTGAGATACGCTGTAAGGTTTGCGTCAATAATTTTTAAAGGTAGTTAATACCTTCAATTAAGTCATATAACATGCGACATCGATTACAAACTTCAATAGCATTGCTATAGAAAAAAAATATTTTTAATTGATTTTATTGTCAGGAGAGTAATAACTAAATGCCACAACTGCAAAAAATTATATTCTTTGAGACCACCTCTAGTATATTAAATTACTCAGTTCAAAATATGTAAAATAAATTAACCCAAACAAGTCAATTCATTATCTGAATGAGACCACCACATGAAAATACATTATGTAAAACTGATTCAGATAAAAATTACCCCGAAGAGGGTGATTTTATAGTTTAAGTTAAGGTGCTTCACATCAACACAATGGATTTCGGTTTTGTACATACCGCATGAATTTTTTTATTGAAATACGATAATATTGCTACAAGCGAGTTTAACTTATCGACAATGGTTTTTTAAAGGCTTGTAAATTTATAAAAAAAGATCACGTAATTCTTTAGAGAATAACGTATACTTGCATAGAGCACGTTCATTTCTGGAAATTAAAGACGCGCCAGTTTTTGTGTAAAGCATTTAAACTTAAGTGAAATCTACATTAGTTTACTATACGTGATTTTGTATGAAAAAATAAAGTCAATTTCTTATAAAAAACACTTGGATTTTTCTAAAGGACACATCAGTATTTGTAGAGACTGAAAGTGCAAAACAAATATAAATCCCTCGCATGTTTCCTAACTTCTTCTTAATCAATTGAATTCAAAATTTTGTATTAAAAAGGAATAGTCCTGTATACATTCCACAAACGTAAAACACTCAAAATCACCAAATTCTTTCTATACGTCATATTGTTTCAGTACCCGTGGGCACCCTTTATTACCAAGTGCATTCTGGACGAGTTTGCGAACGAGACATTCGCCAACGCTCCCGGCTGTTACATGAACACTGTGCTCGAAAGGTTCGGGCATAAGCCAAAGATGGCAGGATGGAAAGGTGAGTAGGCTTAACTGCTGTTACTTTGGAAATGTTCTGCTTACGGGATCAGAGCCCAAATTTATGACTGTGGATTTTTAAGCCCCTGGGCTTCACAAGAACGTTTTAAGGCAGGTTTTCTCAACCGTGTTTTCGCGGTGACCTTAAAGGTAAGCCTAAGTATAACACCAAAGCTTTGACGATCCAATTTTCTTTAAATGACTGGGCGTCACAAAATATATAGCAATAGCATATATCAGTTCATATTTTAATAGTTAGTTTAAGACATGATTCGTATTACTGCCTTAATTTACTAATTTATAACACGTATTAAAAACCCATTTTTGGCTAGTTAGGGAAATGCGCCGCGGGCTGGAAGATTCAAACCGGCGTAGTTTGGTTACCCCTCATCAAAGGTTCCAGATTTCGTGACTCGAAATTCGACTGAGACTTTGTAAAACTAACCCGAGTACCAAGTCCGACGTGCGCATGCGCAGTACCGAATTCAAAACACAAACGGCAGCAAACTGTAGATTGTAAAAATTTGCTACATATTTGTGGAAACATTAAACCTTAGTTTTTGTTCGTCCTGCAGAAATCACGAAACGCGAATGCTACTTTATCAACGGATGCTGGATGAGCGAAAGGTGCGTTTACCCGGTGGATGAGAGCGACGTAAACGTACCTGCGCTCAGCGTCAACTCTTCCGCCATTCCTGAGATCCTGATACCCTTCGGAGATCCGAAGTGCCAGGATTTGGAGCAGACCAAAGGCGCCGAAAAGTTCCTGGACCAGTACCACGACTGTTTGGCGTCCGGGTGTGAGGCAACTGTTCCGAAGAATCAGATCCGCAAAGCTCTCACCGACATCGCAATCAGTTACCTGCCCGCGCATCTTCAGTACCACTACTACGAGTTGATTCTCAAGGGGAAAGTTCGTTCGGATAACTGGAAAGAAATAGCGGACGAGGTGATTCAGGATAAGCACGACTTAACGGAGAACTTCTTCGGAGCTGTGTTCCCGCTCGGATCCAGGTTAAATCTGCCGCAAGGTAGCACGGTCCGCATCATTCCGTTCGCTTTTAACCTCACAGCCAATCACACGAGAACTAAACCAAACGTATCGGCAACCGAAGCCCCTGGAATCACAGGAAGGGGATTTTCCTTTGCGGCACGTCCCCGGACTTTTGGGGGCCTTGGAAGGCCGAGAAACAGGGGCTCTATGTACCCGAGGCTGTCAGCGAGCGGAGGCAGGCCAGAGCAGCCATCTGTGGGCGGAAGAAGCTTCAGTATAGGGCGAAACCGAAACCCGCCAAACTTGGACAGCGCTAGAGTGAATCTAGCGTCCAGCGGCTTCGCTCAAAGCCAGTCCATCCACAACTTTCTAGCTCTTTCGAACATTCCCTCGTTTTACGCACCATTTATAAACCCGCCTTGTCCATACGTTCCCTTTACTTGGCTTATGTTTCCTCCGCTTCGGGGAAGCTTAAAAGGGTGCTGTGAGAAACCGGCTTGCTACCTGAGCAAGTTCAAGCAGCGGGACGTCCGCTCCGGTGTCGCCTCTTACCTGGGAAACTGGGAACAATGGTCGGAGTGCAGCAAGACGTGCGGAGGCGGCGAAATGAAGAGGAAGAGAGTCTGCATCGGGGATCAGTGTCCGCATATCCCGGAGCAACTGGGTCCTTGTAATCCGGCTCCCTGCTCCGGCTGGACTCAGTGGAGTCCGTGGGCGGCTTGCGACAAGACATGCGGCAAAGGGAAGAGGCATAGGGTAAGATTCTGTGAAGGACCACCAGGATCTTGCAGAGGAAAGTCGTCCGGCTCCAAGCCGTGCCACAAAGGATACTGCAAGAGCTACACACAGTGGGGAAGCTGGTCCGAGTGCCATTGCACCAAGAAGACGCGCAAGCGCGAGCGCTACTGTCTGACCGGCTGCCCGACCGAGGTAAAGACCGAGCCTTGCCAAGTGACCTGCAATGCGCCACTGTGCGATTACAACACCTGTTACTATATCGACCGGGTCCCCTGCAGGGGGAATTCCCCGCAGTGCCGCAACGGGGTCCGGCAGCGACCCACCAACCGACGCTGCTTCCAGTGCCGCTTCTACGGACACTGAGTTTTTTTTGCGAGAGCTCTTGTTGTTGTTGTTGTTGTGCGCTTTTGGGGAGGCAGGTTGTGCGCGAGATTCGATCCGAGACACGATTGCTAAATTTATCTCCTTCAAATGTGTATGTTTTTTAAGATGCGAAAAAAAATGAAAAAATATTTAATTATTATAATTATTATTAAACCAAGTTATTTTCATAGTTTTTGTTGCCAAATTATCTCCTTTGAATCTATATGTTCTTAAGGTTCCTAAGTTTAAAAAAAAATAATTATTATTATTTTTTAACCAGGTTATTTTTGGTTACTTTTTTTAATTGCGCTGCTAAATTAAACAGGGTGGAAGCTCGTTTTATTAATTATATTAGACATTGAGCAAAAACTATGTTGCGTTTTTTTTTGCAATCGTGCTAAATCGACACGACATAAAAATATGTTTCAACTTACCTTCTGAGTTGGCCACAATCACCGATTTTAACGCTTATAAATCTGAGTCGAACTGCTACATTTTTTTGCAAATTTAACGATTAAACTCTTTGGGTCCTGCAAGAAAAGTGTAAGCAAAAACCATGATTTAATAAAATGACCGCTTTAAATCTGTAAAAAGTTGACGCAAAAGCGACGAGTTAAATGAACTTTAAAAGTTTCGTAAATGTGGTTTGGGTAAATTTAAATTTATCTTTTTTACAGAGACTGATACTGACTTATTGTAAATCCTAAAAATGGTCTGACTTTAAACCAAAATTCAGTCGGTTTTTTATTCAAATATACTATATACTAAAAAAGTCTAACGAATGATTGGCTTAAATACATAGTCGTCACTTGTGAGTGCGAGGCGACATCGTTTTATCAAAATTCTGTTTGGTATCACTGAAATTTTCACCAAATTTTGTTCTGAATCGAATCTCACGCACACCCTGCATGCCCGCCACTTGTTATTCTGCTTTCAGCACAAACCTTGAGCTTAAACCCTGCACCTGGCAATATCGGGAGTGCCAACCAGTTGCTTTTTGTTTGTGTTCGCAGAAAATCCAGCTCGATTATAATGAGTGTCAAGGCCAAGCTTGCGTGGAATACTGATCGTTGAACTTCTCGTCAAAAAGAAAAAAATCTACCGTTTTTCGGGAAACAAAAAATCGCCCTAATTTCGAATTGTTCGATTTTGTGTTTTTACAATTTTTTTTGTTAAAATTGGTTCCGCAATAATCTTTCTGCAACATTTGTATACCTTTAGCATCAACTTATATTTTAAAATTACTCGCACAAATGTACTTTGTAAACACCAGTGGTGGAAGTAAAATAATTTAAAATGCCATACACAAACGAAATAATTTTTTACATACTAAATTTCAGAGATGACGTCAAATGATTACGTCATAACAAGAAACAAACAACTCGTGGTTATCGTTCGATGTAGCGCTTAAATATGCATCGGAAATCTTTAAAATACATTAAAAAAAGATGGAAACAATGGCCTGGTCAAAAAGTATGGTCATACTAAACAAATACTTTTTTATCGGTACGGCGTATCTTCTTTTACTGGAAAGCCGTTCGAGACCGTCTTACTTTCACCACTGGCAAATAACCTTCTATTGTTTCTACATATTTATTTTATTGATCTTTACAAAACTAACAGTATGATGTGCATTGCCAAGCTTGTCTCAAGCTTTAACTTTTCAAAATACGCGATATCCGTGCTTTTATTTAGGCTTAAGCCTCTTATATTGCAAGCGCTTCTGAATATGCTTCTTTTCGTCATTTTTTGCATTCTCGTAGGTGAAGTAGTTCCATTTGAAATAAAATATCGTCCACGCGTGATTTTGTCAATAGACTGACAGATTGTAAAAAATAACTGAGAGGCTTTGCTCCAACCATTTCAAAGTATCGTTAGAAAAGTTTCGGGCTACCAATTAAAAATAATCTCAAAGTAGTACACCAAAAGCCATCAAAGTCTTACCGAATCTGTGGATGCAAGCAGGGCAGGTTAAAAAAAAACTTGCCTGCAGTGAGGTTCAAACTCGCGATCTCGGCCATAGCAGGGCTCTAGCTATACCAACTGAGCGGCACAGGCTATGTGGAGAGGAGTCGAAAAACAACATGTCGCCAATGCTTGCTAAATTATGTTAGTACAAGCAACTCCACAATGAATGAATAGGGTCTACAGCAGTGTTTCTTAATCAGGTGAATGGTTCACCCCAGGGTGGATAAAATTTTCGCAGGGGCGAACCAACAAAAAGGGGTGAATAAGGATGAACCGCCAGAAATGGATGATAGCTTGGGAAACAAGCTAAGTCATTTTGTACTGTTATGTACAGACAATATAGTAGGCTATTATCATATTATGAGATAAGGGTGAATGAAATCTGGAGAGAGATGCTAGGGGTGAAATAAAATAGTTTAAGAAGCCGTGGACTACAGCTGCATATCTTTCAATCTCAAAGTTTTGCGATAAAATTATTTTTTCTTTCGATAACAACAATGTAGACAGAAAAGGAAAAACGATCTAGGTTTATACGACGCTAAATACCAAAAGAGTTAACCGGATGTGTAGCAACTTTAGTACAACGGGTTGACAAGTTGCGTTATTATCGAAATAAGTTTGCAAAAGGATTCAAGGAAATTGTTTCCAGAAAAGCCAGCCTGGAGTAAGGTAAGGGGTAAAAGTAAAATCATTTCCTTGCCGGAACGCATAAAATCTTAGGTACACTATGCAGTTATGCACGGATCTCTACAAAGCCAAAAAGGTCGAGTATAGATCGACATTATCGTGATTAGGACGTTTCAATGCTCACTTGTATCATTATCAAGTAATGTGAGCGAAATATATCTAAACTTCACTTCTAAAATTGGAGGTTTAAACAGATTTCAGTCACCTTAACTGACGATGATCAAGTACGCATCGCAACGTGTTTATTAGAATTATGTCGATTTATTCGATCTTTTTGCTGATAAAAAGCTTTCTAACCAGAACGAATGAAAATGTATCATATGAACATTACCTTAACAAAATAACATAAACGCATTACATAGTATAAGCAAATTGTTTTACGTGCAAAACTCAAGATCAAGGAAATGCCCATCCTTAAGCGATTATAACACTACTATCGCTTAGTAAACGAAGAAATATACTTCATATTTTTTTGGAGGGGGGGGGGATAAATCTTAATTGAACACTTTCATGTGTTTGCAATATCAACACAAAGATATCAATGCGTCATGCATAATAATGTGACCAAAATAATGTAAAATAATTATATCAAACAATCATCTAACATGATATATAGTATACTTAGCCCAAAAACCCTGTCCAGCACTTCAAAAAATAAGACAAACAACTTTTATTATTTTTCTACAGTCTGTGCTGTCTAAGATTACACTTAAAACGCATTTTACGACATTAACCTCGTTTTTTTTAATAAGTGTTATCTTATTGCTGAATAAGACTCGCTTAAAATTCAAAAATAAAGCTTCCTTGAAAAAATATTTTGATTTGTAAACAAACGTGTCAAAACACACAAGATTAATTGAAAAAGAAGAGAATGAAAAAAATCAAATTAGCAGCGTAGATTATGCAACATTATGACCACATAGGACAAATAAATTTAAGAAAATAACCTTTTTTGTGGTGCACAACACTGCAATATAACACCACGTTGCACGTTGTTTTTGGATTCTCTAATAAAACAAATCCTGGGATTTATAATAATTTAATTACTTGGAAGTGGTCTAGGTTTATAATTTTGATTGTGAAACATAAACTGTTCCCAACCAGGGCTCCGTTTAAACTATACTACAATATAGTATCTGAAGTTAGCTTAGAATGACAAATGTAGGCCTGCATTGTTATTTTAGCGTTAATCTAAAGTTTAGGGGACTGTGAGCTGGACAACGTTCTCAAAAGGACTGCGTGACAATAAAATGTTTGGACCAATGCTTTGTTTTCAAAGTGCTTTAAAAATTGACAGCAGGGCAAGTTAGAAAAACTCAGCGATTTATTACGCAATTAACGAAAAGAGAGAAAATAGAAGAATTTTAAGCCGACAGCAAACGGAAAAATGCGTCATCAGTATGGTTGACAGTATGAAAAGCAAGTTGAACAAGATAACATGTTTTTTTTTGTTTTTTTAAACAAAAAATACACAAAGATGCTTGTTTTTTTTTCCCAAATCAAAATGCCAGGACGAAAAATCCGCAAGAACGGCCATACCGTATAAATAGGAAGTTCTTTTTTGGCAGAACGTATGTGCAGGAATAATTGAAGACTCAATGCAATGTCCCACTTGACGGAAAATCATACAAATGGTAGTTCTTGCAGCTCAGAAAATGTGGCCACTTTTCACGAAGTGTCATGTTTTCGATTTAATTTTCAAGCCAAAAGACACTCATAAGATGCTCTGAAATCCTATTTTTTGCCCTATTCATAACTCTAAAACGAAAAATCCGCAAGAACGACTATATAAAGATAAATAGTAGTTCTCAAACCGCAAAAAATGTCGCCACTTCTCACGAAATGTCATATTTTTGTTATTAATATTAAAACATAAGACACATAATGATGCCTTAAAACCCTGTATTTTGCCCAATTCACCACTCCAAATCGAAAAAATCCACAAGAACGACTATATACAGATAAATAGTAGTTCTTAAACCGCAAAAAATGTCATGGTTTTGTTATTAATTTTTAAACCCAAAGACAAACAAGGATGCCTTGAAATCTTATTTTTCGCCAACTTCAAATCGAAAGAACGACTACACAAGATAAATAGTAGTTCTGGAAACCGCAGAAAATGTCATCGCTTCTTACGAGACGCGATTCAGACAAACTTCGGCTTCCAGCGCTTTTCGCTCGGGGCCATTGTCTTTGTGACGTCATCATAGCAGCTCGCGCGTTTTCCGCCGATGGCCGCGGGGCGGGAAGGCCTGGCGCCGATCGCGTCCGCTCTTGTTACGTCACAGACGGCCTCGGGCCCAAGATCGCTGTGACGTAACAATTAGGTTAGAATCGAGAGAAAACAAACGTGATTCAGGTTTGAAGTGACTCAGGCAGGTTAACGCTTTTTTCGACTTGTGTCGTAACGGTTGGGTTTGTGACGTAATAGTCGTGTTGAATTTAAAAGAAAACAAGGCCGGGCGTTTTTGTGATTTTAAGTTTAAATAGACCAGTTTAAACTGATATTTTTTCAGCTTGGTCAACTTATGCGATTAATTAAGTGAACTAAATGATAAATTTAGCTTTTGAGCGGCTCATAGCATAACTCTCAATTACAACAAAATTCAGTCGAAAAAAAATAATTAAGAGTTTTTCATTGCTGTTCGATTGTAGATTTTAAGCACCTACGACCTACGTTTGGTATTTGGGCAACCAACAAATATGGTATTAAAGTAAATTCTGACGAAGTTTTACACATAACCAGGAGTTGATATATAATTTCTATAGGAAACTTTACAGCTAACTTAATATATAACTTTGCATCAATCAATACAACAACACAAATTTAAATTGACGCAAAAAAGTAGAATCAATGCTAGAAATATATCAGCTATTCGTTAAAGCACCACAGTTTCATTGAGTTGACAACTGTAGGCTTTCTTACCTTTCTTGCGACTCGATTTGTTCCAAAGCTTCCAACATCATCAAGTCGTCGTCATCTTCGTCATCTATGACGTCACATTCAGCAGATGTGTCGTCACAAGGGGGCTGCTTTAAACGAAAACAAGGATGCAAAGTCGTGGGTTGTCTTGTCAAGATAAATAAAATTCAAAGTGCGATAAAAAATTGGGAAACACTGAACTTACTTAAAGTAATAATTCTTTCGAAAGTTTAAGCCAGGGGTTCTTAAACTGGGGTCCATGGACCCCTTGGGGGTGCGTAATCTAGTTTTAGGGGGTCTCTTAAATCCTAAGAGAAATATTAGTGTATACTTATGAAGTAACCAGTTTTTCAAAAAAAAACAGTTTAATTAAAATTAAAACCGAACTCCAATGAATGTATTTAGACCCTATTTCAAAAGGTCTGCGGTAGAAAAAGTTTAAGAACCCCTGGTTTAAGCAATGAGCATTTAAGGATTGTTTTTGTCAACTGGAAAAAATGCAATTTTTGTAAATTTTAGAAGAGCATTAGAAGCTTTTCTTTGGCAAACCTTGATGCTTTGAAAGTAGTTGAGCAGGTCGTTACGCTTGGGTGCCGCTGCCACGTGACTTTCCGCATCAGCGAAGTCGGTTTTGTTCAGACCTGCTTTGGAGAGAACTTCCAGCTTGTCCTTGACCATCTGAAGGTCAAAAAACGTTTGAAGGTCATACACGTGGTGAAAATGTTAAAGCGCGATTCAAATGGAACTTGCATATTAGTAGAGAGATTTGGCGTCACAGAAACGCTTAAGCGTATAATGGGTTAAAATTAAACTTCAGATCCCAGAAAGAGTTACAAAAGGTTACGATTCTAACTGGATCTCTGCGCGCTTAACGTGAACAAATTAAATCCATTCTAATAAATCTGGCTATGTGTACTTACTGATGTTGCTCTTTTTTATATTCATGTAAAGTTATTTTAATTATTTTAATGTCACAAGACCGCGAAAAAAATAAGACTAATCGCTTTCTAAACCAATGCATAAGATTACAAATTTAACAGGTGAATTTAACAAAAAAAATTACGCTAATCTATAAATTGAAAAAGGTTGTAACTTATCCCAGACCAACTCGGCCTTAAAATGTTAATGCTTGGTCACCTGCCAAATGTAGTCGTCTGCGGTCCCTTTAGCGATCAAGTAGTGGACATTAACCACATCACGCTGGCCAATGCGGTAACACCTGTCCTCGGCTTGCACCAATATCTGTATATTAAAAACAAGTGGAATATTTTCGTTTAGAAAAAACAAAATGCTTTATGTTTAAGGGGGCAAAATTAAGTATGGCACAATTTCTAATTACGTCAAAATATTCTCTTATTTTACGTCACATTTTCTAATAACTTCATATTTTCTCGTTAGATCACATTTACTCACTCAAATGACGTCGCACCATTGCGTCATTTTAATTATTCCTCATTGGGTCACATTCTAATTACGTGACATTTTATATTCATACGTCACTTTCCTCAATTCAACGTCATATTTCCTGAGATGACGTCATATCTCTAATTCTACATCACCCCCCCAAAACAATGCTTACTCCAGGATTCCAGAAAAGCTCGGCGAAAACAACCAGCGATGCCGCGTTTAGGGTAATTCCCATATTGGCGGCCGTGATGCTCAACAGCGCCACCTTACAGCTGGATTTTTCCTGAAATGTGGCCACTTGGGTTTGCCGGCGCTCGGAAGGTGTGCTACCGTCGATGCGAATGAATTCGTAGTTCTAGGGGGCAGAACATATGTTAATATAGAACATAGCAAGATAAGGATATATAGACGAATAAAAACTTTATAAACCTGCTTTATGTTTTTGTTTTGTGTCATTTTAAGACCGTTCGACATGATTCTTAGCCCAAATGGAATTTTCAGACGTAGTAAGAAAGCAGACATGCGTATAAACAAACGTGTTCCCCACATATTGTACTTTTCCCTTCCCATTTTGTATTGCTTAATGTCACAAAAGCATTGTTTAACTTTAAAGAGACGATAACTAAAAAACGAACGATTTAGCCTTAAAATGCTTGAACCACCAGAGGGCTGCCAAGAACTATTATGTTACAATGACTAGTGGATCAAGCAAACACAGAACGAATTTTTAACTTTTTGCCTAAATCGATTTTTTTTTCAGTTATTTAAAGTATGTTTTGGTATTCCTTGATATTTTTTAGTTATTTAAGGTATTTTCTTGACAAAATTGTTAGATTTTATTTAAAGTAAGTTGTTTTTTAAGTAATCTAACGTAAAAAAAAACAGGTGAAGTTATTTTAACGTTCATATATAAAAGTTTGGTTCTTTACACTCAGTATTTTTCTGTTATTTGAATGATTATCCTAATATTTAGTATCTCTCCTGTTAGTAAAGTTGCTTTTCTGTGGATTTTATGTTTTTCTGTCACCTTTTTGTTGAGCTCTTTTTCCATAGCGTCTAGCACCATCTTGTGGTGAGCAAAGAGCAGCAACTTGCGATCCGACTCAAGAAGCTCTATGACGTAAGACTTGACCGCGGGAAGCTTTAGACGAGCTGTCTCGTTAAAGAACTGAAGCAGAACGCCATGCCTCTCAAGCGCCTATGGGATAAAAATAGGGTATTATTGTGTTGTTTGTGCGTGTAGTGTATGTCTGTCAGCGTGTTTGAGTTGTTGAATTTGTGTTTTTTGTTTTGTATGAAGGCATCCTGGATAGGTGTGCGTTTGCTTGTACGTGTGTTTGCTTGTACGTGTGTTTGTTTTTACGTGTGCTTGCTTGTACGTGTGCTTGCTTGTACGTGTGCTTGCTTGTACGTGTGTTTGTTTGTACGTGTGCTTGTTTGTACGTGTGCTTGCTTGTACGTGTGCTTGTTTGTACGTGTGCTTGCTTGTACGTGTGTTTGTTTGTACGTGTGCTTGTTTGTACGTGTGCTTGTTTGTACGTGTGCTGGTTTGTACGTGTGCTTGTTTGTACGTGTGCTTGTTTGTACGTGTGCTTGTTTGTACGTGTGTTTGTTTGTACGTGTGCTTGTTTGTACGTGTGCTTGTTTGTACGTGTGCTTGTTTGTACGTGTGCTTGTTTGTACGTGTGTTTGTTTGTACGTGTGTTTGTTTGTACGTGTGTTTGTTTGTACGTGTGCTTGTTTGTACGTGTGTTTGTTTATACGGGTGTTTGTTTTGTATGTGTGTTTTCTTGTTTTTTCTTGTACGTGTGGTTGTTTTGTACCTGTGTTTGCTTGTTTGTACGTATGTTTGTTTGTAAGTATGTTTGTTACGTATGTGTGCTGGTATGTACGTTTGTTTTTTGTTTTTTTTTGTGCATGGTTAATTTTTTAAAGAAGGTTAATTTCTAGAAAAATAAATAAAATAATATCAACACAATCACTGCAAAGCACTCATGACTGACGTCTTACCGACAATCCCTTTTCTTTGATGGCTGCGGAAGCTTCGGTCATAGCTTTTTGTTGGCCCGAGGTTGTTTTCACGGCGCCGACGTCTAGCGCCACCGAGCGGCGAAGTTTTGGCGGGAGTTGGGTGAGCACGTCATCTTTTGTGCGACGAAGCATGACGGTTTCACGGAGAATTACGCTAAGCTCGTCCATGTTTGAAGAACCAGTGTACTCCCAACCGAAGTTATTCTGAAAATTTAAAAATGGTTTAACTATGAAAATAATAAACAAACGTTTTTAACCTATAGTTTAAACAGCCCTGCAGTCAAGCAACTTACCATAATATTATAAATAAGATCAATTTGTACTAAAGCCTTGTTTAGGATAGGCAACCGGAAACACAGTTGCATATGTATAACCTGTCAGTTAAACATTAGCTGCCAATCAAGTATGAAGTGTCAGTTAAATATCACCTGTCAATTAATCACAAGATATTATTAAATCATAACCTATTAATCAAACATTGCCTGTCAATTAACTAACGCCTGTCAAACAAGCACGGCCTGTCAGTCTAATACGGTCTGTCAATCAAACACCACCTGTTAATCAATCACAACCTCTCAATTAAACACGGCCTGTCAAACAAACACCGCCTGTCAATCAAACACGGCCTGTCAATCAAACATCAACTGTCAATTAAACACAGCCTGTCAATCAAACTCCAGCTATCACTCAATCTTACCTTCTTTCCGTCGCAGTATCGCATCCCGAAGTCGTGAAAGTAAGGGAAGAGGTCGGGTCGGATGATTGACAGCTGTGTGAAGAGCTCGGCTGGTCGGGAAAGCGCGGGAGTTCCCGATAAAAGCATCACGTGATCCACGCTCTTTAGCACCGCAGTGGCAGCTTTCGTTCGCACGGTTTTGAAGTTTTTTACAAAGTGGGATTCGTCCTTTTAATAAAGGGGGAAAGGTTTGGACATTGACCCAAAAATAATATGCTTTTGTCGGATATTTAGTTGTTTATTAATGATAAATATGTTAAGCGCGTCGATGGCAAAACTTTACAAAAGATTGAGGAAAACATTTCTTGTGAGTTATAAATATACTCGAGAATAACGCAGAACAGCATTTATCAAACTGCAATGTAAAGTAGTATTATAAAAAATTATTTGGGGTATTTTGACAGTGATATAGAATTGAGACATTTGACTGCTGAAAAGCATTAGGTATTGTTCGGTGTCTCATGATTGTTTACAGAAATGCCTTTCAATAAAATAGTGCATTTTTACACTTTTCTAATTGTGCAATTACTGAAAGTTTCCGACGTTTTTTTTTACAAATATATTTTGCTGCGCATGGAAACATCAGTTTAGCAAAATATCCGTTGTTACAAAGAGCAGAATTTGTTTACCATCTTGAAAAACAACATTGAAAAAAAGTGTATTATACCTTAAACTTTAAAACGAAATTATTTTCTACGTGTTTAGAAGCTGTTGACACAAAATCTCACCAGGATGGCGACGCCATACTTGTGGTTCTGCACTTCTTTCTGTTTTCTGTTCAGCAGATCGTAGCTTATGATCGTGATTTGCGAAGCGTGTTTCAACAAATCGCGCCCGGTGAGAACAAGATTTATGTCGTCGTCACAAACTTGCGTCGGTAACCACTTTAAAAGGGCCTTGAAATAAACAGTATTTAATAAAGATCAGCCGATAGCACTTTTCCATGTTTTTGCCTGACTAATATCCTGGATTGATGTTTTTTTATATACCTGAAATATGCTTAAAATTTGAATTAATTAAAATAAAATCAAAATTAGATTTCAGTTTATCTGTCTATTGATTAAAACTAGATATAGACCGATATATCGGTTTACCGATAATATCGGCCGATGTTTGGCTTTTACCGATATATCGGTACCAATAAATATAAGCCGATACTTTGGCGGATATTTTAGAACCAAAATATGATATCGTTTTTCCTGTACAACAAACAACTTATCAATATTTTTATTAAAAAAATTTTGGTTTTAGCATCAGGTTAAGCTAATATGCAAAATAATAGTTTAATAATTAAGGTATATAAACTAAAACGTTAGTTGTGTTTTATTTAGTTAATTAAAGTTTTTGAACATTTTCTAAGAAAAATGTAAAAAATCGGGTATCGGTATCGGTCCAAAAAAATGGATATCGGTCGATCTCTAATTAAAACCATGTTTTGCTATGTGAACTTAGCATGATAATAAACAAAAAAATCGGAAAAAAAAAGTTTGTTTCTCAGAAAAAAGCTAGATCATACTTTCGTAGTTAAATATTGGCCGATATATATATAAAGGCCAAACTTTACCGAAACAGGAATATCGGTGGAAGTGAACTATCGGTCTATAGCAGTGGTCGGCAAACTTTTTTGTTGCGGCCCAAAGTACTTTTTTCAGAGCTACTGAAGGCCCACTACATAAACCACTACGAAAAAGTTGCGGATTGAGGATATTTAATTTGAAGGTTAAACATTACACGGCGCCTTGATGCCCAAAACAGTGCCATGTCATAATGTAAACCATACTATAAAAAAAAAAAAATTTTCGTTTATATATAGTTAAAGAAAATTTTTTCGTTTATATATAGTTAAAGTTCGCTCTCAGGGCCACATTTGACACGTAGGGCTTTCCAAGCTGAGCCAATTTAATTATTCTATGCCACACCAACTTTTAAAATAAAGTGCAATGAATGTACGACTATCACGCAGCCCACAACTACATGATAACACTAAACTATCCAAAAGTAACTCGTGGCCCACTAAAAATGGCTCTGCGGCCCACATTTGGGCCGCGGCCCACAGTTTGCCGACCACTGGTCAATAGTGTAGTGTTTTATAAATTCACTACATACATGTGGTACAAAATATGGATAATATTGGTTTTCGTCCAAAAAATTAAATCTGATTAAATTTATATATAAAACATGTATATTAGAACAGAATAGAATAATCAAATGACAGAATTGAAACTTTAATGAACTTTAGATTGATTTAAAACATCTTTTAAAAATAAAAAAAATAATTTAGTGAAAATATCACAGTAAAATATGCACAATATGGATGTTTTAAACATTATATTGTTAAATGATCTATCAAAGAAAACTTTCATAAATAATGCCACACCATCTTTCAAATTGTTACACAACATCTAGCAGACACCAAAATACCTCTTTCCACATTAATCGTACAGAAGAAGGACAAACGATTAGAAGAGGCCATTTGTGCCGATAATAAGCTGCAATGCAAATACTCTGGACCGTCTTGCCCAAACCCATATCGTCAGCCAGCAAAATGCGACCATTTCTGCTTATTGCAAAACTGCAAAAAATCCAAAATTTTACAAACAACAAAAAATCCAACAAACACTTAAAAATCTCGAATTTCAAGATGTGGATATAAATTTGGGTACCTTTTATACGTTTTTTAGGCATTATGAACATAAAAAACGTTTACCAAATGTTATCTTCTTCTGTATGGGATTTGATATTTTACATTTCACTACAACCCCAGCCATTATCTTACAGACTTTTATTTAAAACTATTGCTAAAGCAATATGTTGCCTACCTCTGAGTGGGCTTAAAAACACAGCCCTCACATGTTGAAACATCAATGTAATTTCCTAGGACTGGCTTTTTTGCTTTATGATATAAATCAGGGGTCAGCAACCTTGTTCTAGTCGCGGGCCAAAACCAAACTCAGAAAGATCTCTGCGGGCCGCACAAATTGTTAACTAAGAATTGCGTTATTAAAATGTTAGAACAACTGTGTATCAGGCGGGCGTCGGGTTGTTTTGCACTTTAAAACATGTTTAATTACATTTAAGGAGGCAGTAAAGTGTTGGCGCAAAGTGCGAAACAGCGTTTGTTTGGTATAAAATTCGACTTATGTTGTCATCGATACTACTAATGAAAAGTGTGATAAAATACTTTGAGGGAACGCGATAACATTTTAAGTTAATTCAAGGCGATTTTTTTTGGGTACACCGGCATTTCTTTTAAATTTCTGCAAGTTTTATTACATTGGCGACAATAAAATGATGTTAAAAAATATATGTGCAATATTTTTTAATACGTTTGGGTTTGTCCGCGACGCACTTGGCAGCCTTCCAAGATGCAACGGTAAAGAAACCCTGAACGGTAAAGAAACGAAACACCAAAATACTAAAAAGTATGCGAAATGGACACATGTCTAATTTGTAAAAGAGGCGGCGGGCCGGATGAATTACATCCGCGGGCCGTAGGTTTCCGACCCCTGATATAAATGAACAAAATAAACTTAGCTATATCACTATTATATGGATGCATCAACATTCATCAATGCCCATTTTTAAACAGAAGATGGAATACATTAATTTATCTTTGCAAATTACTTCTCATACCATGGTTATGTTAGGTTGGCCACTGATCAAAAAGTTTAATTTTTCCTATCAAATAATAGCATCATATCATAATTTAGGACAAAAATAAATAAAACTAATAAAATATCTTGACATACATACTCGATTACTCGTTTGATTAGTCCATGATTTTCTTTCCAAATTTTTAAAAAGTTAATTTAAAAAAAAAAAACACATATTAAAAGGCATAAAATATACTGCATTTAGATCTAATTGACTTACTTAACTCCGTCCTTTTGAAAAGGCATGAGAGACGAGGAAATTTTGTAATCGACGTTTGAAAGGTCTGCCTCTGGTACGTAAGGGTCTTGTGTGTTGCCCGAAATCCGATCCATGAATGTTCTCAATACGACTGAAGAAAGTGGTTCAACATATATACTTGCTTCTTGGCCAAGACTAGTGGCTGAAAATAAACATTTTTACATCAAACGAATAGAGGTCCAAATCGATAGCAAATTTGTTTGTGCATTTTAGGCATGGATTGTAATCTTACTAAGCATTTTTCACTTTGGAATATTGTTTTTACAAAACAATTTTTAAAATCCTGAAGCAATTGTTTGTTAAACAAGCGAAAAACATAATGTTTGCATGTTTTGATTTGTGTGAGGTAAGTTTGCCTATTTTCTCAAAATAGCAGGTACCATTATCTGAATGAAATCTTCCATAAAAGCATTGCAATTTTTTATTTAATGCACATATGTGTGAGCATGTTTCATTGAAACGCATTTCAATTTCTTTAATTAATTAGAAAAAGAACCTGCACTAAATTAACTGGGGCTAAGAAATGTAGGCTAAGTACTCAAGTCCCAGTCAAGTCATAATTAGAGCAAGTTAATTCCACGTCAAGTTCTTGCCAAAAAACACTAAACCACTAAAATTAGTGGCGTCTAAAGCAGTGATTCCCAAACTGTGTGCCTCGAGAGATTGCCAAGTACGCCGCGAAACTTTTTGTATATTCAGAAAAATGAATATTTGTATTACCAACAGGCCTACACACAAGCATTTTAAGCATTTTAGACATAATCACGCACTATCTATTACAAATTGATAATATTGAGACATTTACATATAGTTTGTCATGTGTTAAGGGCAATTGTCAAAGGACTCTATTGTTGTTCTGTTAAAAGTGTGCTGAGACATATTTATGATATTTTTAGTGTGCCGCGAGCCAAAAAATCTGGGAACCACTGGTCTAATGAAACGTTAAATATAAGAAGCAACCTGTTTGATTGGCATTAATTAAGACAAATAATCCAATTTGTAAAAAATTGCATAAAGAAAAACTTTTTTCAACCCATGTCATTTGTCCAAAGTCAAGTTAAGACAGTAGCTTAAGTAAAGTCTTTAACTTAAGCCATGATACCACTGTTTTTATTTCATACCAAGCTTGTTATACTCTGTGAGGTCAAAGCTCCATCTTCGAGACGTCGGATTGTAACTTTTGGTCAATATTGATTTAAACACTTCGATTGAAGTTTTGTTGAACGGCATGTCGATTTCAAACCTTTTGTTGCTGATCAAATAACACCTGCGAAAAATTTTTTTTGCTGATTTAAAATTAGTGTAGAACATTGCTGAACAAAATTAATATAAAAAGCAAAAAAGTCGAGGAACCTGAGATTTTAATAAACACCTAATTGTTCATCAAAAGTATAAAATATGTAATTATTAGGACTGGGAATTGTTGACTAAAATTACACTAAAAATTAACTCGTAAAATAACTAACAAAATTTGCTATTATTTCGGTTTACCAATTTAACTAATGTTTTCAACACTAATTTAAAGTAAAATCGATATATAACAAAAAAACTTACTAAAAAACACTAAATTATTTCAAAAGTTTTTTTAAGTAAACTAATTTTTGATGTGAGCGGACATTGCTTGCTGAACAACCTTAAATGTAACCTTTTTATGCAAGCCTTTATATTCATAATAACTTGTCTGATATTTGCATCGAAAAGCACAGCCATTCATTCCAATTTACCAAACGATGTCATTATCATTACAAGCAAATATGAAATTGAAACATTAAAAATTGAATGTGTAATATTTTCAAGTTGATGAAATGATAAGTTAGCTCCGACTATTATTACTTTTCTAAAGCAGAGTTTCGTTTCAAAGTGAAATACATATCGTTAAAACAAACCATGGCTGGCTGAAATGCTTAAATTAGTTAATCAGACAGGTCTAAAACTGCAAATTATTGAACAAAAATACCATAATATGGCATTGTATCGCCTCCAATACAACATGATAAACATATTTTATCTCTAAAAATGTGTAGCATTTATCATGCAATATTACTTGATATTGCCTAATTTGACGTCACTATACATGTGACCGTTGTTCACTGACATGTGACCAAAACGCCGAACTGTGCGTTGTCAGCAGTTTCGCATGGCATTCTATTTTATACGTCCTACTGATTAGTGGTTCGAATCAAACACCGCTCCGTTTATCGTGTGTTTCTGAGATTTGTAAATATACTCAACAGGCAATTATCTACTGAGTGAAATAACTTTGTCCAGTTCAAGAAGTTAAGGACAGGTATTTTTGTGGACTGTTCCTTTGGAGTCAGATTAAGGACTTGTAGGGGCTTTAGGCAGCCATCGGCTTTTGTCTACAGAGCCAGCGCCCTCTTACCCATAAATACAGACCTCAATATGCTGCAAAAATGTAAAATATTGTAAGGATTCAACTCACATGCCTCTACACATATCATTTATTGGAACTGATAATGTTGAACCTTGAACTCCTTTCACCAACGCAGCGTTTTCAATTTGGGGCAAGTGATGTCCATTGTTCTTTAATTTGCTCTCTGTAGGATAAAACCAATAAATTGCCTTGTACAGTAAATGTAGGTAATAAAAAGGTGTTTCAGATTGTTTGGGAATATTTGTTAAATTTGGAAACTTCTATCCTTTTGACATAATGTTCTCTTGTAAGGTTCAAAATGTGTATTTTATGTAATAAGGTAGAAAAAATGAGAATTTTGGGGTGGTTTGGAAAACTCTTTCAGTTTGTCTGACTGCATTTCATGATTTGCATCCCAAAATTTTGTTTTGCTTCAAAATACAATGCGAGAATTCTTCATTTTACCACTAGAATCATTATGCCGAGTTGCAGCACTGGTGTGGTTTTGGGTAAGCATTCCAAGCCAAAGCAATCAGGCTGGTTTACATGTGCCACACAAAATGCTGCAACTATTATTTAGTTAAAGACAATAGTGTGTGTGTTTCACATAAATTGTGCAGAAATGTGACCACAAAATTGTCTGGTTAAGAAATTTGATGACAGAAAGGTTATGATAAAATACGGTTAAATTCTTAGGTTTAAGTGCAAATTTAAACTAGAGCATGACAGAATTGCAATAAACTGTGAATAAGACAGTTAATGTTTAATCATTATGAAATGAACAATCCACCATGTTTAGATTTTAAATACAATATTGCTTAAGAGCCCAGACTACACCTCATGGCACTTCATACCATATTCTTGGGTGTGCAGTGCCAAATTTTAAGGTACGTGCAATCATGGTTTTATGCACACCGGCATTTTAGGAATCCAAATCAACTTTTTTTTCTGGAATTTCGGTGTGCAAGTTACTAATTAAAGGGTGCACACAAATTGCTTTTAAAAAATGTTTGGTGTACATCTGTCGAAGAAAGCAGACCCGTTAAACATTAAACCAATATCTGTTTCACTAAAAAGCTTAGAATGCCTTGTTGACAATATGTATTTTAATTTGGAATCAATTTACCCAAGGTGTCGAAATCGGAAATGTTGAAAGTCCACCCTTTCGATTCTGGATCAAATCTCCTGGAAGAAATGCTTTTAAACAGCGTCACAAGTTTTGCATTGTAAGGACAGGTGACCAAAAAGCGGTCAACGTTCACTAGGCAGCATTTTAAAAGGCTGGGATTGCCTGGGAGGGTTTGAAAAGGTTTTCGACCGGCGCTGGAAGTTGGAACACTTGGTTCGTTTGAAGGATTTAAAGCAGATGAAATTTTAGCGGCTCGAATGGCCAAAGCCCGTCGCCTATTCTCGTCTATTCGTTGCTGTAGCTTCGCCTGGGAATCCATACCTTGACCAAATTTGTCAGCAGAAAGTTTTGCGCATGTTTTTACCGGTTAAATCCTGAGAAGAGTTTCAAAATGTTTGCAAAACCAATCACAACAAAACGCAAGAAAAATGTAGTTTCGGGTCAAAGTTGACGTTTCGCATGAGTGCTCGCACTTTGCATTTGTTTTTCAACTCAACAAAGACTTGTTTATTTTGTAATGCAATTGTGATGACGAAAAAAAATACCACAAAAATAACTTCAAAGTAACAAGGGAAATTAATTTGCAAACAGTTTTTAGTGAATTAAAAGGAATTATTTTACTGCTGATTAAAAAAGCGAGCTAAGAATAGAAAAATGACTTTAAATTTAGAAAATTGCTTTTCCGAAATAGAATGTGGAAGCTAGTACATTTTCCCATATTTAGAGAAAGGATAGTCAACTTAGGTGATATAAAATTTGGAATATAGGCCAAATGGGCAAGTTTGGTGTCCAAATGATCAACTCAAGCACCCAAAGTACCGGCGGCGGCGATGGAGATTATGGTGAAGCAACGCATCAAAATCAAAGCAACTTAGAAGAAAGACCAATGATTGAAAGCGACCCTGTCAAAAACTCACTGACCCTGAAACCGAAAAAGTCGATTTTGCGAAAACACGATGACAAATATCCCTTCATGATGTCTTACACAGATCACAAAGAGAAAGAGAAAATGTTGGCGGAAAACAAGCCTAGTTTTGCTTCAGTTGTGAGAGGTTCGGATTCGGAAACGGGAATTTCAGCATCCGGGATTTTACAAGAGGTTTGTTCAATCGAAAATAGTTTTGAACATTAACAACAATTGCGGAACTAACGTGAATGCCTAACATTTTAAAGTAATTCGCCAAAGACATGAAGGTGTGGGACAAAGGTAACTTGCACAGCGCAAAGCACGTAGAAATTGAGATTAAAAATCTCGCCCCTTTTAGTAGAATTATACCTTCGTTTTATCCAAATTATAATTCGATGGAAATACGAAAATATAACATGAAATCTAAAATTGCAACTTTAAAAGGCATTTATTTAGACGTAGTAAGAATATTAAAGCGCACATAAATGTAGGTACCGGTAGCATTTTGAACGTTGCGAATATCTCCTTATTCCTTTTCAACACCTGACATTAGCAGATGCTAAAAATGAACAAGATATTCGCAACGTTTAAAATGCTGCCTGTAATGGGATTTGATTACCATGTCTAACCATAGGCCCCAAAGCATTTGTTTAAGTTTTAAATCAAAACTTTCTTCGGTGTTAGGAAAGTAAATTAGGCCTACCTCTAGTTGTTAACTTGTTTTTGTTTTGATAAATTTCACTTTTGAGGTAGAGCCGTTGTGTTGGATTGCCAATCAATAGGCCACCGAAAAAATATTAATTTGGTAACAGATCGACACTGATACCATCTTATAATTGGACGAGTTTTCGCCTGTTTTAAAATGGTAACCCTACTATAGCCAGTAGTAATACCATTTTTCTTGCTAGATTGGAATTCCCAGAAAAACAACGAGCAAACCGATTGGAATCTCGAAAATGCTGGACGACTTCGCTCACGGTAGACCCCTGCATTCCCCGCCCGATTATGGCGCCCTCAGACGGTACCAGCAGCAGGCCGGACCAACTGCCATATCCCCCCACCTGGACCGACGTACAGCCATGCGTAGACTTCACAGCAAGTTTCTCAACGTGATACGCCGCGCAACAAGCAACTCGGCAAAAAAGGTAAAAACTAGGAATTCGGAAAGGTACTGAGTTGAAAAGGCTCACATCATTTAGAGTTGGAAAAGTCACGGGTTTTAATTAAATAGTTTTAGAGTGTAGCACTAACAAACAGAGGCGCCCGCAGAAAAATTTCCAGTGGGGGGGGGGGCAATATGAAAAATTGAATACATACACTTACTTTAACTTCAGTACTTATGATATTAATATGTACTGAAGCTACATACCATTTTATGTACCCATGCTGACAAATATGTTATATCTGTTTAAGTAGGTAATTTTTTTTTATTGGTTTTATGTTGATTGTTATTTACATCAACAACTAATCGCTGAAAGTATACAAAGCTGCATTCAAATTTTGATTAAGGTGTTTTTATGTTCTTACCAAAACACGATTTAGTTACGCTTCCTATTAAAAGAGCGAAAAATACTTTTACATTTATTCCGTGAATCAAAGCTACTTGGAAAACGTTTACACAAAGTTTCGTCATAACAGAACGTCATTAAATAAGGTTTGATGACATTGCATTTGCGCGGCGAAGAAATTCATTTGTCGGGTTTCAAAGTGGAGTAATTTTCTTACCGAAGAAATGTCAGGTTTTTGGCCCGAAACACGTGGAAGTCTTCAGAGATGACATCACAAAATTACGAAAGTAACTTAAGAAAGGAAACCTTATGAGCTGTCTTTTACTGAAGTTCACTAACATGTAACTGAACACCTGGTTTAAAAACATTCAATGCGATGGTGGTATGATGACGTGATAAAATGGACATGATGGTTAAAAAAGAACATTTTGGTTACCAATACTATGTACCTAATACCTTGGCTGCGGAGTTGAGTAAAAATAACCCGAGTCTCATTCCGGCCAAATGTGCCGGCTCTAACTCTATACAGCCCGTATTCCGCCAATTTACAAACTACTAAATCGGTGGATATTCAGCAATCCACTTATAGGGGTGTCATAATTCATTTGCTCACAAAATATGGTTGGAAAAATTTCCACATTATGCTATTCCGCTTTAACAATTTAAATTTGACGGCCATACACCACTGGGTTCACCTTAGAAGCATTGGAAAAAAATCGCACATTGCTCAATATAATATTATTGACACATTTTTTACATTATTGACAAACAACCTTTTCAATCTTTCAGCGTGATGCAAGTAACTCGTAACAGTTGTAGAGTGTTTTACTGAAATATTACTATAAATGGTTCTGGAACAACAAAATCAACCTAAAACATGTAGGAAAATGTCATTTTATATAATGGTTTAGACTCGTACACAAATACTTGTTTTAAGAAGCTTACCAATTGAGCAAAAATCAGATTCTTAAAAATTCTTCAATACGGTACTTGTCAACACCCTCGAGCATTAGAAATGGCACACCAGGGCGCCGCGGCACCTCGGTTGAGAACCACTGACATAGGGTAACACACCTAAATCAACCAAGTAACGTTAATGTCATTGGTACAACCTGTATTTCACCCATTTTACATAACTAAAATAAAGCGTTATTCCGAAATTCACACATAGGGGAGTCTTAGCAATCATCCACCCAGAATACACGGTTGGAAAATATTCAACTGCATATGCTATTCCACCTGTTCTTTATAGGTGGCGGCCAGTTTTAAAAAATTTACAGCGGGCGGCCAGTTCTGAAATTTGGTACTGCGCATGCGCACGTCGGACTCGGGACTCGTGTAGTCTTACATGATCTTCTCGATTGAGTCCGACTCCAGCAAAACAAACCGACTGTCTCGAGTCCTGAGTACGACTCCGCAGCCTGAAGATTGCTCTCTGAAGATTTCTCTCAACAGAAGAGTTCATTTTAATATAAGGATTACAAATAAATACCAATAGTTTATGTTTTCCTTAAAAGCTAAATTGATGTTTTCAAGAAAAAGTTATAGAGTTTTTTCTAGAAATATACTGGAGAATACGTTCAACGCGAATAGTCTATAAAATGTTTCTCAAAATATAAATTAATATCGATAAAGTCAGCCCTTTTTCCTTTTTTTAAAGGTGGGCACTGGCCGGTTTCGTATGGACGCAAGACGGGGTTCCCGAGCCCCACCCAACGAGCACTCTGAGCATTACGACAGCGACGATCTCCCCAGAGAGTACGTAAGCCTTATCAACGCCATGAAAAGCGCAATGTTGAAGCGTCAAAGCTTCCAGGTACGCTACAGGGCGCCCAGGCCGGCGCGTGTGGCCACCTGCCTCCTGGTTCCGACCCAGGCCCGGCGCCGTTGGGTGCTCAACTGTTCAACTTCGACTAGGAACGGCGGGGCGGACTTTATCTTTCGAATGCCTGCTACAAAACAGGAACAAATTCAGCAGAAGAACCAGAATGAGCAGCTGAAAGAGCAAAAACAACACCAGCGGATATTACGCCAATATCAGCAGATATTAAACCAAAACAAACATCTATTGAACGAAAAACAGCAGCTAAGTATCCAACACCAAAACCACCAGCTATTAAACCAAAGCCAGCAGCCTTTGGACCAAAATCAAAATCATCCGCTATTAAACCAAAATCGGCAGATACAAAATCAGAACCAAAATCATCACTTATTGGATCCAACCAAAAACCATCAACGGCAAGAAAACAACAACCAAAGCCAAAAGCCTTGTAAAGCGCAAACCTATTTCGGTCCCCGGACGCTTGAATCATCCGCTCTGGATATTTCGATAAAATACCGACACTTGGTTTTGCGCGAAGACCAGCAACAGAATCAGTCGTCAGCTGCACGTCGCTGCTGCCAGAGGTGCACCAATACCCGCAAGAAACCGGTCAAAGGCACAAATAACCAGCGCGGAAGGCAGGGCGCCGCACATCAGCAGGCTTTCGACTCCAAGCGGCGCTTTTCGACGGGCGAAAAAGCGGACAAGGGAGTCGAGTGGCCAGAGCAGAGCCGCCAGATGCTGAACCGTTGGGACGACGAAGCAAAGTCGGCCAACCACAACCCGCCCATCACCTTCGTCGACAACTACCACTGGATGATTCGGCTGCTCTTCGTCGCGCTCAGCCTCAAAGAAGGCAGAGTCGCCGAGCGCTTTTGCACCATCGTCAACGAATAAACGACCGTTTTGTGTCAAACCAGCGGGGCGTCGTCTTGCACATTTCGCTTTGGCGTAACATTTTCTTAATTTTGACACGTAGTAATGATGGCAGGACAACTGCACCGACCATAACAATTAAAAAACTGCCTTTTGTCCGACTACAATTTCCTTGCAGTTATTTTATTTCAAATGCCCATTCAATTCGAAGTATTCATTTCTTACTCTTCAAGCAGCAGCCCGCACAAAAAATATCAAATATTGGAGTCAGATGTTTCGCTTTTTGTTGCCGTGTGTTTAAATGTTAAACTTTGTAACGTTTCAAATATTGTTTAATAAAACGGTCAGCATATGACGTAACCGGAGTCCTACTTTTATCGCTTAGTTAAACTCTATTTTTAAACTTACCTTCGGCTAGCTAAAATCGAAGGCAGGACTAACAATATTCTGCGTAACGGATTTCATCAGAAAAAGTAGGAAAGCTGCCCAGGTGATTAGGTTTAACAGAGAAAACGTCCAAGGACCGTGTCGTATTCAAAAAATAATAACGACCGGAAAAGTTACGTTTTTTTCGCACGCGGGTTCTGATACGGCGAATCCGCGCGGGAATTTCGTATTACGCGCAAAGCCAACATTGGGTAAAGTTTATTTGGCGTATTTGACAACTGAGTGGGTCACTTTACAAATACACGCAAAGGAGTTCCAGCATCACTGAATAGGCGACGTTGTTCTAGCCGAGCCCAACAGATATTTGCGCGTATGTTAAAAACGCCAACATTACGTCAATTACATTTGACCTCACATATTTTATCCATTGATCGCGAGATAAAGAAGTTGGAACAGCGAGCAAAAATCAAGCGCATTACAATGCGGCATTGTAAAAAACTACACGGGGGGGGGGTAATAAAAAAAACTTTGGCGAATTTCAAAACAAATGACCCGTTGTAATTGCAGTTACTCGGAAAAAGATAAGCCAATTTTCGAAACTGGCACTACGACTGCTTTTTGTGTTGGTTTTCAGAATTGTGAAAAAAAACGCGTTTAAGACAAACATTTCGCGCCATATGCAAACAAACATTTTGAGTGAATTCCAGGAATTAAACAATTGTAATTTGAAAACGATTATTTAAACATTGTTCTTCAGCCAATCAAAAATATGATGCGAAATAAAGAGATTTTATTTCGGGGCATACTAGGGGTGAAACAAGTCTTTTTTCTTGCATATAGCTGGCGACAGCTAAGGTAAAACAAGCCCGTCGTCGATTTCAAAATTTTACCCAAAACAATGACAAAGGTTTTCTGTCAACAATGTGATTTGACATGACAATTACTGCAAGGCTAAGGTAACAAAAAACGATAAAATTTCGACTTTTGTTACATCTTTAATAAACGACAATTTGAACAGAAGCAGTGTGGGTTGCAGATCATTTAAAACCGGGTTGAAATGAGGAAACACGCTGCTTTTTTAAGCGTTTCTAGAAGCTTTTTCTTTCGCCTCAAAGGGCGCGCAGAGAAAACGTCAGTCGATTCCTGCGCTAAGGTGCTCTGCCGAGTGCGCGCAAAACAAAGCACGAAAGTAGAAGTTTCAGAATCGCTTCTTGCGCAAAATTTCCGGCTTCCACTGGACTGGGTGGCTTTCTTCGTCCTGCGAGGAGAAAAACAGGAATTTGATTGATTGACCAAATGTGCTTTTTTCAGAAAAGAACAAACGTTTTTTTTTTATGAAACTGACATGCGGTGTTAGAGTACTCGACAATTAGTAGCGCTGTAAAATTCAAATCGTAGTTAGGAAATAATTTTATAATTCTTAGAAAAATGCATTTTACGATTACTGAAAAATCCACCGAAAAAAACAAGCTGGAATTTTACACTAAAGACAAGTTATCCTAAGTCCAGAGCGTTGTACGATTAGAGACGAGACGAGACGACCCTTCAAGTTATTTAACTTGTGACGTCCAACGTGGGCACGCGACAGAAATATGTCTGACGTAAGGTTTTACGCGCTAATTCGGTTTCGACGTTGAGTGTTCTATCAAGAGCAGCGTTGATAAGGCGCCAATTTTAACGCGTATTCTCATCACGCAGGTAATTCAATACACATTCCGGCCGAACATTAATACATCAACTGATTAATAATTGAAACAATCCGAGCTAAACGAATGTTTAGAAAAGGAAAACGAAACAATTGTGAAACACGCTCGCGGTAATATTTGCATATAGGTCAGAATTTTAAAAGTGAATTTTTGCTACGAGTATTTCTTTTGTCCTATAGCATAATAAAGTACGGAAAACAAGGAAAAATGTTTATTGGCTGGACCAAAAAGCCATCAGATAAAAATTTACTTCTAAAAAATGGTATTTTTGTGGTTGATGGTCAAAACAATTTAGGTCTTTCTCGTCGTGAATATTTCTGCGTTCTTTGCTTATCAGGTCGTTGGTCTTAATACCATGGTTTAAAAATAATTGCGCGTTAGATATTGCTGCTTTGTGCAACAACTCACCGCCTCGTCGTCTTCCTTGTAGATCTTGATGGTCTTGTCCGCTTCGCAGGTGACCAGCCTGCTTTCGCTGCGATCAAACGCCATCGCGAACACGCCGCTCTCGCTGTCCAACGAACCCGGTTGGACCGGCGCCTTGGTGCGCTGGAAGTTGTAGCCGGTGCGCCAGTCCCACAGGTGCACTGTGCCGTTGTCCGCTGCAAAAAAACGCCGCCATTTATTCTAGAGATCTACCGATATCACTTTTTTGGACCGATCACGATACCCGATTTGTTTACAATTTTTTCAAGCGATACACGATACCGATTATTTTATCTACCTGGGAAATGTTCAAAATTTGAATTAATTGAAAATAAAATCCAAATAGCGGTTTAGTTTGTATACGTTTATTAATTATTAAACTATTGTTTGCATGCTAACTTGGCGTGATGCTAAAACCCGAATTTTTTTTTAATCGAAAATGGGTAAGTTGTTTGTTGTACAGGAAAAAATATATCATTTACTTTTTTTAGGTTTTTATTTGCTAAAATTTAAGTTTCGGGCTATTTGTGTGGTTTCATCCTATTTGGTTAAGGGTGGGTAATGTATAAAGTTTTCAGAAAAACCTTTTTCGTAATTAATAGCAAAACGACATTTTGTAGTAGGTCTAGGGAAATTCCCGGAATAAATCAATATTTGCTTTGTTTGAACTAAATTACCGGAACAAATAGTAGACCAGTCATTTTGAATACTAGAAGGCGAGTGTGATATTTTTAGAAACACAAACACTTTCGTTTTAATCCGGGTATTTTTGTTGGGCGTGTTATATTCTTCGAAATGACTTTTGAGTGAAAATGTCACGCCTGTAACTGCGGAGAACAAATAAAACAAAATAAAAGTAAACATGTTTAGTTTTTAATTACTGCCTTCAAGGTTATTCAATTATCATAAGGTAGTTTATATAGTTGTCTTCCAAAATTGTTTCAAAATTGTAAGGGTCATGCCATGTGATTTGTTATTGCTTTACTCCGTTTATATACGAACAACGCCTTAAAATTAAAATTAAAAGCGAAAGAGATAAACGCTGAAGATTATTTAACGCAAACCAAACAAGGTCTATTTTAGTAGCGCACAGCACAACGTCGTATATGGTGTGTTTGAGAGTGATTAAACGGGTCACCGCTGCCAGGTCAAATTAACAAACCCTAAGGCGTCTGATGGGTTTGGCCTGAGTTAGCACAGGTCAAAAACGTAAAAAACGCAGCACATTTTAACGAGGGGCGGCCGATATTATGTGAATGGAGTCTAAATGAAATGGAGTCTAAAAGATGAGCAAACCGAGTCGGATCAGATGCCTCCTTCAGTCAAAAGCGGTTTCTGTAGCTTATTTACAATCATTTCGTCCTAAATTTACAGCTTTAAATAGACAGTAAACCGGTAGTTGACCCGCAAGCAAACACGTAAAAGGCAAAAAGGTCATTTTTTTACTCTTGCAATGTCAGGCAACAGGCGGAAGATTCTTGCGAATTGCGCCAAAATAGCACGGAAATACGGGAATAGACTCGAGTGCTGGTCAAACAGGAAAAGGACTGCACACATGAGAAAAGAATCGAAAGGCATTTTTCACTTGCGTGCTCCAGAAATTAACAACAGAAATGCATGCCGAGTTCAAGAGCCCTGAACTTTTAAGTTTTGATCTTTGAATGTCACTAGTAAAGCTGATTTTCTTTGGCGAATTATGAAAACGGTTAAAGTCGGTATGTTTCGAATTTAATTTGAAATAGAGGAGTATAAATGCCATGGTCAACACAATAATAAAAATTTGTTCTTTCTAGGGCAGTTTGTGAAACACACGACTTTGGCTGCGTACCAAATAAGTTGAAGGACTTTTTGCAAAACATCGGGGTTTTAAAAGACGTTTTAACATGCAGATTAGCTCCTAATTTAATTAAGCGTTTTAGGGCTACTGGGGTTTGTAAAATACTGGAGGATTCACTTTGGTCTCCAGTAACTTGCTGCAAGTTTCTACTTTCGCTCTGCTCGGCGGGCGGGCGCGCAGACGACACGCCATTTTGATTTCTGTCCGCTGAAAAACGGACCGATGTGTAAGGGTTTGAGAATCGCTGCTTGCGCAAACTCCCTCCGTCCTTAAAGCTAAATAAACAGCAAAAGGGCAAATTGAAATGGCGGGCACCGAGAAGCACGTGAAACGTGTGCAACACAAAAAAAGGAACATGTTTTATTTTCGCAAAAACCAAACAACTTTTTGCAAGACAAAACCCAAAACCAGTGGCTTTTTGTCGTCGCCGCTTTTGCTTATTTATGCGCGACTTGTTTTTGTCGTCGACTTGGCGTTTTTGAGCGCCAGTTGAATAATACTAAACCGGACTTCTTCCCTCAAAGCATTGCCGACATACAAATCGTCACTTTAGCCACTTTCTTTGCAACGCTCTCTACCGCCCTTGGAGACCGCCTTGCTTTCTTTTAACAAGTGACATAGTAGTAGTGAACTTGAACTCGAGCGGTCCGCTGTCCGTTTCGATTGCGCTCGCTCACCCGCCGCCACCGAAAGTTTTTGTCTCCTTTCTCGCGGTTTCCTCAAAAAGCACGAACGCGCGCAAGAAACCGCTCAAAAGCGCAAATGAGCAGCACGAAAGGCAGGGCGGCGCTTTTTGTCCGACTACAATTTCCTTGCAGTTATTTTATTTTAAATGCCCATTCAATTCGAAGTGTTCATTTCTTCCTGGTCAAGTAGCAGCCCGCACAAAAAATATCAAAAATAAGTCAGATGTTTCGCTTTTTGTTGTCGTGTGTGTTAAACTTTGTAACGTTGCAAATATTGTTTAGTAAACGGTCAGCATATGACGTAACCCGAGTTCTTCCTTTATCGCTTACTTAAACTCTATTTTTAAACTTACCGTTGGACGACAAAGCAGCTTCGGCTGTAGCTAAAATCGAAGGCAGGACTAACAATATTCTGCGTAACAAACTTCCTCTGGAAAAGTATAGGAGCAGCTGCCTGAGTGATGTAATCAGAGAAAACGCCAAAGGACCGTGTCGTAGAAAATGCGTTTATTTCCAGCTGGGAATAGAAGAGTCGTTCCGAGAATAACGATCGGAAAAGTTACGTTTTTTTTCGCACGCGGGTTCTGATACGGCGAATCCGCGCGGGAATTTCGTATTACGCGCAAAGCCAACATTGGGTAAAGTTTATTTGGCGTATTTGACAACTGAGTGGGTCACTTTACAAATACACGCAAAGGAGTTCCAGCATCACTGAATAGGCGACGTTGTTCTAGCCGAGCCCAACAGATATTTGCGCGTATGTTAAAAACGCCAACATTACGTCAATTACATTTGACCTCACATATTTTATCCATTGATCGCGAGATAAAGAAGTTGGAACAGCGAGCAAAAATCAAGCGCATTACAATGCGGCATTGTAAAAAACTACACGGGGGGGGGGTAATAAAAAAAACTTTGGCGAATTTCAAAACAAATGACCCGTTGTAATTGCAGTTACTCGGAAAAAGATAAGCCAATTTTCGAAACTGGCACTACGACTGCTTTTTGTGTTGGTTTTCAGAATTGTGAAAAAAAACGCGTTTAAGACAAACATTTCGCGCCATATGCAAACAAACATTTTGAGTGAATTCCAGGAATTAAACAATTGTAATTTGAAAACGATTATTTAAACATTGTTCTTCAGCCAATCAAAAATATGATGCGAAATAAAGAGATTTTATTTCGGGGCATACTAGGGGTGAAACAAGTCTTTTTTCTTGCATATAGCTGGCGACAGCTAAGGTAAAACAAGCCCGTCGTCGATTTCAAAATTTTACCCAAAACAATGACAAAGGTTTTCTGTCAACAATGTGATTTGACATGACAATTACTGCAAGGCTAAGGTAACAAAAAACGATAAAATTTCGACTTTTGTTACATCTTTAATAAACGACAATTTGAACAGAAGCAGTGTGGGTTGCAGATCATTTAAAACCGGGTTGAAATGAGGAAACACGCTGCTTTTTTAAGCGTTTCTAGAAGCTTTTTCTTTCGCCTCAAAGGGCGCGCAGAGAAAACGTCAGTCGATTCCTGCGCTAAGGTGCTCTGCCGAGTGCGCGCAAAACAAAGCACGAAAGTAGAAGTTTCAGAATCGCTTCTTGCGCAAAATTTCCGGCTTCCACTGGACTGGGTGGCTTTCTTCGTCCTGCGAGGAGAAAAACAGGAATTTGATTGATTGACCAAATGTGCTTTTTTCAGAAAAGAACAAACGTTTTTTTTTTATGAAACTGACATGCGGTGTTAGAGTACTCGACAATTAGTAGCGCTGTAAAATTCAAATCGTAGTTAGGAAATAATTTTATAATTCTTAGAAAAATGCATTTTACGATTACTGAAAAATCCACCGAAAAAAACAAGCTGGAATTTTACACTAAAGACAAGTTATCCTAAGTCCAGAGCATCGTACGATTAGAGACGAGACGACCCTTTAAGTTATTTAACTTGTGACGTCCAACGTGGGCACGCGACAGAAATATGTCTGACGTAAGGTTTTACGCGCTAATTCGGTTTCGACGTTGAGTGTTCTATCAAGAGCAGCGTTGATAAGGCGCCAATTTTAACGCGTATTCTCATCACGCAGGTAATTCAATACACATTCCGGCCGAACATTAATACATCAACTGATTAATAATTGAAACAATCCGAGCTAAACGAATGTTTAGAAAAGGAAAACGAAACAATTGTGAAACACGCTCGCGGTAATATTTGCATATAGGTCAGAATTTTAAAAGTGAATTTTTGCTACGAGTATTTCTTTTGTCCTATAGCATAATAAAGTACGGAAAACAAGGAAAAATGTTTATTGGCTGGACCAAAAAGCCATCAGATAAAAATTTACTTCTAAAAAATGGTATTTTTGTGGTTGATGGTCAAAACAATTTAGGTCTTTCTCGTCGTGAATATTTCTGCGTTCTTTGCTTATCAGGTCGTTGGTCTTAATACCATGGTTTAAAAATAATTGCGCGTTAGATATTGCTGCTTTGTGCAACAACTCACCGCCTCGTCGTCTTCCTTGTAGATCTTGATGGTCTTGTCCGCTTCGCAGGTGACCAGCCTGCTTTCGCTGCGATCAAACGCCATCGCGAACACGCCGCTCTCGCTGTCCAACGAACCCGGTTGGACCGGCGCCTTGGTGCGCTGGAAGTTGTAGCCGGTGCGCCAGTCCCACAGGTGCACTGTGCCGTTGTCCGCTGCAAAAAAACGCCGCCATTTATTCTAGAGATCTACCGATATCACTTTTTTGGACCGATCACGATACCCGATTTGTTTACAATTTTTTCAAGCGATACACGATACCGATTATTTTATCTACCTGGGAAATGTTCAAAATTTGAATTAATTGAAAATAAAATCCAAATAGCGGTTTAGTTTGTATACGTTTATTAATTATTAAACTATTGTTTGCATGCTAACTTGGCGTGATGCTAAAACCCGAATTTTTTTTTAATCGAAAATGGGTAAGTTGTTTGTTGTACAGGAAAAAATATATCATTTACTTTTTTTAGGTTTTTATTTGCTAAAATTTAAGTTTCGGGCTATTTGTGTGGTTTCATCCTATTTGGTTAAGGGTGGGTAATGTATAAAGTTTTCAGAAAAACCTTTTTCGTAATTAATAGCAAAACGACATTTTGTAGTAGGTCTAGGGAAATTCCCGGAATAAATCAATATTTGCTTTGTTTGAACTAAATTACCGGAACAAATAGTAGACCAGTCATTTTGAATACTAGAAGGCGAGTGTGATATTTTTAGAAACACAAACACTTTCGTTTTAATCCGGGTATTTTTGTTGGGCGTGTTATATTCTTCGAAATGACTTTTGAGTGAAAATGTCACGCCTGTAACTGCGGAGAACAAATAAAACAAAATAAAAGTAAACATGTTTAGTTTTTAATTACTGCCTTCAAGGTTATTCAATTATCATAAGGTAGTTTATATAGTTGTCTTCCAAAATTGTTTCAAAATTGTAAGGGTCATGCCATGTGATTTGTTATTGCTTTACTCCGTTTATATACGAACAACGCCTTAAAATTAAAATTAAAAGCGAAAGAGATAAACGCTGAAGATTATTTAACGCAAACCAAACAAGGTCTATTTTAGTAGCGCACAGCACAACGTCGTATATGGTGTGTTTGAGAGTGATTAAACGGGTCACCGCTGCCAGGTCAAATTAACAAACCCTAAGGCGTCTGATGGGTTTGGCCTGAGTTAGCACAGGTCAAAAACGTAAAAAACGCAGCACATTTTAACGAGGGGCGGCCGATATTATGTGAATGGAGTCTAAATGAAATGGAGTCTAAAAGATGAGCAAACCGAGTCGGATCAGATGCCTCCTTCAGTCAAAAGCGGTTTCTGTAGCTTATTTACAATCATTTCGTCCTAAATTTACAGCTTTAAATAGACAGTAAACCGGTAGTTGACCCGCAAGCAAACACGTAAAAGGCAAAAAGGTCATTTTTTTACTCTTGCAATGTCAGGCAACAGGCGGAAGATTCTTGCGAATTGCGCCAAAATAGCACGGAAATACGGGAATAGACTCGAGTGCTGGTCAAACAGGAAAAGGACTGCACACATGAGAAAAGAATCGAAAGGCATTTTTCACTTGCGTGCTCCAGAAATTAACAACACAAATGCATGCCGAGTTCAAGAGCCCTGAACTTTTAAGTTTTGATCTTTGAATGTCACTAGTAAAGCTGATTTTCTTTGGCGAATTATGAAAACGGTTAAAGTCGGTATGTTTCGAATTTAATTTGAAATAGAGGAGTATAAATGCCATGGTCAACACAATAATAAAAATTTGTTCTTTCTAGGGCAGTTTGTGAAACACACGACTTTGGCTGCGTACCAAATAAGTTGAAGGACTTTTTGCAAAACATCGGGGTTTTAAAAGACGTTTTAACATGCAGATTAGCTCCTAATTTAATTAAGCGTTTTAGGGCTACTGGGGTTTGTAAAATACTGGAGGATTCACTTTGGTCTCCAGTAACTTGCTGCAAGTTTCTACTTTCGCTCTGCTCGGCGGGCGGGCGCGCAGACGACACGCTATTTTGATTTCTGTCCGCTGAAAAACGGACCGATGTGTAAGGGTTTGAGAATCGCTGCTTGCGCAAACTCCCTCCGTCCTTAAAGCTAAATAAACAGCAAAAGGGCAAATTGAAATGGCGGGCACCGAGAAGCACGTGAAACGTGTGCAACACAAAAAAAGGAACATGTTTTATTTTCGCAAAAACCAAACAACTTTTTGCAAGACAAAACCCAAAACCAGTGGCTTTTTGTCGTCGCCGCTTTTGCTTATTTATGCGCGACTTGTTTTTGTCGTCGACTTGGCGTTTTTGAGCGCCAGTTGAATAATACTAAACCGGACTTCTTCCCTCAAAGCATTGCCGACATACAAATCGTCACTTTAGCCACTTTCTTTGCAACGCTCTCTACCGCCCTTGGAGACCGCCTTGCTTTCTTTTAACAAGTGACATAGTAGTAGTGAACTTGAACTCGAGCGGTCCGCTGTCCGTTTCGATTGCGCTCGCTCACCCGCCGCCACCGAAAGTTTTTGTCTCCTTTCTCGCGGTTTCCTCAAAAAGCACGAACGCGCGCAAGAAACCGCTCAAAAGCGCAAATGAGCAGCACGAAAGGCAGGGCGGCGCTTTTTGTCCGACTACAATTTCCTTGCAGTTATTTTATTTCAAATGCCCATTCAATTCGAAGTGTTCATTTCTTCCTGGTCAAGTAGCAGCCCGCACAAAAAATATCAAAAATAAGTCAGATGTTTCGCTTTTTGTTGTCGTGTGTGTTAAACTTTGTAACGTTGCAAATATTGTTTAGTAAACGGTCAGCATATGACGTAACCCGAGTTCTTCCTTTATCGCTTACTTAAACTCTATTTTTAAACTTACCGTTGGACGACAAAGCAGCTTCGGCTGTAGCTAAAATCGAAGGCAGGACTAACAATATTCTGCGTAACAAACTTCCTCTGGAAAAGTATAGGAGCAGCTGCCTGAGTGATGTAATCAGAGAAAACGCCAAAGGACCGTGTCGTAGAAAATGCGTTTATTTCCAGCTGGGAATAGAAGAGTCGTTCCGAGAATAACGATCGGAAAAGTTACGTTTTTTTCGCACGCGGGTTCTGATACGGCGAATCCGCGCGGGAATTTCGTATTACGCGCAAAGCCAACATTGGGTAAAGTTTATTTGGCGTATTTGACAACTGAGTGGGTCACTTTACAAATACACGCAAAGGAGTTCCAGCATCACTGAATAGGCGACGTTGTTCTAGCCGAGCCCAACAGATATTTGCGCGTATGTTAAAAACGCCAACATTGCGTCAACTATATTTGAACTCACATATTTTATCCATTGATCGCGAGATAAAGAAGTTGGAACAGCGAGCAAAATCAAGCGCATTACTATGCGGCGTTGTTTTAACAGGGTGGGCGCGTTAATGGATTCTTGCGATTAATTCATAAAAGTCAATACTGCGTAAAAAACTTGACGCACTCGACAATTGACGCCTCCGCGCCGGACAGAGGGAAGTGGTTCTTTACGGAAAAGCGTGGAGAGGTGGAACGCGTTATCGCGGTCATGTCGGACAATCTTTCAACAAAATACATCGGGTTTGTAACACGAACACAAGGTGCAATAACTAAAGGTCATTAAACTACACGGGGGGGGGGGGGAATAAAAAAAAATTTGGCGAATTTCAAAAAAAATGACCCGTTGTAATTGCAGTTACTCGGAAAAAGATAAGCCAATTCTCGAAACTGGCACTACGACTGCTTTTTGTGTTGGTTTTCAGAATTGTGAAAAAAAACGCGCTTAAGACAAACATTTTGCGCCATATGCAAACAAACATTTTGATTAAAGAATTCCAGGAATTAAAAAATTGTAATTTGAAAACGATTATTTAAACATTGTTCTTTAGCCAATCAAAAATATCCTGCGAAACAAAGAGATATTGCGGGGCATTCTAGGGGTGAAACAAGTCTTTTTTCTTGCATATAGCTGGCGACAGCTAAGGTAAAACAAGCCCGTCAATGATTTTAAAATTTTACCCAAAACAATGACAAAGGTTTTCTGCCAACAATGTGATTTGACATGACAACTTACTGCAAGGCTAAGGTAACAAAAAACGATAAAATTTCGACTTTTGTTACATCTTTAATAAACGACAATTTGAACAGAAGCAGTGTGGGTTGCAGATCATTTAAAACCGGGTTGAAATGAGGAAACACGCTGCTTTTTTAAGCGTTTCTAGAAGCTTCTTCTGTTTCCGTAAACGGCGCGCAGAGAAAACGTCATTTCGATCCCTGCGCTAAGGTCGCTCTGCCGAGTGCGCGCAAAAACAAAGCACGAAAGTAGAAGTTTCAGAATCGCTTCTTGCGCAAAATTTCCGGCTTCCACTGGACTGGGTGGCTTTCTTCGTCCTGCGAGGAGAAAAACAGGAATTTGATTGATTGACCAAATGTCCAAATGTGCTTTTTTCAGAAAAGAACAAACGTTTTTTTTTTTATGAAACTGACATGCGGTGTTAGAGTACTCGACAATTAGTAGCGCTGTAAAATTCAAATCGTAGTTAGGAAATAATTTTATAATTCTTAGAAAAATGCATTTTACGATTACTGAAAAATCCACCGAAAAAAACAAGCTGGAATGTTACACTAAAGACAAGTTATCCTAAGTCCAGAGCATCGTACGATTAGAGACGAGACGAGACGACCCTTCAAGTTATTTAACTTGTGACGTCCAACGTGGGCACGCGACAGAAATATGTCTGACGTAAGGTTTTACGCGCTAATTCGGTTTCTTCGTTGAGTGTTCTATCAACAGCAGCGTTGATAAGGCGCCAATTTTAACGCATTTTCTCATCACGCAAGTAATTCGATACACATTCCGGCCGAACATTAATACAACAATTGATTAATAATTGAAACAATCCGAGCTAAACGAATGTTTAGAAAAGGAAAACGAAACAATTGTGAAACACGCTCGCGGTAATATTTGCATATTGGTCAGAATTTCAAAAGTGAATTTTTGCTACGAGTATTTCCTTTTTCCATAATAAAGTACGGAAAACAAGGAAAAATGTTTATTGGCTGAACCAAAAAGCCATCAGATAAAAATTTACTTCTAAAAAATGGGATTTTTGTAGTTGGTGGTCAAACCAATTTAGGTCTTTCTCGTCGTGAATATTTCTGCGTTCTTTGCTTATCAGGTCGTTGGTCTTAATACCATGGTTTAAAAATAATTGCGCGTTAGATATTGCAGCTTTGTGCACCAACTCACCGCCTCGTCGTCTTCCTTGTAGATCTTGATGGTCTTGTCCGCTTCGCAGGTGACCAGCCTGCTTTCGCTGCGATCAAACGCCATCGCGAACACGCCGCTCTCGCTGTCCAACGAACCCGGTTGGACCGGTGCCTTGGTGCGCTGGAAGTTGTAGCCGGTGCGCCAGTCCCACAGGTGCACTGTGCCGTTGTCCGCTGCAAAAAACGCCGTCATTTATTCCAGAGATCTACCGATATCACTTTTTTGGACCGATCTCGATACCCGATTTTTTACAATTTTTTCAAGCGATACACGATACCGATTATTTTATCTACCTGGGAAATGTTCAAAATTTGAATTAATTTAAAATAAAATCTAAATAGCGGTTTAGTTTGTATACGTTTATTAATTATTAAACTATAAGGTTGCATGCTAACTTGGCGTGATGCTAAAACCCGAATTTTTTTTTAAAAGAAAATGGGTAAGTTGTTTGTTGTACAGGAAAAAATATATCATTTACTTTTTTTAGGTTTTTAGTTGCTAAAATTTAATTTTCGGGCTATTTGTGTGGTTTCATCCTATTTGGTTAAGGGTGGGTAATGTATAAAGGTTTCAGAAAACCTTTTTCGTAATTAATAGCAAAACGACATTTTGTAGTAGGTCTAGGGAAATTCCCGGAATAAATCAATATTTGCTTTGTTTGAACTAAATTACCGGAACAAATAGTAGACCAGTCATTTTGAATACTAGAAGGTGAGTGTGATATTTTTAGAAACACAAACACTTTCGTTTTAATCCGGGTATTTTTGTTGGGCGTGTTATATTCTTCGAAATGACTTTTGAGTGAGAATATGGCGCCTGTAACTGCGGAGAACGAATAAAACAAAATAAAAGTAAACATGTTTAGTTTTTAATTAATTGCTTGGTTATTCAATTAGCATAAGGCAGTTTCTATAGTTGTCTAACAAAATTGTTTCAAAATTGCAAGGGTCATGCCATGTGATTTGTTATTGCTTTACTCCGTTTATTTACGAACAACGCCTTAAAATTAAAATTAAAAGCGAAAGAGATAAACGCTAAAGATTATTTAACGCAAACCAAACAAGGTCTATTTTAGTAGCGCACAGCACAACGTCGTATATGGTGTGTTTGAGAGTGATTAAACGGGTCACCACTGCCAGGTCAAATTAACAAACCCTAAGGCGTCTGATGGGTTTGGCCTGAGTTAGCACAGGTCAAAAACGTAAAAAACGCAGCACATTTTAACGAGGGGCGGCCGATATTATCGACTAAGAGTTTAAACCGGATTGCTAACAAGTATATACTTTATGATGAGCAAACCGAGTCGGATCTGATGCCTCCTTTCAGTCAAAAGCGGTTTCTGTAGCTTATTTACAATCATTTCGTCCTAAATTTACAGCTTTAAGTAGACAGTAAACCGGTAGTTGACCCGCAAGCAAACACGTAAAAGGCAAAAAGGTCATTTTTTTACTCTTGCAATGTCAGGCAACAGGCGGAAGACTCTTGCGAATTGCGCCAAAATAGCACGGAAATACGGGAATAGACTCGAGTGCTGGTCAAACAGGAAAAGGACTGCACACATGCGAAAAGAATCGAAAGGCATTTTTCACTTGCGTGCTCCAGAAATTAACAACAGAAATGCATGCCGAGTTCAAGAGCCCTGAACTTTTAAGTTTTGATCTTTGAATGTCACTAGTAAAGCTGATTTTCTTTGGCGAATTATGAAAACGGTTAAAGTCGGTATGTTTCGAATTTAATTTGAAATAGAGGAGTATAAATGCCATGGTCAACACAATAATAAAAATTTGTTCTTTCTAGGGCAGTTTGTGAAACACACGACTTTAGCTGCGTAACAAATAAGTTGAAGGACTTTTTGCAAAACATCGGGGTTTTAAAAGACGTTTTAACATGCAGATTAGCTCCTAATTTAATTAAGCGTTTTTGGGCTACTGGGTTTGTAAAATATTGGAGGATTCACTTTGGTTTCCAGTAACTTGCTGCAAGTTTCTACTTTCGCTCTGCTCGGCGGGCGGGCGCGCAGACGACACGCCGTTTTGATTTCTGTCCGCTGAAAAACGGACCGATGTGTAAGGGTTTGAGAATCGCTGCTTGCGCAAACTCCCTCCGTCCTTAAAGCTAAATAACCAGCAAAAGGGCAAATCGAAATGGCGGGCACCGAGAAGCACGTGAAACGTGTGCAACACAAAAAAAGGAACATGTTTTATTTTCGCAAAAACCAATCAACTTATTGCAAGACAAAACCCGAAACCAGTGGCTTTTTGTCGTCGCCGCTTTTGCTTATTTATGCGCGACTTGTTTTCATCGTCGACTTGGCGTTTTTGAGCGCCAGTTGAATAATACTAAACCGGCCTTTTTCCCTCAGAGCATTGCCCGCATACGAATCATCACGCCACATGCGAGAGCACTGCGATGTAACAAGCGCGCTTGTGTTCAACCTGTCGCCTGCTGCCGTTTAACAACTTGCCTGTTTTGGAAAAAGAAAAAAACACCTTTTCAAAGCCCACTGCCAGACTTGGACGACCGGAACTTTTTAGCCTTTTCGTATCAGATTAAATCCCCAATCGCAAGCAACTCGCAAATTAACTTTTTCGTCCCAATTAACGCTCTCCACCCGCTTTAGCAATTAGCTGCGCATTTAGCCACTTTCCTAGCAACGCTCTCTACCGCCCTTGGAGACCGCCTTGCTTTCTTTTAACAAGTGACATAGTAGTAGTAGTGAACTTTAACTCGAGCGGTCCGCCGTCCGTTTCGATTGCGCTCACCCGCCGCCACCGACAGCCTTTTGTCTTTTTTCTCGCCGTTTCCTCAAAAAGCCGACGCCAAAATCACCCTTTGCCCCCCGCCGAGCGAAAAGCTTTTTCGGCCCCCGACTAATCTCGAATCGCACGCTTGCCGCGCGTCGCCCGTTCGCCGCTGCCAGAGCTGCGCGAACGCGCGCAAGAAACCGCTCAAAAGCGCAAATAAGCAGCGCGAAAGGCAGGGCGCCGCAAACCGGCAGGCTTTCGATTCCAAGCGGCGCTTTTCGACGGGCGAAAAAGCGGACAAGGGAGTCGAGTGGCCAGAGCAGAGCCGCCAGATGCTAAACCGTTGGGACGACGAAGCAAAGTCGGCCAACCGCAACCCGCCCATCACCTTCGTCGACAACTACCACTGGATGATTCGGCTGCTCTTCGTCGCGCTCAGCCTCAAAGAAGGCAGGGTCGCCGAGCGCTTTTGCACCATCGTCAACGAATAAACGACCGTTTTGTGTCAAACCAGCGGGGCTTTCTTATTTTTGACACGTAGTAATGATGGCAGGACAACTGCACCGACCATAACAATTAAAAAACTGCCTTTTGTCCGACTACAATTTCCTTGCAGTTATTTTATTTCAAATGCCCATTCAATTCGAAGTGTTTATTTCTTACTCTTCAAGCAGCAGCCCGTACAAAAAATATCAAATATTGGAATCAGATGTTTCGCTTTTTGTTGCCGTGTGTTTAAATGTTAAACTTTGTAACGTTTCAAATATTGTTTAACAAAACGGTCAGCATATGACGTAACCGGAGTCCTACTTTTATCGCTTAGTTAAACTCTATTTTTAAACTTACCTTCGGCTAGCTAAAATCGAAGGCAGGACTAACAATATTCTGCGTAACAGATTTCATCAGAAAAAGTAGGAAAGCTGCCCAGGTGATTAGGTTTAACAGAGAAAACGTCCAAGGACCGTGTCGTATTCAAAAAATAATAACGACCGGAAAAGTTACGTTTTTTTCGCACGCGGGTTCTGATACTGCAAATTCGCGCGGGAATTTCGTATTACGCGCAAAGCCAACATTGGGTAAAGTTTATTTGGCGTATTTGACAACTGAGTGGGTCACTTTACAAATACACGCAAAGGAGTTCCAGCATCACTGAATAGGCGACGTTGTTCTAGCCGAGCCCAACAGATATTTGCGCGTATGTTAAAAACGCCAACATTGCGTCAACTATATTTGAACTCACATATTTTATCCATTGATCGCGAGATAAAGAAGTTGGTACAGCGAGCAAAAATCAAGCGCATTACTATGCGGCGTTGTTTTAACAGGGTGGGCGCGTTAATGGATTCTTGCGATTAATTCATAAAAGTCAATATTGCATAAAAAACTTGACGCCCTCGACAATTGACGCCTCCGCGCCGGACAGAGGGAAGTGGTTCTTTACGGAAAAGCGTGGAGAGGTGGAACGCGTTATCGCGGTCATGTCGGACAATCTTTCAACAAAATACATCCGGTTTGTAACACGAACATAAGGTCCAATAGCTAAAGGTCATTAAACTACACGGGGGGGGGGTAATAAAAAAAAATTTGGCGAATTTCAAAACAAATGACCCGTTGTAATTGCAGTTACTCGGAAAAAGATAAGCCAATTCTCGAAACTGGCACTCCGACTGCTTTTTGTGTTGGTTTTCAGAATTGTGAAAAAAAACGCGTTTAAGACAAACATTTCGCGCCATATGCAAACAAACATTTTGAGTGAATTCCAGGAATTAAACAATTGTAATTTGAAAACGATTATTTAAACATTGTTCTTCAGCCAATCAAAAATATGATGCGAAATAAAGAGATTTTATTTCGGGGCATACTAGGGGTGAAACAAGTCTTTTTTCTTGCATATAGCTGGCGACAGCTAAGGTAAAACAAGCCCGTCGTCGATTTCAAAATTTTATCCAAAACAATGACAAAGGTTTTCTGTCAACAATGTGATTTGACATGACAATTACTGCAAGGCTAAGGTAACAAAAAACGATAAAATTTCGACTTTTGTTACATCTTTAATAAACGACAATTTGAACAGAAGCAGTGTGGGTTGCAGATCATTTAAAACCGGGTTGAAATGAGGAAACACGCTGCTTTTTTAAGCGTTTCTAGAAGCTTTTTCTTTCGCCTCAAAGGGCGCGCAGAGAAAACGTCAGTCGATTCCTGCGCTAAGGTGCTCTGCCGAGTGCGCGCAAAACAAAGCACGAAAGTAGAAGTTTCAGAATCGCTTCTTGCGCAAAATTTCCGGCTTCCACTGGACTGGGTGGCTTTCTTCGTCCTGCGAGGAGAAAAACAGGAATTTGATTGATTGACCAAATGTGCTTTTTTCAGAAAAGAACAAACGTTTTTTTTTTTATGAAACTGACATGCGGTGTTAGAGTACTCGACAATTAGTAGCGCTGTAAAATTCAAATCGTAGTTAGGAAATAATTTTATAATTCTTAGAAAAATGCATTTTACGATTACTGAAAAATCCACCGAAAAAAACAAGCTGGAATTTTACACTAAAGACAAGTTATCCTAAGTCCAGAGCGTTGTACGATTAGAGACGAGACGAGACGACCCTTCAAGTTATTTAACTTGTGACGTCCAACGTGGGCACGCGACAGAAATATGTCTGACGTAAGGTTTTACGCGCTAATTCGGTTTCGACGTTGAGTGTTCTATCAAGAGCAGCGTTGATAAGGCGCCAATTTTAACGCGTATTCTCATCACGCAGGTAATTCAATACACATTCCGGCCGAACATTAATACATCAACTGATTAATAATTGAAACAATCCGAGCTAAACGAATGTTTAGAAAAGGAAAACGAAACAATTGTGAAACACGCTCGCGGTAATATTTGCATATAGGTCAGAATTTTAAAAGTGAATTTTTGCTACGAGTATTTCTTTTGTCCTATAGCATAATAAAGTACGGAAAACAAGGAAAAATGTTTATTGGCTGGACCAAAAAGCCATCAGATAAAAATTTACTTCTAAAAAATGGTATTTTTGTGGTTGATGGTCAAAACAATTTAGGTCTTTCTCGTCGTGAATATTTCTGCGTTCTTTGCTTATCAGGTCGTTGGTCTTAATACCATGGTTTAAAAATAATTGCGCGTTAGATATTGCTGCTTTGTGCAACAACTCACCGCCTCGTCGTCTTCCTTGTAGATCTTGATGGTCTTGTCCGCTTCGCAGGTGACCAGCCTGCTTTCGCTGCGATCAAACGCCATCGCGAACACGCCGCTCTCGCTGTCCAACGAACCCGGTTGGACCGGCGCCTTGGTGCGCTGGAAGTTGTAGCCGGTGCGCCAGTCCCACAGGTGCACTGTGCCGTTGTCCGCTGCAAAAAAACGCCGCCATTTATTCTAGAGATCTACCGATATCACTTTTTTGGACCGATCACGATACCCGATTTGTTTACAATTTTTTCAAGCGATACACGATACCGATTATTTTATCTACCTGGGAAATGTTCAAAATTTGAATTAATTGAAAATAAAATCCAAATAGCGGTTTAGTTTGTATACGTTTATTAATTATTAAACTATTGTTTGCATGCTAACTTGGCGTGATGCTAAAACCCGAATTTTTTTTTAATCGAAAATGGGTAAGTTGTTTGTTGTACAGGAAAAAATATATCATTTACTTTTTTTAGGTTTTTATTTGCTAAAATTTAAGTTTCGGGCTATTTGTGTGGTTTCATCCTATTTGGTTAAGGGTGGGTAATGTATAAAGTTTTCAGAAAAACCTTTTTCGTAATTAATAGCAAAACGACATTTTGTAGTAGGTCTAGGGAAATTCCCGGAATAAATCAATATTTGCTTTGTTTGAACTAAATTACCGGAACAAATAGTAGACCAGTCATTTTGAATACTAGAAGGCGAGTGTGATATTTTTAGAAACACAAACACTTTCGTTTTAATCCGGGTATTTTTGTTGGGCGTGTTATATTCTTCGAAATGACTTTTGAGTGAAAATGTCACGCCTGTAACTGCGGAGAACAAATAAAACAAAATAAAAGTAAACATGTTTAGTTTTTAATTACTGCCTTCAAGGTTATTCAATTATCATAAGGTAGTTTATATAGTTGTCTTCCAAAATTGTTTCAAAATTGTAAGGGTCATGCCATGTGATTTGTTATTGCTTTACTCCGTTTATATACGAACAACGCCTTAAAATTAAAATTAAAAGCGAAAGAGATAAACGCTGAAGATTATTTAACGCAAACCAAACAAGGTCTATTTTAGTAGCGCACAGCACAACGTCGTATATGGTGTGTTTGAGAGTGATTAAACGGGTCACCGCTGCCAGGTCAAATTAACAAACCCTAAGGCGTCTGATGGGTTTGGCCTGAGTTAGCACAGGTCAAAAACGTAAAAAACGCAGCACATTTTAACGAGGGGCGGCCGATATTATGTGAATGGAGTCTAAATGAAATGGAGTCTAAAAGATGAGCAAACCGAGTCGGATCAGATGCCTCCTTCAGTCAAAAGCGGTTTCTGTAGCTTATTTACAATCATTTCGTCCTAAATTTACAGCTTTAAATAGACAGTAAACCGGTAGTTGACCCGCAAGCAAACACGTAAAAGGCAAAAAGGTCATTTTTTTACTCTTGCAATGTCAGGCAACAGGCGGAAGATTCTTGCGAATTGCGCCAAAATAGCACGGAAATACGGGAATAGACTCGAGTGCTGGTCAAACAGGAAAAGGACTGCACACATGAGAAAAGAATCGAAAGGCATTTTTCACTTGCGTGCTCCAGAAATTAACAACAGAAATGCATGCCGAGTTCAAGAGCCCTGAACTTTTAAGTTTTGATCTTTGAATGTCACTAGTAAAGCTGATTTTCTTTGGCGAATTATGAAAACGGTTAAAGTCGGTATGTTTCGAATTTAATTTGAAATAGAGGAGTATAAATGCCATGGTCAACACAATAATAAAAATTTGTTCTTTCTAGGGCAGTTTGTGAAACACACGACTTTGGCTGCGTACCAAATAAGTTGAAGGACTTTTTGCAAAACATCGGGGTTTTAAAAGACGTTTTAACATGCAGATTAGCTCCTAATTTAATTAAGCGTTTTAGGGCTACTGGGGTTTGTAAAATACTGGAGGATTCACTTTGGTCTCCAGTAACTTGCTGCAAGTTTCTACTTTCGCTCTGCTCGGCGGGCGGGCGCGCAGACGACACGCCATTTTGATTTCTGTCCGCTGAAAAACGGACCGATGTGTAAGGGTTTGAGAATCGCTGCTTGCGCAAACTCCCTCCGTCCTTAAAGCTAAATAAACAGCAAAAGGGCAAATTGAAATGGCGGGCACCGAGAAGCACGTGAAACGTGTGCAACACAAAAAAAGGAACATGTTTTATTTTCGCAAAAACCAAACAACTTTTTGCAAGACAAAACCCAAAACCAGTGGCTTTTTGTCGTCGCCGCTTTTGCTTATTTATGCGCGACTTGTTTTTGTCGTCGACTTGGCGTTTTTGAGCGCCAGTTGAATAATACTAAACCGGACTTCTTCCCTCAAAGCATTGCCGACATACAAATCGTCACTTTAGCCACTTTCTTTGCAACGCTCTCTACCGCCCTTGGAGACCGCCTTGCTTTCTTTTAACAAGTGACATAGTAGTAGTGAACTTGAACTCGAGCGGTCCGCTGTCCGTTTCGATTGCGCTCGCTCACCCGCCGCCACCGAAAGTTTTTGTCTCCTTTCTCGCGGTTTCCTCAAAAAGCACAAACGCGCGCAAGAAACCGCTCAAAAGCGCAAATGAGCAGCACGAAAGGCAGGGCGGCGCTTTTTGTCCGACTACAATTTCCTTGCAGTTATTTTATTTCAAATGCCCATTCAATTCGAAGTGTTCATTTCTTCCTGGTCAAGTAGCAGCCCGCACAAAAAATATCAAAAATAAGTCAGATGTTTCGCTTTTTGTTGTCGTGTGTGTTAAACTTTGTAACGTTGCAAATATTGTTTAGTAAACGGTCAGCATATGACGTAACCCGAGTTCTTCCTTTATCGCTTACTTAAACTCTATTTTTAAACTTACCGTTGGACGACAAAGCAGCTTCGGCTGTAGCTAAAATCGAAGGCAGGACTAACAATATTCTGCGTAACAAACTTCCTCTGGAAAAGTATAGGAGCAGCTGCCTGAGTGATGTAATCAGAGAAAACGCCAAAGGACCGTGTCGTAGAAAATGCGTTTATTTCCAGCTGGGAATAGAAGAGTCGTATTCCGAGAATAACGATCGGAAAAGTTACGTTTTTTTCGTACGCGGGTTCTAATACGGCAAATCCGCGCGGGAATTTCGTATTACGCGCAAAGCCAACATTGGGTAAAGTTTATTTGGCGTATTTGACAACTGAGTGGGTCACTTTACAAACACACGCAAAGGAGTTCCAGCATCACTGAATAGGCGACGTTGTTCTAGCCGAGCCCAACAGATATTTGCGCGTATGTTAAAAACGTCAACATTGCGTCAACTATATTTGAACTCACATATTTTATCCATTAATCGCGAGATAAAGAAGTTGGAACAGCGAGCAAAAATCAAGCGCATTACTATGCGGCGTTGTTTTAACAGGGTGGGCGCGTTAATGGATTCTTGCGATTAATTCATAAAAGTCAATACTGCGTAAAAAACTTGACGCACTCGACAATTGACGCCTCCGCGCCGGACAGAGGGAAGTGGTTCTTTACGGAAAAGCGTGGAGAGGTGGAACGCGTTATCGCGGTCATGTCGGACAATCTTTCAACAAAATACATCGGGTTTGTAACACGAACACAAGGTGCAATAACTAAAGGTCATTAAACTACACGGGGGGGGGGGGGGGGAATAAAAAAAAATTTGGCGAATTTCAAAAAAAATGACCCGTTGTAATTGCAGTTACTCGGAAAAAGATAAGCCAATTCTCGAAACTGGCACTACGACTGCTTTTTGTGTTGGTTTTCAGAATTGTGAAAAAAAACGCGCTTAAGACAAACATTTTGCGCCATATGCAAACAAACATTTTGATTAAAGAATTCCAGGAATTAAAAAATTGTAATTTGAAAACGATTATTTAAACATTGTTCTTTAGCCAATCAAAAATATCCTGCGAAACAAAGAGATATTGCGGGGCATTCTAGGGGTGAAACAAGTCTTTTTTCTTGCATATAGCTGGCGACAGCTAAGGTAAAACAAGCCCGTCAATGATTTTAAAATTTTACCCAAAACAATGACAAAGGTTTTCTGCCAACAATGTGATTTGACATGACAACTTACTGCAAGGCTAAGGTAACAAAAAACGATAAAATTTCGACTTTTGTTACATCTTTAATAAACGACAATTTGAACAGAAGCAGTGTGGGTTGCAGATCATTTAAAACCGGGTTGAAATGAGGAAACACGCTGCTTTTTTAAGCGTTTCTAGAAGCTTCTTCTGTTTCCGTAAACGGCGCGCAGAGAAAACGTCATTTCGATCCCTGCGCTAAGGTCGCTCTGCCGAGTGCGCGCAAAAACAAAGCACGAAAGTAGAAGTTTCAGAATCGCTTCTTGCGCAAAATTTCCGGCTTCCACTGGACTGGGTGGCTTTCTTCGTCCTGCGAGGAGAAAAACAGGAATTTGATTGATTGACCAAATGTCCAAATGTGCTTTTTTCAGAAAAGAACAAACGTTTTTTTTTTTATGAAACTGACATGCGGTGTTAGAGTACTCGACAATTAGTAGCGCTGTAAAATTCAAATCGTAGTTAGGAAATAATTTTATAATTCTTAGAAAAATGCATTTTACGATTACTGAAAAATCCACCGAAAAAAACAAGCTGGAATGTTACACTAAAGACAAGTTATCCTAAGTCCAGAGCATCGTACGATTAGAGACGAGACGAGACGACCCTTCAAGTTATTTAACTTGTGACGTCCAACGTGGGCACGCGACAGAAATATGTCTGACGTAAGGTTTTACGCGCTAATTCGGTTTCTTCGTTGAGTGTTCTATCAACAGCAGCGTTGATAAGGCGCCAATTTTAACGCATTTTCTCATCACGCAAGTAATTCGATACACATTCCGGCCGAACATTAATACAACAATTGATTAATAATTGAAACAATCCGAGCTAAACGAATGTTTAGAAAAGGAAAACGAAACAATTGTGAAACACGCTCGCGGTAATATTTGCATATTGGTCAGAATTTCAAAAGTGAATTTTTGCTACGAGTATTTCCTTTTTCCATAATAAAGTACGGAAAACAAGGAAAAATGTTTATTGGCTGAACCAAAAAGCCATCAGATAAAAATTTACTTCTAAAAAATGGGATTTTTGTAGTTGGTGGTCAAACCAATTTAGGTCTTTCTCGTCGTGAATATTTCTGCGTTCTTTGCTTATCAGGTCGTTGGTCTTAATACCATGGTTTAAAAATAATTGCGCGTTAGATATTGCAGCTTTGTGCACCAACTCACCGCCTCGTCGTCTTCCTTGTAGATCTTGATGGTCTTGTCCGCTTCGCAGGTGACCAGCCTGCTTTCGCTGCGATCGAACGCCATCGCGAACACGCCGCTCTCGCTGTCCAACGAACCCGGTTGGACCGGTGCCTTGGTGCGCTGGAAGTTGTAGCCGGTGCGCCAGTCCCACAGGTGCACTGTGCCGTTGTCCGCTGCAAAAAACGCCGTCATTTATTCCAGAGATCTACCGATATCACTTTTTTGGACCGATCTCGATACCCGATTTTTTACAATTTTTTCAAGCGATACACGATACCGATTATTTTATCTACCTGGGAAATGTTCAAAATTTGAATTAATTTAAAATAAAATCTAAATAGCGGTTTAGTTTGTATACGTTTATTAATTATTAAACTATAAGGTTGCATGCTAACTTGGCGTGATGCTAAAACCCGAATTTTTTTTTAAAAGAAAATGGGTAAGTTGTTTGTTGTACAGGAAAAAATATATCATTTACTTTTTTTAGGTTTTTAGTTGCTAAAATTTAATTTTCGGGCTATTTGTGTGGTTTCATCCTATTTGGTTAAGGGTGGGTAATGTATAAAGGTTTCAGAAAACCTTTTTCGTAATTAATAGCAAAACGACATTTTGTAGTAGGTCTAGGGAAATTCCCGGAATAAATCAATATTTGCTTTGTTTGAACTAAATTACCGGAACAAATAGTAGACCAGTCATTTTGAATACTAGAAGGTGAGTGTGATATTTTTAGAAACACAAACACTTTCGTTTTAATCCGGGTATTTTTGTTGGGCGTGTTATATTCTTCGAAATGACTTTTGAGTGAGAATATGGCGCCTGTAACTGCGGAGAACGAATAAAACAAAATAAAAGTAAACATGTTTAGTTTTTAATTAATTGCTTGGTTATTCAATTAGCATAAGGCAGTTTCTATAGTTGTCTAACAAAATTGTTTCAAAATTGCAAGGGTCATGCCATGTGATTTGTTATTGCTTTACTCCGTTTATTTACGAACAACGCCTTAAAATTAAAATTAAAAGCGAAAGAGATAAACGCTAAAGATTATTTAACGCAAACCAAACAAGGTCTATTTTAGTAGCGCACAGCACAACGTCGTATATGGTGTGTTTGAGAGTGATTAAACGGGTCACCACTGCCAGGTCAAATTAACAAACCCTAAGGCGTCTGATGGGTTTGGCCTGAGTTAGCACAGGTCAAAAACGTAAAAAACGCAGCACATTTTAACGAGGGGCGGCCGATATTATCGACTAAGAGTTTAAACCGGATTGCTAACAAGTATATACTTTATGATGAGCAAACCGAGTCGGATCTGATGCCTCCTTTCAGTCAAAAGCGGTTTCTGTAGCTTATTTACAATCATTTCGTCCTAAATTTACAGCTTTAAGTAGACAGTAAACCGGTAGTTGACCCGCAAGCAAACACGTAAAAGGCAAAAAGGTCATTTTTTTACTCTTGCAATGTCAGGCAACAGGCGGAAGACTCTTGCGAATTGCGCCAAAATAGCACGGAAATACGGGAATAGACTCGAGTGCTGGTCAAACAGGAAAAGGACTGCACACATGCGAAAAGAATCGAAAGGCATTTTTCACTTGCGTGCTCCAGAAATTAACAACAGAAATGCATGCCGAGTTCAAGAGCCCTGAACTTTTAAGTTTTGATCTTTGAATGTCACTAGTAAAGCTGATTTTCTTTGGCGAATTATGAAAACGGTTAAAGTCGGTATGTTTCGAATTTAATTTGAAATAGAGGAGTATAAATGCCATGGTCAACACAATAATAAAAATTTGTTCTTTCTAGGGCAGTTTGTGAAACACACGACTTTAGCTGCGTAACAAATAAGTTGAAGGACTTTTTGCAAAACATCGGGGTTTTAAAAGACGTTTTAACATGCAGATTAGCTCCTAATTTAATTAAGCGTTTTTGGGCTACTGGGTTTGTAAAATATTGGAGGATTCACTTTGGTTTCCAGTAACTTGCTGCAAGTTTCTACTTTCGCTCTGCTCGGCGGGCGGGCGCGCAGACGACACGCCGTTTTGATTTCTGTCCGCTGAAAAACGGACCGATGTGTAAGGGTTTGAGAATCGCTGCTTGCGCAAACTCCCTCCGTCCTTAAAGCTAAATAACCAGCAAAAGGGCAAATCGAAATGGCGGGCACCGAGAAGCACGTGAAACGTGTGCAACACAAAAAAAGGAACATGTTTTATTTTCGCAAAAACCAATCAACTTATTGCAAGACAAAACCCGAAACCAGTGGCTTTTTGTCGTCGCCGCTTTTGCTTATTTATGCGCGACTTGTTTTCATCGTCGACTTGGCGTTTTTGAGCGCCAGTTGAATAATACTAAACCGGCCTTTTTCCCTCAGAGCATTGCCCGCATACGAATCATCACGCCACATGCGAGAGCACTGCGATGTAACAAGCGCGCTTGTGTTCAACCTGTCGCCTGCTGCCGTTTAACAACTTGCCTGTTTTGGAAAAAGAAAAAAACACCTTTTCAAAGCCCACTGCCAGACTTGGACGACCGGAACTTTTTAGCCTTTTCGTATCAGATTAAATCCCCAATCGCAAGCAACTCGCAAATTAACTTTTTCGTCCCAATTAACGCTCTCCACCCGCTTTAGCAATTAGCTGCGCATTTAGCCACTTTCCTAGCAACGCTCTCTACCGCCCTTGGAGACCGCCTTGCTTTCTTTTAACAAGTGACATAGTAGTAGTAGTGAACTTTAACTCGAGCGGTCCGCCGTCCGTTTCGATTGCGCTCACCCGCCGCCACCGACAGCCTTTTGTCTTTTTTCTCGCCGTTTCCTCAAAAAGCCGACGCCAAAATCACCCTTTGCCCCCCGCCGAGCGAAAAGCTTTTTCGGCCCCCGACTAATCTCGAATCGCACGCTTGCCGCGCGTCGCCCGTTCGCCGCTGCCAGAGCTGCGCGAACGCGCGCAAGAAACCGCTCAAAAGCGCAAATAAGCAGCGCGAAAGGCAGGGCGCCGCAAACCGGCAGGCTTTCGATTCCAAGCGGCGCTTTTCGACGGGCGAAAAAGCGGACAAGGGAGTCGAGTGGCCAGAGCAGAGCCGCCAGATGCTAAACCGTTGGGACGACGAAGCAAAGTCGGCCAACCGCAACCCGCCCATCACCTTCGTCGACAACTACCACTGGATGATTCGGCTGCTCTTCGTCGCGCTCAGCCTCAAAGAAGGCAGGGTCGCCGAGCGCTTTTGCACCATCGTCAACGAATAAACGACCGTTTTGTGTCAAACCAGCGGGGCTTTCTTATTTTTGACACGTAGTAATGATGGCAGGACAACTGCACCGACCATAACAATTAAAAAACTGCCTTTTGTCCGACTACAATTTCCTTGCAGTTATTTTATTTCAAATGCCCATTCAATTCGAAGTGTTTATTTCTTACTCTTCAAGCAGCAGCCCGTACAAAAAATATCAAATATTGGAATCAGATGTTTCGCTTTTTGTTGCCGTGTGTTTAAATGTTAAACTTTGTAACGTTTCAAATATTGTTTAACAAAACGGTCAGCATATGACGTAACCGGAGTCCTACTTTTATCGCTTAGTTAAACTCTATTTTTAAACTTACCTTCGGCTAGCTAAAATCGAAGGCAGGACTAACAATATTCTGCGTAACAGATTTCATCAGAAAAAGTAGGAAAGCTGCCCAGGTGATTAGGTTTAACAGAGAAAACGTCCAAGGACCGTGTCGTATTCAAAAAATAATAACGACCGGAAAAGTTACGTTTTTTTTCGCACGCGGGTTCTGATACGGCGAATCCGCGCGGGAATTTCGTATTACGCGCAAAGCCAACATTGGGTAAAGTTTATTTGGCGTATTTGACAACTGAGTGGGTCACTTTACAAATACACGCAAAGGAGTTCCAGCATCACTGAATAGGCGACGTTGTTCTAGCCGAGCCCAACAGATATTTGTGCGTATGTTAAAAACGCCAACATTGCGTCAACTATATTTGAACTCACATATTTTATCCATTGATCGCGAGATAAAGAAGTTGGTACAGCGAGCAAAAATCAAGCGCATTACTATGCGGCGTTGTTTTAACAGGGTGGGCGCGTTAATGGATTCTTGCGATTAATTCGGGGGGGGGGTAATAAAAAAAAATTTGGCGAATTTCAAAACAAATGACCCGTTGTAATTGCAGTTACTCGGAAAAAGATAAGCCAATTCTCGAAACTGGCACTACGAGTGCTTTTTGTGTTGGTTTTCAGAATTGTGAAAAAAAAACGCGCTTAAGACAAACATTTTGCGCCATATGCAAACAAACATTTTGATTAAAGAATTCCAGGAATTAAAAAATTGTAATTTGAAAACGATTATTTAAACATTGTTCTTTAGCCAATCAAAAATATCCTGCGAAACAAAGATATATTGCGGGGCATTCAAGGGGTGATACAAGTCTTTTTTTCTTGTACATAGCTTGCGACAGCTAAGGTAAAACAAGCCCGTCGTCGATTTTAAAATTTTACCCAAAACAATGACAAAGGTTTTCTGCCAACAATGTGATTTGACATGACAATTACTGCAAGGCTAAGGTAACAAAAAACGATAAAATTTCGACTTTTGTTAGATCTTTAATAAACGACAATTTGAACAGAAGCAGTGTGGGTTGCAGATCATTTAAAACCGGGTTGAAATGAGGAAACACGCTGCTTTTTTAAGCGTTTCTAGAAGCTTCTTCTGTTTCCGTAAACGGCGCGCAGAGAAAACGTCATTTCGATCCCTGCGCTAAGGTCGCTCTGCCGAGTGCGCGCAAAAACAAAGCACGAAAGTAGAAGTTTCAGAATCGCTTCTTGCGCAAAATTTCCGGCTTCCACTGGACTGGGTGGCTTTCTTCGTCCTGCGAGGAGAAAAACAGGAATTTGATTGATTGACCAAATGTGCTTTTTTCAGAAAAGAACAAACGTTTTTTTTATGAAACTGACATGCGGTGTTAGAGTACTCGACAATTAGTAGCGCTGTAAAATTCAAATCGTAGTTAGGAAATAATTTTATAATTCTTAGAAAAATGCATTTTACGATTACTGAAAAATCCACCGAAAAAAACAAGCTGGAATGTTAAAGACAAGTTATCCTAAGTCCAGAGCATCGTACGATTAGAGACGAGACGAGACGAGACGACCCTTTAAGTTATTTAACTTGTGACGTCCAACGTGGGCACGCGACAGAAATATGTCTGACGTAAGGTTTTACGCGCTAATTCGGTTTCGACGTTGAGTGTTCTATCAACAGCAGCGTTGATAAGGCGCCAATTTTAACGCATTTTCTCATCACGCAAGTAATTCGATACACATTCCGGCCGAACATAAATACAAGAACTGATTAATAATTGAAACAATCCGAGCTAAACGAATGTTTAGAAAAGGAAAACGAAACAATTGTGAAACACGCTCGCGGTAATATTTGCATATTGGTCAGAATTTCAAAAGTGAATTTTTGCTACGAGTATTTCCTTTTTCCATAATAAAGTACGGAAAACAAGGAAAAATGTTTATTGGCTGAACCAAAAAGCCATCAGATAAAAATTTACTTCCAAAAAATGGTATTTTTGTGGTTGATGGTCAAAACAATTTAGGTCTTTCTCGTCGTGAATATTTCTGCGTTCTTTGCTTATCAGGTCGTTGTTCTTAATACCATGGTTTGAAAATAATTGCGCGTTAGATATTGCAGCTTTTTGCACCAACTCACCGCCTCGTCGTCTTCCTTGTAGATCTTAATGGTCTTGTCCGCTTCGCAGGTGACCAGCCTGCTTTCGCTGCGATCGAACGCCATCGCGAACACGCCGCTCTCGCTGTCCAACGAACCCGGTTGGACCGGCGCCTTGGTGCGCTGGAAGTTGTAGCCGGTGCGCCAGTCCCACAGGTGCACTGTGCCGTTGTCCGCTGCAAAAAACGCCGCCATTTATTCTAGAGATCTACCGATATCACTTTTTTGGACCGATCTCGATACCCGATTTTTTACAATTTTTTCAAGCGATACACGATACCGATTATTTTATCTACCTGGGAAATGTTCAAAATTTGAATTAATTGAAAATAAAATCCAAATAGCGGTTTAGTTTGTATACGTTTATTAATTATTAAACTATAAGTTTGCATGCTAGCTTGGCGTGATGCTAAAACCCGAATTTGTTTTAATCGAAAATGGGTAAGTTGTTTGCTGTACAGGAAAAAATATATCATTTACTTTTTTTAGGTTTTTATTTGCTAAAATTTAAGTTTCGGGCTATTTGTGTGGTTTCATCCTATTTGGTTAAGGGTGAGTAATGTATAAAGTTTTCAGAAAACCTTTTTCGTAATTAATAGCAAAACGACATTTTGTAGTAGGTCTAGGGAAATTCCCGGAATAAATCAATATTTGCTTTGTTTGAACTAAATTACCGGAACAAATAGTAGACCAGTCATTTTGAATACTAGAAGGTGAGTGTGATATTTTTAGAAACACAAACACTTTCGTTTTAATCCGGGAATTTTTGTTGGGCGTGTTATATTCTTCGAAATGACTTTTGAGTGAAAATATCGCGCCTGTAACTGCGGAGAACAGATAAAACAAAATAAAAGTAAACATGTTTTCAGTTTTTAATTGTTTTCTTGTTTATTCAATTATCATAAGGTAGTTTCTATAGTTGTCTACAAAAATTGTTTCAAAATTGTAAGGGGCATGCCATGTGATTTGTTATTGCTTTAATTTATTTACGAACAACGTCTTAAAATTAAAATTAAAAGCGAAAGAGATAAACGCTGAAGATTATTTAACGCAAACCAAACAAGGTCTATTTTAGCAGCGCACAGCACAACGCGTTGTATATGGTGTGTTTGAGAGTGATTAAACGGGTCACCACTGCCAGGTCAAATTAACAAACCCTAAGGCGTCTGATGGGTTTGACCTGAGTTAGCACAGGTCAAAAACGTAAAAAACGCAGCACATTTTAACGAGGGGCGGCCGATATTATGTGAATGGAGTCTAAACCGGATTGCTAACAAGTATATACTTTATGACGAGCAAACCGAGTCGGATCAGATGCCTCCTTTCAGTCAAAAGCGGTTTCTGTAGCTTATTTACAATCATTTCGTCCTAAATTTACAGCTTTAAATAGACAGTAAACCGGTAGTTGACCCGCTCGCAAACACGTAAAAGGCAAAAGGGTTATTTTTTACTCTTGCAATGTCAGGCAACCGGCGGAACTCTCCGGCTAACGAAGGGTTGTTTTTGATGCGAACTGCGCCAAAATAGTACGGAAATACGGGAATAGACTCGAGTGCTGGTCAAACAGGAAAAGGACTGCACACATGCGAAAAGAATCGAACGGCATTTTTCACTTGCGTGCTCCAGAAATTAACAACAGAAATGCATGCCGAGTTCAAGAGCCCTCTACTTTTAAGTTTTAATCTTTGAATGTCACTAGTAAAGCTGATTTTCTTTGGCGAATTATGAAAACGGTTAAAGTCGGTATGTTTCGAATTTAACTTGAAATAGAGGAGTATAAATGCCATGGTCAACACATAATAAAAATTTGTTCTTTCTAGGGCAGTTTGTGAAACACACGACTTTGGCTGCGTACCAAATAAGTTGAAGGACTTTTTGCAAAACATCGGGGTTTTAAAAGACGTTTTAACATGCAGATTAGCTCCTAATTTAATTAAGCGTTTTTGGGCTACTGGGGTTTGTAAAATACTGGAGGATTCACTTTGGTTTCCAGTAACTTGCTGCAAGTTTCCCTTTCGCTCTGCTCGGCGGGCGGGCGCGCAGACGACACGCCATTTTGATTTCTGTCCGCTGAAAAACGGACCGATGTGTAAGGGTTTGAGAATCGCTGCTTGCGCAAACTCCCTCCGTCCTTAAAGCTAAATAAACAGCAAAAGGGCAAATCGAAATGGCGGGCACCGAGAAGCACGTGAAACGTGTGCAATACAAAAAAAGGAACATGTTTTATTTTCGCAAAAACCAAACAACTTTCTGCAAGACAAAACCCGAAACCAGTGGCTTTTTGTCGTCGCCTCTTTTGCTTATTTATGCGCGACTGGTTTTTGTCGTCGACTTGGCGTTTTTGAGCGCCAGTTGAATAATACTAAACCGGCCTTTTTCCCTCAAAGCATTGCCGGCATACGAATCATCACGCCACATGCGAGAGCACTGTAACGTAACAAGCGCGCTTGTGTTCAACCTGTCGCCTGCTGTCGTTTAACAACTTGCCTGCTTTGGAAAAAGAAAAAAACACCTTTTCAAAGCCCACTGCCAGACTTGGACGACCGCAAATTTTTAGCCTTTTCGTATCAGATTAAATCCCCAATCGCAAGCAACTCGCAAATTAACTTTTTCGTCCCAATTAACGCTCTCCACCCGCTTTAGCAATTAGCTGCGCATTTAGCCACTTTCCTAGCAACGCTCTCTACCGCCCTTGGAGACCGCCTTGCTTTCTTTTAACAAGTGACATAGTAGTAGTAGTGAACTTGAACTCGAGCGGTCCGCCGTCCGTTTCGATTGCGCTCACCCGCCGCCACCGACAGCCTTTTGTCTTCTTTCTCGCCGTTTCCTCAAAAATCCGACGCCAAAACAACCCTTTGCCCCCCGCCGAGCTAAAACCTTTTTCGGCACCCCACTAATCTCAAATCGCACGCTTGCCGCGCGTCACTAGCTCGCCGCTGCTGCCAGAGGTGCACGAACGCGCGCAAGAAACCGCTCAAAAGCGCAAATAAGCAGCGCGAAAGGCAGGGCGCCGCAAACCGGCAGGCTTCGATTCCAAGCGGCGCTTTTCGATAGGCGAAAAAGCGGACAAGGGAGTCGAGTGGCCAGAGCAGAGCCGCCGGATGCTGAACCGTTGGGACGACGAAGCAAAGTCGGCCAACCACAACCCGCCCATCACCTTCGTCGACAACTACCACTGGATGATTCGGCTGCTCTTCGTCGCGCTCAGCCTCAAAGAAGGCAGGGTCGCCGAGCGCTTTTGCACCATCGTCAACGAATGAACGACCGTTTTGTGTCAAACCAGCGGGACGTCGTCTTTCACATTTCGCTTTGGCGTAACATTTTCTTAATTTTGACAGGTAGTAATGATGGCAGGACAACTGCACCGACCATAACAATTAAAAAACTGCCTTTTGTCCGACTACAATTTCCTTGCAGTTATTTTATTTCAAATGCCCATTCAATTCGAAGTGTTCATTTCTTACTCTTCAAGCAGCAGCCCGTACAAAAAATATCAAATATTGGAATCAGATGTTTTGCTTTTTGTTGCCGTGTGTTTAAATGTTAAACTTTGTAACGTTTCAAATATTGTTTAATAAAACGGTCAGCATATGACGTAACCGGAGTCCTACTTTTATCGCTTAGTTAAACTCTATTTTTAAACTTACCTTCGGCTAGCTAAAATCGAAGGCAGGACTAACAATATTCTGCGTAACGGATTTCATCAGAAAAAGTAGGAAAGCTGCCCAGGTGATTAGGTTTAACAGAGAAAACGTCCAAGGACCGTGTCGTATTCAAAAAATAATAACGACCGGAAAAGTTACGTTTTTTTCGCACGCGGGTTCTGATACGGCGAATCCGCGCGGGAATTTCGTATTACGCGCAAAGCCAACATTGGGTAAAGTTTATTTGGCGTATTTGACAACTGAGTGGGTCACTTTACAAATACACGCAAAGGAGTTCCAGCATCACTGAATAGGCGACGTTGTTCTAGCCGAGCCCAATAGATATTTGCGCGTATGTTAAAAACGCCAACATTGCGTCAACTATATTTGAACTCACATATTTTATCCATTGATCGCGAGATAAAGAAGTTGGTACAGCGAGCAAAAATCAAGCGCATTACTATGCGGCGTTGTTTTAACAGGGTGGGCGCGTTAATGGATTCTTGCGATTAATTCATAAAAGTCAATATTGCATAAAAAACTTGACGCCCTCGACAATTGACGCCTCCGCGCCGGACAGAGGGAAGTGGTTCTTTACGGAAAAGCGTGGAGAGGTGGAACGCGTTATCGCGGTCATGTCGAACAATCTTTCAACAAAATACATCCGGTTTGTAACACGAACACAAGGTCCAATAGCTAAAGGTCATTAAACTACACAAGGGGGGGGGGGGGGAATAAAAAAAAATTTGGCGAATTTCAAAACAAATGACCCGTTGTAATTGCAGTTACTCGGAAAAAGATAAGCCAATTCTCGAAACTGGCACTACGACTGCTTTTTGTGTTGGTTTTCAGAATTGTGAAAAAAAAACGCGCTTAAGACAAACATTTTGCGCCATATGCAAACAAACATTTTGATTAAAGAATTCCAGGAATTAAAAAATTGTAATTTGAAAACGATTATTTAAACATTGTTCTTTAGCCAATCAAAAATATCCTGCGAAACAAAGAGATATTGCGGGGCATTCAAGGGGTGATACAAGTCTTTTTTTCTTGTACATAGCTGGCGACAGCTAAGGTAAAACAAGCCCGTCGTCGATTTTAAAATTTTACCCAAAACAATGACAAAGGTTTTCTGCCAACAATGTGATTTGACATGACAATTACTGCAAGGCTAAGGTAACAAAAAACGATAAAATTTCGACTTTTATTACATCTTTAATAAACGACAATTTGAACAGAAGCAGTGTGGGTTGCAGATCATTTAAAACCGGGTTGAAATGAGGAAACACGCTGCTTTTTTAAGCGTTTCTAGAAGCTTCTTCTGTTTCCGTAAACGGCGCGCAGAGAAAACGTCATTTCGATCCCTGCGCTAAGGTCGCTCTGCCGAGTGCGCGCAAAAACAAAGCACGAAAGTAGAAGTTTCAGAATCGCTTCTTGCGCAAAATTTCCGGCTTCCACTGGACTGGGTGGCTTTCTTCGTCCTGCGAGGAGAAAAACAGGAATTTGATGTTTGATTGAATGACCAAATGTGCTTTTTTCAGAAAAGAACAAACTTTTTTTTATGAAACTGACATGCGGTGTTAGAGTACTCGACAATTAGTAGCGCTGTAAAATTCAAATCGTAGTTAGGAAATAATTTTATAATTCTTAGAAAAATGCATTTTACGATTACTGAAAAATCCTCCGAAAAAAACAAGCTGGAATGTTACACTAAAAACAAGTTATCCTAAGTCCAGAGCATCGTACGATTAGAGACGAGACGACCCTTTAAGTTATTTAACTTGTGACGTCCAACGTGGGCACGCGACAGAAATATGTCTGACGTAAGGTTTTACGCGCTAATTCGGTTTCTTCGTTGAGTGTTCTATCAACAGCAGCGTTGATAAGGCGCCAATTTTAACGCATTTTCTCATCACGCAAGTAATTCGATACACATTCCGGCCGAACATTAATACAACAATTGATTAATAATTGAAACAATCCGAGCTAAACGAATGTGTAGAAAAGGAAAACGAAACAATTGTGAAACACGCTCGCGGTAATATTTGCATATTGGTCAGAATTCAAAAAGTGAATTTTTGCTACGAGTATTTCCTTTTTCCATAATAAAGTACGGAAAACAAGGAAAAATGTTTATTGGCTGAACCAAAAAGCCATCAGATAAAAATTTACTTCCAAAAAATGGGATTTTGTAGTTGGTGGTCAAAACAATTTAGGTCTTTCTCGTCGTGAATATTTCTGCGTTCTTTGCTTATCAGGTCGTTGGTCTTAATACCATGGTTTAAAAAGAATTGCGCGTTATATATTGCAGCTTTTTGCAACAACTCACCGCCTCGTCGTCTTCCTTGTAGATCTTGATGGTCTTGTCCGCTTCGCAGGTGACCAGCCTGCTTTCGCTGCGATCAAACGCCATCGCGAACACGCCGCTCTCGCTGTCCAACGAACCCGGTTGGACCGGCGCCTTGGTGCGCTGGAAGTTGTAGCCGGTGCGCCAGTCCCACAGGTGCACTGTGCCGTTGTCCGCTGCAAAAAAACGCCGCCATTTATTCTAGAGATCTACCGATATCACTTTTTTGGACCGATCTCGATACCCGATTTGTTTACAATTTTTTCAAGCGATACCCGATACCGATTATTTTATCTACCTGGGAAATGTTCAAAATTTGAATTAATTGAAAATAAAATCTAAATAGCGGTTTAGTTTGTATACGTTTATTAATTATTAAACTATAAGGTTGCATGCTAGCTTGGCGTGATGCTAAAACCCGAATTTTTTTTTAAAAGAAAATGGGTAAGTTGTTTGTTGTACAGGAAAAAATATATCATTTACTTTTTTTAGGTTTTTAGTTGCTAAAATTTAAGTTTCGGGCTATTTGTGTGGTTTCATCCTATTTGGTTAAGGGTGGGTAATGTATAAAGTTTTCAAAAAACCTTTTTTTTCGTAATTAATAGCAAAACGACATTTTGTAGTAGGTCTAGGGAAATTCCCGGAATAAATCAAAATTTGCTTTGTTTGAACTAAATTACCGGAACAAATAGTAGACCAGTCATTTTGAATACTAGAAGGCGAGAGTGATATTTTTAGAAACACCAACACTTTCGTTTTAATCCGGGTATTTTTGTTGGGCGTGTTATATTTTTCGAAATGACTTTTGAGTGAGAATATGGCGCCTGTAACTGCGGAAAAACGATAAAACAAAATAAAAGTAAACATGTTTAGTTTTTAATTACTGCCTTCAAGGTTATTCAATTAGCATAAGGTAGTTTATATAGTTGTCTAACAAGATTGTTTCAAAATTGCAAGGGTCATGCCATGTGATTTGTTATTGCTTTACTCCGTTTATTTACGAACAACGCCTTAAAATTAAAATTAAAAGCGAAAGAGATAAACGCTAAAGATTATTTAACGCAAACCAAACAAGGTCTATTTTAGTAGCGCACAGCACAACGTCGTATATGGTGTGTTTGAGAGTGATTAAACGGGTCACCACTGCCAGGTCAAATTAACAAACCCTAAGGCGTCTGATGGATTTGGCCTGAGTTAGCACAGGTCAAAAACGTAAAAAACGCAGCACATTTTAACGAGGGGCGGCCGATATTATCGACTAAGAGTTTAAACCGGATTGCTAACAAGTATATACTTTATGATGAGCAAACCGAGTCGGATCTGATGCCTCCTTCAGTCAAAAGCGGTTTCTGTAGCTTATTTACAATCATTTCGTCCTAAATTTACAGCTTTAAATAGACAGTAAACCGGTAGTTGACCCGCTCGCAAACACGTAAAAGGCAAAAAGGTTATTTTTTACTCTTGCAATGTCAGGCAACCGGCGGAACTCTCCGGCTAACGAAGGGTTGTTTTTGCTGCGAATTGCGCCAAAATAGCACGGAAATACGGGAATAGACTCGAGTGCTGGTCAAACAGGAAAAGGACTGCACACATGCGAAAAGAATCGAAGGGCATTTTTCACTTGCGTGCTCCAGAAATTAACAACAGAAATGCATGCCGAGTTCAAGAGCCCTGAACTTTTAAGTTTTGATCTTTGAATGTCACTAGTAAAGCTGATTTTCTTTGGCGAATTATGAAAACGGTTAAAGTCGGTATGTTTCGAATTTAATTTGAAATAGAGGAGTATAAATGCCATGGTCAACACAATAATAAAAATTTGTTCTTTCTAGGGCAGTTTGTGAAACACACGACTTTAGCTGCGTAACAAATAAGTTGAAGGACTTTTTGCAAAACATCGGGGTTTTAAAAGACGTTTTAACATGCAGATTAGCTCCTAATTTAATTAAGCGTTTTTGGGCTACTGGGTTTGTAAAATATTGGAGGATTCACTTTGGTTTCCAGTAACTTGCTGCAAGTTTCTACTTTCGCTCTGCTCGGCGGGCGGGCGCTCAGACGACACGCCATTTTGATTTTTGTCCTCTGAAAAACGGACCGATGTGTAAGGGTTTGAGGATCGCTGCTTGCGCAAACTCCCTCCGTCCTTAAAGCTAAATAAACAGCAAAAGGGCAAATCGAAATGGCGGGCACCGAGAAGCACGTGAAACGTGTGCAACACAAAAAAAGGAACATGTTTTATTTTCGCAAAAACCAAACAACTTTTTGCAAGACAAAACCCGAAACCAGTGGCTTTTTGTCGTCGCCGCTTTTGCTTATTTATGCGCGACTTGTTTTCATCGTCGACTTGGCGTTTTTGAGCGCCAGTTGAATAATACTAAACCGGCCTTTTTCCCTCAAAGCATTGCCGACATACGAATCATCACGCCACATGCGAGAGCACTGTGACGTAACAAGCGCGCTTGTGTTCAACCTGTCGCCTGCTGCCGTTTAACAACTTGCCTGTTTTGGAAAAAGAAAAAAACACCTTTTCAAAGCCCACTGCCAGACTTGGACGACCGGAACTTTTTAGCCTTTTCGTATCAGATTAAATCCCCAATCGCAAGCAACTCGCAAATTAACTTTTTCGTCCCAATTAACGCTCTCCACCCGCTTTAGCAATTAGCTGCGCATTTAGTCACTTTCCTTGCAACGCTCTCTACCGCCCTTGGAGACCGCCTTGCTTTCTTTTAACAAGTGACATAGTAGTAGTAAACTTTAACTCGAGCGGTCCGCTGTCCGTTTCGAATGCGCTCGCTCGCCGCCACCGAAAGTTTTTGTCTCCTTTATCGCCGTTTCCTCAAAAAGCACGAACGCGCGCAAGAAACCGCTCAAAAGCGCAAATGAGCAGCACGAAAGGCAGGGCGGCGCTTTTTGTCCGACTACAATTTCCTTGCAGTTATTTTATTTTAAATGCCCATTCAATTCGAAGTGTTCATTTCTTCCTGGTCAAGTAGCAGCCCGCACAAAAAATATCAAAAATAAGTCAGATGTTTCGCTTTTTGTTGTCGTGTGTGTTAAACTTTGTAACGTTGCAAATATTGTTTAGTAAACGGTCAGCATATGACGTAACCCGAGTTCTTCCTTTACCGCTTACTTAAACTCTATTTTTAAACTTACCGTTGGACGACAAAGCAGCTTCGGCTGTAGCTAAAATCGAAGGCAGGACTAACAAAATTATGCGTAACAAATTTCCTCTGGAAAAGTATAGGAGCAGCTGCCTGAGTGATGTAATTAGAGAAAATGCCAAAGGACCGTGTCGTAGAAAATGCGTTTATTTCCAGCTGGGAATACAAGAGTCGTTCCGAGAATAACGATCGGAAAAGTTACGTTTTTTTTCGCACGCGGGTTCTGATACGGCGAATCCGCGCGGGAATTTCGTATTACGCGCAAAGCCAACATTGGGTAAAGTTTATTTGGCGTATTTGACAACTGAGTGGGTCACTTTACAAATACACGCAAAGGAGTTCCAGCATCACTGAATAGGCGACGTTGTTCTAGCCGAGCCCAACAGATATTTGTGCGTATGTTAAAAACGCCAACATTACGTCAATTACATTTGACCTCACATATTTTATCCATTAATCGCGAGATAAAGAAGTTGGAACAGCGAGCAAAATCAAGCGCATTACTATGCGGCGTTGTTTTAACAGGGTGGGCGCGTTGATGGATTCTTGCGATTAATTCATAAAAGTCAATATTGGGTAAAAAACTTGAAGCACTCGACAATTGACGCCTCCGCGCCGGACAGAGGGAAGTGGTTCTTTACGGAAAAGCGTGGAGAGGTGGAACGCGTTATCGCGGTCATGTCGGACAATCTTTCAACAAAATACATCGGGTTTGTAACACGAACACAAGGTCCAATAGCTAAAGGTCATTAAACTACACGGGGCAGGCAACAGGCGGAACTCTCCGGCTGTTGTTGGATGCGAATTGTGTCAAAATAGCACGGAAATACGGGAATAGACTCGAGTGTTTGTCAAACAGGAAATGAACTGCACACATGAGAAAATATACCAAAGGTTTTTTTTTTAATTGCAAGCTCGACATATAAACAAAACAAAGCAGTCGATATGGTGTTTTTAAGTGTTAATCTTTGAATTTTAAATGGTAATTAGACTTTAGCGGGTATGCTTATACCTTAAACAAACAACTAATTTTGTTGCCAAAGTCAAATTTATATCAAAAAAGCTTTGGCACGGTTGAGATTTCAAGGCTTTGTTTTTAACGCGATGTTAAGCAATGATTTTCCGATGTGTTTTAAAATCGATAAAAATTATATTTATCCATTATATTCGCTCCGATCCAAATATAGAGGTTTCGTGATTGCTGAGATACGATAACAAATGAAGTTGTTTTTCAGGGTTCTCTAAAGGATGTCTGAGCAAACTAACTTGTAAAAATTAACCTTTAGGTGATAATGGCTAGAAGCTGCCCTAATGCGTGGAATGAATTAAATACAACCCACGTTTGTATTGATATTCATTCTACGTCTAAATACAGCCGTCAGTCAGTATACTACAAAATTGAACTTTGTTAGTTTACGGGACGGGTAGTTAGATTTTTACCTCCAGATACCAAAACGCCCTCTGAATTAAGTGCGAGGCAGTTGACGATTGCGTTGTGGCCTTGCAGGTTCTGAATGAAATCGCCGTCGGGGAATTTCCACTGCTTAATGTTGTCCGGTGCTCCACTGGCGAATGTGTATCTGAACAAAACGCAGTATGCTTAATGCGCGGTTTGGGAAAATCGCTATGAAGGTTAAACGTAACTTTATTGTAGGAAATTGATTTTGATCGATTTAGTTCATTCTTTGACTCTAAAAATGAGCATCATCTGTAAATACGCTAAACATTATGTTATTATCAAAAAGGTTTTTAATGTTAATGTTTAAAGCTAGACGATCGATATTTTTTCACCATTGAACTAATTTAGTGTTAGACCTTTGTAAAGTCGTTTTTTTAAATAAAATGATTCTTATTTATAATTTTATAACATGAAACAAAGTATAGGAATAATTGAAATTAAAACCTGGTTAAAAAACATGATATAACAATTGAATAGAAAAAGAATTGAGCTCTTTTGAAAATAGGAGGGAACAAAATACTTATAAAAAAAACTATATAATATATACCTAAAGCAACCAGCTTTTCTAACTCCCAAGTATAAACGGACACACGTAAAAAAAAGAGTCATTTTAACGCAATGAAGGCACAATATTACTTACTGTGTGGGATGTAGTGCGATCGAACGAATGCTTTTCTTGTGGTTCGTTAAAACTGAGCGGCTCTTACCCGCCGCCAGATCCCATAAGCGCACCGTGCAGTCATGGGACGCAGTTATCACCTGTGAAAAGAAAGCAGTTGCAACTAACATTGATATCATTTTCTGTCTGACTAAAACCCCAGGCCATTATCTTTCAAACTACGTTATTCCTTTTGCTAAAAAATGTTATTTACTTGTAAATTTGTGATCATTACACAATAGATTCAAAAGCACCGTGCAACAATGATTTTTGAGATATATATTGGTGGAAAAGCTCTTTAAAACAAAAACACAATTATTTTTTTTTTTTATGTGTACAATAAGAAAGTCTCTTATGAGTACCATAAAAACACTTATATATAAAAGTTTTAAAGTACTTAGGTCTATAGGAAAACCTGCTTGGAACTATTTTTAGAAAGTGTAACATTAGAGATATTATTTGCAAATATTGCAGACAGAAGTTACCTCCGGAACAGCCGCCTGACACTTGACATCGGCCACAGTATTAGTGTGGCCAGACAACGTCATGATGTTGGATTTGGTGCGCATGTCCCAAACCTACCAACACAATAATATATATATCAACAAACAGCTCCTCTGGTAATTGTAATTATATACTAACGTTTTGTCAACCTATGCAAGTGGTCTTCGTCAGGGTAAATGACACCGAACATAATGGAAAACACAAGTCAAGCCACTTTTTTAGACTTTTTTTAGAAATCAAAGCCCTAAAATTGAAACACTTAGCATGTTTTGCATTTATTTGAAAACAAAGCAGTATAAATGTCGTGGTGAACACAATAATAAATAGTTGAAAAACTTGATTTACTAGAGCAGGTAGTAAACACGTAATTTAAGCTGCACATACAATAAATAAAATAAAAAACGTTTTTTTAAATACTTTTATCACAGAAATCAATTCAAAGCCACCTGAAGACACTAAAAGATTCAACGACTTTTTGGAAACCTTACAATTAAATATAACAAAAAAACATGAAACAAAACTCTTTTGTGGCCTAAATAAAACATTAACAGTTTTCTTACTAAAATATATTTTTTGTTTGTTTCTTTGAAATATTGGAAAAAGCCTTTTTTTTTTAGATCACGAGTTACTACACAAACAAAGTAGTACAAGCCTAAAAAAGTAAATATGTAAAAACACAAATATGCAATTAAGTCAGGGGGAATATCAGTATTTCTGCGAATAAACAAACAACTTAAAAATAAAAGCTTACACATTTCCACACTAGAACTTACCCTTGCCACTGAATCTCTGCCGGAAGTTACAAGAACGTCAATGGTTGGATGTAAGTCAATCGCATAACAAGCACTGAGGTGTCCGTGATAATGACGAACCACCTTGATACAAAACAAAAATCTATAGGCACTATTGTAACAACTTACAGCAAATGTTTCATGAAAAATAGCTTGTTTTAAAAGTCTTTCATGAAAAATGGTCTTTTGTATAAAGTAGCTTGACTTAAACTAAAGTATTTTGGTTAAAATACTTAACTTAAGCTTCGCGACTTAATATTTGACTTGATCGAAAGTATTTTGTAAAAAATACTAGACTTTAACTTTTAAAAAAGTGAACTAAAGATTTTAGATAAAAGACATATGAACTAAAGTAATTCAGACAAATGACCTTAACCGATTTACCTAATAAAGAAAACAAATACGAAATGTTACTCGCATTTGTATAGAAAATTAATAATCCACTAAAATCTACCCTTGGCTAGGTTTCAATAATTTCAATATATCTGTTATATTTTTAGTCTTTTCTTTTGACATCCTTTAATAGTTGAACAGGAAATCATAAAGGCTAATGCAGAAATTGTTTACAAATGATTTGAAAATAATTGGGACTGACCAGTAACTAAGATGTGTTAAAAAAAGACGACAAGCAATTTTCAGTAAAAATCGTAAAATTACCTTCAATACTTACTTTGTTTTGTTCGAGGTCCCAGCATTTCACCAGCTTATCTTCGCCGCACGAAAATAGGTAAGGGTTGCGGTCGCTTACTACAAGACCTCGAACTGAACTGATATGGCCGGTCAGCGATAGTTTTAGCTTGCCACTCGCCAAATCCCAAATCTGCAAATCAACCAACTCTTATCCACAGTTTTGATATTGAATTAAAATCCGTATCAACCAATCAGCACTTGTCGCAAATAAACTTAATTTCTCGCCAAAAATGTTGACACACAGTCTGCCAATTTCCACCCTAGAAAATTAGTTTTTCTGTAACTTAACATGCCATTCTATTTTATTGAAATGTTGGGTATTCATAAATAGCCCTCAGGCTGCCGGTCTCAATTTTTCGTCAGACTATTGAATGCGAAGGGCTTTTTACCAAGTGTAATACGCTTGTTTAATTCTGTATTTGGGCAAAAATTGGCATTTATTCGGTGGTGCTCAACCTAATTTGTCGCAAATTTAGTCCAGCAGATCTTATAACCACCCATTTTCGCTCAAGGACACTCATGAGTCAGGCAAGCCGAGTCCGTCGCTATGGCCGAAGGTGTGATTGGAGGTTGTGAGTTCAAACCTCTTCAAAGGCTAGTTGTTTATCAAGCTTGACCTTGCTTACACTACAATCCTGATCTGGCGGACTGATATTGGTAAGACTTTCCGAAGGCATCATGTAACAAACAAGTCACTTCTTAAAATTACTAACAGCAAGTTATCCAGGATTTTTTTATAATTTGAGCTTACTGTGTCAGCAAACACAGGCAATAGTTTAGAGCTTCATAATAACGCCCTCATAAATTTGAATTATCATACCTTTATAGTTCTGTCGTTGGACCCTGTGCAGAACCATTCGTTTCCAGGTTCAAATGCGACACATCTCACCCAGCCAAGGTGACCACTGATAACCTGAAAAAAAAAAACCTGAACTAAACAAAAATAATTCAACAATTAAACTGAAGCAAAAATAAATTGAAAAAAATAATAATATAAAACTTTCAAATAAGTAATAATATAAATCAAACAACATTTCTAACAAAAATGAACAATAATTTTAGTTAAACTGTACTATTAGCGTATTCTTTCAGCTGATTTCCTGTCATAAAAGGTACTTTTTTTTTAAATAACACATTAATAGTTTTTTTCCTAATTAGGAAATTTTTGTCAGTTTTAATTTCATCATAGTAATTAAAATATTTTGGCATTAGACTGGAACAGCAGTACATTTGGCAGAATTATCAGAAACGAAATAAAAAAGTATCGGAAATTTCTGTTAATGCAAATATTTATTGCAAGTTAATATATGAATTATATAATGGATACCAGTAAACTTGGGCGAATCGTTTCAAGGATAGCACTATGAAATATTAAGGGATTTTTCCTTAAATTTTCTATTTTTTAACTTGTAAATTGGACATCTAGCTGGTTTCCGTTTATAAAATTTTAGTTTGAGTTTTTTGGTATCATAAACACTTGAAGATTAAATGGGTAGACAAACTAAATGTTTTTAGGATTTTGTTTCCAATTTATTATTACCATATTCTAGGTAGACAAATAAATCGCTATGGTTCAGCAAAAAACCTAAAAATCAGTTATTAATATAATTTCAAAAAAGTAATGAGGGCCAATCTCTAGTACAGACCCTGTACAACTTCCATGGAGCATGCCATCTGGGTTTGGGCATGATTTGAGCTTTTCTTGGCACAATGGGGCGGCTGTTTGCAGCTAGAAGAGCTTTATTGTTTTCTTGAAGTTTCTTGATATCTTGGGTTGTGGCTTGCATTGTTGTACTAATTTAGAATAAAAAATGATTTAAATTAACAGAATTTAATAGCAAAAAGTATATTATTTAGTTGTGTTGGACAATTTTTAGTCTAAAGTACTTTTGTCCAGAAGGAAGATGACATATTTTACATGCTTTTTTTTACAGGAATGGATATTATCCATTTTTACATGGTCAGAAATACAATTATGCTAATTTTAGGAAATATTTTATGCTTTCTTACATTATTTTGTAAACAGTCTACGTATTCAGCTTTTTTGATAAACAAAACAAACAATTTTATTGTGCAACAGCTTACAAATCTACCACAATCTTAGTAATTGTATAAATATATATTTACAAGAAAGTATATACACAAGCACAACTGCAAAAAATTAAAAAAATCTGCAGCCTAACTATGTTACCATGTATAACAACCAATGAATTTTAAGCCAATAACATTTTGATCGGACATTTTTGAATCACAACATGCCATTACTATATGGCCTGTTTTTGTTTTGCATAAAAATACACAACTTGTGTTATCTTACCTGTGGGTAGTTTTGGCACCACTGGAGTCACTTGCTGGCATAATGGCTAGATGAGCGTCTAACAAACAAAAACTTATAAAGCTAACAAACTATCATATATTCTAGACTAAGTTTTTAACTACGACTGTGTAATGCATATGCACAGTTTCACACCATAATGCCACATTGTAATTTTTTACCAACGTTTCGGCAACCTATGCTAGTCGCTTTCGTCAGGGTGAATAACACAGAACGCCTGTACTGTACTAGCGGTGATTTGTATAACTAATCTGTGATTTTTATTACTATGTCTGGTAGCAACAGTTTATACATAATGCAACATGCAAGATTTTATACTACAGGGTTGAGGTTTTGCACTCTATACCCTTTTGCAAATGCGAGTACATTTTGTCTCCTGATGAGTTCATTTTAAGATGTTTATCGGACCGATTAACTATTACCATCACATATATACATGTAACTGTTAAAAAAAGCAAATCATTTTTTCATACAAAAATCCATAAACTTACAGTATAAAACTTAGAAGAGTTTAGTGTTTACGTACCTTGAGTGTGTCCATTCGATAAGTTGGAGTGTTGTATAAGAGCTTGTTTTTTCTCTGCTTTTGCCATATGAAGGACCGGCCCATACTGCGAGAGTGCTTTTATGCTGCGACTTATTTTTAATCTAAAAAGTAGTAAAGGTATGCTATTTAATTCCAAGGCTAAAGTCATCTTAATGAAAATGTAATACAGTAATTACTAGACTTCTTAATAAACCTGCAGAATTAAATAAGAACCTTATTTTTAATTTATTTTAGTGCTAAGAGATATGAAAAAATATCTCTGCTGACTGTACCATTGTAAAACTGCACAAAAAAACTTGCTTTTTCAGCTTAGTTTTTTGACCCAGTTCTTTCAAGATATGCAAAAAAACTTTCAAGCAGGTACAAGAAAATACTGGTACAATCGTTTTTGGGGGCGACATATAAGCCCTGGCATGAAAAAGGTACACTGGCTCAAACAAAGCAAAACATAAAAAAATGCATTGCAGAAGTATACAACCGGAAAATATATGTTAATCAAGGTTTGTGAAAATGTTAATTAAACTAAAAATTATGGCAAACTATAAATCTTAGATATATACAAACCAACCAACCATTTATTTAACAAATATTGCACAAATTTTAAACCCTAAATCCATGTTAAAATGTTAAAATAAAAAAAACTTACGATGTTTCATTGACTGGCAAAGGGCTTCCTTGGTCTGATATGAACATGTCGTGTGTGCGTTTAAGACTCCTAAACACCAGCGTGTGCATTGAGTGCTTAGGAACATCCTGCAATAAAAAAATACAGGAACATACAATCAGGCATGTGAAGCAACAATATCCACAGCAGAAAATATATTATAGCACATTATTAAGACAAAATAACAAAATGTGCATTTATATTAGTGACTAAATATGACAAAACTTGTTGAAATAAGTTATTATTTACCTATATAGCAGTGTTGTAATGACTTAAGTCATTGACTTGACTAAGTGCACTTAAGTCACTGTTTTCAAACGACTTGACTTGACTTAAGTCCTTTGACCAAAATAACTTGACTTGACTTAAGTCGTTTCGACAAATGACTTGACTTGGACTCAAGTCATTTTGGCAAATAACTTGGGATTTAACCAAGTGTTTTTTATTAGAATTTATCTCAAGTTTTACACATTAAACACTTTTATTGCTGTATATTGCGTTTGTGTTATTTTTTAGTCTAATTGTTGCTTATAATCGGACGAGCTTACCAATTTTAATAGTTTAACAATTTACTTTTATGTCAATGACATCACTTAAAATTGACTTGCTCTCATAATGACTTGACTGGGACTTAACTTGGGCAAACGATGACTTGGACTGGGACTTGACTTGTTATTTTTTGCAAAAGATTTGACTTGGACTTGAGTTATTTTTCAAATGACTTGACTGGGACTTAAGTCGTTTCAAAATGACTTGTTTACAACACTGCTATATAGTATCTAAGGAGTATGGTACAATTGGTGTTTCTGTTCTGCTTGTCTGCAAAGTACTGCCGATTTTAACCAAATCTCATGAGTGCCAAGCCGAACAAATCAAGGTGAACAGATGCACAGGTCAAAGTAATTGTCAATTGGACCGAATTTCTATTTTACGCTGGCACCAATATAGTAATAGTTTAAGTTTGGGTGGTGGTAGTATTTGATTTAATTTTCAGAGTTTTGCATAACTTTCATAATTGTTTTCGGAAATTGATAACATTTTGCTTAAAAATACAGAACAAAAAAAGGCGACTGAACATGCCGTTTTTGATTTGAATCTTGTTTTAAGTGCAATAAAAACTGCAGTATAAAACGTTTTAATTTGTTAAACCTGACAATAATAGGATTAATCGGATTGGCTAAGATTAATCGTATAGGGGGATATAAAGACAGCCTTTACGTGGCATCATTTATAAGTAGCTAACATAAGCGAAACCAATGTATTTAAACCGTCAAACACGTCAAATGGCTCTCGTCAACAGAGCTCCGTGTTTGACACACGAAAGAAGAAGATCGGATTGGCAAATTCGGTTAACTCTTGTAGACGAAAACTCAAGTTTTATACAAAAAGAATGTCATTAAACCACCTAATCACAAACAATTATAAGATCTAATACAAAAGCTTACAAAAAGTCGAACTTACCTCCATTTCTTTAATTAACTTACAGTTTTTTAGTAAATAGCGTTAAAACGTTGCAAAATAAAGTAAACAACGTTAAACGTTTCCCACGAAATAATCCACAACTGCTAACATTAACATAGAGTGGAAAATTTATTTAATTTTACAAAAGGCTTTTTTAAGGAAAATTATACCAGCAAAAATCCTAAAAAAGGCCGATTAAAATATTTAAAAAAATATAGGGCGTTAAAAATATTAATATTAGTGACAGGAGCATATTTTACAATGTGATTTGACGACACGATATAACTTTAATTTGGCCGTAATTGTGTCTCTTCGAAATGTTGAATTATTACCACTAGTAGCGCAAACCAGTTGCGAAAATAATCAATACACTAGGGATGGCATGTTTTCTTTGAACAAATACAAACTGTTGACTCCGGTAACTATGGCCAAAACCACACCGGACATATTTCCCGGAATACCTTGTCCTTTCTCCCTAAAATTCACCTATTTCGAATTAGTTATTTACGAAGAAAAAACAAAAAGCTATATAAAAAGCGACTTTTCTACATTGAAGACACTCTGAGTTTTTGGCTGCATTCAGGAACAAAACGCTAAAATTAATACAATTCAAGGTTCAAAAATATTTAAATACATTATGAGAGTTGTTTTAAACGTGGAATTGTTAGCGGTTTTTGCGATTTTAATGATATCTAACGTGTGCTGTTCGAGGCCATCATCTGGCCAATGCAAAAAAATACGGCACAGTCTCAGAAGTGAGGTAAGACGGTTTATGTAATTAAGTATACCTAATGGTATACGTTATTAATTAGTTTTATATTTCAATTTACATTTTTTTTGTTATTTTTGGCCGCAAGTAGCCAAGACAAAACAATTCCAATAAATTCTACATAGGGTTTAGGCTATTATAAAAAAAGCGAACATCGGAATAAGTAAACGGAATAATGAAGTTTGTCGATTAAGAGTAAGCCACCCAGATAAAATACAATAGTAAAAGTCTTAGGTAAACAATTTATTTTGTTTGTAAAAAGTTTAAAGGAATCTTTTTTTGGTATTTTATGTTTTTTGCTGTAACATTTACCCAACCGGTAATTTCCCTTTGATTAGATCTCGCGTTCGCGTCCTTAATTTTTTTGTCGAATACAGTTAGACTAACTAATTAATAATCGACAAATAAATAAACTAAATAATTGTACAACAACTAGGAATTATAGCGTTTGTCGGTCTTTAAGAATTTCTTCAGATTTCGGTTTAAAATTTCCCTAAAACTTTTTTTCTTGGCTTGTGTGGTATTTTAACAAGGTCGGGCGTAATAAGGACGAATACAGGCATTTCTCCGGACAGCCTTTAAACGTAGAGTTCTAAAATGCGGCTTTCACGGTGCTGAAATTTCGACTGTTGTAGCATTAGCATCGTAATACCCGTAATCAACCCAAGGACATTTCTAAGGTAGAATTATCTGAATACATTTCATGTGCAGAGTGACATACACGACTACTGCAACTTAAATCTGTTCACGAACTTAACAAATCCACAACTCCGTCGACACTTGAGACATCTCAAAAAAAAGATCAGCAAAGAAGTTATAGATTTGTATAATCCTGGCCATGGTGGGCACCAAGCACACGGTCGGCTACGAGAAAACACTATATTCTACCTGGATCATCTGAACATCAAAACAGTAAGTGAAGCTGGATAACGTGAATGTAAATTTTCGTTCGATTGTTAATCTTTTACAGCCTATTAAAACACCCAAATATGGGTCCACAAACCAATTCCGAATCCAGAACCACTTAGTTTTATTGATACTAAACAGTTTCACGTGTCAATTTTTTTAATCATAGGAATATTTAATGCTAAGGTTGGAAATAAACGACTCTATTTACGGAGTACAAGGTAATTGCTTTCAGGAGCGTTAAACGTTAACCAAGTTGAACGTTGCAGCATAGGTATAGTTGACTTGATTCGTCAGTCACAACCTTGTACATTAAAACTTTGTAACACCTATTTCAAAGTTGGAATTAAGGATTTCACTTTTATTTACCGCTACGGTTCTGTTTGACATAGAAAGCCATTTAAAACGCAATTTTTTTATTTTTTTACCTTGTTTTGATTCTGTTACTAAAATCCATGTATCCCTTCTCTTGACAAATTCCCACCAAATTTCCAGAAATTAAAAGACCTCAGTTTTAACCGTTAGGCATGATAACTGCACAACTAAAATATCGGAGTTATGTTCAAAATTACCAAAATTCTAAATCAACCCCAAAAATACATCTTTCCTACAAAGGTCTAATTCCGCGAAGTGTCGTTACATTTAAAAATGCAGTTTCACGATCAACTTTTTAACATATTTTAAGACGAAATTTAATGAAAAATTAAAGATATCCAGTGCTTTTAAAACTAACTTCTGAGTAAAACAACCGCTAGAAATGTGCTAGATATTAGAACTCGCAAACCTAGCTAATGTACACGGACTTGAATACACATGATATTCCAACTAACGACCAGACAGTTGTCTGTCGGCGTTCTCATTTATTAAGATACCCAAAATTGCCACAGTTACGGACTACTCCATCGGACCTGCCGCTGCTTTCATTACCTTTCGTTGACGAAAATGTAACGCTGTGGGTTTGTCTGTCCAATTGTTGGCTGTAGTAGGTTTGACATCCTCCAAGAATATTGATTGTGTTACGCGCTCGGCAATTTCGGTTGGTTTTCTAATATTGTAAGAAAAGAGACTATGAATGTTGTAGGGATTAAAGGGGGATTCATGAAGTATATTTTGTCGTTTAATCGTAAAACTCCTAAATCAAACCATTTACTTTTTGTTACATTTGTAACGATAGAAAGTGCTGAATAATTGTCCTGACGAACCAAGCTAATGTGAACTGACCTGAACTCCACAAAATACATTCAAGCTAATGATCGCCAAGAGCTTTACGAGCTCCTGACGTCAACTTTACAATTCCCCAGCCCACCTGGCTGTGAACTGACCTGAACTCCACAAAATACATTCAAGCTAATGATCGCCAAGAGCTTTACGAGCTCCTGACGTCAACTTTACAATTCCTCAGCCCACCTGGCTGTGAACTGACCTGAACTCCACAAAATACATGGCTTCCGGCCAAAATCGCCGGAGCCCCACGTGAAGACAAACAATCAAACCCGTGACGTAACAATTACGAGAAAAGCGAGAAAATCGAGAGAAGGGGAACTCCCGACCCGGTGCGCGCATTTACGGATAGATAGTACATGATACATTCATGACAAGAAGGTACGCTCATTCACGCATTTAGACGCACGCACGAGTACGCACACGTACGTACTTACATTGACATAAGCTTACACACACGCACGTTAACCAACGAAGACGCAAGTAGACGTTCAAGTCGCACAAGTACGCGAAAATCCTACCAGGGCGTCTGAAATCTTGGTATTGCCACTTCTTTAAATGATAAGTGTATTTTACTAGTTATATTGCAATGCCGAAAACGGGTTATTTATGAGTTTAAATGCTATTTAACAAATCAGCAAGTTAGCTTGGTCCAGTCTCAGCACCTTGCAGGAGTTTTAGACTGTTAAGAGCAGTAGTTCTTGACCTGGGGTTCGCGAAGCTGGTTAATGGAACCGCTGAAATAAAGCTTAGTGAAAGATGCTCTTATTTAACGCTAAAAATAAATTGACGCAATGGTTAAAAGAGGTATATCTGAAATTTTGTTTTATTAATAACAGGTATATTTGTTTAAGAGTGTCTAGATTCTAGAAAGACATCACAATCTCAAGTGCAAACCACTTTAGTTACCGCGAAACGGTTTTCGGGATTAAATAATTCCTTAAAATCGTTAATCCAGCCTAATCCGGAAAGAGTTGTTAGGTTCTCGACTTTTTATGACATTGGGTCAAAAGTCCTGCAACATGCAGAAGTGCAAACTGTTACTTTTTCAATTACTTTTCAAATGCCACTATTAACATACAAAAAATACATTTACCTCGGATTAGTTAACACCATCTGCGCAATGTTTACCCTGGCCTAAGCACTTCTCCTGTTTTCTTTTTTTCAATTCTAACTTAACTATAGTTGCTATCGAATGTCACGACAGGTGGACTTAACCGAGCGGCGCGTTTTTGAATTAGATTTGAAAAGCCGTCGTTTCTTTTCTTTCACTTTACTAATAGGAGCTGTCGATGTCAGCATAGGCGAAGTATATGTACCTTGAAAATTTTCTGATCCTGGTTTTACTCGGCTTTTTGAACTTTGAGTTATATTGTTTTCTAAATTGGAAACAGTTACATTACAGTATTTTTTTTAAAGTCTTTCATCGCACGACTAACACTATTTCTTTCCTCAGCAGGGACAATCGTCGGCACGAAAAATTCACCCGGGTACAACTTACATGAGAATCCTGTGCACTGTCAAGGAATTGCATAAGCGCTTGTGCAAAAAATAGTGCACAGATCGAGGTTAACTGAGGCGTCTTTACACTAATGCAGGAGTTCTTAAACTTTTTTACCGCGGACCCTTAAATTTTTTTTTTTGCTTTGCATGGACCCCGGTAGGCAAGAAATGCTCCAAAATGACGTCACAATACAAATAGACTGCACAACTCTGTTTATTTCGGTCCGAAAAATGTGAAAGTTAAATGGAGTCTAACTATACATTCAGTGCAAAACCGTTTAATTTTTAATTAAAATATTTTATTTGAAAAATTGATTACTTCTTAAGTATACATTAGTTCTTTAATTAGGCCTTCATGGACCCCTAAAACCAGTTCGCGGACCCCAGTTTAAGAACCCCTGCACTAATGCAATTTTTTGATCAGTTACATGAAAATATAAACTTTGCAAAATTGGATTACATACATTACGTCATTTCATGTCGAGTCGCTTTTCATGCCCTGACCGTGGCCCATGCTTAACCAAAATGATCAAAAGATCTCCTATCTATGTTTAATTACATAAAAGCAATCGAAATAAGAAATACTTATGAAAATTGCAATACTTTAGAAATGCGTAGTATCGTTTATTGTTTTTTTTTACCGTCTTTCGCGCTATTTATTACTGCCTATATATGTCACATTTATTGGCGCTGATTGTGTGCGCGTAGTTTTTCCATGCACTTTATCATATGTTAATACCACCCAAAATTTTTTGCCACCCAGATGATTGGGTATTTCTACGTTAAAAGCACCGTTCGCCCCAAAACCTTTAAAATCATTACCATGGCTCTTTATCAATTGATTAATTTTGCCTATTTTTCTATGTTGATGACGTTATTTAGCTGATCACATCGCGGTAAAACATCGCGGGTACCTGAGCATATTGAATACCAAGTATTGGATGTCTCTATTCAGTTTCTAGTTGTTTTGACTCTTTACGACTTCACAACGGTTTTAATTGTTGGTTAAAATTGCTTGTGGGAATATTTTTGTTGTTTATATTTACATTTTTTGCCCTAATATTTGTTTAGCGCTTTGCCAAATTGTGCACGCCATCTTTACAGTTCAGTTTAAGTTCATTCATACCTTTTATTGCCGTTTTCGATGTATTTCAGTTGTATTTATGTAAGTATTTACAAACATATATTATTTGTGTTAAATGTTTGTTTTAATCATTATTTATTTATTTATTATCAGACGTAATTCTAACTAAAATTAACCTATATTATCTTGCACAGTTACAAAAAATGCATCTTAATAAATTATGCTTCAGTAATTTTTTTCGCGTGTATTGCATTTTTAAGGTACTATTAAAAAAAGCGTATTAACAATAGAAAAATAAGGTTCCTATGGTTGGGACTTTAAAAACACTAGTTTGCGAACTAATACTGTAAACCATATTATATAGTTAAATTACTACTTAAATTAGAAAATTTGTTAGCTAGTTAATGGAAGTAACAAGTTTTTGGCAAACATAGCTAAATAAAACTTATGACACTTGATGCACAACATAACTAAAATAATAAAAAAAGTCGCGAATGTAACTTGCAGTGTTGTAAACAACTCATTTTGAAATGACTTAAGTCCCAGTCAAGTCAGTTCCTAAAATTAATGTATAAGTCACATCTTTTTTAATAAATCACAAGTCAAGTCCCACTGAATTCATTATTATATGACGTCAATTTTAAGTCAAGTTCTCGTCATAAACGTTAAACGTTGAATCAGAAAATTGGTAAGATTACGAGCAATGAAAAAATTGGTTTCGATTACGACCAACTCAACTGAACCCTTTTTTAAAGAAAAGGTTTATTGAAAACATTTTATTTTAACCCAAGTCATTTGTCCGAAGGAAAAACTTTTTAAGTCAAGTAACGTCATTTTCTCCCACATGGCTAAGTTAATTCAAGTCATTTGGAAACAGCGACTTAAGTGCACGTAAGTAAGTAAGTCATTACAACACTAGTAACTGTAATGATTGCAGATCGGAGTATGTCAAGTATCCCTACTCGGAATGAAAACTCGCAAAAAGTAACAAATAAATCACGTCGCCGTTGACGGATTTGGGATTAAGACTCGGGAATTGAGTTCGGTTCCTAGGTCGATGTCGGACTCGGGATTAGGACTCGTACCCGAGTTCATTTTCTTCATTTTCGGTCGATGTCCAGTGGCGTACCGAAAATTTTGGGGGGGGGGGGCAATAAAAGTTGGAATTTTTTGTTTAGCTTTTGTTATTGTATTAATTGCCGTAACGAACACAAATAACAATGTTAGCAAACCGTTTCGAGCAGCAACTGACAACGCAACTCATAAACATTCAAAGAGGAAAAACTGTCTAAAAGTAGTAAATCACCATTGTTGTATACCAAACGTTATATCAGCGCAACAAGGCATGACAATTGAAGGTGTGGCATGCCTTTGATCGACTGTTGTGGTACTGCTCATCAGGGCTGCGGAGTCGGTTTGAAACAACCCGAGTCCGACTACGACCTACAAAATAAACCCGAGTCCGACTCCCGAGTCCGACTCCCAAATCCGACTTATGTATATAAATATAAAACCAGCTATAGTATAAAGCAAATAACCAATATAAATAACCAAGTTGCTCTGTGTTGTATTTAGTTTTATCGTAACTTTAAAGAAAGAAACAAAAAAAGAAAGAAAGATACAACAATATAGCGATTATTATTCGTTCATTCGTAAAAATAGGATAGATTCCACGAGATCTTCTTTCATTGAGCTGCGCAAATCAGAGAAGATGAATTTTAATGCGCTGAACAAACGTTCGACGCTCACTTGACTAACTGGTAAAGCTGACAGAACCATCGCCAATTTCTGTAGCTCATGTGGAAGGTATAGGATTGTATCAAAAACGGTTTTCCCCTTCACTCGACCCAGCTCTTCCATAGCCGTCCAGGCCTGTTCCATGCCTTTTCCTCCCGTCGCGTGTTTCAGCTTGGCTGTAGTGAGGGCTTTAGCTTGCCTGTCGAGAGCCTTTTCAAGCTCATCGCTACTAGAAGCAGTGGAAGAGGTATCTACAGGTTCGTCGTCAACTTCGCTGTCAGATTGGACTGCTGCAGCTGACTCGACACGTCGAAGGCGACGCAGTATTTCCAATCCATTCCGCTTCCCGGTCCTACGCTTTTCATCGCTTAGCAGAAGCCGGTACCGCAAGTCGAGCGACACAGCTGCTGAAAATATTTCATTATTCTCCAACATAGCTCCCTGAGCTCTAGACTATCCAATATCTTCCTTGCAACAGAGTGTGTTTGCCCCAACCGATCTAGCTTCGTTTTCAAGGAACACCATTCTTTTAAAAACGCGCCGGGAGTCAATTCTGCGGCTTGCAACCGTACCGTTACGTTGCAAGGTTCTTTCAAAAGGCCCTTGAGGGTGGCGACCCGTTACCACTTTTGTTCAGACATGAAAAGAGCAGGAGCCGCGGCGCCAAGCTCTTCGACGACTGGTCTCATGCGCAGAAGACGCACCAGCATGAGGTAGGGCGTACCCCACCTTGTTTCCATATCTAGAATTGCCTGAAGGCCACACCTTTTCTTAAAAATTGGGGCTAAGTTGGTCGTTTGTAGTTTTTTCACGACAACTCGTACCCTGTTTAAGAGTCCTGCGGTCGGCTCGCCTTTCAAGGCATCCCTTATCCCCAACTGTAGAGTGTGTATTACACAACGCATGTGATAGATTTTGCAATTGAAATCTTCGTTGCTCAAAGCCAAATGGAACTCGAGCCCAGTGTCCAATGCTTCTTCTTCTTCTACAAATGAATCCCTGTTGATTTCCTCGTTCACCTCAACTTCCACTTCAACTTCGGGTTCGTCCCCGTCCTCATTTAAAAGCTGCACCGCCTTCGTCATGTTTGAAGCGTTGTCGACGACACCTGCAACGTTAAGCCGATTGAATAGAATATATATATATTAAAAAAGTTTAATCTCGAAATGTTTAAACCCTGACTGACAGTAATTAACAAGCTTGTTTTAAAATATAGTCTAACTTTGTATTAAAAAACATCGTCTGTGAGCGTTAAACATTATGTTTACGACTAACCGTTCGATTATAACGTCACAATGCACCAATTTTTGCTGTGTAAGACTATTATGATTCTACATTAAAAGTTACAAAATAAACACATACGTATTTTGTAAAAAACAAGCTCAAGGCAAAACTTGTGTTTAACACTGAAAAGTAACTTAAAATAGCAGACATTATTGTATTCGCACGACTGACCTGAGCTTTGCTTAAAGAAAAGAGTTGCATGGTTGCCTCGATCATGTCCTTCGTGTCTCGTCCAGTGTGTTTGCCTTCCGAGTCTCGTATAGACAGCGTTTTAATTTTAACTTTATTATCACCCCCAAAATGTACTGCACATTTACGGCAAAGTAATTCTTTTTTTGGCGGGTGCATCCATCAACTTTAAGAAAAACCAGCCTTCCACGCAACTCGACTTTTAACTCTTGGATTCTTGCGATTGCTTCGCCGGTGATGAGATTCCTAATGGCATCTCGATCTAAAGCAACTCCCAGCTTCTGTGCCATGTCTCCCACAAGACCCTTGAACCCGGGACTCGAGAATGTCACCTGAGCAATGAAAAGAGTTAAATTTAGGGTTTCATCCTTTTCGGTTAAAATTTACAGTTCAAAAAAGAAAAATTACTTCTTACCAGCGGTAGACCGTTCTTCACTACTAAACTTATTATGTGTTTCTTCATTTGCTGTCATCCATGTTTATGTTTATTTTTTGTCGCATAAAACGACGTCAGCTTAGCTTGCGTCTCCACGGCACTGCTGGTGTGTTTTATTCTTTTGTCCTTTGTGGACACTGCATCGTACTCTGCATGGTGTTTTCTCTTGAGATGTCTCTTTAAATTTGAGCAGACGTTGCTGCTGCTGGCACATGAAATGCTAACTTTGGTACCGGCGCCAGCAACGTCGCACATCAATTTGTCCTCGTCTTCGCATTTTTTAAAGTAGTTGTAAACAGCACTGGATTTTCCAGGCCCTTTTCTTTTTGAAACACGAAAACCTTATACTCAAATTAAGCGTGATGTTAGTTAATTTTTTATGAATAAATCTTTTCTGAAATACCTTTACGATTACCAGTGTGCGATGTTTTCAGTTACGAAATTGCTACTGCGTAAAGTGTACGTCGGGACTCGGGTAGATTTTAATAGTCTTACCCGAGTCCCGAGTCCGACTCCGGCTAAACAAACCGACTCCGCCGAGTCGCGAGTCCCGAGTCCGACTTCGACTCCGCAGCCCTGCTGCTCATAAATGCTAAAAAACAACTTATTAAAAGTAAACTCTTTAAAAGTGGGGGGGGGGGGGCATTGGGGGTGGGGCATGCCCCTCCGCCCCCCTGGCTACGCCTATGACGATGTCGCACTTGAACTAAAGTTGGTCTAAGTCGACTCCGCAGCTTAGAAGCTATAATTTCAACTGTTGCTCAAGGGATGCTTGTAACCTGCATTACAACTCAAAGAGCAATGTTGTGCTTTACCATAAAAATATTGACAGTTTATACAGTGAGTTCAACGTCCGTGTGTTTTATTTACAACGTCCGTGTGTTTTATTTTTATATTGTATAGTTCCCACAAACTTGTACTTATAAATTCGAATCTAAGGTATTTTTTTTTCCAGTTTGATATAAGTAAGCATATTTAGCCCGCTTTTAAAGGTTTTTTGTAACTAATAAGTAGATATTAACCAAACAAATCAACTTAAGAATGTTCCAGTGTTTTTTGTTCTCAGTGATAAACCCTAATAAAGTGAACGTTAACTTGATATTCTACTTTAAATATCCCTTAAAAAGGCCCCCTACAACATTTACCACTCTCAAATAGCAGACTCCAAGTTTTATTTCACAACAAAAGAAAGGCTAGAGCACTTCTACACGGTAAGTTAAGTAAGGCAGAAGACAATCAACGGTAAAATTATTATTTTCCAAGCAAACAAAAAGCGATCAAAAATAGTTGGAACGTTTAAGCCGGTAAGAGAACACTCGTCAGGGCAGTTAACTGTTTAACAACAATAACTGTCGCCCACCTCGCGCTCAAATGAAAGGCATACAGCTGGTCTACCATTGGGACACTTGGAGGGGCATTTGTAATACTTTGTGCAGTAGCCGCCATAACAAGGGGACTTATGGGATAAGACAGGCGTTGCGAAGACAGTGCAATCAGCCTCCTTGTACGTGTCGGCATCACACTCGGCCTGGTAGTCGCCAGGATGGTCGCACCTGTACACACGTCGCTTCTTGCCTTTGCCGCAATTCACGCTGCAAGCCTCCCACGGACCCCACGAATACCTAGGGCATTTCCCGGTGCGACAGGGACGCGTTTCCTCCGACAAGCCACCGCAGCCTACATTGCTCGGCTGGCAAACGCGAGATCTGCTCTGAGTTCCTCCTCCACAAGTTACAGTGCAGTCGGTCCAGTCTGACCAGTTGTCGTAGTACGGGCAAGGCTGGGGGTTGCAAATCTCCCTTTGCTCCTTCTCCGACAATGGGTCGCATCTATCGCCCCTGTACGCGATGCACGGGCGCGTTCTCGTCCTGTAGCCTGTGTTGCATGTCTTACTGCACTTGCTCCATCTGCTCCAATAGGATTGGTAGGGAGCCACGCCTGAGTAGGGATGGTAAAGCTCGGGACGCGGTATGTAGCAGTAGTTTTTCTCGCAGCAACCTTTAAAGCTTCCCTTCAGCCTAAAGTAGCCGGTGTTGCGAAAAGCGTAAGGACAGGGACGGGGTCGGGGTCGGGGTGGATAGATGGGTGGGTATTGTGGGGGGAATTGTGGGCGGTTTTGTGGGGGGTATTGAGGAGGATATTGCGGGGGATTTGGCGGTGGGTATTGGGGTGGGTATTGCGGAGGTTGCTGGTAAGAATAAGGTTGTGGGCCAGGGTTAACTGGGGGGTAGTTTTGGTTATTTGGGGGTAAACCACCTTGTCCCCAGGGCGTATAACCCAAGTAGCTTTGACTAGGATCGCCTTCGCACCAGTTCTGCGGGTCGTACAGGTTTCCGCCGAAGAACGAGTGAACTTCTGACAATCTCTCTTGGGCCGAAGGAGGCTCCGTCGTCGCGTTTACCTCGAGCGAAAAGGGATAGGGGCCTGGAGCGGGCGGCGGGTACACGGGGAGTTGAATTCCGGGAAAGACAGGCCTCTTAAGTCCTTGCAGGATTTTGTGCCAGTTATAAGGCCTCGCTTCCCCGCTGCATACTTTCGCCCAAAAAGCGTGACGAAGTTCTCTGGGCACTTTGGTGAGGGTAACGTTGTAGAGAGCATCGCGCATCTTTTTTTCGTCCACGAAGGAGTCGAGTACGCAGCCGGACTGCAGACAGTGGTGGTAGCTGCTGAGGATTTCTTCCGCCGACCCGTGGATGTTGAAAGGCAGGCACATCGCCTGGCCGTAGATGTCGCGTGAAGATGGTGTCGGTTTGCGCTGACTGTCCACACCGGAGCGGACCTTTATCTTGTGCAACTCAGCCGGGTAATAACACTTACCGGGTTTGTAGCAGCCGCCAATCAGAGAGCACTCCTGGCCATTTATTCCTGGAAGAAATGGTAGAAAGCAAAGTTAAAATAGATCGCTATTTCTTCTGAAAGCGATACATCCGTCCTACAGTTAAACCAGTAAATAAGTAAAATATAGGGCTATGGAGAAGACAACATTTCTTGTCATTTATTCCTAGATGGACGGGCGTATAACAAAGTTAAAATCGATCGCTCTTTCTTCTAAAAGTGATTTATTTGCCCTATAGTTTAACAGTTAAACAATAAAATATAGGGCTATGTAGAAGACAAATGTCCAGTGTTCTTTAAAGAATTTTTTTGCCATCTCAAAAATATAGTATACTTCTGTTACTTCAGCAGAGAGTTAGCAGTTACTATAAGATGTATTGCTGCGGTTTCTTTGATGCTTTTATCGGTCACCAAGGACAAGCTTTAAAAAATCTTGTATTTAAAAACCCAACTTATTTTAAAGATTTTAAAACTCGATTAGATTTTGAAGAATTTTTGCCGTGGTTTTCTGTTCAATGAAATATGGGGATCGCTTCGTATAAAAAATAATATTTAGATCCTCTTATTATTTTGCGGAATTTTTTAACTCTCTTTTTGTTTTTCAAATATTTAGGATTTTTGTTTAATTTAAAGCATTTGGAAATATTCTTATGTTGAAGAATTTAAACTACATTTGTGTTAAAGAATTTAGGAATGTCTTATTATTTTTAACATTTTGGTAATCTCTTATGGTTTTAAGAATTTAGAATCTATTATTATTTTAAAGAATTTGTGACTTTCACTTTATTTCTTATAATTTCAAACTTTCATTTTTTTACCGAGCCTGTATTTAAAGAACACGGTAAGAACGGTAGTTAGTATCCGTAGATCTCAAGATCTCTAACATTTACCTTTCCACCCCGCCCTCTTAGGCCTTTGTCCAATATAATGAAGCACATCAACCATGTAGCAACCAGGCGGCTGTGCGTAAATCTTGTCTGCGTTTTGTTTAATCAGGCACTTGGTGTACATGCCGTACCACTTAGCATTGCTCTGGAAAAGAGTATGGCGTGTTTTAAGATAGCACTGTACTTGCTTAAATAATCAGCCTTATATTTCTATTAGTGTTTTAATGACCTAAGTCAATGACACGACCAAAGTCACTTTTATAAAACAGTTTACTAGACTTAAGTATTTTGAACTAGATGACTTCATTTTGTTAAACAACTTGAGTTAAAAGTATTGAACATTTTTGCTATAATTGTGTTATTTATCTTAATTTTAACAATTTGCTTGTGCAATTTCTATGTCAATGACTTGTAGTTGACTTGTCATTTCAAAACGACTTGTTTACACCACTGATATATATTAACAAGCTTTTGTTCTGGGCTGTGGTGAAAAATAGCGTTTTGTCTATCAAGAAAGAATGAACCATGAGGTAAAAGAGTCGTTGTTTAGACAACAGTTGTTTCTGCGAACAAAAATTATAACATGCTTGCTTCCTAACAGTACAGTTATTTTTCCTATTAAAATCTGTATTTCACAAAAAAGGCTTTGTATTTTGCTTTCAAAAACATCGGTGCTTACGTTATTGTACCCTCTACAAAAACCTTAATGTTTTTTTCATTTAGAAAGGTCTTGTATTAGCTAGAAAATCAAGTTTGATTTTTGTTAAAAAGAGCGATTACTCTAAAACACCCAAGTGTACTAACTTTGAAACACAATTATTCCATTGCATATAATAAAAATCAGAGTTGTAAAACATAGCATGTTAATTAATAAAAATAGTTATCAATTCAGTACACTATACACGGATCTGTAATCTATAACTTTGATGTTACATTCACTGATGATGATACAAGTTTATAACGAAGCGTCTTTATCAAGATGATGTCGATTTACTCGACATTTTTTGCTTTGAAATTCCTTAAAAAGTTATCTGAGTTAGTAAGATAAACAGCGTTGATTTTGGCAATCAGAATAAGTACTTTCGGGTCGAGAAAATCACAAGTCGTATTCAAATAGATGAAAGCTGAACGAGAAAAAAATCGAAAAAAAAAAAACGAAACCCACCTCTTGTTTGTATTTTTGCACCAGCAAATGGAAGGCTTTGTTCCTAATGGCCAAATGACAGACCGGGACCCCAGGCAGGATTGAATGTCCCGCTGCCCTGCGAATTGTTCCTAATCCGCGGTCGAAGTAGCATCCAGGTGTATTTTGGCAGCGCAAAGCATCTCTCTCCAATGATGGGTCTTCTTTGTTGCAAGGAATTCTAAATCGATGAAAAGTCTCAGATGTAAATATAAACCTAATCTTGTGTAGTTAAATTTTAGTTAAAAGCCCAACCTCCTTTTTCGTTAGCTTTACGTAAAAACCTAAATCTGTAAGTCTATTTTGATTGAAAAAGTTCATTTATTTATTTCTAAATTGTTGATTAAAGACCTAAGCTTGTGTTCTTTTACGATTCGAGCAAATCATTTTTCTTGTTATTTTGATATTTACATCAATACCTAAATCTGTGAGTTTTAAATTTTAGGAGAAAATCTATGAGTTTAAAATTTTAGGATTAACTTTTTTTTTTAGTTTGCAAATTAGCCATTAATATTGTTTTCTTAAGTTTTAATTTTGACGTAAAATAAAATTAAACATTTTTTAATTTTTGAATAACCTAATCTTTTGTTCCTAAGTTTTGAGCCAATTATTATTAATCTTATTTTTTTAAGTTTGAAGACCTAAATCTGCGAGTTATAAATTTTGAGTGAAAACCTAGAACATAAATGTTTAAGTTGTTGATTAAAGTCTAACCTTGTTTTCTTAACTGATGAGTACAAAGTTAAGATTGCATTGTAAAGTTGTCGGTAAAAGCATAAATCTGAGAGTTTTAAAGTTTCGAGTAAAACTTAAATCGTGTATTTCTGAGTGAAAGTTGTAAATTAAAACTTGAGCTCGTGGTCTTAAATTGTAAGTTAAGCCTTAAAGTTGTGAGTAAAACCCTAACTTCGTGTTTTTAAATAACTAATTATTGGTAAAGAGCTAAATTTCCTAATCTTAAATTGTGACTGCCACCAAATCACATACCAAACGAAAGCTAATAAAGTGTGGAAGAATGGAATTTTCTCCTAATTAGCTTTTTTAGGACACAACTAGTTATAGTTACTTTTTAAAATAAGTAAATGGCTTACCTGTGACAGTAAGGTACGTCTAATGGTGGGTCAAGCAGCTTGATTATTTGCGGGTCTCTCGGATTTATTCGACAGGTTTGCGGGAACTTGGGGCACTGGCCATAGGGGACGAAAGGGGGGTATTGTCCTGGGGGGTACCGGTACAAAGAGGGACTTCCACCTTCGCCATTTAAAATAAAGGGTTTTGTAATTTATTAGTGTTTTTGCCGGGAGGGTAGTATTGTCCCCGATGCCATTGGACAACTAGATTTATTTTATTTTTGTGAAATTAGATTGGGACTAAAATTAGAGCAATCTAGTCTTTTCCAAATTAGAATAAAAATACAATTAGATCATTTACGTTTTCTCGAATTAGATGAGAATTAGAAGTACTGAAGTTTTAAAAACCAAAATATTAACCAGAATTACATTTAAATATTCACAATTAATTTAGTTTATATCATAGCTTATTCACATAACAATTTAAATCCAAAATGTACAATACAATAGCTTTTTCAATTAAATTAGAACGAAAATTAAAGCATTTTTGAGCTTTTTTGCAAATTAGAATAAAAATGCAATTATCTCATTTAAGTTTTTATGAATTGGATTCGAATGAAAATTACCGAAGTTTTTTTAAATTACCGAAGTTTTTTTAAATTACCGAAGTTTTTTTAAATTACAGAAGTAAAATCAGAATATCAACCAGAATTTAAATTAGAATTATATTTATTTATTCACAATTAATTTAGTTTTAAATCGTACTTCATTCTCATAAGAATGTAAATGGTAAATATTCCATTCATTATTTTTGAAATTAACCTAGAACTGTAATTAAAGCATTTCAGTGTTTTTCAAATTAGAATAAAAATACAATTAGGTCATTTACGTTTCCTATAGAATTAGATTAGATTTAGAATTACTGACGTTTTGAAAATTAGAATATCCACTAGAATTTAAACTAGAATTATGTTTAATAATTCACAAAGAATTTAGTTCAAATCGCAATTTATTCTCATAAGAATGTAAATGGAAAATATTCCAGTCATTATTTGTATAGGTTTTGACAAATCGCTTTATAAACTGTTTTAACTGAGAAATTAAAAATTCTTGACTAATACGTGCTTTTGGTAAAATTCGAATTAGATTAAAACTGATATTAAAGCACACAGGTCTTTGAAAGCTCAGCAACACTTGTGTACTTACGTTGACTAACAGAATTAATTTCTTACCTTGGAACACTATATACGGATCTGTTCAAAAGTTTAATGGTGAAAATAACGGCCCAAATAGACGTTAAAAGCGACATGCTTTATTGTTCAAACGTTTCGTAAAGCATGTCGCTTTTAACGTTTATTTGGGCCGTTATTTTCACCATTAATTTCTTACCGATTTGGTAGTTTCTGGCGTCTAAGTCGTCTTCAGATGCTTCCCCGTATTTTTCTTCCAATACGGACGGTTTCACTAAATGGAGAGATTGTTCAAAAGTGTATTTAGTTGTTGAATTTCCCAAATAAGGCCACGTGTCGAAAATAAAAGTCGCTAAATAAAACCTAGTTCTTCATGAAGTTTTTCGTGGTCGAACGATGTCCAGCCTTTTAATGGCGATGATACGCCTGCTAAGGTCTTAATGGCCTTAAATTACCCCTTCTTGAAAATTTTCATGTTGATTTCTCCCTTAAAGTTTAATTTTAGTAACTCCTATTGTTACTGTACCTTTTTGCCACTTTAAAACAGTGTAATAAGATTCTAGATCATCGCCGACAGTATTTCCAAACCACAACCTGTACTAATGAGGGCCCCCACAGGGAGGCAAGGGGGTACTTTTTTTTTCAAAAAAATTTAAAATGCGTTGATTATATTGTTTATAATTTTTTACTTCATATTAAGTAAGTCAGTTTTACTAAGTTACGAATGGAACAATATTGATTTGTATATAAATTTCTACTGATATCAAACCGTATATACATATTAACATCATGGGTACTGAAGCTAAGTTATGTGTATGTATTCATATTGCTCCCCTGGAACATTTTCTGCTGGTGCCTCTGCCTGTTCTAGTCCTATTTTATCAAACACTCACCCAATTTTTGGTGGCAGGCCCCGTTTTTAAACTCGCAGTGCGAGGGGCATCCCTCTTTTGTGTCGTTGGCGACATCGCTGTCTGGATCGCAAGGGTTTAGAAAACACGAGACTCCTGGAAAGATTAGGGCACATTAGCGTTTAGGGAGGTTTGTCAAAGTTCGATATTGCAACTAGAGATAACCGATACTTGACTTTTGATCCGATCCCATATTTGATATTTGATTCGATCCGCTACCAATGGTGTCATAAGCATACTCACTCAAACAAACAAAATAGGTTAAATTAAAACGTTTAGGAATAATTTAGTCCGGTTATTAGGTCTAAACCAGTGTTTCCCAACCTTTTTTACACTAGTGCCCCCTTGGGCTGAATGTTATTTCATAAATTCAACTTTCTGAAGCATGACTTTAAATCAGGGGGTTGGCAACCTTTTTTAGTCGCGGGCCCAAACCAAACACTGAAAGTTCTCTGCGGGCCTCACAAAATGTTAACTAAGAATTGTGTTATTCAAATGTAAAGACAACTGTTAACCAGGGCCTCGGATTTTTTCATCCATTTTAATTAAAAGTGCAAGAAAGCTACTTTGAGAAAACGCGATAACCTTTTATAGATTTTCACCTGGCGAGCGAAGCGAAGCGCGATCGCAACGGTAAAGAAGCGCTGATCTAGATCTAGTCCAAAAGACCAGCGCAACGGTAAAGAAGCGCTGATCTAGATTTAGTCCAAAGACAGCATCAAAACGAAACCAAATTGCAAATATAAAAAACTTTCGCGCGAAGCGCGATAAAGTTTTGCCTATACCAAGTTAAAATAGTGAAAAAGTATTTGAATGGACTCGTGTCTATTTCAAAGAGGTCAAAGAGATTTAAGGTTAAAAGTTACCTACCGTGCTGTTTGTTACTATTTTATGTAAACTTTGTATAAAATTTTGCTATAAATACTTTCATGTAACGCCCCTTTATGTGCGTTCAGCGCCCCCCAAATGAGAAAAAGACCCAAAACGCCCCCTTGTAACTCGCCAATGCCCACAAGGGGGCGGTACCGCCCACGTTGGGAACCTCTGGTCTAAACTTTCTGTAGTTTAGGGAAATTCATTACCATCAGTTGTTAACCTACTATTTTGTAATTGATATACCTTTCAAGGTAGCAATTGCTACTTTGGGTGACAAATCATGGATAAAATATATTTATTACTTTGGTATCGGATCGGCACCGATACAACCCTAGTATCGGACGAGTACAGATACTAACACTTGGCAAAAATTATCAGCTTCGATCCAAGATTACCCGGACATCCCTAAATTTGCAACAGTAATGAAAAATATTGGCGGTAATTAAAAAAGATTGTGCAATATAAAATGGTTTGGGTTGTAATTTGAAGACCTACTAAACTATTTTTTCTCGATTGTAAAAAAAAACTAATTTTGTGCAAACGTTGAAAACAATTTCATTATCTGGTATGAATAAGGATCAAGCACAGCAGTAATGAAGATAAAGGAGACCACAAAACTATGTTTTACTCTTCGCCCCCTCCCCCCTAATTAAAAAAAATTAATAATAATGTTTTGTAAAAAACAGCATTACGTGTATGTTCTAATCAAAATCTCCTAGCTGTATACTGAGTTGTACACTTGTCTGCTAAAATCTTTATCTAGAGTCCACATGGAAAGCATTTGCGAGGTTAAAAAATTTTAATTTGTAATTGCTAGAAATATCAAAGCCATTTCGTTAAAATTAGGTAACTTTTTATCGTTTCGAATATCTCTTTATTCATTAGATGCTGACAATGATTAAAGCAAATTTCGAAAAGCCCGACCTGCTTTTATATGGGCTTTGATACTCCTACCACGTATAACTAAACCTCCAACTAATATCCTTCAAAATTAGAACACAAAATGTTCAAAGTGCATTTGTTTTCTTTAGTTACTTCAGTGCGAGCTTATTTTAAGCATATTTTTTACGAAAAACAAATATGTTTGTCGCAACTCACCCTCGTTAATTTCGCCATTGTCCTTCATGTCATCCACCTCCGGACAAGCTAAACAAGAACAAAAACATTTCAAAATTGAAAAAATGCATTGATTTATCTATTTTTTTTTGTTTGTTTTTTTCTCTTGGTTTTTGGTATGCCACATATTGTTATTAAAATGTCTATTGCGGGGCGAAATCTTAATGACAAATGAAACCAATTATTTAACGCAAAACAACTAATATATTTTTAAACTTGAATTAATTCTTAGTGAGCATAAACCAACCTTGCAAAATCGCGTTTATTTAAAGGACTAAATTAAGTACTTTATTTTAAAATTATAAAATTATTAGGTATTTAGAGTAAGGAAAAAATTAAAGTTATTTGTATAAAGGCGATCACAGATAACATTTGTCACTGTCGATAACATGACTCAAAGGTACTCATGTTACTGTTTTTGAATGGTTTTCATTAGGCATTTTTTATTATAAAATTGAGCTATTTTTCTTAAGTTTTGCGCATAAACAACTTGCTGGCTGTATGTTGCGTTTTATGTTATATTTTAGTTGAGTGATTGCTCATAATCGGGCGAGTTTATCAGTTTCAATAGTTTAACGTTTAAGCAATATGACTGTGACTCGAACTTTAATAAGGACGTGACTTGAACTTGACTTGCTCTATTTATGACTTGACTGGGACATGACTTGTTATTTAAAATTACTTGAATTGGACTTAAGTTCTTAAAAAATACCTTGACTTGGAAGTTTTGTTTACAAAAATGACTTGACTAGGACCTATTTCAGTTTAAAATGACTTGTTTAAAACACTGATATTTGTTGCAATTATTGTTGGATTAGTTGTTTTAAATCAAAATATCTGAAATACCTGATTTACGTTAATGCAAGTCGGGTAAGATGCAATTGTTTAAAGATAGGATTTAATTTAGAAAGTTGGTTCGTTTCGCGATTAATTTTTCCATTAACAACGACGTACCTTGGCCATACGAAATGGCCACTAGCAACGCTAGAGTTGCACAAAAGAGCAATCTCATCTTGATCGAAATCCGATAAGATTCGTAGATTTTCTGAAAGGAGAAAAATAATCACTTTTTACTTACAACACTTGCGCATTAAGTTGTTAAACTAATGCCTGGAGAGTTTTGTTTCTCAAAAAACATTTAGTTTCCTTGAAAATTGATTTTCAAGCCAATTAGGTTGAGCATAATATGTATTACCCTAATAAAGACGTTTCTAGCGCCTTTTTATCAGATGATAATTTTTATCAGATAATTCAACCTTTTTATAAATGGTTGGAATAGAATTTAGTCGCATTAGCTGATGATGATAAAACATCTTTGTCATTAAACATTCATTTCCAAGCGATATTATAGATTAGTGTAATAATTATAGTCCAACAATTTAAAACAAGTATAATGCAAGTTGTGGCAGAACTCCATAAAGCGTTTTATAAAAAAAAATGATAAAGACATAAAAACCGCGAAAAAAACACGAAGCAGTCAAAGTTATCCATAGTTATTAAAGCTTGGCTTTCTTTTTTTACAACTATAGTTTAGGCTGAATGCTTATCAACAAAATTGAATTGAGTTCGCCAAAACGTATCATTTAACTCATGATTCTTCAGGTGGCATATATTTTACCAAAAAATGATACATAATTTTGCTGAGAAAATCATTAACCAGCAGTGTAGAATTTTAAACTTATTTTTTTAAGTAAGATTCCCTTTTAAACCAAATTTCCTGTGCCGATTTTGCATTGAAAAGCTTACATATAAACAGGGCTACAGATAATTTAAAAATAAGTGCCGTTCAGGCTAATTTTCTGAAGTTTAATTGAATGCCTTTGGCACCCTATGCTCTTCCATGAAAAACAACAGTTCGGGGTAAGCGTTTTGTGAAATATTTACACAAACAACACATATTAAAAAAGTTATTGAACAAAAACAAAATCCCTAACCAACCTTACCTTTTCGTTGGTCTCAGGCTTTAAGTCTATTGCTTGAATTTGAACTTGAGCTGAAACCTTTTGCTTCAACTCGGTTCAAACTTTTGATTTGTGGAGAGAAACCTGTTGCTTTTATATCTTCACTCGCCCGTCGCCGCTTAGAATTTTGCCCTTCGGGTGCCATCAGACGTAGAATCGTCGCGCGATGTATATTTAAACTGGGTTTGGCCGCGGAATTACCCGTTAAGATGAGTCATTGGCGAGTATTTTTGAGCAATCCTAGTTTGCAAAACGATTCGTGTTTGCAAAAAAAAAAACATTTTCTGTTTTTGACGAAAGAAAATGAAACATAATATTAGACAACAGAAGCCCAATGGGAATCATGCGTTTGCAATATATTCTTATTTTGGGGAAAATTTAGATAAATTAGACTTCTCGTTTAAAACACACTAACTTTCACATTTAAAACACGCTAATTTTTCTAAAAGTGCAACAAAATTGTCCAAAACAAATGTGGTAAATTACAATTGAGATAACAGCATATAATTAATTACCTGCTCAATTTAAACCATTCATTATAGTTTATAATTAAAGCACTTGCTGTAATTGTTATAACCACAAGTCAAGAAAAAAAACTCTTTAACTGCTCGATTTGAAATATTAAGCTTCGATGCGGCAATTATAAGATTGTGGTAACTTGATGAATCAGGCAATGAGGTTCTCGAGATTGCAATCTGCATGTAAAGAGCAGAAAAGTGCCGTTTTTCACGTCGGCGAAAACACGTAAACAAGAAGGCCTGATACACGTCGGCGCTAATTTCTATTTAAAAGCCTGAAAATAATTTATATTTAAAAGCCTGAATCACCGCTGGCAATACACTACATTTGCGGCTTTCTCAGCTCGCCATACCCGATCTAATCTGGTTTTAATTAAACGTTGGTGCACTCCGCTTTTTTGCAGAGATATCGCCTTGTTACCGTATTATTTTTGTTGCACACAGCCCGCTTTGGGATTTTTGTGTGTCTTCCATGCACGTTCGGCGGCACAAAATTTCCCAAGCCAACCAACATGGAAACTTTTCTGCTTAAAACCTCGAAATCGCAAACACGACATTGGTGGGAATTTACCACGGCCCGTGATAAATCTGCAACTCGGCAAGCTTGTGTTTGCAAAACAAGAGAGGCGACAAAACGAGCTTATGCGTTGTGCTTCTGTGAGTTTTTATTTAAACCAAAAAAAAAACTAAAAAAGAGCTGTTAAACTTATTTCCACTAAAAATGTTATATTTTAAATACTTGATATTTTATTCCGATACTGATAACCGATATTTTAGAAAAAAGTATCGCGTTTCGATCCGATGCCAAATGACGTCATTCCGATCCGATTCAAAATGACGTCATTGCTATACTTAAACAAGCGAAATAGACAAAATTAAAACGTTGAGAGGAATTTTTTCAAGTTATTAAACCAAAATTTGCTTTAACGTTGAGAAGTCTTAGCCTACATTCAGTTGCTAAGTTACTATTTTTTTGATAAATTTACCTCATAAGACAGAAATCACTGCGTTGGGTCGCTTATCTCGTCTAAAAGTTATATGTCAATTTAGTATCGAATCGATACTAATACTCGGCATCGGGTATCGGCCCCATTTCGATATTATCGCGCATATGCAAGAGAATAGAAGTTTTTTCGATACGTTAGAACAACATTACAAACCGTGAACCTTTATAGAGTCGTAACTATTTCTAATTTTAATTGTTTTCCGCTGTTATGATTTGCTATAATTAACCACAACAAACTATGGACAACTATCTTTTCCAGATATTTTTACAGTGTCGTTAAATAACTTGACTTTAGTGCACTTAAGTCACTGTTTTTAAAAGGCTTAACACGAAACAGTCTTTAGAATAAATGAAAGTTTAATTCATTTTAAAATGCTATAAATCCTGACAGTAAATTTTGTTCACGTGTTAAGTTGTTATGGTATTTCGTACTACGATTTTTATTTAGTTTGACATGTAAAACGGTTAGTTTAAAAGTAAAGTCTACCTTAGTAACTCGATTGTCATCTGATTTTTTTCAGTTATGTGACATAGATGTCAAAACTAAAATGCATGTTAATGTAAGTTTTCAAGGTTTTTTTTACTAAACAAATGTTAGTGTTAGTTAGCATTAATGTTCTAATTGTGAGTTAACAGTCGTAAACAAATAAATAAATTTATTATTTAGCAGAACTATAGTATATACGTATCGAACGAAAATCAAAACCCATAGAGAAGTAGCATATTTTAAACGTTTCGAATAATACATTATACGTTTCCAACAAGGGTAAAATAGCATTGTTTAGTGTTACTTATATATGAGCTTTAATATTCATTCGACGTCTAACCACAACCTCCAGCCATTATTAGTTAAGATATTTTTTAAGTTCATAGAATGCTACCAACTTCTGTATGGGCTTTGATATTCATTCTACGTCTAACTACAGCATCCAGCCCATATGCTCCAAAAGTACTAAGAACCGAGTGTAGATTTGAAAAAAAATAATTAAAAGTTAACTTTGTTAATTTTGGAATGTATAGATATCTATAACTTGGAAATAGGCAATAAGTTTCACATCTTGAAATTAATATTGCTGTTGGTCTTTACATTTTTCAAAGATCCTTAAAAAAACGCATGTTTTGTAAAGCACTGCTTTTACCAGCCGAGTTTTGCTCAAAATACATTACACGCCTATTACGCCGGGGGTCCATTTTTGTGCTAATAAACGCAATATACGTTCGAGTATCGTCAAACAGGACGCACATGGCGCCCACAAACCTGTTCCTGACGCACACAAACCTGTTTTCATGTTCAGCTGTGCTTTTGAATTTACGTCTTACACGTTCGCGACACGTAAATATCAACGTACGCAGTGCAACAGTTGCACAACAGTTTTTTCTTCTGAATAATGTTTCCTGCGCACGAAAATACTTGTAAAAGAAAAAAAACGACTTAGATAGGGCCCAAGCATTTTTAATACTGATAATTGTTGATGGTAATATTTTTATAATGAATTACAAAGTCAAAAAGGTCGAGTATAGATCGACATCGTCTTGATTAAGACGTTTCGATACGAGCTTGTATCATCTTCAGTTAATCCTTCAGTTAATATTAACTGAAGATGATACAAGCTCGTATCGAAACGTCTTAATGGAGAATGTGTCGATCTATACTCGACCTTTTTGGCTTTGTAATTTATTATCAAGTTACATTAGAGATTCGTACATAGTGTACCCTAATATTTTTATGCTATAGAAAGTGAAAGCATTTTTTTAACCAAATAACTGGGTTACATATTATTAGTATGTGTAAAATTAGGCTATTTTTTGGAAATAATAAAGGATACGGAACGAATAGGACAACGGCAAATTTACGGTTTTTCAACGTTTTTGTAAATAAGATCTTCAATTGTTGTTATATTTTGAGTGTTAAAGGTAAAAAAAATATAAAATATAAAGCCAAAAGTGCATTAAGTCACCTTACAAAGGCTATTTCAAAACAGCTTAAATCTTCTTATTTTCCCTTTTTTCAAAATGAAAAGTATTAAAATTAAAATAGATTAAAAATAATTTAAATAATTAAAATATTTTTTTTTGACAGGTATAAATTTCGCGCAAAAAAGTTACCAAACCTAATCTTTCTGTCATTTAATTCTTGAACCTTTGTTGGTCATTATTTGTTGCAACCCTGAACTGATTGCTGGATGAAATGAAATCACAACTACAGGAATAAAAGCCAGTGTTGTAATGACTTAAGTCATTGACTTAACTTGACCTAAGTGTCCATAAGTCACTGTTTTCAAATGAGTTGACTTGGACTTATAATTGGGATAAAATGAAGTGTTTTGGATTAAGATTATCTCAAGTTTTGCTTAATAAATACTTTTATTGCTGTATATTGCGTTTGTGTTATTTTTTAGTTAATGACATGACTTAAAATTGACTTGCTCTCATAATGACTTGACTGGGACTTAACTTGGGCAAACGATGACTTGGACTGGGACTTGACTTGTTAATTTTGCAAAACATTTGACTTTGACTTAAGTTAGTTTTCACATGACTTGACTTGGACTTAAGTCTTTTCAAAATGACTTGTATACAAAGCATAGTTAAAAATTACCAGTAGGTTCTGAAAAGACATCTAGGCGCGAACAATGAAAAAAAGAGACAAAAATGGCCGAACAGTTGTTGTACACGTATGTCGTATGTACATGTGTCTAGCTTGGCTTTCAGTAACAATATTGAACTGTTAAAACTTATTAAAAACGAAATTCTTATTTATTTTCATAATATTTTAACAAAAAATTAATTAAAGGGAGGCTAAAAATTAGTGTTCTAATGTCCTAAGTCAATGACTTCACCTAAGTGCACTTAATTCAGTGATTTTGAAATATGTGACTTGATATAAGTTTTTTAAGGAAAGGACTTAAATTGACTTATTTTGTTGAACAAATAACTTGATGCGGGGATTAAGTGAAATGACAATTAAGTGTTTTCATCAAATAATTGAAAAAATGGTTTATATATCTAAATATTTGCACTTTTTATTATTCTAAGTTGATTAATTCCTCATGATCGAATGATTTTACCAATTTTATAACGTTTGATTTTTATGTCAATGACTTACTTGACTTGACTTAGGAAACTGATTATTTGAACCGGGACTTGACCTGTATTTTTTGAAAAAGATTTGACTCGGACTTAAGGCATTTCGGTATTACTTGTTTACAACATTGCTAAAAAGTTCAAGAAGCCATGTGCTTAACCATGCCCAGTAAAAAAGAGATTTTGGTTCGAAATCCGAAAGCTTCATCCTTTTTGATCAAATTAAAGCTGATTGTGGAATTACTCTATGTAGGCGTGTTTGTTTGGCGTTGCGTGAATTTTGCACCGCGGGGCAAATTTAGTTGATACAATGTGCGTTCAATTTTCGTCATGAAAACCACACAAAACTTCTCCAAACCAGATTCATGCAATTCCTGTTTTACAGTTTAGATTTTTTTTCAAATCATTATTTGCACTTGGCTTGACGGTTTGTTAATTACTAAAATGCTAAAAACACATGGAAACAGTTGCTCAAGGCATGCGGAGCAAATTCCCAACAACATGCCCGCTTTCAGTTTTAAGGCGCAAAAACAAGATAAAATTGATATATTACCGAACAAAAAGTTTTCTTGCTATTTTACTATTGATGTCAGCATTTTAAACGTGTTTTGATAACCGAAACATTCAAGAAAACGTACTTTGTAATATGGCGAAATAAAAATAATGGAAAAAAATGACTTATTTTAGTTACGGGTGACCAACCTACTTTGAAGGTAGATGATGCGCCACATGTTTGGCAGTTTAACATGCACTTTGTTATTATTTGATGTAAATAAATAAAACAGTTTGGACTGAAATATAGCAGTTTTTCTGGAAGGGTTTCCGGTGGCATATTGTCACTTGTCAGTTGTGGCGTGGTGGCTTATTGCCGCTCGACAATTGTGACATTTTGCCAGTTCTGGCACTGGCAAAGTGGCATGTTGTCACTTGCCAGTTTTGTAGCATCGTCGGTTGATCGGCACGGTGGCATATTGTCACTTGTCAGTTGTGGCGTGGTGGCTTATTGCCGCTCGACAATTGTGACATTTTGCCAGTTCTGGCATCGGCACGGTGGCATATAGTCACTTGACAGTGGTAGCGTTGTGCCTTATAAGTTCTGGCATCGGCTAAGTGGCGTGTTGTCACTTGACAGTTTTGTGGAATCGTCGCTGATTGCGGCGTATTGCCACTTGTTGCGCGGTGGCGTATTGTCACTTAGCAGTTGTTGCGACACCATCAGTATGTCACCATCGGGTGAGGAGGTATGAGCGGTGGCGTATTGCCGCTCGACAAATGTGTGACATGTTGCAAGTTCTGGCATTGGCTTGTTGCCGTTCAACAGTTGCTACATCATGCCAGTCGCTCCAAGTGCAAAGTGCCGGATTGTTAGGGGGGGGGGACAAGGGCCATAGCCCCCCTAAATTCATAAATATTTTACTCTTAATAATTTGTTTTGTAGCATTTATGAGCAGTACCACAACAGTCGATCACAGGGATACCACACCTTTAATTGGAATGTACTGTTACGTCACAAATGGTGTAGTTAATAGTACGTTTGCTATACATTAATGTAGTTTTACTACTTTTAGTCAGTTTTCTCATTTTTGGTTTTTGAGAATTGCGTTAACACTAAGTCAGTTGCTGCTCAAAACGGTTTTCAAGCATTGTTATTGTCTTCGTTACGGCAGTTAATACAATGTCAAGTACATGTTATAAAATCTAACTTAAACTATAAAATTTGTTATGAAAAACGCTTAATGAAAACACTTCATTTTAACCCACGCCATTTGTCCAAAAGACCTGTAGGGGTGTGGGTCAGATTAATGAGTCTTCATTTATATAATTGCCAGGATGAATCGACCACACTCCTACAAGATTTGAGATGGCCTGTCTTCGTAAGGCCATTCAGGTCCAATTTCCGTTGCCGTTCAACAGTTGCTACATCATGCCAGTCGCTCCAAGTGCAAAGTGCCGGATTGTTAGGGGGGGGGGGACAAGGGCCATAGCCCCCCTAAATTCATAAATATTTTACTCTTAATAATTTGTTTTGTAGCATTTATGAGCAGTACCACAACAGTCGATCACAGGGATACCACACCTTTAATTGGAATGTACTGTTACGTCACAAATGGTGTAGTTAATAGTACGTTTGCTATACATTAATGTAGTTTTACTACTTTTAGTCAGTTTTCTCATTTTTGGTTTTTGAGAATTGCGTTAACACTAAGTCAGTTGCTGCTCAAAACGGTTTTCAAGCATTGTTATTGTCTTCGTTACGGCAGTTAATACAATGTCAAGTACATGTTATAAAATCTAACCTTAAACTATAAAATTTGTTATGAAAAACGCTTAATGAAAACACTTCATTTTAACCCACGCCATTTGTCCAAAAGACCTGTAGGGGTGTGGGTCAGATTAATGAGTCTTCATTTATATAATTGCCAGGATGAATCGACCACACTCCTACAAGATTTGAGATGGCCTGTCTTCGTAAGGCCATTCAGGTCCAATTCTTTCCTTTAGTTCAGATACATGAACAGTCAATTTTGCTGTCTTCAGTCACAAAAGCACTCGAGTTTGCTGTCTGAGTAAAAGCTGTAAAAGCCCCATTTTATATTGATTGAACACGCTATTTATAGACGAGAATCAGTTGAAAATTTCTGCGAACAAAGAAAGATTTACGTCATTAATTCTTATAATACTTAACAAAATATCACGTGACAAAAAGAGCGTAACTTAAGCCTTTTTCACACTTATTTCTGACGCGAAACATACAATTTTTACGTCAAAATGCGATTGCGAAACAGCTTCTGACTTCAGTTAAATGTCAACAATTTGAAAATCACACGACCGGGGAAACCGATTAATGTTCAGACCGCGGTGTTTTGCAAACATATACTAAAACGGATGTAAATGCCTTGACGCATAAAAATTGGTGTCAGCAATTTGAATTTTTGCAAATTCGCTGCAAGGATATCGCAAACATTAGAATGTGGTTGCAAGAAATCTACGTAACGGAATTTTACCGAAAACTTTCCGTTTATCGTTTGCACATTGGCTGCAAGGAGTAACGCAAACATTGAAAGGATTGCAAAGAATTTAGGCCATAGATTTTTACTGAAAATTTTCCGTTACGACACATCGATTAAAACAAAAATTCTCTGTGTAAACACAATATGACGAAGTGGCTGCTATAGACCTAAGTCAAGTCAAGTCAAGTCATTTGAAGAACGTGACTTAAGTGCACTTAAGTCAAGTCAAGTAATTAACTGCGGTCATTACAACACTGCCTGTCACCAGGCAAGTTATTTTTACACAAAATGTAGCTTTGTAAATTTAGGTAATTAATGCAGCTTTAACATAAAGTTATAGCTGTCCGCTTTCAACAAGCTTTTTGCCTGAATCATGCCACTTTTACGAACCTATTATTTAGGATGATGTATGTTATGTTTTATTTTATGGTCTCCAATAAGCTATATGCGAGCGGCGACAAAACAAATAACACAAAAGTATTTAGTTGACGAAGTTTCAAACATCTTCGGTAACCCAACGTTTTAATTCATTTTGACGCCACAAAGCGCCATTGCCCACTTTCCATTCAGATTCGAATTGTAGTAACCTTCCGTATTGGACGACCTCGTTGAATCTGTGACCACTTGCCAAATCACCCCTGGGGAAGTCCCCCTTGGGTAGTCGCCGTGCCAATGTACGTACACTTCACTTCCAGTTGAACTTTGCAGCGCGCCGTTCTGAAGCGAAATAAAAACAAACTAATGTTAAAATGTCATGCTGGTTTTGTACACTTAGAACAGCCTTTCTTAACCTGGGGTAAATTTACCTTGTGGGGTAAATTTCTTAGTTTCAGGGGGTAAATCCAAGGATATGTATTCAAGCTCTGAATATTCTGGTTTCGTTTTCTTCATCTAACCTATGCGAAGAGGCTTCTCTGCATTGCTTACTATAAAATCTAAAGCACTAAATCGACTTAACATGTTGAATCTGATATTTGTTGTGCATGATTATCTACTACTTTACCAAACATTGAACAACTCGTTGCCAAAAACAAAGGCAGTCGTCGCACTGAATATAACTGATGTATTTTTTTAATAAATGAGCCGCAATTTAGAAATTGGGGATAAATTTGATATTCATATTTGTTAAAAGGGTAAAACATATAAAAAAGGTTGAGAACCCCTGACTTAGAAAGTGTTGGAATGATTCTTTCAATTTTACAAAGTAAACTTATGAGCACCTATTATAATGTTTCTATAGAGCAAATAAATTTAAAAAGGGGCACTACTTATAAAAAAAAAATTCCACGTTGGCAGTCTGCAGCCAAAAAGGTTCGTTCCAAACCAGAATGCGTTGGGTGTGTCTCTTAGGAGTTTTACTTGGCGGCTTTGCCATCTGCTATGTTGAACCTTAGTGTTATTTTGCGTTATCTCGTCCTAGGGTCAATTTACTAAAGTGTCGTGTCATATTCCTCTATAGTCAGTACTAGTCATCGCCAGTGCCCAGTGTTGTAATGACTTAAGTCAATGTCATATTTTAAATTTACTAAAGTCACTGTTTTCAAATGACCTGACTTGACTTGAGGGTTTTGAGCAAAATGACTAGCCATGACTTAAGTCTTTCGGACAAATAACTTGGGTTGAAATGAAGTGTTTTATAAATTACATTTTACTTTAATTATTGCTCATACTAAACTGGCAAATTTACTGTAAATAGTTTAACTTAAAATTGACTTGTTCTAATTATGACTTGAGTGGGACTTGACTTGTCATTTTTTTAACTTTTTACAAACTCGACTTGGGCTTAAATCGTTTTAAAGACTAGTTTACAAGACTGCCAGCACAATACCTGGTAAGTGGTCGCCAACCAAACGCTTGTCCAGTCTGCGTTTGGCAGATCAATATAAGTCATCTTGGCATTTTGGATGAATTTGTAAAGCTTGTTGTACATTTGTCGGCTGCTAACATCGACCAGAGAAGCGTCGTGGAACCTACAGAGCCTCTCCGCTGCTGATTTTCCGCCGAGTTCCTTTCCAGAAACCACGGTTCTTGGAAGCCAGAAGCAAGATCCGTTGAAAACAACCCCGCTACAGTTCAGGCGTTCTTAATAATATTTAAGCATCATTTATACATGCTTACATCTCAAAACCCTGTGATTGTTGATCCATCAAAAAGTAACCTAATGAATGTTGAACATTTGGTTAGATTTATTGAGATCGCCCTAGAGCAGTGGTTCTTAACCTGGGCGCTACCGCCCCCTAGTGGGCGCTGTTAACTTTTTAGAGGGGCGGAAATATTCAGGGGGCGTTACATTCAGAAGGTGTAACGATATTTTCCTCACTGCAAATTTGCTTTAGTAGTTCTGCCAGAACAGGGCTTCCCTATTAGGGGTGCTCGCACCCTCCAGGGGTGCGAGTAGCTGTTGATGGGGGTGCGAGAATCCACCCAGGATGAGGAGCTATATACAGCATAGAGATGGTGTTTAACAAGGGAAGTAGTGATTCTCTCTCAGAGCATTCTATGTTGGCATATACAGCACAATGCACAACACCACCCGACAAGTTACTAATAATAAAAAGGCTTTTGTTGTTGATAATGGGCATTGTTTCCATTGGCTTGTAGCAAGTAAATGGCATTTTGTGGTCAGCTTTTGGCAGGGACAGCGGGCAGGCAGTGCAAGCAATGGCCGCAGTAGATTGGTTATAATAATAGTCCATAGACTGGTTATTATGTTGTTATTATGACCAGTCTATAGACTCTATAGACTGGTCATAATAATAGTCAGTCAATAATGGTTATTAGTGTAACTCTTACTAACTACAAAAAATCAGCAGAGATGTGCCTTAAGACTTTTAAGTTGAGAGCCTTAAGGCACATCTGTGCTGATTTTTTAGTATTGAAACTAACATCGGCTTAAACTAGTTTTTTTCTTACTAACTAATAACTAATTGAAGAAAATATTTGTTGTTTCAGATTATAGTTTATTGATTATTTAGCATACTGCTAATTTAGTTGCTATTACTATAATTTGCCAAACCTAAGATGAGTAGGCCTAACCAAAAGCGAAAGTGTCGCCAGTATTCCAGTGAATACTTAAAATATGGTGTTATTCCTTCTGTGACTAATGAACAATTACCAATGTGTTTAATATGCGAGAAAACTTTTACAAATGAAGGAATGAAACCTTCGAGAATGATTGATCATTTGAAGGCAAAGCATCCCGAAAAAGCGAACAAGGATGTTGCATACTTTCGTGATCTGAAAGTAAAATTTGAAAAACGCCCCACCATTGGAGCACTATTCAAATCATGCGGAAATGAAGTAGAGAAAGGATTTGTTGCATCTTACAAAATATCGAAGCTTATTGCAAAATGTGGTAAATCGCACACTATTGGTGAAACTCTTATTATACCAGCAGTGAAAGAAATCATCAGCGCTATGATGGCCACTCAAAAAGATGTGACACCTTCGATTCCACTTAGCAATAGTTCTGTTTCTTCCAGAATTGATGAAATGGCAAATGACATTGAAAATAAACTTTGTGATGAACTCAAAACAACACAGTTTTCTTTACAGCTTGACGAGACAACACTACGCGACAATGAGGCTTTGATCATGGCTTATGTGCGCTATATAAATACCAGTCGTAAAGTTATTGAGGAGTTCTGTTTGCTGATCAATTAGAGGTCGACACTAAAGGCTTAACGGTTTATAAGGCAGTTGAACAATTCTTTAAACGGAAAGGAATTCCACTTTCGAATGTTATTGCATGTGCCACCGATGGAGCACCATCAATGGTTGGATGCCATCGTGGATTTATAGCACATTTCAAAAGAGAAGTTCCGGACATATTTACAATTCACTGTGTCATTCACAGACAACATTTAGCTGCAAAGCATCTCAGCGACAGATTACATAGTACCCTGCAAGCTGTTATCAGTGCAGTGAATAAGATCATAGCCCATTCATTGAATGACCGCATATTTCGCCAACTTTGTCATGAAAATGAAGAAGAAGTTGAACGGCTCTTGCTACATACACAAGTCCGGTGGCTTTCAAAAGGAAAATGTCTACAACGCTTTTATGATCTCTATGATTCTGTTATTGATTTCTTTAGGTTTAAATTATTGGATCAGAAAGTGAGTTCAGATTTGGAAAGCAGAAGAGCAGACGTTGCTTATTTGTCTGATATTTTCAACAAATTAAATGTGGTCAACATTAAATTGCAAGGAACCAAAATGTGTCTCATCAAAGCAAAGGGAATAATAATGGCATTTATTAGCAAACTAGATTTCTACAAAAATTGTTTACTAAGGCAAGCATAAAAGCCTTACAGAAAACCAAACCGATGATTCATGTTTGTCAGACACTGATCTAGACTGCTATTCCTCTCATCTTCAAGCATTGAAAGTAGATTTGGTGATTAGATTTAAAGATCTCAAAGAATTAAAAATACCAGAGTGGGTTATAAATCCATTTCAGGCTGATGCAAACAATTCTGATCCAAATCTAGTTGAAGAACTTATAGACTTGCAAAATGACTTGAAGTGTTGTTTCAGCAGATTGGCTATGAAGCTTTCTGGCCAAAGGAACACGTTAAATATCCTCATCTTTGGAAAAAAAATCAAGTTATTGCTGTTAGAAGGGATTCAGTTCAGTCTTGCAACTCTTAACTAAGCAGAGAAATAGACTGCAAATATGTAAAAGGGGTGATCTGAGGCTCTGTTTATCAAATATTGAACCTGATATAATTAAGTTAGCAAATTGTCACCAGGCCCAAGGTAGTCATTAAATACAATGTATTTAATACATTTTTCCTCCTTTTTCAAAGTGCATTTTTTTATATATATCTTATTATTAGCCTACGGTTATTATTTTGAGTTTTTTGGTTTGGGGCACATGCATGTTGTAAATGAGAACTGAGTGAAATACTGCCCCTATTTCCTTAAAGTAATAATAAATGTGAATGTGTTTCTTTAAGTAAATTTACCATATTCTCACAAGTTAAGTTTTAATTTTCTAATTGCACAGCGCTACAATGCAGAATCCGATATAGCTTCACTGTATCACGCATCATCTTTAGTAGGCTACAGCCCTTATATTATGGTGGGCGCCAGACTATGTAAATCTATTAAAAGGGGCGCTGGGGAAAAAAAGGTTAAGAACCACTGCCCTAGAGCAAGATTTCTTCAATATCTGAGAAAACTGTTGGAGAAATACTAAGTCATGGCTCGTATTAATTCAAAGATATTTATGCTTTTTGTCTAAGGTTTGTTCCCTCATGAAAAACTGAATAGAATTGGGTCGCCGAAGCTTCGCTGTTATATTTATTACCCTCAGTATTCGGTTCGTCGCGGAAAAAAAGAAACACTGCGTTTCGTTAACTTTTGTGCAAAACTGTTGCGTTTCTCCATAGCGTTTGTATTGTTACACTATCAGTATGACATTTAAAGCTATAAGGTGTGCTCTGCCAATCGCCCGAATAAAATTTATATTAATGATTAAAGCGAGACATATATACATTACACAACTTTAGTTTCTGGAGCCATGCAGACCACGAAGGGTGCACAAAAAGCTTTTAATTCGTTGTTGTTACACTGTGCCACGACACTTTACAAGTCGGACATTGAGTTAATAGGTTACCTTTGTTGTGTCAAAATCGGGATAAACTGTTTCGTATTTGCTGGAACCATTCTGTAACGATTACCATAACGACATTGTAGCCGTTTTATAGAAAGCCATTTAAAACTGAAGCACACTAATACAAATGAATTAAAAAAAATAAAAATAAATCGTTAGGATTTATTGAGAAACAAGATTATGACAAAGAGCAGTACTGATTCTTTATCATTTGTCCCTAGATTTACTTCCAAACGATTAGAGCGGCCGGGCCATAAGCTTATTAAGAAATTTATTTCAATTAACAGCAATTTAGTACTTTTTTTACTACTTTGAATAAATATAAAAGAAAAATTATACATTTCAATCCACAGCATTTTACTACAGTATTACTGCACCTTCAATTTTCGCTTCCATTCTTCTTTCTATTTCTTCCCAATCGATAAAAGCGGCAGGGCCAACTGGGCCAGGCGGTCCTACTGGTCCGGGTATTCCCCTGGCCCCTCGCTTTCCAGGGGGGCCTTGTGGGCCTCTACCCATAGAGGAATTGGCTCCGGCGTCTGAAAACCCTGCATTGGTTGACTCGAAGAAAGTGCTGATTGGTTTGCATAGCATGTAATCGCCTGATGTAGTTTGCTGGTGGGTGGACGTAGGAAGAGCTAAGGTGAGGCACAGACATACAAACAACACAAACCCTGGATTCGTCATACTGTTGTTGATTTACTTCCTGTAACAGTCATTTACCTGTTTAAACGAAATTGGAAAAACATGGTTTGGGGACATTTTACGTTATAAATCAAACTTGCAAAACCGAAAAATATGAAATCAACTTAAGTCGATTACTGTGAATCCAAACGCATTTAACTCAAAAAGAACATTAGCTATAAAACTCAAAAGTGATCGGCCCTAAAAATCATAAATATTTGACAACCATAACGTTTGTGTCAGGGATGGGCAGCCAATTGCGAAACCTACTTAACCTCTAAACTGTACACAAGTCACATCAAAAACACGATCACCATTTTCCGCGATTGTCGTGATCAGATCACGAAAATGATTTTTTAACTCAACAGTAGGATGTCCGATAATATCGGATCGAATCCGATATCCGATACCAAATGGTTGTATCGGTACTCATCCGATAACTAAACATTTTCGGGTGTCTATAAGATACCAATTTAATGCGGGAATTTCAGCTATGATTTGCGATTCTAACTTAAAAGATAAAGACATAAAAAAAACATTTGGTTCAACAAGTGGTGGTACCTAAACTAATAAACGTTATCCCTTTTTTAATTTAATTTTGTGCTAAGAGCTCAAATAAACTGGCTTCGGAGTTTTCAATGTCCCCTATTTTGCTTGTTTATACACAGTAGAGCAGGGGTTCTTAAACTGGGATCCATGGACCCCTTGGGGGTCCATAAATTAGTTTTAGGGGGTCCATGAAGGCTTAATTCAAATATTAGTGTACATTTAAAAAAGTAAACATTCGTTCAAAGAAAGCAGTTTAATTAAAAAAAAACGGTTTTGCACTGACCGTATTTAGACTCCATTTCACTTACACATTTTTAGACCGAAATCAACAGACTTATGAAGCTTATTTCTATTGTGACGTTATTTTTTAAATTTTTTCCCTATCGTGATCCACGCGACGTTAAAAAAAATTTTAGGAGTCCGTCGTAAAAAAAGTTTAAGAACCCCTGCAGTAGAGACACCATTTGGCATCGGTTTAAAAAGCGATAGTTTTCGTAAATAAGCTCAAAAGCTATTAAAATCGTACTTATAGCCGAATACTGACTTTTTTTGTACATACTTGTCATAATGCACCATTTTTTAACTTGCTGTTTGATGTGAAGTAAATAGGCTCCAAAAACATTTAAATCGTACATAAGGCAGAATATTAACCAATTCACTGTATAAGCTTGTCAAGACATAGCAGTTTTCAACTTACACCTTTATGTCAAGTAAATAGATTTGTCTGGATCGTATTCAACTATTCATGTACATTGTACAATCATTCATCTCAACACAGCAATGTCTCATTAAGTTTTATAAAAAATACTGCTGTCACACTTGTGGCTGTTTATTTAACTATATACTTAACTCGATTTTTACTCTATTTTAAGAATCGAATCCAAAATTGAAAACAAAGTAATTACATCATTCAGGTTTAGATCTCCCGGTTGGCTTTTCCCAGTTTATTTATTCGTTATTATTTCTCACTGCATTAAAACACTTAAGAGCTGTACGTTTAGCTTAAAACCCCGCAGCTGGTTTAACAAGATTTTGGCAAAGCTTTAAGCGAAGTATCATTTCTTTACTTCCTGTTGCATTTTAGTATGATTCGTCATATGTAATAATCAAAAGGATTTGCTTGAAATATAGCTCTATTAAACTGTAACAACAAACTGATTCGTGCTGCGAAGTTATTGTTATGTTTTGGTGTTTTAATTAATTTTTTGTCGTTAATAAGAGTGTAAGTTTTTTGCCTTTCGCTATTGCTCCATTTTTCGTTTTTTGCGCGCGCATAATGGCGCGACGCATCTCATAAGCACACTCGCTTAATTAGGCGCGGTAGTGCGCGCCTCTCACGCAAAGAATGCAATTAGCTCCTAGCCTTTGGGGCCATTTTAGTTGCTGTATAAAGCTTTTGTTTTGCGGTGCTTGGTGCAGTCATCACCAGCATCATTACTGAAGACACTATACACGCCAGACATCAAACTTTGGGTATGTTTATTGTTCGCAAATTTTTTGTTTATATATGAAGTATTGTGCGCTAACAATTTCCTCTTTCGCCTTACAGAAAACCTGCACCGATTTCTCTACTGTTTTGATTTGTACCGTGCGAAAATTGTACGTTCGCTATTGTCATTGTACACGCAAGCAATAATAGAAAGAAGTGCTGAGTATTGCAAAGCTTGATTTCTTCAAAGAGTTTTTTTTCCAAACACTCCAATTGCGTAACGAATTGCTGTCGATAATTTATCTTTGGTGCAATTTCCGGCAGATGCATCCGCACAGTCTTTGGCAACATTTCAGCTGAATTTTTCCTTCTAGGCACTTGACGCTTAATTACATTGCTCCAACATTTTGTTAAGGCTTTCGTAGTGACAATTTCTTTGCCTACAGTGTGCACATTTTTTATTTATGTTACCGTTAGCGTACATACCGGGAAAACGCTTGTATTGTTGATGCATTTTTTTCACAGTTTTGATCTTACATAAAAAATATCATATACCCAACGTACATACATGACAACCTATACCCATAGTTCATAATAGTGTTGTCCAATACTTGACATTTTATTCCAAGACCGATACCCGATATTTTGGTCAAAAAATATCGCAAAGGCATCCGAAACTGAATGACGTCATTATAGTGCTTAGACAGGCAAATGGACAAAATTAAAACTTTCAAAGGTTTTTCAGGTTGCTTTAACGCAGGGGTGTCCAACTCAAACATGCCGGCGTGCCAATTTTTATCCTATAACTTCTTCCCGTGCCAAAATTTAGTAATATAATTCTTTCTAATAATAAAAACGTGTATTTAGCAGTGCGCATTACTGCATCTAAATGTCCATCGGTGAGCTGACTTTTGCTTTTTGTTTCTTCACACCAAACTTTATAGTTATGTGAATGCTAGCCTCCACTACAATATAATGTTATAGTATTAGAAGTAATTGTTAGTTGTCGTGATTGCAGCGATTGTTTTGTATTGTGAATAAACAATGGCAATTTACTATATAAAAAATTAGGTATTTTTTTACAATTGGCTGAATAGCAAATTAAGTAATTTAAGGGGGGCTTGCGTGCCATTTTTAATTTGGTCGCGTGCCACATTTGGCACGCGTGCAGCTTGTTGGACACCCTTGCTTTAATGGAAAGGAGTTAACTTACCTCCATTGTTAACCTACTATTTTGTGATCAATTTGTGATTCAAGATAAAAATCTTTGTCACAATTTAGAGCTCAATTATTTAGAGCTGGAATTTCTAAATAATTTCCTATCGGGTCGTCACCGATACAACGCACGTATCGACGAGTACCGATACTACCATTTGGCATCGGGGATCGGATATCGGTTCCGATACGATATTATCGGACCGCCCTAGTTTAGAACGTAGCAACAACTGACGTGTTCGGTGATTCTTTTGATATAGTAAAGTACAGTGTTTGTTATCGTTTCATGCAAGGGCAAACCTTTGTATCCTCCAAAACGTGGTGGCGCAACTGGCCAGCAAATCTAGCACAAAAGTTTTAAGATATGCCGTTTTTTTCTTTGAAATTCCTAGCAAACTTTTATTACATATGCTACTAGCGATATCATCAGATCTCGGAAGTTAAGCAACCTTGGTATTGGTTAGTATTTGGATAGTAGACGGCCTAGGTATCCAATTGTCGTCGGGTAAAAAAACAACAACAAAAATAGTTGCATTATCTTTAAAATAGTCTAGACTCAATTAGCTAAGCTGAATAGAAAGTAAAAAATGATGAAGCATTTATCTTGAATGTTTTTTTCATTGGCCTGCAGTGCACCTGGCAAGCATAATGGTACATGATTGTGCCGGGATACACAGGTTGAAAAACGTTTGTTCAGTAATCAATAAATTAGTGTAAGCCTTAACATGTACATGCGCTCTTGTAAAAAAAACGACCTAATGCTTATAGTTTGTTTGGGTTAATCCAGTATTTTCAAAGTGAATTTGTCACTATCTTTGAATAAAACGAACATCGTAATAACACCGCAATATAGCTGAACGCCGTTCTGAGAACTTGTGAAATTTGTATTCGCGTTGAAATGTTCGTTCGCTATATTGCACAAATAAATACGTGAAAGCTTCAAACGCGAGGAAAGCACAGAATAAACAAAACGGAAAAAGGAAAGAAGATTGTAAGAAAATGAGACTTCATAAAAAATCAGTTTGAGTACTATTATAACTTGCTAGTCTTGCTACTTCAACTTGCGCCGCCAGCGTCAAAGGTTAGGCGACGTCATTCTTCGTCAAGTGTGGCGTCACGACTTGAAATGACGTCGTGACTTGGGATGACGTCATATTCGGGGTTGTGCTTCTCGCTTCGCGTCAGGCACCTTTAAACACGGGCGTAATACATTTTAAAGTAAAAAAAACTTTAAGTTTAATGCTTAGGCCAGTGTTTTTAACATTTCTCAAGAAATAACTCTCTTCCGTATGCTACAAACCAGTGGTGGTTCTCCACCGGGCGTAAATTATCCCCAAGGAGCAAATCTTAAAGTTTCAAGGGAAGAATTTGAATTTTTTTAAAGAAGTCGTACTTAAGTGTTTTTAAAGTCAATGCTTGTATTAGCTGTACAAAATGTTTTTTCTTTTTTTAAAGGATAACTAGATCAAGATATAGGCATAACTAAAACGTATACAATAATACCAATTTAAACCAAGTAAAGCTTATTTTGGTTAGGGTCGAAATTCGCGTCTTTTATGCATATTGGAGCAAGTTACGAGCAGAGCACAGTTTAAAAACTAAACAGGCGACTTAGTTACGGTTTAAAATATAAAAATACCCAACAAATATATAGCGTTAAGCCTCAGCTTTCCAGTCCATAGGTTGTACCTTATTGATGTGGAAACGATTTACCCCTTAAAGATGTTTTTGCAAATGTCTTGACTTCGACTTAAGTTAATTTCTGAATGACTTGACTGGGACTTGGGCCATTTCAAAATGACACTGTACATACGCCAGGGCTGGTACACAAATCATTGTAATTTATTTTGTAAGAAAATAAAATTTCATTAAAATAATAACACCGGGCAATCCGGGCACGACATTTTCAAATATTTTAAATGATAAGTAACAACATAAACATGTGTGTGTAGACCTATATGGCCCTCACTTTAGTAAGTTACCATTTTAGTCACTAGAAAATACTGCAAATAGTCAATAAGCGCCGTGTCATAAATTATGCATTATGAAGACATATTGGCTGAATTAGCGAGCAAGCCATGTCAATTATTTATCGCTTTTTACGTTGTTAGGTTAATATTCATGGGTCACATTTAGATTTGTTGTGTAAAACGCTAATGTTTGTTTACAGCAGTGGCCGGCAAACTGTGGGTCGCAGAGCCATTTTTAGTTGGTCGTGAGTTACTTTTCAATGGCTTAGTGTTATCATGTAGTTATGGGCCGTGTAATAGCCGTACATTCATTGTATTTTATTTTAAAAGTTCGTGTGGCTAAGAATATAGTTCGTGTGGCTAAGAATATTGTCTCAACGTGGTTAAGACCCATTTGCCAAATGTGGTCATGAGAGCCTGTCGAACTACATTTTTTTCCAACTTTAACTTTATGTAAACGAAGTTTTTCGCGCTTCGCGCGTATATTCTTCGTTTTATAGCTTATACTTTGTTTCACATTATGGCATTGCAGTGTTTTGGGCATCAAGGCGCCGTGTAAAATTTCACCGCCACTGTTTTGTGTAGTGGTTTTAAGTAGAGGGCCTTCAATAGCTCTGAATAGAGTGCTTTGGGCCGCGACAAAAGAGTTTGCCAACCACTGGTTCATAGCATAGTTGTTTTTACATTCAATTGTTGAATAATTTGCTAATAAACGAAACAATTAAAATATTAGGCAAAATAAATAATTAATATTGTAGCTTGGCCTGCCTGATAGCTCACTTTATATTGGTGTACAATTTTTTTTTTCAACTGCAACCTTTAACGGCTGTGTGTGTGTCCATTACGTTTTTCGTTTTTGCACTAATTGTACGCACTAAGTGATGCCTAATGGAATATTGGTTAATAGGGCTGTAGGTAATTGTCAAGAACATTTTGCAATGAGTAATTAGATCAATATGTATGCATATAATATACATATATATATATATATATATATATATATTTCGAATAGCCAATTCCTATAATTAAGGATCAATTACCAGTAGAGGAATTTGGTCATTACATTTCGTGTGTATTACAATATCTTCACAATTGTCAGCGAAAATAGGAAAAAATCCTATACTAACCCATAGTTTTAGCCTATAAGTCTTGCTTAAACGTTCATCTATTTAGCTTTGGTGCGCTAAGTAGTTAAAGGAAATTGAATGTCAATTGCGAAATAACACAAAGCATTCATCCAATAACAACAAGGGTTTCTATAGATTCATTTTTACGTGTCAAGCTAAGCGTAAAGCCTATGTTAAGGGTAACTAAGGGAAAATACCATAGCGCCTTTTACACTAGCTTGTTGCACGTTGATTAATATTAATTTGTTAACGCTTGAATTATATGAAATCGAACTGCTGACGCCATTATACGTCAAAAACTTGCACCTGGCTGGACTGCTTTTGACAACACACTCGTTTAAATATGTGTACTTGGCTTCTTTCTTCTCATTACAAACTTTTTTCTAGCTTAACACCAAATTGAGATCTGGAAAAATATGTAGGTGCTGAAATATTGGAAAATATAACATGTTTTTCTATCGTGCACTGGTCACAAAGAAACTAAATTGAAATTCTGGATTGTGGCATTTGAACTGAACGTCGAATGCAAACTACGTTTTTACCAACAACCCACATTAGCAAATATTTGAGTTATATTTACTCATATTTATATTATTTTGACAGCCGCTAGGTGTTTGAAGAACCTAAACAAATTCGCTAAAAACATCACCAAAAATACAATTTCAATCATACCTTTTGTAAATTTTCGTTTTGAACTGCTCAAATGATGCAAGTATCTATCTATCATTCATTATTTTACAATGAGCTTTAAGTAATTAAATGTTTTTTCTGGTAGAACCCACAACTAGAAGTGTTGTTTAGCTTTCAACAAGAAGACTTAAGATATGTTTACAACATAACCTCCCTAAAAAACCTTAGTTTTTAGACCTTCAGTTTAGAATGTCGTATCTAAGCTGCAACAAAAGGATTTTATACACATCGTTTCTGTGAGAACTTGTATCTAAAACTATGACACAGCTTTGAAATACATTTCACAACTTTGTTAAGCGGAAGCCTTTCAAATAGAAGCTGCTAGATTCCCGAAGGAGCTCTTTGAATACATGTATAGTCACAGGTCAGCCTACACTTATCTGCGTTCACTATAAAGGTTTTAATGAACGATCACAAGCGTCGAACACCTTAACTAAACCGAAAATGAATAACAAAAACTTACCTCGTTGCAAACTCGTAAACAAAGAACGCGGTGAAAGCAACGACTGTGACCAGAACAGGGAACCAGACCCTTACGCTGCCTCCATTTTCTAAAGAACCATCGCCACCATTAAAATCATTAAAAAATGCAGGGGCGGACGTGACAGCTGGCATGTTCACCAACGACTGACAGGTCTCTGTGCTCTGCTTTTGTTGACATGGAGTAATATCGAGCCTCACTACGCTTCTAGCCTTGCTTTTTGTTGATCTAGTGTTGTGAGGACGAAGGCGTCAAGTTACAGTCGTTAAACAAAAGCCAGGCGTGACACGAAAAAGAAAGCTTTGTGTTGTGCGCGGAATGCGTAATAGGCTCGATCCAATCATCTGTACTTAGGGTTTGACCAGTGACGTGCGGTGAGGTTCCTAGATGGTGAGGCTAGTCACGTTTTTCTTTAACAATCACAAAAACGGCATAGTACTAATAAAAAAATAAATAAACTCAAAAACCAATCAGAGATCAAAAACAAAACGACTAAAATTAATATAGCAAACGTATTAATGACTACATCGTTTATGACGTAACAGTGCATGACAATTGAAGGTGTGAAATGCCTGTGATCGACTGTTGTGGTAGGTTACTGCTCATAAAAGCTACAAAACAAATTGTTATTAAGAGTACAATATTTATAAATTTTTGGGTGGCCCTGGAACCCCTGGCTTCGCCTATGACAGCTACACATCTACTCCTTTTTAACAATCTCTTTGAAAGTTGCGTGTTATTTTTTTGTCCAGTCGTTTGATGCAAAAGTTTAAAATTTGCAACAGGTCTGCCTTTATTTATGACTTCAACTTTAGAGCTTTACACTACAAGAAGTCAATGTACACGCACTATGCGGGCATTCAAGCTGGGCGAAGAAAGGTTTCATAGCTATAACGTCATAATTGAGGCATGCCTCAAATCCTAGCTAAATCGTTCATCATGTTTTCCGAGAGAATTAGCGAAAGAAAAAGGCACGCATATAGCAGTACATAGAACTTCTGTGATGTGAAGAGAGGCACAGCTTGGCGCTGCCTCACTTTGCGTATTTCAATGATTTTGACCGCGTGAACGCTTGATATGAATGACACAACAGAAATAGAAGAAAAAATAAAGCACGCTTTAGGTATAGAAACGTAAAATTGGCGGTAGAGATATAACTGATATATCTTTTGCTTGATATATATTTTGCTTTGCCAGATGTTGACAGGTGAGGCAGTGCCTCATCTGCCTCCCCTGACTGCACGTCCCTGTGTTTGACGGGTATTAATAATTTCCAAACAGGAAAAAAGCTTTTTCTACTTTGACCTGATGAAGCACGGTTGTGCGAAAGCTTGTCGAGAATACAATACAATTGTCTTTATTTAGAGCAGTGTTTCTTTAACCTTTGGTAACATGTCGAACCCTTATGTTATTCTGCAAGCTTTCGTCGAACCCCAAATTTTCGCTCAGTATTCGTTTCTTCCTCCTAGCAACTGAAACTGGGCATATTTAAATTATAAACTTGCATATATATAGGTTAAATGAGCCAAACTTTCAATTTATAACGTTACATGAAACCTTGGCACATAAAAGAGATTCGAATTTAGCTTGAAATAACAGCATTTAGGTTTCAGAGGACGTTCTCCCCGAACCTTTGAAACAGCTGCGTTGAACCCCAAGGGTTCGATCGAACCCTGGTTAAGAACCACTGATTTAGAGCCACCTGATTACCCTATTTATAATTAAACAAATACGACTATTTACAAATATTGGTAATAATTTTCAGTATCCGGATATGTGTACTTTAACCTAGATATGTGTACTTTAACCTTGATCTTTTGCAATTTACCTACCTAGACGACCAGAAAACAAATATCAATACATGCCGTATAATTTTTTTCTACTTACCTCCTGCTATAACCCTATCCTGTCAACACAAGAATACTAGAATACTTTTTTACCAGTAATGAAATCAATACTACTTTAATCAAATTCCCAAAAATAAAAACATCAGTAAATAGGACTGGAAAGAAAGTCTTGATATTACGCAAAAAGATCACGCCGAGTCATACTAATAGCATACTTTTGGCGGCATAAAAAGGTTATGTTTAATGTCAGCTGTTTTGGTGTTTCGTGTATTATATCTTGTAAATATGGCTGCATTACCTTGGTTCATTGGATCAATAAATTGGTTACTTGGTTCACCAACCTTCTGTTAAGAAAATGAAAAATTAGTTTTACATTTATCGTTGAAAAATCTAAAGGACATACAGTGTTAAATATTTTTAAGGTGAAATTTTATCTTATTCACCATTTTTGCTGAAAAACTTAATCTGTCTGTGGCAGCTACAGTCGCAGCGGAACAAAAAGAAAAAAAAAGCAAGGACGTCATCTTACACGTGCTCACGCACCACGCACACACGCACGCACGGCGGCAAGTGACACTGACGCAATGACGTTACTTATCGATTCTCGCTGTGCATGGGGAATCCCCATAAACGCTAGACGCGTCGCGTTAAGACCAAGGGTCAACAAGAGCGTTTTCACCACGATTCAAGCTCGCGCGTCGGTAGATTTAATATTTATTTCTTGGGAAGGGGTTGCGCTTTTTTTTAAATATTGTTAGCTTAAAAGATATCCTTCGTCTTTATTTTAATCAGTTTTAAACTTATGGATTAGCTTTTACATATAAGTGAACTTACTTTATAGCAAAATTGAAACAATCCGCCTTAAGACGTAATTTTGCTTTCCTAATTCGATTAAGATTCTAATTGACTATAATTGAATTGTTTATGTGTGAGCCTAATACACTAAAATTGGAACATCGCGTAGGTTTTTGAAAACTGAAAAGGGAGTTACGACAACAAAAGGTTGGGTACTACTGGTATCGGGAATTAATTTTGAATGATTATTAATTAATCTCTTTTTTTTTACTTTTTACAGGTTTAATTTAAAACAAATTTAATATCAAACCACTTGCAAATCCCCTTTATTAAAATGTCCTTCATATAGGTTATCTTTAGATTTAAGATTCTGGATGAAACGAAGTTTATTGTGCTGATATTCGCTACCTAGCGCCGCTAGTGGCACTTGCATTCTGCAAAGACGGTTTCTGTGTCAGTCGAAGTCCACGAATGTTTCCTTTATCAAAATAAAAGTGACTGTATTGAACCATTTTGTTTCTGCATGCAAAATTATGCTTTTACCATTTCTACTGTGGGTGCTTTTAGCATACTTACCTGACGGTGGTCTTTAACCGGATCCCTGTGGGGTTTGTGTCCTGGCATTTTTTTTCTCGAGTAAAACCGTTTTTTTGGCCAGTATAAATTCTGCAGAACGATTTGTGCGTTTTCAAACAGGCCCACCCATTATACTATAAAAATAAAAGTTAATCAACTGTGTGTGTTTTGTTTATTTTAAAGCACTTTTCCAAACTTCGTTAGGTACTCCGCAAAATTTTTAGTGCCTCAAAAAAGGCTAAAAATACTGGCATATCGGGAATGGCTTACTCTACTTATTTAGAATTGTGTTGACACACTTGTAATATTACAAAGCGGTTGAGTATTGTTTTCATTGTTACAACGTAATGTTTAAAACTACATTTTTTAAATACATTCGAATCTATAAAAGCTAGCGCATAGCGCTATATACCGTATCCAATGTAAGTTACGTAAAATTAACTTCGTGGAAAACTAACTGCTCTCTCGTGAAAGTTAATATTTGCACGCAAATATGTAAAGTGCTCTACAAAATACTGTGTTGCGATTGAAGCAGAACCATTGGTAGCGCAGCCGCTTTCAGTCTGTGAATTACTGCTCAGCTGACGCATATATAAACAAGTAAAACCAGAAGATGTTTGGTTAAAATGGTTTTTAATTAACATTTGTCTAACTGAGTACTTTTGGTTCATATTTGTACTCAAACCATTGTTAGCATTGTTTTGCCTGTAATCGGTACTCGAGATGAACATATGTGGCAAGCATAACTAGAACAGTTTTAAAGCAAAATATTGGTTTAAATATCTTTTTAAATAAAAATGTACTTTGTCTAATGTGTTTGTAAAGTGACATATATTTTAACTGAGTTTATTTCATTTTCAGACTAACTGTGCGAAATATTGTTAAGTAAGGTAAAATCACGATATGTTTGCAGGGTGCATTACATTAAAATACTGTCTGACATAAAATCCTGTTTACAAGGATTAAATGTTTTTAAACCTAAACCATTCCTGTTTCCAAACAAAAAAGAGCGGATCTGAGAAAATATAAAATCAATTTGTTTCTCATCTGATTTGTTGCAATTAAGGTCTATATAGCGATAAAAACTTTCAACTAATCTCACCAGGAAAGTCTACATTTTCGATTTTCAAAATTCAGGGTCATTCCATGTAATATCGTACGATCTAGTTACTGTTTTCAGTTATTTAACTAAATGCTTTGCGCTATCTTCAAACACTATACAATGCAAGTGTAACTGATCAATGCATCGGTGGTTAAATATATGCATTTATATGTGATTCGTTAACTTTTGCCATTACTAGCCAATCCCATTTTCTTTGCAGGGAGTAAATCAACAACAGCATGACTGGACCAGGTTTGGTGTTCTTTGGATGTTTGTGTCTAACCTCTAACCTTAGCTCTTCCTACGTCGACCCACCAGCAAACTACATCAGGCGATTACATGTTTTGCAAACCAATCAGCACTTTCTTCGAGACAACCAATACCGGGTTTTCAGACGCCGGGACCAATTCCTCTAAGGGTAGAGGCCCACAAGGCCCCCCTGGGAAGCGAGGGGCCAGGGGCATACCTGGACCAGTAGGACCGCCTGGAACCGTAGGACCGCCCGGGCCCGTAGGACCGCCTGGCCCAGTTGGCCCTGCCGCTTCTATCGATTGGGAAGAAATAGAAAGACGAATGAAAGCAAAAATTGAAGGTGTAGTAATACTGTAGTAAAATGCTTTTGATTGAAATAAAGTTTCGTCGGCAATTTACATGCATTATATTTCTTGGGGTGTATGTTTTCTTCTTCATTCAATCAAAGTAAAACAATAGTAGTAAATTTCTGCTAATTGAAACAAATTTATTTAATCAGCTTATGACCCGGCCGCTCTAATCGATTGGAACAAAATCGAGAGACTAATGACTGCAAAAATTAAAGTCTATGCTTAACTATTTATGTATTTACAAATTATATCAAGTAACAGAACAGTTTTGCACAAAAGATACGAAACTCTTTGTCCACTCAAAAATAATAAACAATTTACTGATATGTCAGTCAATTTGTCAAACCATTTTTTGTTTCGACAAAAGTAGAGCGAAAATTAAAAAAAGGACTATCCATGCTCATGTAAAAAATGTTGAGCTTTAACCTATGCAATTTGTACCTTATTGTTACCTTTAACAGCTTGAGAAGTGCACCGCTTCGAACAAAATCAGTCAGCAAGGTCTAAAAACTTTTAATTTAAATATGCGTTTCGCCATATAAATAAATGGCATCATTTGTTTATCTTATTCAAACAGAATTTTGTTCTGTTTGAGGGCGATATTCTGTTGTGCAAACACATATTAAGCTTGTTAACGATAAAATTAATAAATAGGTTTCCTATAATAATACTTGTATGATTTTCCTTAACGATCCTTGTAACGTTACGAGACTTTGTTCGACTTCGGCCCCAGCCTTACTACTGACTGCGATCTGTGGCCAACGCCAACGGTAAACCGTTATCCTTTGATACACTCTAGCGCCGCCTGCAGCCTGTAACAATATCCACGAGGGGCGCTAAAGTGTCAGAAACGCATTGAACCTAAATCGTTGGTTATATCCGTTCGATAAGTGCGCAATACACGTACTGCATTACTGTATGAACAAACTTGAAAACAATCTCTTTTTGGAAAGCTAAGAATTTGATCAGAACAAATTAACAAGTGCATAGGGTTTTAAAAAATGTCATTTACAACACAGCTTGGTTTACTTTTTAAAAAATCTGTACTAACAAGGTTTTGTGATGCAAGATTATTTTCAAACGCTTTGTAAGAGTCAATGATGCTTAAATCTTAATAAATCTAACTATGTGTTACACAATCCTAAGGTTACTTTTAAATTGATCCATATTCACAGGGTTTTAAGATACAAATATGTATAAATGATGCTTGAATATTATTAAGAACGCCTAAGCTGTAGCGGGGTTGTTTTCAACGGATCTTGCTTCTGGCTTCCAAGAACCGTGGTTTCTGGGAAGGAACTCGGCGGCAAATCAGCGGCGGAGAGGCTCTGTAGGTTCCACGACGCTTCTCTGGTCGATATTAGCAGCCGACAAATGTACAACAAGCTCTACAAATACATTCAAAATGCCGGGACGACTTACATCGATTTGCCAAACTTAGACTGGGCAAACGTTTGGCTGGCGACCACTTACCAGGTATGGATGCTGCATGCGCTCAACACGTGTGTATATCGGGTTTTCTTCTGTGTGTGCTGGTGCTTTAGTATGAGTGTATTTGTGTTTGCTATTGTGTGTGTGTGTGTGTAGGGTGAGGCGTGTGTTGCCGTATGTTTGTGATTTGTGTATATGAGTGTTAGGTTTTCTTATACGTGTGCTGGTGATTGAGAGTGTCTGACTGTCTGTGTGGTTGTGGGTCGGTATGCTTCTGTGAGTGGGGGGATGTATGTGTGTATGTATATTGTTGTCTGTGTGTTATTGTTTGAAAGTAAGTGTTCTGTGAGTTTGTACTTGTGTGTGCACGAGTGGTTTTGTGCGTTAGTGTGTGTTTCTGTAGTGCTTTGTTTGTGTAACCTTGTGAATGTGTTAGTTTGTGATATTCAGTGTGTCTTTGAGTTTGTGCTTGTATGTGCTTCTAAATGTGTATAACATTTTAGAGTTTGGTAAGTTTGTGTGTATGTGGGTGTGTGTGTGTGTTTCTGTGCGCGCGTGTGTGTAGTAGTGTGTATAGCATTTCCGGGTTTGGTGAGTTCGCGAGAGTGGTTATACGTGGTATGTGATGTGCTTCAAATCATTACGGTCAAGTGCAAATTACTATTCATCATTCCCTTTTATTTCCATGTAATTATAGATAAAGCAACTTTTAGTGGTTATTTTACCTCTCAGAATGAAAACCTGCAAAGTTCCAGAGGCGGCGAACTGTATGTCAAATGGTACAGTGGATATCCGAAGACAAGCCGAAAACGACCCGGTATTGTGTGGCAAGTAGGGACAGATTCAACCAAACAGCTCTCGGAAACCGGCTACTACAACACGGCAGAAAAGGAAGCTTACGGAATCGCTTTATGTGGCAAAGAATTGTAAACGTTTAAAGGGAATTGAGTTAGTGAACGAAACAGATCTCATCATATGTATATTGCAGTTAAATGTTCTGGTAATGTTGAATTTAAGTTTTGTGATGTTTTGAACTAGCTTGTTCTATGTTTTCAATATTTTGTTCTATGTCCAATGTAATTACTGAGGTTTATTACAAAATTGGGTTCGTGCTATGCATTATCGCACTATTGCAACATTTTGACATTTGTTCGAATATTTTAAAATTAAAGTTGCACAGTATAGTTTCATGCTTGCAGCTAGGTGATGATAAAGAGCAAAATACTAGCTTATTAGAACCAGGTCGATCGACATAATGACTACAAATTAGCATAATACAGACTGTTTCTGCCATGATTTAAGACAGCCCTTCAAAACGTTAATAAAATATTCCAGGTTATATGCGAAATGTCCACCATATGGTTTGTGTTAGAAGTGTCTCATACATCAATCCGACAACAAATAACTTCCTATGGTAAGATATGCCAAATTAGCATAGTTGAAACGCTTTACCATTGTTGAAATACTTTGCTACAGCTTTAAAAAGTTTAGTAGCCTTTAAATGCTGTTTATGCTGTTATAAAATACATGTAAAAACCAGTCCACAAAAATATGGGTGGCTAAATTTTTACCGGACATTTTAATTGTAAGTGCATGTTTCAGTTGTTTGTAATGTAAAGTGTTGTTGCCGAGTGAAATGTCTATTAGCTATCGTGCAAAATTAGACGTATAAAATAAACAAAACAAAAATCGAAGCAACATGAACACAAGCGAGATCAGCTAGACTGGAGGACCCAGACAAATGTTTATGTCAGAATGCCAAGGTGCGGGTTTGACTTTTAAGACTCCAGAAAAATCGTAATAAAGGTATTATAAAATAGGGATTTACCTTTGATCAATAGCTCGCGGCCTTTTGTTGGTCACGAATCCACTTTCAAAGTACTATTAGGATTGTGTTCAACATGGACCCTATAACTAATAATTTGCAAAACTATATGCCTACATTGGTAAATACCAGCTAACTTTAAATGCCATTTTGTGACAAAATTAAACTAAAAAAAATGCTAAAATACTATTACATTCAAGAAAAAAATACATTCAAAATGTCCCCTTTCTTAAAAAAGATCTGTTAATTTTTAGTGCTCTCGCCCGCTTTACAAAAACTTGGGTTTTCCTTACTGGAATAATGCACACAATATTAAAAACTCGTAAACTGACAATAGTGGAAGCAGGGGTAATAAAATCTCTGTTCTCAGAACATTTATTTTTGGACGTTTACCCAGTTAGAGAAAGATAACTCAAGATACACGCGCTTTAAATCGTCCCTACAGTCAATATGTGATCTGACGACATACCAACTCGTAACATTTAATCTTTTCTAATTTCTGAGTCAAAAAGATTCAAGGCACAAGGATAGCGTTTTAAATGGAGCTTGGATTTTCAAGCAGCTCATCGTATATGAAAAGAAGAAATGTAAGGGATTTCAACACGGTAAAACAGTAGTGTATACTAAAAGAAAGCATTTCATACAAGCTGTTCATTATTAGGTTGCATAATTTTATTAAGATTGAGGACTTTGCCTTATTAAATGTTGAAAACAGAAACTTGCAATTTAATTAGTCCAATAATATTGCATCGAAGTCGATACTGGAAATCAGGTCGAAGTATTGCAACTCGCACATACTAAAGTGAAAAAACAGCATTTCTATCATAGTCATAGTAATCAACGAACAATTGTTCAATAGAAAACATTAAGTTTACGAGTGAACGCTACCTACTACCTTACTAGTCCTCTATTAACAAATTTACAATTGATTTACGATTGTCCGAATTTCCCTTTCGACGGTATTTGTTGTTTGTAAGGTGAAAGAAACCCTCCACATTCCAACGCAGTTTTTTAGTGCATTTGTTTTTCTGAAGAAGGTGCTTAAAAGCCGGTATATACACGAATCAACTCGTGTATTGGTTAGATAGCTAAGTGCAGAAAAAGAAACTTCAATTTTACAGTTCCTGTCTCAATTGTTTTGGCATGTTTCGTAAACCCTTGACAAATCATGACTTTTAACTTCTTGCTATTCACATCGCAGGCCAAGTGTAAGGTTTAAGCGAAATACAGTCGGTATTTAAACAAGGGTTCTGCATTGCGGTCGCAAAGCGTTACCTGATACAAGGTTAAATTCACCAAACAGTTTGTTTGCCTTTTCCACGCACTGCCAGTGAACCATAAAAAGGGGGTTGGGAAGTCTGCAAAGTGGAGTAAAGGAGACAACGGGTCACAGAGTCGGCGCTATTGTACCGAAATCAGTTAGGACCAGGGTTTTAAGACTTAAGTCAGTGACTTGACCTTGGTGCACTCAAGTCACTGATTTCAAATGGCATAACTACACTTAAGTCTTGTGGAAAAATGACTCAAGTTGAAATAAAGTGTTTTCATTAAGTTTTTTTTATAAAGTTATGTTATTCATCCTAAGTTTTGCACGTAAACCATTTTATTTGGAATATGTGTTTGGTTTTTGTTAATTTTTTAGTAGAGGTATTGCCGTAATAAATCGAACTAATATACCAATGTTAACAGTTTAACGTTTAATTTTTTGACAAGGACTTGGCTTGAAACTGACTGACTCTAATTATGACTTGTCTGGGACTTGACTTGTCATTCATTCAAAATGACTTGACTTAGGCTTAAATTACTTCAAAAAGATTTTTACAACACTTGTTAGGACCACAAGAATTTAATCGCAATAAAGGTTTCGGCCAATAGAACAACAAGCCTGGGGTGAGATTAGAACTCACGACCTCAGTCAACCATTATACTAGCTAAGGTTACCATGTCAGGTTTAACTACACTAAATCTACAAATTACAATGTTTTTATTTTAAGTCATCCGATTTGTTCGTTAGATAACCGAAATCATTCAGCCGGGTGATTTAATTGCACGAAATACTTATGTTCCTAATGCAACCTGTGGTGAAACAAATCACGAGGATTAATGGGTTGCAAAATATAGAATTGCCAAGTTGAGGTAAAGGAGGTTAGGAAAATGTTTGTGAAAGATTTTTTTGGCTAGAGATGCACGTAGCACACATAGTGTTGGGTTGCACGCACAACTGACATTACACAAGATAATTTGTCTTACCCTAATGAGTCTTTGTGTGAAATCGATATCAAAGAAGGCGTGCAGTTAAAAGGCAGAGGACATGGCCTTTTAGTTATTTGAAGAACATAAATATACTATCGAAGCTACCGAAAGGTTTGGTGGTTTGTTAGATAAATAACAATATTTTAACGTGCTGCCCAGCAACTTACGACCACCTACGCCAACTAAACGAATCGAGGTACAAGATTTTCGTTAATCGAGTTTTACTGTACTAACACGAATAAATTAACACACTCGATAAAACAACAAAATAAGAAAAAAAAAGAAAAATGTGAGCTATAGTTCAGCCATCCACTCAAACCCCGAATTCCCCATTTCTAGTTTTGTTTCACCTTCAACATTCCACATTCCGTACTGTCTATACGCTTCTATAAACACTCATCCATACAGAAATGCCTATACAGCAGCCAATAAGGTTCCTATACAGTTCCCGCAGTGTTGACATAATCCGGATATTTTCGCGTAATTTCGCACTATACTTCAGCTAACCTTGAGGCAGGCGGATCAATCAACAAGCAGTAGAATAACTGGCGTTAAGTTACGCCAATGGTAGGGTGCATATGTTGAGAATAACGATGCAAAAAAAGTGCCTCTTAACCGTGCTAAAGCATCCGAGGTTTAAGTTATTACAGGCCGATCGAATTCAGTGGAGCGCAAACGCACATTGCTGTTGAAAGTTGAATTTAACAACAGACGAGGCAAAGATCACTTTGTACCGGGATATATGTATGTATACATACACCTGTGGAAGATAAGAGCCTAGCTAAATCCAGCATTAAACAGATAAATTTGCACGTGTTTTTAAAGTTAGTCTAACCAAAGTAAAGTTCAGTTCATACTAATATATATATATATATATATATATATATGCCAGGAAAATATTTAAACTTTAGTTTGAACTTTAGCGTCAAACAGAAAAAAACGAATTACATACCAGATTAAGAATTTTATGTATAAACGTTGTATATGCCAGATTAAGACTTAAATTTGGTATACATTTAGCGCGAAACAGATAAAAACGTAATGTATGCCATTTTAAAACTTAAATAGGTAAACAACCCAGCTTTCAACAAATAAAAAAATGAAAATATACCAGTTTAAGACTTGAATTTAATAAATGTAAGTGTTAAGTTGTGAAATCAGAAATATATTGAATGCTTTCAGCCTTGTGTATCGGTTGAGAGGATTGCTATTTAGTTGGACTTTCAGTTAGAAGAATAAATACTGTTTATAGGTTGTTTCTGCGTAGCTGGATTTTTTACAACTCTTTTGTAAACGCATCTCAGCGAAATACACTTGTAAAAGAGGCCAGGATATTTTTTGACAGCGACACAATCAGATTTTTGCCAGCTAAAGAGTTTACCAATTAAAGTTAAAATAACTGGTTATTATGGAGTTTTTGCTTTCCTTATCAGGCAACTTATAACCAAGTCAGAGTGTTTTGTCTGCAGTTCAAAGAACTCGCTCGATTTATATGTTTTGCATTTCCCTTTCAGGCTACTGTTTAAGTAAACAAAATCTAAAGTTCAATATTCGTTTTCTATGCCTTGTTAGTTCAACAAGAAACCGAATAAAGCTCCGAATTCGGATCAGGGCGAATCGGATCTGAACTTCCAGTCATCTGACAGACTTCTCTTAGGCATGCTACAAACCAGGTAGGCATGTGATTCCATATTTGTAAACTAGCTGTAAATAGTGTACAGAGTTCAGCATCGCCTTACTGCGTGTTTGTTTAATAAACAAATCTGAAGTGTGTAATGCCAAAGGGCATATATAAGAACTCCGTACTCAGGTATTGTCAAGCCTTGTTCGTAACATATTTACGATACTCTTTCAAATAAGAAACTGATGATTTTATAAACAAATACTTTATTGTAAACAGAGTATTGGCCTTATTGAATGGTGCCTAAATATTTGTTGTTCTATTTCATGGGTGTGTTGATTGTTTAGCCCTCAGCGTTTTAACTATTTGATCAACTTTAACGATTATTAGAAGACATTCAAATATGTTCCTTTGGTGCATATAAGTAAGAGCGTTCTGTTTTAGATGTAAGTTTAACCCATAAGAATTATTCTAGCGAATTCTTATACCCTAGCGAATTTCTATATTGAGAAAAGCCGCAAAATACAAGTTTCAAATTAAACTTGTTGAAGAAATTAAAAATCGCGATTTTCAACAGCAAACCAAATGCTATTACGCCTATGCCGCAGACATATATGGTATCGAATGCGCTTATCCGATTTCCTTCGTTTAATAATCCCATCAGATCGTGAGTAAACATAGAAGCGTTTTGTTAAGATTAAGAGGTGTGACTCTATTAAGTCACAACAGGCGAAATATAAAACAGCACTTCAGCCTACATTTTTGCTGCAGTACAGCTGGACGCATATTTAAGGCATTCGAGTAAATCTCGCAGTTTAAACAACTCAGTAATCAAACTTGGTAAAAAGTTTGTTTAAACTTTTTGAACAAATAACTTCTATGATAACGCTTAGGAATGCTACCTAATGACACCGAACGCTTATATAATGATTAATATTATGCATGAAAGCAGCAGTTTTTATATTATTTGATATAAAACCTAGAGTTTAACGTTATTTTTCACCTTTTGGGTTTTCCTTGTTTACATATAGGCATTACGGAGATATCGTCCTCAGAAACCTACTAAGTTCCTTGAAAATATAACCTATAAAAAATCTCAGGCAAGATTTAACCAAGACTGAAATGTAGAACATGCCGTATTGATGGGCAAAATTTCCCGCCATCGGTTTTAAGTTCAATAAAAAGACACACAAAGTTATGTTTGGATATAGTGTTTTCAAATAAAACTACCAGTGCCGGTAACGTGTTAAAAATAGCATTTACTTCAAATATTCTCAGAATAAACTGCGTTTAGTCAGGCGAGTATATAAGATTCGCCAATAGCATTACGCACCTGATTGCGAAGTCCACAAAATCTGTAGAATTTTAATCCACATTGTTGCTTATGCTGCTGTGTATTAAGATGCCTCCGTGTTTCGACAATACTGGATTAAGGCAAAGGCGGGAAATCCTGGCTTACACAAATGTCCGGACTTGACTTGCGTGAATTTTATGGTTGTGGTTAAGTGCTACACTTTGTGTTCATTTATTTAGCGATATTGGATACGTTAGAAAGCGAAATAGGACCGATAGAAGTTTAGAACCCACAAAATGTTTATACTTTGGTACAATTTAAAAAACAACGTGCAAAGGTAATGTTTCTAAGTTAATTTAGGTTGGATAATTATACTAGTTACCTTCCATTTGCAAATTTATCGGATATATATTTGGGGATTACAATTAAAGCAATGCTTGTTAGCGTTAGTACAGGGGTTCTTAAACTGGGGTCCACGGACCCCTTAGGGGTCCGTGAACTAGTTTTAGGGAATCCGCTAAGATCAAATTGAAATATTGGTATATAGCTAGGAAGTAATCAATTTTTCTAAGGAAAGAGTTTATTTAAAAAAAAAAAAAACGTTTTTGCACTGAATGTCTCTATTTCTATTTTTCTTTTCACATTTCGTGAACCGAAAACTGCGGATTCTACTGTCTATTTGTATTGTGTCATTTTATTAAATTTCTTGCTTACCGTGGTCCACGTGAAGCAAAAACAAATTTGGGGGGTCCGCGGTGAAAAAAGTTTAAGAACCCCCGCGTTAGTAGGCTATATTCATATATTTTGGGATATCCTATAATATCTGATCACAGCCGATATCCGATGCCAGGTGATAGTATCGGTACTCGTCACTGCCATGGTTATATTGCTTTCGATCCTATAAGAAATTTATAGAGTCATTTGTAGGTTTCTTGCGATCCATCGCAGTGTATTTTACCTTAAAAGGTTTATTTCTTAAAATTTAGTAACTAACAGTAAATTATAACTATGGATTTCTAACGATAGCAATCAAATACTGATTATCAGACTGTTTGACATGACTTCCGAATGTTTCAGATTAATAATTAATATATATATTTTTTTTCATTTAGCTATAGAAGTAATATAGTATCGGACAGAAGTATTTTGATAAATGACCAAGCATCGGAATAAAACTATATATATGTGCTTGGAAAAGATATATTTCTTGTTTAACGGAAACTACCTCACGCTAAAGCGAATTTTCATTATCAACTCGAAAAACATTACATTTGCACGTTTCAATATTATGGCCATAGTGAATTTGCTATGGGATCGCTCGGCTTTTCCCTAAAATTTAGGTCTTCAATAAAAATACCAAAGTTATAATGTTTAATAAAATCGACATTGTGTTGTTCATTAACGTTTCGGCAATACCTTATGTTATATCACCAGTCTAATAATTCAAGTAAATTCAAGTAATTTGAATTGTTACACTGATGATGGAATGAAATGTTGCCAAAACGTTTGTAAACATCAAAATTTCGATTTTATTAAACTTCGGGTATTGTTATGGAATAAATACAAAGCATCAGAAATCCCCATTCATTAGCCTAAACCTAAAGCATCTGTAAGAAATGCCAGCCCGAGGCCGCCAAGTTGCGGCAGCACTAAGAGGTGTGTCACGTCATAATGAGGTGTGTCGCGTCATAATCAGCTGTGTTGCGTCATAATCCGATCGGGAGGATGTAGCGTGGTTTGCCGAAATGCGATTTAAGTGATTTTCCGGAAATCTTGGACGGAATGGCTGGCTGCAATTAACTGTCAATCAATCGATTGCCTTCGAATATCGGTTGGTTAAGTTAAAGTAACTAATTCCTTCAAAAATGAGCCCAGCAGCAAATGTATATGCTGTATTATGGATAACAATGGCAAACTTAAATTATAAATTGCAGATATAGCAATATACGGGGCAACATTACCGAGAAATATTTCTGTAAGTAATTACCTTTTTGGTATTTCATTGCACAACCAATTTACAGAAGATAGCCCCCCTGAACCCCCTCTAAACAAATTTCAACATTATTATATAAAACCTGTGTGTCTTGTGTTGTGTGTGTAAAAAGTATCGTCTGTTTTTACAAATAACAAATTAGTTTTTAAACAAAAGGTAAAATAGTCCATAAATACAATTAGATCTTATTACATTTGAAAATCGAACATAAATCAGTAGCAGTGCATATTTGTTAAATCAGTAAGCTGTTTAATTGTGTCTATAAGTCCAGTTATAAAGGTGGAAATGACCTTGAGATAGACGTAACAATCACTATAGTTCCATTGTACACTTTTCGTGGGATGATCTGCAATTAAAATAAAAGGTAATTTGCGATATTGAATTACAAGATTGCACCAGTGCCCAATACATAATTATATCAATATGGTCAATGTAGCCCAATTCGTCAAGGGACTTTTCAGGGTGTGACCTTGAATTGCACAGCTGCTGTGGAAATTATTATAACCAATTAAAATTGCCGGCGCTGGCATTGCGCGGTAGAGCAATTATATGGAGCAAATCCTTGGATAAATCCCTTTAGGTAAGACCACGTTACATTTAACATCGGTTTTTAAACAAATGAATTTGCTTGTAACTCTAATTCTTGATTGCTCTGCTAAATACCAAGTTCTGGCTATAGTAATAGCTTTTTGGCCTTCTATCCACTTTTGCAATGCACTTTAAGCCATCATTCGATTTAAAGTAATAATTTCGTGTTTATGGTTTCTTTACAGATAAGAATTAAAAAATCTTCTATATAGGCCTATAATTTTCTCTGTTTTTGTTTCATTTTTTTCGACACTGTATTCAAACGATGGTGAAATAAAGAAAATCACGATAAATATTTGCAAAATTAACCAAATCTCCTAATAAACAGTATTACAGATTGAAACACAATACAGGGGGAGTTTTCCTCTTAATTTAAAAACCTAATGAAAATTCAAAAAACATATAAAGTTACGACACTCGATAAAGTAGAAAATATGTCTGTGGAGCCTATTGATTAGAGGTTTTAGTTATTGGTATAAAACACAAAATCAAAGCCCATAAGTAACATTTTATGTCCGTTTAAAAAAAACTCTTTATTTGTTTATAAAGGAGGCTTCAAATAATTAAAAAGTAACGTAAATAAAATGTTACTTTTAGTACTTCGATATGGGCTTTAATATTTGTTCTTATACGTGTAAAAAATGTTAAGTTTCTAGGTTTAAAACCTTGCAAGCGTTCAACGCAATTTAAAAAATGGTAAAATGTGTAGCAGTAATAAGCACATTAAGATACACTGCATCTTGCGATAACATCAACGTTTTGCTATTTATAAAGCTGTAAGGAGACTTAAAATGATAGTCATTCCAAACAGGACAAAATCTCCTGTCGTGGTTTGAAAGAAAAGCTTTCGTTTTCGGTCTCAGCTGCTCAAATGTTGAAATAATCGCTCGCAGAAAAGTTCACGATGAGAAATATTAGCAGCTTGTCCCGACCGCTTCAAGATTTAGTTAGTTACCTTGTGTTCATTGCAGTCATAGCCAGTTTGCCCTCTAAGATAATTTTGAGGATTTAGTCAGCTATACCTTGTGTCTATTAATGTCACAACTCAATTTAATTTGTTCAAAGTAAATTGGTATAGTTACAATTCCGTTAACCGATACCCGATATTTTGGACATAAACTATCGCCCGATCCGATAACAAATGACGTCATTACTACTCTGAAACAAACTAAATAGATGAAATTGAAACGTTCAAAGCTAAATTTTTTTTTTTTTAATTTTTTTTTTTTCGTTCAAAGCTAATATTTTTTTTTTGAGTATTAGGCCCAATTTTGCTTTTAAGAAGTTCAGTTACCTTTTATTTGCTAATCTATAATTGTTTAACAATTTTACCTTTCAAAGTGAAAATCGTTGCGTTGTATCGCAAATAATGGCTGAAATACTTATATAAATTTGGTATCGGATCGGCAGCGATACCAGCCTAGTATCGGACGAGTACCGATACTAAAACCTGGTATCGGGTATCGGCTACGATCTGATATTAGCGTACAACCCTAGTTAAAACTATACGGTAAAAAAAAATCCGGAAAAAAAAAATCGTAAAATAAGCAGTCATAACTATTGGTGATTGAAGTTCTATACTTAAAAACTAATAATGTTTACCACTGCTTATAAAGCTATTTCAAAATGGTAAGATTTATACGCCATGTAACAAAGCCAATGATAAAGTTAATCAAACAGCTTTAAAAAATTGACAAAGTTATAAAAATTTCCAGAGGTGTTGCAAAAGTTCATTCCCCAAGTTCGTAAGACCTATACGCTAAGTAAAAAGCCAATGTTAAATTTGGTTAAACTATAGGAAAATTAAAAAAGTTATGACATATATAGAAATAAAATCCTTGCACATGTTTAGAAAAGTCATGCAAAAAACTAAAATAGCCTTGTATAATCTAAAAAGTTGAGCAAAATTGAAAATTACATGCAAAAAAACACTATTGGCGCCGGTATCTAAGATTGCAAGCGTTTTTGGCATTGTGTTCAGGTTTAAGTTAAAAGCCGCTCTTTGGCGTCCATTTAAATACCGACAAAAAATGGCGGCAAAATACAACTATCGAAACCTCACAAAACGTTATGTTCAAAGATTGCGTCATAACGTTATTTCAAATAATTTAGTTTCTTTTAACAAAGTTATTCCATTTTTTAGGTCAAACACTAGGATTTCCATTAAGCCTCCATGGAACTGAATAATACTAAAACTAGTTTCATTGAGTCAAGTTTAAGAACCCCTGTTATAAAGCCAAGTAACACGTATAGGTCAACAGAAAATTGTTTTGCGTCGCCCTCAGACGGCAAGTTTTTTTCAATATGACGTCATAAAATGGAAAGACTAACAAAACCTGCTGTTGCGGTCCAACAAATGTGAAACTGAAATAAGGTCTAAATATATTTATGCAGAAAACGCCAAAGCGTGTTTTAAATTAAACTTTTTTCTTAGTGAAAATTTATTCTATTTTTTTTAATTATACATTAAAAAATAATTCGACTTTAGACCTTCGACCGTACTTCGAAGGGGCTCATGGACCTCAGTTAAGGAAAGCCTGGCTCGAATTTTGATTTATAGTCGGTTGGTATTTTAACCTTCTTGTGCGGTTGGATCTTATTGGAATTAGTTTAATCTCCAGCGATTTATCCAACGATTTACATTCTTTAGTTTGACCTGACAAATTGAAGAGCCGTTTATGCGCCAGTTAAGTTATAAAGGTATAAACTAAAATTGGTAAGCTCGTTGGATTAAAAACAATAGTTTAACTAAAAAATAACAAATACTCACTTAAATCAAGCCAAGTTATTTGAAAACAGTTACTTGACTGCAATTAAACAAGTCATTGGCTTAAGTCAATACCAATTGCTTATACTTTCGCTCAGTAGTTTGGTATCGGCAAAAAAGGTTGCAAAACACTGACCTGAACACTTGTAAGCCATACATCCGCCAAAAGCTTCGCCATAAAATGCCCCTTGCACATGCTAAACAAGCAACAACTGAAACCGGGATTAAACTGGATCAAATGTGCTCGAAAATCCCCAACGAATTGAAGTAGAAAACGCGATTGCGACTTATTCAGGTTGCTAAAGTGACTCGGAGAGTCCCATTGGGTTAACCCGCAAGGAATTTGCTGATTTTTTGTATTTTTCGGGTTGCTTGCTTTTCGGTAAACTGGTTGGAATGCTTCTGACCCGAGCGGGGATTTGAAGAGAGTTTAAAACGAATCTGTTTTGCGAGATGGATTAAACCAGGGGTTCCTAAACTTTTTTTACCGCTGACCCCTAACATTTTTTTTTGCTTTGCATGGACCCCGGTAGACAAGAAATGCTCCAAAATGACGTCATAAATTGACGTCACAAAACAAATAGACTTCATGACTCTATTATTTCGGTCCGAAAAATGTGAAAGTTCTAACTCTACATTCAGTCCAAAACCATTCCATTTTTAATTAAAGTGTTTTCTTTTAAAAAATAATTACTTAAGTATACACTAGTTTTTTAACTAGGCCTTCATGGACCCCCTAAAACTAGTTCACGGACCCCCAGGGGGCCAATGGACCCCAGTTTAAGAACCCCTGGATTAGACAGACCCTTCAAAAAACATTTTCTAATTAAAACATCCAAGGTGTATAAACAAAAGAAAAGCCACGACGAGTTATTTTTGTTAGCATTACGTCGGGCGAAAATGGGTTTTTGAGCGACAAAGCATCAATCTATTGCCACAGAACTTGAACAAAATTGCATTTGAATGTTTGATTTCACCAATTTGTTTCTGCCACGATAAAGACCCCATTTGGTATTTTTCGGCTGAAATATCGCGTAAGCTGTGTGGGGTATCGGTAAAAAATAATAATTAGGTTATTGTACCACTTAACAGTTTAATTCTAACAATATTTTTAACTGAAAGCCGAAATTTGTTTTTTACCGTCGTTATAGATATTTTCTTGTGTCCGTAGCCCGAGGCCTGTCCCCCTTTTTTGCGAAGGCATTGGCTTTGCGAAACTAAACTGCGTCACCATGAAACTTCTACGTTTGCGAGTCATGTATCCACTAAATAAAAAAATAACACAATGCGACCCCTTAACGATTTTACTTGACCGGAACGCTGTATTTAGCTTTCAGGTCTACGGTGATAAATATCACGCACTTCACTCACATAAGTTTCCCAACACTGAAAAAGTGTAGTTTCGGTTCTTCTTCTTAGAACGCTAAACGCGCCATTTTGGCAAAGCAAACGGGATGAAAGCGCTGAAATCGTGGTTTCTAAACAGTGTTGTATTGATAACTTGACAAGTCACTGTTCTTAAATGAAAGTTTTTTGGACAAGTAACTTGACTTAATAATGGTTTTCATTAAGCAATTTTTTTAATAAAATTGGGTTCTTAAATGTTGCATATGAAACAATTTGCTTGCTTTACGTTGCGGTTATGTTATTTTTTAATTGGGTTATTGCTCATAATCGAACTAGTTTACCAGTTTAAATAGTTTAACGTTTTATTTTGATGAAAAGGACGTGACTTGAATTTGACGTGCTTTAAATATTATTTGACTTGGACTTGACTTGTTATTTATTTAAAAAGACTTGACTTCAAACTTAAGTTATTTTATGAATGACTTGACTGGGTCTTAAGTTATGTCAAAATGACTTGTTTACAACACTCATTCTTAAATGTGGTTCTGCCCCTGGATATATTTTAATTACTTGCCAGTTAACCTTAGTTTGTGGATTTTATTCTCACGTCACAAATATCCATGGTGACGTTTTGTGACATATTTTTCTGTACTGTGAACAAAGGGTGAACAAATTGAGAACCACCAACTTAAACGTCACTTAGCACGTGTTTTAGTCCTCTACCGTTATTAAATCTACGTTGGAAAAGAGGTCTGGACTTAAGTCCCCGTAATGCCATTCTATATGATGCTCGTTTTGTGTTAATTGAATCTAAATTTGCCAAAGAAACTCGAAGCTGTGTTAACACCTCTTAGATATCATTCAATATTTTACTCTAGAGCAGGGGTGTTCAAATGATTTCTGCCATGATCCACCACAGTCAAACCTGACAACATGATGATCCACCAAATGCGAATAGTAAACATATTAGACACGCTTTAATTTTTATGGTGCTTTATTTATGTAAATGTACCCTACAACATATTGATAACTTTGTAAGAGTCAAGAGTGAAGTGTGATACAGCACCAAGATTGTTTCAGTGAGAAAAATGATGAGCTGGTTTAGACCAGGGGTCGGCAACTTTTTTCTAGTCGCGGGCCAACACCAAACTCGGAAAGCACAAAAATTTAACTGAGAATTGTGTTATTAAAATGTTCAACTTTTAATCAGGCGGACCTCGGATCTTTTTTTTTCACTTAAAAGCGTGTTTAATTACATATAAGGAGGCAGTAAGTGTTGGCGCAAAGCGTGAAAAAGGGCGTTTGTTTGGTTTAAAATTCGAGCCCAAACGTCGTCATCCATACTCCCAATTAAAAGTGTAATAAAACTACTTGAGAAAAAGAAACACGATAACTTTAATAGTTAATTTTGTTTAGTGTTTGGTAACCTTTCTAAGTCAGGGCGCACGTGGCGAGCGGAGCGAGCGCGATATACCGGCATTTCTTTTAAATTTGTTGCAAGTTTTTATTACATTGCCGAAAATAAAAAATGTTAAAAAATATATGTCCAATATTTTTTATTACGTTTTCCGTTAACGGCAACGAAGCGCTGATCTAGTTCAAAAGACAGCATCAAAACGAAGTTGGATGCAGTACGATCATTCGCGCGAAGCGCGAACATTTTTCGCACTTAGTTTTTTTTAGTTAAAATAGTCAAAAAGTTTTTGAAATGGACTCGTATCTAGTTTGTCAAAGAGGCGGCGGACCGAATGAATTACATTGACATGGCGCATCCGGCCCGCGGGACGTGGGTTGCCGACCCCTGTTTTAGACTCCAGGTCTTACAATAGCATCGAATTGGGGCTTTCTGTCGCTGACTGGTATGCTCAAACTCTCACAAAGATTAGCATTTGGGAGTCTCGTTCTATGCTTGAAATTTTACAAAATTCATTAACACTGACAATTGGTATTCACATGAAAACACTGTATAAAGTTTATGTTTTCAAGACTACATAAGAAGATCCGCAAAAAAGGCTAAAAAGATCCGGAACGATCCGCCATTTGAACATGACCGCTCTAGAGTCTAGCCCAGGGATGATCAACCTTTAAGCAGAATGGGCCGCATTGCCACTTGGAAATTTTCGTTGGGCCGCAAAACCTATAAAATTAAAGGGGTAACGTCATAAGTTACGTCATATCGTGACATCCTAAAACAACTAAAAAACAACAAATTTTAAACACCAGTTCTAGAAAGTGAACTCGTACGCAAATGTTCATCTCGGTCTTATCGAGCGAAAGGCGAAAAATTAAGTTTACAATCCGTATCATGTCACGACACCTTTGGGCTGATATATTTCCTTTGAACGGTCCGTAGAAACACATCTTGCTTAACAATGATGGGTTCACAATTGTTCGATGGATGTTGAAATTCGACATCAGACTCGATTATAGTCTCAGAAAAAATATGAAATTATAGCCTACAAGAAATACTGCGCGTTCTACACATTAGTGATAGGCGAAACAACTGTTTTAAATAAAGGCTACTGAAAGTGAGAAAAAGTGGTGGACCGCATGTAAACATGGGTTGGACTTCCCTGGTCTAGCCCATTGCAGTACTAAATAAGCTTTATATGACATCAAAATTCGAAAATAACTCTGCTTTATATGACAATAAATTCAAAAGCTGTTACCTACACGTTACGAGTGCTACATAATATTTAAGGAGTGTGGATTTCATAAACTAGGGCATCTAAGTCAGATAGACAGCCGCAAATTAAATGTGACTCATCAACTTTTTAAGTATGTTGCATATATTTTTCTACAGAGTGTGGCGAAAATACTAACACCTTTAATAAACCAATTTATACGATTAGGTTAAAACCGAACAAATATACTGTAAAGGCAAATATAATCACTAGTGTTATGTTGTAGTAATGCCAGGTGAAAAATATTAAAGATATTTATCAGATTCACGCCTTTACTCAGTCAGCGGCCGTCTTGTCCTATATGACCTTTCGCATTTCCCTGGCTTTGAAATCGCTGGATCTATTGGGTCCTTAAAATCGGTCTGACGTTTAGGTGGATGTCAGCTACATGTTATATACACTGTGTGTTCGGCAGGGGTTAATAAACCCTTTGCTTAGTCATATTCTGTTTATAAGCGAACAAATTGTGGTGTTTCCTTTAATTTCCGCCCGTGTACTTGACCATCCCCTTTATCTTTAACGTTTTGCTGTTCACTGTGAAAAATGGGTGTAGCTTATAACATTTATTTTTGGAGTTTTGACAAATATATCTTTAGAATGTTATAATGGTAATGGCCGACTTGTGCGCACTATACTTTTGAACCGACGCTTTCGGGAAACAACTTGTATCTATTCCAGTAATTTTAAAAAATGTTTGGAAATACTTGCTTCAAGATTTTTAGTTTTAACGGGTATAATGTGCACTGTCAAAATTACGAGTATTTTTAAATAATACAAAGTTTGCCAAGTAGTCATTATAAAAAAGCGACATAAAGGCTATAGTGGATTTTATTTAACCAAAGAAAAACTGTGAAGAAATAAGTCTTTCTCGCTATAAATACTACTACCAAGAATGTAAGAGGATCCTTATTGTTATCTAAAAGACAAAAACAAAATCATCATAACTTGAAGTTACTGGAATTATTAACCAATATCCTTCGTTTATTTATGTAAACCGCTTATCAAATGCAAAAAAGCAAAATGCTAGTACTTAATTTTACCTAAAAACCACGCCTGGGAAATTGTCATACTCATTAAAAATAATACAGCCAATACAGCAGGAGAATATTCATTAAAGGCTAAAAGATTGTTTAGTTATCTCCGCAAGTATACAACCGCTCCAAACAGTATAACAGCAATTTATGCGGCAAAGTACACAACATTTGGCAACACAAAAGCTCCATGCTTTATCGCTTGCAAAGCTTTTGTGGAAACGTGATTCTTATCGTTCAGTGCCGCGACTAACATCCTGGCGCCAAAGTGTAATGAGCCGCAGCTAAAAGACACAGACAGTGCAAAAATTCCAGGTGCATATTCGCCTGAACGTATTGACTATATACAGTGTGTATTTCTTGCAGCTTAATTTGGATAAGCCGATTTCGACTGATTTTTTAGGTATAAGGGAAACAAAGTCTTTGAAGACTGGCGCTGCGTTGTCAGTTTTTTTCCAAAATTTTAACCCATTTTTTGCAGTATGAAAACGCCAGGATATAGGTCCTGGAAATTGGTATATGCTCCGTAAAGCTGCGTCAAACAAAGTAGATTGTAGTGTAAAACGGTTCAATAGCCGACTTTAGAAGTTCACATGGCTAGACTTAAATGATGACCCTAAATGTAGGCCACTTCGAAGTTCCAAAAAGTCGTAGAAACAGTACAAAGCGAAAGCTGACAGTAATTGGGTTCACTGTGGGGACAACACACAAGATAAATTTAAAAGTGAGCTCATCTTGATTTTGGTTTGGATTAATTTCAAGATTTGTTTTACACCCACAGAAAATAAATAGAAAAACACTTTTATCGCAATATTTTGCATATTAGATTACACCAAAATTTGTGTCGCACCAGAAAACTTGAGTGAAAAACGCTCACGTAAAGATCAAAGAGTAATATTTTAACCCACATGATTTTATCTAATTTTAAAGGGGTATCCGCTTTTTTATCAAGGTTATAGAAATATTTGTTAAAATTGCTGCAAAATTAAAAGACACCGCGAAACGCTATTATTAACACTTCGGGGAATAGCTAATGACCTCACAATGGACGCGATGGTGTAACAACAGTCGACAGGGCGATTATGACATCACAGTCGAATCGGGTGTCGATTCCCAACAAGGCGTTAAAAACTCAAGGCGATTCGGTCTTGCTTACATCCGATAAACACTTTGACTCACAATTGTTTTATTAGGAGTGTTATAACTCAATGGGCGAGGCTCATTCGTTTGTAGTTGTTTGGGAAAAACAAAAATGACACTTAGGAAATGGAGTTGAGTTGATTACAGAAAAGGTTTGGGAGAAAATCGAAGCATCCTTATATAACGTCCTGTAGTTGAATCTTAGTTGAGTAGGCTGATGGAAAAGTAATTTGTTCCTAATTTTAAGTTTCACTGATATTTGGAAAGGAATCTTGGTCGGAGAAATAGAAATGCTTGCTTCATTTTCGTAAGGTTGGCCTTTGTACTTATTTCACTTTATTACATTACCCACTGTGGTTTCATAATTGGCCCACATTTTAAAATAATGTTGGAAAAATTAAAGAGCATATTTTGCTTCCACAAACACCCATTAAAAACTCCTATTTAGACTGTTGGGTATTTCCCTGATTATAACACAATCCACTTCTGACGCATTTTTATTAAAAAACACTAATGCTTATAACAGCAAACAGTAATCCAATTAGTCTTCCAAAGTCAAATCAGTTTTTAAGGAACTTTATTTAGGAGAAAATCCAAGTATCCTTTAAACGTATTCGTTCTGTAACTTAATCTTGGTTAGATAGATTGACCCAAGAATTGCTGTGGCTATTTTCAATTTTCGAATAGTTACTGCGTGGGTGGGAAACTAAAATGATGTAAGGTTTATTTGTCAAGCGTATAGAAACGACAAAACATCTCTTCTGTCCATCACTATAAAAACGAAAGTTACGGAATTTGGAGTTGGGACTTTTCCAATCTATATATGAACGTTTGGTAAACTAAAGATTTACTTTTTAGTGTGAATTGTGTTAACATATTAAGCAAAGACGCCCGCAAAAAAAAACGGTTAACTTATTAAGCGTCTGAAGGTCAATGTTAAGGTAAATATCCCTTATGATCTCAATTGGTTTCTCTGACTTGGCGGGAAACAACCTGAAGCATAGAACTTTATTAAAACTCGCAATCAGATTCCCAACTTAAGGCCCGCACAAACTGGTATTCCAGCTTGGATCACTTTCGATGATCATTTGGACAAACGTGGATATACAGAACACGGAAGTGTTCATAAACACTGTTCCAATAAAACTGTTTGCGCCTATTACCTTTAAATGCAGTGCTCTGAGAGAGTGTTTAGAGTACACTAACTCCGTACTTTTTTTATTTTTGAAGAAATGTGTTTCACCTTTTCTGTTGACATACTTAGCATCAGATAAATTGCACTGATGTTAAAATTCTAGATTACGTTATTTATCATGCTACACTTTTTCGTATAACATAGCATGTCAAAAGCAATATATCTGTGAATAATCGTGCGTAAAAAAAACTCACATTTTCTCTATTTGATATAATTTTAATTAGAACTCAAAACGCCCACAGTCGATAATATAATGCCTATATATAGCGAATAACATTTTGCTGCTATGAAACACAATAATATTTAGATATGTCGTCACCATGTTGTTAGACAAATTCGAAAACATTTGCTCTCAAAGCCACAATCGTATTGTGAGTAGTGCCGCGTGATTGCGCATATAACTGTGTCACATTTGTTTGCCAAAATCGTTAAACAGGGTCGTGAGATGCCGTTATCATTACACGAAATGATTAAATAAAGGTAATGCCTCATCGCAAAAGTTCTACGTTATAATGTCAACACGAAATCCATTTCTTTCTAGGTCGCGCTAAATTTAAAGGTGTGTAATACAAATCAATTCGCCAATGTTTTGGTGAGGTTTTGAAAGCACACGTGATGAAATTCTAAGTAAAACGTATAGTCCTATAACGAAGTTTAAGTTAGTATATTTAAACTTCAATTGGTCTATTGCAAGCAAATTGCTAATCGAACATATAGCTACAGAAACAAATTCGCAAATGACCCTAAATCAAAAACAAACGATTTTAAGTGTTAGCATCTGTGTCGATAAAATGTTTGAAAGCCTGATCAATGATCATTGCAATTTTGCGTCAGAAATTTTTAATAATACAAAATAAACTATAATGCGACAAAATCTTATAGCTAATCTTATAGCTATATAGGTAACAAATATATTGTTTTCGTAACTGCCAAGAACGTGTGTGGTATGCCCGTTTGGAGATGTTAACCCACAAACCTTCGGTATTTTTAGTGTCTAATATTAGTTAAATACCACTTTTCTTATAAATTGTTTCCTAAAATAGTCATTTAATAATATGAATATACGATAATATTGGAACCTAGCCAAAACCCTAAGCAGACGCCAAATACCGGTACTCGTCTGATAGTATAGTCGTATAGCGGGGTCAATCCGATGTCATGTTAATACAGACATTTCAGATATGGTTTACTATTTAATCTTGTATACATTCAAACTCAACTTCTCAGAAAATAGTAAGTTAACAACTAAAAGTGCTAAACTTTTAAACACTAAAGCACATTTTTGACAAAAAACCCGGAAAAAATTACACTTGAACGTTCCCCTTATTGCACCATAGTGATGACGTCATTTAGTATCGGATCAGAGGGCCGCACAAGTATCGTTATCGACATAAAACCGTGTATCGGACATCAACGGTGGTAATCGCCTCCATTAGAAACGTATCAAGGGCTTTTGCCCATTATAAACGCAAACTTGCAAATAGAAACCCGCAAACATATCAACTCCAAATCAGACTTTGATTCCAATGTGATCATAACAATTGCCTCGCCGCGTAACAACAATTACTACCGCGGTTCCGACTAATTCCACCTTAGGCAATCCGGCGCGGACAACAATCCGCAATTACGCGGCTATATCGGGGCGCCGTTGGTCTAAAAATATCCTGCAAGACTGAACGTAAAGCAACTTGCAAATGCAAACACTTGGGCTGCTGCAAACAAACTTGCCCGCTGCAATCGTGTTGTTGTTTTAGTGACGTTGACTGATAATGTCGTAACGAGGTATGTTCGATGTTTTGTATTTTATTTTTAGTTTATTCGGTCGAGATTTTCGTTTGTATTGGGAAACAAATTTCTATTCGATTTAACAAACTTGAACGTTGCAATCGTCTTGTTGTTCTTGGTATTGACTTTTTGATTATGTCGTAGCTAGGGGTGTCCGATACTTGTACTTTATTCCGATACTGATACCCGATATTTCGGGCTAAAATTATCGCGATATGATCCGATAGCAAATGACGTCATTGCTACGCACAAACAAGCAAAATTAATAAAATTGAAAAAGTGAAATGGTGGTGATATTTAGGTTATTGGGTTGCGACTTTCTTTTGTATTGGAAAAAAAATTAAAATTCGATTTAAGATAATATTTTTTCAGATTTACTTTTTGAGGTAGAAAAGTCGAGGCTTAATTTGGTATCGGATCGGCACCGATACTACCTAAGTATCGGACGAGTAGCGATATTTCGACTTGTATCGCGTATTGGCTCCACGCCAATATTATCGGACATCCATAGTCGTAATTTGGTGATTTTGCTGGTTCACTCGTTTGGTGGTTTTGCCGAAAATGGTTTTGGGATTTCTGGCAATTTTTGATAAGGCCAACCACCGATGAATCATAGATATTGTATTCCATGAATGAATGGGAAATATAATACATTCATGGTTTAATTCTCTGTATTGAAATACTTAGGATTGAGTTTTACGCAGTTCAAAAATGTAACCCTAAACTCCATTAACACGGTTATTTTTTGGCAAAATATGTTGTATCATCGCAACCGACTTAACTTACACTATTTGTTCAGCCGTTCACCCACATTATCACACAACACCAATCTTAATGTAAAGCTGTGGTTTTACAGGGTATAGTTTTGAAAGTTTTATATTATGCAGATGTTTTAATTTTTTAGCTTACAAAAAAAATATCTTCTACAAAACAGCCATTCACGGAAAACCAAAAAGCATTCTAGCTATACTTTTTATTTTTTATTATTCTCGCAACGTACGACTATGACTACATTTGACTTTTTTATCTCAAAGATTTAGGAAAACCGCAGAATATTGTCCGGTAATTCGTGAAGTGAATATTGGAGCGTTGATAAGCGATAAACCGTTTCGTTTCCTTTGCTTTTTAAAGGAGAATTACCAATAGACGCCGCAGTATCCTTACACCATAATCACATAAAAATAGATCAGCAAAATTCCCAACGAACGAATTTTCATTTAGGAAATCATAAACGTTTTCGAAATAACGGCGAAGAATAAATAAACCGCCAAAAGGTTCCTTTATTTATATCGGGCAGAGATCGATTTTAACGCTATAAAAAATCTTAAACAAAATCGAAAAAAATCGTGGCCCCAAAGACGTAAATACGACACATCAGGCATTTCCTCCTAAAAAACAGCTTTTCTGGACAGTACTATACGGTGTTTAGTGTCCCGTAAAATCAAACAGAAAAAATCCAGAAATTCGATATTTTGTCCATTTTCCCCGAATAACTTTTCTAGCCAGCTTTATCGTATCCTATTCAGTGTCTACTATAAAAAAATCGGCGCCGGATTCAAAAGATTTCGGGTCAATAACCCGGCTAAACGCCCACCCGGATATAACATTGCAGCTAATCGTTCTATTTCAACCCGAAATCGTTGCCTTTCGAAGCGAGTTTTCGGGAGAAAAGTTCGCTCGTGATGCTTCTCGCCGCCGATTCACGCCTCTATTACGTCACACAAGGTTTCCGCATGAGCGGTTTTCGACGGGTTTCGAGCGCGAGGCGCGAAGGTGATTGTTTTGGTCTTGTTTCGCGTCGGCTTTCGATAGGTTTCCAGCCGTTTTGCTTGAAGTTTGGGCAACGTGTTACGTCAACTGACAAAACTTGCATTTCAAATGGAAAACTAAAAGCGCGGCTAACTTTTGATATTACGCAAAACACCCCAACGCGATTATAAATGACTAGCACCTGTGCTACAACTTATGGCAGTTGGTCTGTAATATTGTGATATTATCATATGTCTAGGTCCAAAGTCTCACATTCGGCCTGTATTCCATTTATTGCTATGCGAATAGGATATTTTCGAAAGCACACTTAAGTATCTCTCTCTAGGCACACAGTTTAAAGACCACTGGCTTAAACAGACTTTTTTTGACGCTATTGGGTTATTGTTAACATACTCGAATTAAAAATATGCTTTATGTAAAATTCAAGTCTCGGCTGCATCCTGAAACATCAGGTAACTTTCTACATCGGCGTCATTCTTACCCATAAAACGTGGTTACAAAAACGAGTGTATATACGTCGCTGGATATTTTCATCTTTGGTTTGCTCCGCATTTTGCATAAAAGAAATACGAAATACATTTTAACAGGGCCCTAAAATAAAAGATTACCTGGTGTTCGAGGCACAGACGATATATAAATTTAATTTAAATTTAAATGATGCCATTTATAGTATACTTGCAAAACACGCCATCCCTTTAGTTTGTCTGATAAGTTTATATATCAGACGTAATATATGTACGCCAATATGTGTTTTTGTATTGAAGCTTTGACCAGTTTAAATGACTTTAAAATCTATAAGATTAAACCGATGGGCTAAAGTTACAAACAAGTATTTCAAAGAATATTTCCGTTACATGATACCATACAACCATAAAAAAATCAATATGTGCACGTAAACCAACTCGTGTAGATTATAACCAAATAAAAAAGCCAAATGACATTTAAAGGGCAACCTTTAGTCCAGCAATTAAATTTAGTTTGATGTACAGCATCTTGACGCGTTTAACGGTTGGAAAACCCCTCTGCAATTAAAACTGCCGCCGATAAATACAGCCCTAAGTAAGTATAAACCATTCGTCAGCCTGACTCAAGTTATAAAGCAATAAATATGCGCATCATTCAACTCCGCCGAGGCATAAGCTACCACTATGACGTCATAAGGGATCGTATTTCAAATAAAAACAATCGAAACTCGAGTTCCCCAGTGGAAAGTGATTCAGCGCACTGCACTACACTTTTACCATTTAGTACAGCTGTATATTTGCTGACACACCAAACTATTGCGTATATTAAGACGGACTCATTTGGGAATTTGATTTAGCCGTAAACAACAGACAATATTTAAACTTATTTCGAAAAACATGCTTATCGTTAGTAGCATTCAACGTTATATAAGTGTAGCACTTGTATTGAGCAGAGAATATTTTTGGTACTCTTGTAACACACACAGTACTGATTTATGTCAGTATTTTCCCATTTAGACTTAAATTGGTTTCACTGGTGAACCATAAATAGTCCATTGATGCCCTCAAAAGAACTTTTACGTCACAGTTGTAAAATAATTCTGTTTTTCACCTTTGGTTTTGCAGATTTTTTCTTGCATTACTAACAAGTTTGCCGAATTCACGGTTGGGGGAATACAGCGTTCAGCATTACATGTGCTGTGTTTATTGTTTTCTTCCCAAGCATCAAATGATGATTAAAACGTTGTAAAATTTTCGCAAATGAAACAAATAGCCTACAAGTTGAAATGTTATTTAACAGAATTAACCTTACTATATGTGAAACAATCTCCTATGTGTTAGTAGATCGGAAAATATACAAGAAGGATTCTTGTTCCAAATAAAATTAATTTGTTGGCTTCTTATGAAAAAACACGAAAAAACAAGAATCATTTGAGTTTTACTTCGTCTTCTAAAAACAGCCATCGTCATTATCAATAAAACACTTAAAAAAAACACATATTTTATTCGCAGTCGTTAACTTTAAGGCAAACACGAATTTTGTCTGAGACGCAAAATATGCGAAATCACGTCGGCATTATGACGTCACCTGACGTCGACTTAGCCATTACGTGAAGCTCGGATGCGCTAGGTTTTTTAGGGGCTCGTCTATATTTCAGTTCGCTGAAATTTAGACGGAATTTCCTTATCCTAGCCGTATTGTTTAACATTTGTGAACACGCCATGTTGTATAAACCGCAGGTTTGTTTGATAAAAAAATTCATTCAAAAGTGATTTTGAAAGAACATCGCCCCCAGAATTTTGTTACGACATTCTGTCGCATTTTTAGGCTATATATATCAAAGAAGGACGACATATTTCATTTCGTGTATACTGTATATGTTAAGGATAACAGAAAAGTTTGTATTTTAACTTTTGCGCAGCAGATATGGTATCCATTCAGCGTGTTTTGATGTAAAACCAAATTTAACATTCTGTTTAACAAGCTCTCTATAGCAAGAGGGTATGGGTATTTTGTGCCACGAAAAAACGAAATCAAAATTGCACACAAAATGCGCTAAACGCTGCAAGCGCAAAGTTTAAAAACTAATAAAGTTCGCACCATACTATCATTCAAATGTGATACTTGTGGAGTGCTAGAATGTTTCGACTTACCAAACACTTTTAGGTTACCTTGCGAAAGTTTTTGAAAACATTTTGTTGTGGTAAGCTAAACGCTTCTTGGAATTAACAAAATTACGTTAAAAACTTTAATTTATAACTGCGTTAGGAAATTTTAAATTTAAGTCTGTTTGTCAGAAATCGCAGCTTAAGACTGTTGTTTTATTGTGATGGCGTCTCGTAGTCTGCTCAAGTCTAAAAATTATTTGCATTGGGTTAACTCTTGGCTTACTGTGATTTGTAGAGCAGGGGGGTTACCTTGAAAAGCCCTTAAAATGTTAGAATGTTTTGCTGAATTAAAACAACCCTTCGCCTGCATTAAGGCTAAAAACTTTAGCCGGAGATTTTCAGGAAAGCTTTAATCCGTGTCTGGATTGAGGCTAAGCCCATCCCGGTATTAAGAGACCACCTTTGCCGCAACTTTGTGTAGGAAAGCGAAATTAAACGCAGCGAAGTAAAGTTTATTTCTTGGCTGAAGAGTAAACTGAAGTGAAGCAAGTAAAACCGCTTCACGACTTAAGTAAAGTAAACTGGTCGCAATCCTTTGGCACATTACCTCATTCGCTTTAACTGCGCAACTCTACAATGCTGAAACCTCTAGGCCAGTTTCGAGCATAACATTTATACATGAAAGCTAGTAAAATCTTTCGCAACCAGTTATGAAAGTATAATCAGATAATTACCGAAACAACATTCCGGTAAAATATTTTTTGCATCTATACCGTACCATTAAAAACGTTTTCAAATGAGGAAAAACAGGTGAGCTTTATCATCAGGTCAACCCCACATCTCCTTTAAAGGTCACTTGTGTGCGCTAAAACGTCGACAGAAACGATGATGCCAAACCGATCGTCTCCATATATATCTCCGTACAGTTTCATTATTTTTTTCGCCATTTAGCGTTATTTTTCCCATTTAGGTTTTATTACGATGAATTTAGGTCGTATTCCTACAGGTTTACGCCTATTTCAGACGATTTGCATCTATATTTCTGAGGGTATTACTATTTATTGGGCTTTATTATGTTGTTGGTCTTAATGCTATGGCATTGTTTATTATTCTGCTCTTAGATATTAATGTTTTGCAGGTTTTATTGCATGTTCCCGTTTGAGGAATTTGGTAAACCTTTAAAAGTTCCATAGCACATTGATTCTGTTTTCGTGTCGGGTTTGCACAGTTTGGAATGTATAAAACGCTAAAAAATATAGATTGTTTTTATAAAATCGCAGATGGTTTGTACATCATTGAAAATATTGATTGGCGTTTTCGAAAAGGCACTGACCGGCCATTCAGCTATATAGAGAAAAACGATTTAGTTACAATTTAGAAAGCTTAAAATAGATCTTTGGCAAAAGGACATATATTTTCACAAATACTATAATGCAATACAATCGTATCGGCCGATTCGTTTTTCTCCACTTATGATGATTGGTTCCTTTAACTTTCAAGGTGAAGTATTAATGGGAAATTTTCCAGAATGCTTTGAGTTAAAATATAAACTTAGAACTAACTGTTAAGCGAAAAAAATCAGCTACCACATTAAAAAACGTTTCAATACCAAGACCAATTGACTCCTTTTTTGCATCTTACTTCTGCAATTTAAAAAGTCACATTATTAAAGGTAATTTTTTTTCTATTATATACAGTTCTTATATCGTCAGAGTTAAAATACAGAAAATCGGCCGTTACGATAGAAAATAACACTTGAAAATGCATTCGAATTTTCAGTAGTTGTTTCCTACGCATTTCATTTTCGCAAGTAAAATATGATAAAAAGACCATTGTGAACAAAATACGCACGAAAACTCAATATACTTTTCTCGTCAGGAAAGCGCGTGTTTAAGCTCACGTTATCAGAACAACAGTCGGAATACAAACTTGGCCTTCGTCATTTCGCTACCGGGCGATAACAAACCAGTCGCTATTGTGACGTAACAGGCGCTCAACAATCGCGGCGCGCGCGAGCAACTTCCGATGCGGCGACGGCAATTACGAAATTCGTCGACCGCGACCCCGACTCTGCGGCTTTTGCTCCGCGGCAAATCGAGCTCCGAAACCCGGCAGAAGGTCGTCGCCGCTTCGGCAAATATTTGACCAGCGCTATGACGTTATGGGTCGGCCTTTTTCGATCGCGCTTCGCCTATATAAGAAGGCATTCGTCCGGCTTAAGACGCCAGTGCCTAGAACACCGTGATGATAGGCAAGATAAGGAAAGGTTGTCGCAAATTGTCGAGGCTTTGCAGCGAGCAAAATGTTTAAAGCTTGTAGGTGCGTTTCTAAAAGGCGAAAGTTTGGCTTCGGATTTCAACTTAAAGTATGAAGTTCCGAAATAGTTAAAGTTTTTAAGCAACACGATTTGAAAGTTTACATGTTTAGTTGAACTTCGAACAAAACTTAAGTAATTTTCCGGGAAAAAAATCCGTTTCTTTTGCATGCTTGCGATCTGATTTTAGAAATCATTTTATGAGTTTAATCATAATGCAAATCTTAATTTATTTTTCGGCAGCAGACGTTAAATATATCTGGCGAAACTCGCACTCTAATTTTTTTATAACCTTTTTAATTTAAAACTTTCAAAATGAGCAATGGTCATTCAGCGGTAAGAATTTAAAGTTTACATTTTCAATATTGCGATTGAAAAGTTAAGCGTGCGAGTTTTGCGGGATGAGTTTCACGATTGCTGACGGAAAATCGATTAATCTTTTGTATTTACAAGTTTAACCTCATAAATTAATTTAAAAAAGCAAGTAGGCTAAAGAAACTGATTTTTAAATTCAAAGTTTACCTTAAAAAGTAAAAACTTGGCGTTTGAATTTTATTTAGACTTTTCATTTTTTCTTACGTGAAAGTAAATTTACCAAATCGGTTTGTGACAAGAAAACAAAACTAATATAAATGTTTAAACAAAACATTGCCAACATTTTATACGCTTTGCAGAAACATCAATAATAATAAAAAAAACTCTACGCGACCTGTTTAAAAAGGCGATAGGTTCTAAACTAAAACGCAAAACGAACGAAAAAGGCAGCGTCGCGCAAGAAAAACGAGATGCTCAACAACGGAATGAAGACAGCGGTCGGCCATTGCCTCCGAAAAACGCCGGGGAATCCCGCCACAGCGCTGAGGGCGTTCCCTTCCAGCCTCTGCTCGCAGCAAACAGCAGCAGCAGCCTTAGGGTGCGCACAGTTCAGTTCACTGCAACCTACAATAACTGCAAACTGCCAGTCGACTAACCTGCCAGCCTCCTACCAGCAGCGTCGACGCACCAGCGCCAGCATCGCTTTCCCGAGCGGCAGAATCGACGCGGCCGATGGTTCCTGTTGCCCCATGAGGGTCCCCGGACGCCGTCTGGCCGAGGCCGTTGGCGCCGCCGCCGAAATTGCGTCCAAATCCTTCCAGAAACTGATGAAATCGACTTCTACGACTGAAACAGCTACTTGTCCCTTTGCTGCTGCTTCTTCTTCGACCACCGCTAGCTACTCCAAAGTCCCAGGCCCCAAGGGACTTCCCCTGGTTGGGTCGGTGATGGAGTACACCGCCCTGGGTCGCTTCTCACCCAAGGAGTTCGACAAGGCGCTCCGACACCGTCACAACAAGTAAGTAAGCCTTGGACGTTTTTTTGAATTAGGTTAAAAGTTATAGAGTAAATGTATTTTTTTTAGTTTTACTATAAATAATAACCAAGCAAACCCTTTGCCGCTTTAAATGTCATGGTTAAAAAGTAACAAAAAATGGAACTTCTCTGCTTAAATTTGTCACCGTATTTTTGTTATACATTTTTTAAGGATTCTGATTCAGCTTTCAAAAGTTTAGGTCTAGAAACTTCTAGAAACAAAACATCGACAAGTTCTGTCAAGTTTTGTGTTTGTTTTGAGCCTAACAAATCACTATGGTCTTGGTCGGGGATTTTATTAAATTTCTCCTAACTTTCGAGAACAACAATCAACGAAATGGCTCAATTTTGTTCTTTATCAAGGTTGTAAACATACAGTGTAAAGCGTGCATAGCGTTTTGCAAAAGGCGAAAATATTCATCGTCTACATGCCGAGTGCCATGTGCTATAGTCCTGTACAAGCCAGTGAATCATCGCTTTCTGTATCTCTTTGCTGGCATTCTCATGCAGCCATCAGTTGACATTTAGGTTTATCCAGATTAAGATAAGATCTCCAGCCCGAAAACACCAGTACACTAGAGAGAAGCGGCCAGGTGTCATAGTGCGTATATAAACGGATGAAAACACAGCAATGCACATTTTATAGAAAACTATAAAGCGACCTTTAAATCATAATTGAAATATTACAATAAGATTCCTTTTGTACACAAATGACTTAGTTTCCAATTTTTTGAGACTTATCCTGTTGTTTTAATAGAAAAAATATAGATGACATTAAATTTCTTTTCCAACGCCTTCTTTATGGCGAACGCTCATAGAACAACTAATTATATTTCTTCCCAACGACTCGGCATATTAAAATTTATTCTCCAAAGTTTTTTTTTGTTTTTTGAATACTATTATTCCTGGTAACAATTGTCTACCATCAACCAAACTTCAATTCCACTTCAATTATCACAACTTACTTTTTCGCTTCTCAGATACGGAAAGATCTTCCGCGAGAAATTGATGCACGAGGAGTTCTTGTACATCTCTGATCCCAAGGACATCCGAGTGGTGGTCCAGAATGAGGGAAGGACCCCATGCAGACCCCACCTGGACGCTATCGTCGAATGTCGTCATCAAGAGAAACTCCCAGTCGGAATCACAGCTTTGCAAGGTGAGGCAATATTTACAATATCTTGACACGATAATTCTTTGAAGATACGCATTAAGTCAGGTTTTGGATGTATTTTTGGCAATTTTTGTAGGAAACTCTAGTTTAATTGTAGGATAAAATACTTATAAACATGTTAAAACTAGTTTGACAAACAATGTGTGAAAGTAGATTAGAACGTGCTACATATAAAATAGGTTTTTGACTATATCACTGCTTTTAGTTCTAAAAATATATGGCCATTTAGTTAACTGTTTAAAGTAGGTTCAAACGCTCTTTTGGCGTATGTTACGCAATTTTGTCCGCAAAACAACAACAGATTTGATAACTTTTTGACAAAAAAAATTAAACGAATATACCCGTTTTTGTATTTAAAGTGATGTTCTTTAGTTTTATTTCATCAAATTGTAATTTCCAGTCTATAAAAGTTTATTTTCGATTAATAGTTAAAGGACCCATGCAGTTCAAATCATTTTGCCCAAACAAATTATTACAAATCCCAAAACTCGCATCGTTGGCTACAACGTGGTGATCTTACGGCGACTTTGTAATTTAACGTTACGCGTGCCATTTATATTGCGGGCAGTAGTGACTTATATTGCAATTGATAGCGACGTGCAATCCTACTACTTCGTAATTGACAGGTACGTAAAAAGTAAAAGCCGTTCGCTGCGTAATGATATACACAAAGAAACGTATCCCGAAATTACTTGAACGGCGAATGGCGAAGTTGCGTATCGGCCACGACAGCTTTAAGGAATAAAAAAGAGTGTTTTCGAGATAATACTGATTGCTGAACGCGTTTTTTAATTACGATAATATTGGTAAAAAACTTTAGAGTTATTACTAAAATGTAACCGTGTAGATTTTAATATTTCGTAATGTTAGGATTTTTTTTGTGTCATTTCTTTCGATCACATTATTATCAAACGTAAGATAATAAGAACGATTTTCACGCGTCATAACTCTGTAATTGCAGTTTTTTAAATTGGTCCGGACAAAAAAATGTTCGTTTCGTAACGCTTTAAAAATGCATCACATTAAGAAAAAAAGAAAAAAGATAAAGAATTTATAAAAAAAATATTGGAACCACTCGAAATGCTTAGAACACTAATAAAAGTTTAAGAACCACTTTAAAAGACTTAAGAAACACTTGAAAGGTTTACGACTCAACAGGATGGAAAAACCTAAACTTAGGATCCACTGAAAAAGGTTAAGAACCACATAGAACAGCTGAACACTTCTAATACGTTCCCAATCTTTAATTGCATCCGACAAATGACAAACAAATATATTATTCTATTGCAGTGAGAGTTAATGTAAAGTGCAATAAAACGCCACAGTAGAATTACGTTAGTTTTAGGTTCATTCACCGCATGCAAACACTGTTTTTTTCACCCTCCTAATATTACTTACCACAGTGTTTCTTAATCGGGTGAATAAAACTTTTGCAGGGGTGAACCAACCAAAAGGGGTGAATAAGGGTGAACCGTCAGAAATCGATGATAGCTTGTGGGGAGGGCGGATATTCCGGGTGTTTAACCTGTTGGGGCGAGAATTTCCAAAAAGAGAAGAATGAATGAAATCTGGAGATAAATGCTAGGGGTGAAACTAAAAATGTTTAAGAATCTCTGACTTAACATCTTGTCTTATTTCAGGCGAGGAATGGCTCCGCAACCGAAACGCGATTAACCCTGCAATTTCGCCGCTCAAAACAGTCACCAAGTTCAGGTCAGCGCAGAAGGCCGTCACGGATGATTTCCTCGCGCACATGAAGCGATCACGTGACCTCTCAAGCGGGGAAATCCCCCACTTCGAGCAGTGGCTCAACAGATGGGCGCTGGAATCGATTGCTGTTGTGCTTCTTGATTCGAGGTAAGCATTCGATCATTTAAGGGTTTGACTTTAAATTAGAGCTTGGAAAATAGGTTGGCCGGTCTTCCTTAAATCAAACCTAACTCTAAAAGAAAACTAATAAATCTGTTTACCAACGTTAAATAAAAAGCAACCGTTGGATCCACTTTGTGCGTTTTTTACATTTATTTAATGGGTAAATGATATGATTCTGCGTGCTCTAATCTTTCAATTTTAGTCATTTTCTGTTAAAATACCAAATGTGAAAAAAAACTTTACATTACAATAGCTGTTTTTTTTTGCTTGCAAGTACATTACACTTGCTGTTTTTTTTGCTCAAAAACTCCATAAAGGTGCAAAAAACAAAGAGCTTTATCGTCTTTTCTTACTTAGGCTCGGTCTTCTTAAGCAGTCTGAAGAAAAAGTGGACCCAGCAGCCGAGAAGCTGCGCGAGTGTATGGACATTTTCTTCGACTACGGAGCACGGCTTACCTTTGGCGTTCCCACCTGGAAAATTTTCAACACCAAAGCGTGGGGAGTTTTCAGGCAATGTCAGAGGGACGAGTTTGAGTACGCTGGACACTTTGTTGACAAGTAAGCTCAAAGCTGTGACGTTGTAGGCTTAGCTTATTATAAAACAACAGTTAGATTAGAAGATTGTTTCTTTCGGTAGGCGGAAAGCTCAATGTTGTAGTGTTGTAGGGTTGGCAAAATAAAGGATGGAAATTTGAACGGAGTCATTTAAACAAAATATATATACCGCCTTTTAGATACTTGGTTACAGAGTAATACATCATTTCTAATAATTCAGATTTAGCTGTCTTAAAAATAAGTTGGTCTGTAATCTTTGCTTGCAATCTACAACACTTTCGTTTGAAACCGCGTAGAAATCCTCGGTTTACGGTTAGGCAAAACCACACAACTTTACCTTCGCAAGGCCATTCGAATACATTTGCACGGTTTAGACTTTAAACTTTATAAACGTTGCGTTCGTTGCAACTGCAGGAATTGATAAACACGCCTTAATTTGCTTCAATGAAGAAAAATATCACCACCAAACGATTAGGATTTCTGTGGCGTTGGCGCACCAAAAGTAGCCTCAAATGGGCAACTGGCATATGGCTTCCAAATGGATCAAATTCACGGTACGATGCCATGGGAGATAACATCTCAAACGGCCAGCTTAAACGTACGGTTATATAGCCTGGATGGGTTAGGCATTAGAAAGGGTGTTCTAATCATTGCGCGTTTAAAATGAAGCTATCACTAAAAACTTCCAAAAATGTACATAGATTGCACTGCCCAATTTACCCATATAAAAAATAGGTAAACATGTAGCACATGGAATCTATAAAATAGCCTAAAAATCGGTTGGTCGAACTGGGTACATAACTGTGATGTATCCTCTTACACATCCTGCAGTCACTTTATTGAAAAGCAGCCTGTACTGTTGTGTTATTGTATATCTTTGCATCGCCTAAAGCGAATAAGCTTTGACAAACTTTGATGAACCTTCGCTGTTATCTGTTGAAATAAAACTGCGTTGATTCGAATTAAAACAAACGCGATTTTGACGATTACCTTATCAGCTGCGCACGGGCTGGTATAAGCAAATCCAGCTTTCCACGGTTAAATTTAATTTTTCACACATTTTGCGCGTACATTCTCCCGTTGTCTTTACGTTATTGTTTGACACGATACGATAGAATGAGCAAAACACATCACGTCAACAAATGACTGAATAGCTTCTATTAAAGCAAGAATTAAATCCAACTAAAACAACAACAACAGTTAAATCGGAAAATGCGTAATACTTCTTAAGGTAGCACATTAACCTTAAAATCAATTATAAAACCACAATACTATTATTATTGATTGAGACAAACTTGGTATGAGAAAAATAAACATGGTCGTTTCATCTGCTTTCGGTTTTAACTTAAAAACAAATCTGAACTTAAAGATTACTATTGATTAGGTATGACTTTATTTGCATAAAAAATGTCGCCAGCACTATATCCTACCTTTCTCGATAACTAATGTATTGATATTAATCTATTCGATGGGACCACGACATTTTCTACTTACATCAACTTTATTGTTCTTTACAACCTCTATTCTTAGAACAAACTCCTAAAACTAAGTTTTCTTTTTAACCAGAAAACTCAACGAGATGGCGAAAGAGGACAAAAACGCCCCTGTGGACCCGGATCGTCCCGAAAGCCTCCTAAAACACGTCATCAACAACAAAAGCTTGACCAGGGACGAAGCCTTAACCGTTTGCATCGAGCTTCTGGCCGGTGGAATCGACACAACCGCCTCGGCCGCCATTTTCACCCTCTACCACCTTTCAGCCAATCCTGCGCACCAGGAGCACCTGCGCCGGCTTCTTGAAGCAGAAAAGGCGGACTCCACCGCCACGGATTGTTCTGCGGCAAAAGAAAACGTTCTTACCAGCGATTTCTCAAAGTACTTGAAAGCTTGCGTTTGGGAGTCGGTTCGTCTTAACCCGTTGACTTACGCCAACATGAGAAAGACCAACAAGGACTTGGTCCTTTCGGGCTTCGACGTTCCCAAGGGCACCACGGTCCGATATACGTCACACCTGATGAACCTGCGCGACGACAGGTACTTTCCCCAAGCCGAGAAGTTTCTTCCCGATCGCTGGCTGGAAAGAAAGTCGCCAAACAGGTAATTAAATTATTTGGGTTTTTCATAATATGGTAATACTGTTTCTCTGCTGACAGAGAAATTGTGATTTCTAAAATTTATTAATGTCACACCATCGTGCTTTTTAATCGGGTTAAAGTAGTAACAAAATCAAGGAAATTTTCCCCATTCACAGTGTTTAATAAAAAAAAAATGGCGGCAAGCTTGACAAACGGTCAATTTTTCTGAAACGAATGCCGTATATTTTAAACCAATGTGTAATATCGATTTTAAACTATATTGTAACTAAAGCAATATGGCCTTTTAGTATGTATTTTTCCGTCAGCACACACCTTTTTCAAATAATTTGCTGCATTAAACATTTATAAAAGCACGTTAAGTCCCAATTTTTATCTCAAATCACAGCAAATTTTACCAGCTTTTTTCAATACATTTTGCTGATTGATTTCTACAAAAGCACGTCAGTTGAATGTGTATTTTTCTCTCTACAGATGCACGGAGCAGTTTACCTTCACCCCATTTGGCCACGGAGCCCGACAGTGTCCTGGTCGACGCGTGGCCGAACAGGAACTTGACCTGCTCTTTAGGGCGGTTCTTGAGAACTACAAGGTTGAGTACAACCACGGAACAATGGGAACAAAGGTGCGACTCTTCAACAAAGCCGACAAACCGGCGAGATTCAGCTTTGTGCCACTCTAAACGCTCTTGTTTGGGTTTGCTTCTGACTTGGCTAATATCGGGCAATAAACAAGACTTTGAGACAAAATAATTCCGTAGTCAATTATCAAAGCCCATACAGAACTCTCGCAAAATTTCAACATCATTTAAAAATTCAGAATGATACCTATACTTCTGTACGGGCTTTGATATTCAATCTGCGTCTAACTACAACCTCCAGCCATGATCTTAAGAGTTATTCGAAACATTCAAAATGCTACATATACTTCTGTATGGGCTCTAACATTCATTCTATGACTAACTACAACCTCCAGCCATTATGCTCCAAAGAGAATATCGCTTTGCGGCAATTAACTGTTGAAAGGGATATCTACATTTTTCCGCGACTTTAAATTGATCTGTGTGTTTACATTGTTTTGACAAAATTGTTGGAAATTGTGTCTTTAGCAATGCGAAACGGCATGATAAAGATGCAAGCGAGACAAAATACGGTTGAAAAGCGCAGATATGAGAAAATGGCGCTTTTAGTTGTAAATTTGTTAAATGGTGGAAATCCTTGAATTAAACTCTTTTGAGGAATATTCTCATTAAAGTAAATGCGACTGTGTTACTTTTGTTGAACCTACAAAGTTTTGAGAACATTCGAACAACAATTTTAAACTTTTCCGTAATAAATATTTTCCTGGTGCTGTAATAGTGTTGCTAGAAACATGTAACCCACAACACTATACTCTTTTTTATGTCACTTGTTTCTCTTTTACACTGTAAATCGACTCGTTGAAGTCTTGACTCGTTCTTAATAACGATGTGTTCCAGACATTTTTTGTGTTTCGCCCGTGGAACTTTATAGATTTTTTCGCGCTACTTTTCTATACATACTTATAAATACTTTTGCTGTGTTGCACGAATTTTTATACTCTTTTCTCTTTTGATGTAAATCGAGATTTTTTCCCGCAACCGTTTTTTTACCTTTGCTTTATCTATTTTTACCGCAGTTTCCTACTTTCCTATATTTATAACGATATTCCGGTCGCGCGATTTTATTTATTTTACTTTTATTTTATTTATTTTTCTCTCGCAAAATGTCGCCGGTGTCCAAGGGCTGGTTTACGCTCAAACGATTGAAGTTTTGTCGCGCTTTTTTGTTAAATAAAAACAAAACCAGTACACGATTTTACTTGGAAATTTATATGAGAAAGTCTACAGCCGAGATAAATAGTTGTTTAGTGTATAGTATTGCTAAAGGCGACTCATTAAACCGTTAAACATGCAGATCAACTTAAAAATGTATATTTTAGGTTAGCTGTATGTTCTTAATGTGCATCATACGATTAGGGGCGTTTTCCGACTGGGAATCTCTGGTATTCTGCATTCAAGGTGAAATCAGCTCCTTAAAAAAAAATAAAAATGCCAAAAGCTAAACATTGTATTTATAGCTGTATTATTGTATTTCTGATTTTGTCTCTTAAAAAAAATTTTTTTTAGGGGATTTATACAATCTGGAAGCAACAGTAATGGTACACAAAACTGAATTTGGCTAAAAAAAATACTAAGAAAGTCAAAATATATAAACTTGTATGTTTGTAGTCTATACGTCCGTTGCTTGTGCTCTTGGTCATTTTAAAATTACAGTTTCTTTAAATTCGAAGTAGAAATGTTTAGGCATTGGCGGCAGCGGTCAACATATGAATCTAGGGCCATACAAACTAAGCAAATAATCTGTAAAACACGTTTTATAATACTCGAAGTCTGTAATCCTATTTGCCGGCCAACTTACTTATCAGAAGCCCACAATATTTGCAAACCTCTTCAAGCTAACATTCAATCACGTTTAAGTTGCCATTTGATTCACGTATCAAACGAAAACCCGATGGCTGAATGTGATCTCTCTTATCGTAGCAATCTATCCCTTGGGTGTCGTCAATAAACGCTAAGGAGGTGTGCCCATTTAAAGTCTATATCACAGACAAGAATCGAATATGCGATACGATCGGGCCTAAACGTTTTGCTCGGTTAGCCTTAAACGTTAATATTGGACACAGCTGCCTTTAAAGAATTTCAACTGTAAAAGAACATTTAGTTGTGTTTTAAAAGAGTGGTTTTCATCCAATGTGGCTTACGACATTACAAACATTTTGACTGGTTAATTGCAATGTAAACACATAAACTATACACAGAGTAGAGAAATAATTCTTATACAATCTATGTATAAAGAATTTAAACTAATCTTCTGAACCCATTGAAAGTTACACACACATATGTGTTCAACAATTGAGATCCAGCCCTTCTGAAGCTGCATTTTGACAAACGATTACAACTTACGTACAAATTCAAGGTATCTGCGATGGATTTTGATTCCACTGAATCGTTTAGCTTTATAAACAGCACACTGGCTGTAAACCACTGCTTTACAGTTTTTAATTCTAAACAAATATGAAATAAACCACGTATAACAAGGCTGGCTTTAGTGCAACTTTATTAAAGTTGACTCCGATTTTTTGTGATGTTTAAACATCGTTTTGACTCGAAATTGACCGCGATTGGCACTTGTGTCTGCAACACTATGAAATAAAGTGGCTAAATTTGGTATAAATTTTTGGCAAACTTCTAATTTGCGGTGTATTTATGGAATACCAACTATTATCGTTCGCTTTTATTTAACTTTTCACTTCGCCTCACTTGGTTTGTTTTGTTGCCTTTTTACTTTTGCGTTTTTCACTTATTACCACTAATTGATTCCTTTGTTTTGTTGCTGAAGGGCAATTCCTTAGTTTCAGAAGTGGCTGAGACTAGAGAACCCCGGCAGTCTCGTTTTGAGCGTGGTGTGTGATGCACTATATTCGAGCTAGCGTACGCGCTAGCAGCTGTGCTACAGTTTGCGCTTAGTGTTGGCGTTCGCGCCACACGGCCATACTGGATAATAAATAATAACATTTCACTGGAGTGCGGCATCCGGTCGTGACCGGCCGTTAAAGTAGGGAATAGGAAATGGCGCAACATTTATGCAATAAACGATAATTGTAGGTGATTATTACTTTACCATTATACGGTTACCAAAAATCCTTTAATTCAGTCATAGGGGTATCAAACCTAAAACGTTAAGAACCACTTTTCTGGCGAGTCAAACATTTTAAGAGTCCTCTAAGTCTGTCTGCCTGTAGCCGTAGACCTGGGCGAAGTTTGCGCGCTGGATTGGTTTTGGGCAATATCTCCAAAAGTTGTAACGATACAAAGTTGAAATTTATACACAATCCTTATATTGCTTACATCTTTCCAGCAATCACACTTTTAACGAAAAAATATTAATATTCATTTTTATGAATATTAATATTCAGCTATATTAACACGCAATTTTCAAACTTTCTCGCTAATTTTTTCACGAAATAAACTACAAGACATACTCTTCAAAATGAGCCATAGCTTGTAGTCAATATCAATCGGGCCTTGCTTTAATATGCGATCAAAATTTCATAACTGCTCAAATTCGACATATGGCCTTTCGATTTCAAATGCCCCAAATACCATCTAATATTCACGTTAGAGATCTGAAATTTTCACACACGCCTTAGGTCATTACTTAACAATTCAAAAGGGAAATAAAAATCCTATAATTTTGTGATAAGGGTTTGGTGTCTCAACGGTCAACAACCGCTGTTTTAAGGTTTCAAAAATTTTAACTGTCCTTTAAGGTTGTGAGCCCAACGACCCAAACCGTGAGTTTATCAGCCCGGGTCCGTAGTATTTCATCTTGGCAGCGACCGAGTTGTTTATTTTGGTGTAATCAGTGCACAAAATGTTGTGATGGTTTTGGTCTCACGCTATATTTTTCCTGCTGCTGTTTCCAACCCAACGGAGCAAATAATAAAATTCTCCTGCGTTTGTACATCACACATTTATTTGTTGCAAATTTGATTTTAATAGTTTTTAATAAATTTGCTGCCTTTTCAATATTTACTGCATTTCTTTAGGGAATCTAAAGTCCACGCAATACTTTTTTAAACTGACAATTGTTTGGTGTTTTTTGTGAATCGTTTTTATAATTACGTTTATTGTAGTTTTATTTTTAGTTTTAGATGTCTGTGAAAAGCTTATGTTTAAAAAAATGTAATACTTCTGCTGTGTTTAGCAATCTACGCTTTTTATACGACTTGCTTACTGTAAATCTTTATTTGCCGCAACAGATTTAGTTTTTTTTATTTCTAATTTTATGTTTAAACCCTTTAACATTTTTGTGCGTAAACGACCATTATAATGCATTAACTACGCTTTAAACATCACACCTCCCATCATATTGGTCATCAACAGATTTCAAATTTTGTGTTTTTCGTTACTTGTAAAGTATGTATATACTTGCTTCTATCTTGTGTTTTGTGACCATAAATGCTTAAATTATATTTTAGGTAATTCTTTTGCACTTCACAGTTTTTTCACGTTGATATTTTTCGTTTCTTTAGGTTAACAAAGTACAATGTTTTTTTTTTCGCGCTTTACAAGTGTAGGCCACTATAGCTTTAGAGTAACACCGCTATATGCCTTCGAAATTATTCGCGTGTTTACAACGTCTATCTATGTATAAGTTTCATCGCGTGCCCGCATTTCAACATTACAACACCGATCGTGCTCCAGCCGTTGGGATTAAGATTTTACACGCGTCACCAATCCTCGTTCAGAACTCCTGTTATATACCTGTTAATGTTTGCCGACTACAGGACTAGAAAATACAAGTCTGCACTTCAAACAAATAACACTTGCGAAAAACTATACTCTAAAATCGGGCACATTTATTGAAATAGTCAAGTTCTTCGGACAATAGTTTTTTTGGGATGTTTTTGCAATATACTTAGAAAAAGGTGACTATAAGACTGATAATGATATAATAAAAAACGATTCATCCTAAAAGGAATGTTGTGAAAACCAACATTATTTAGTGCAGAGAAACATTTCGGAAACCGCGATTTAAAAAACATGCAAATTATATTATTGATTTTAAGTGTAACAAGAAAACAATTCTTTAGGAATTTTGTTCAGTTAAAAGCATTGACGCAGTTTATAGCAAAGTTCATTCATTTAACCAAATATACGAACACAACTTTGGAGGCTTGCGCTTAAACACACAACTTGTCTGAGCGAAATTCGCAGTTCAAATAATTCGCTCTGGAACGTCAATTTTGTGTCGACGCCTAAACAATCCAAGTCTCGGTGTGGCAGACACGATTTAGCAATTCGAACGCTGTAAACATTCGGACTAGAGTAAATTCTTTAGTCTGGCGTTTGCTTGTGAAAGCTTCTTAGGTATTTTACAAAATTTTCGTGTGTTTGAATTTCTACTAAAGATCAAATACGGATTGGCTGTTGTCGACCAAATGCTGGAAATTCCCGTATTTTCAGAGTGACTGTCGTCTGGTTACATTCAAAGTAAACATGGTTCGCTAGTAGTTTAGAATACACTTTTTGCATCGCTAGTGATTTAGCTTTGCTTCCACAGTTGTAATAACTTTTCGTTAAATATAGTTTCCTGAAACAAGCAATATCATATATCGCAAATGGAACGAGTAAAACAAATAAGAATATATTTTAATTAGTAATGCCATTCTTCAATTAATTCCAATTGAAAAAAATAACTAAGTTTAATAGTTAATAGTAAAACTGAACAACGTGTATTATGATTAAAGTAGCGCGAAAATATGGACAAGCCTATGAATTAAAGGTGTCTGGCGCATTTTGGGAAACTTGTATTATTTCACCATGTAAAATATATAGTAAACCAATTATAGTATTTCAACATGCAAAAAAAATCCCCCTAAATTCAAAGCGTGAAAAATTCGTAGACGGAAAACGTTCGTGGACCGCAGGTTACTGACCCCCGGTTAAAATTGAAACCAACATCATAAGTTTGCCGTCGGCAGCAGTTTATTGACCGAAGCGCCGCCGATCACTTGGCGCCCGCTTCTTGTTTGCTTTCGGTCGCGCACGACGTGCAGTGACGTCATTCAGATGTGACGTCATTGCGTCTGGTGAGACACTCCACAAATACAAACAGCCTTCGTCGTTGCATTGTAGGTGTTTATGTCTGTTTTTTGGATGTTTGTGAACTGGGTGAAAAAACTATTTTAAAGGTGCTTGATAAACTTACAGGGATGCTTTAATTTAATTTGTTAATTGACTTGACTTGGGCAAATGATGGTGAACTTAAGTACATTTACGAATGACTTGACTGGGACTTGAGTCATTTCAAAATGACATTTTTAAAACGATGTTGTTTTTTTTCAACCACACCCGTTAATGTAATACAATAGCATACTTGACGAATTTTTTGACGAAAAAACTTATTTACGTTGTCGTCGTCCAAAGAAAGCAGCGCTCCTCACAAATTTTAAAAACCTGTTTCTTTGGACTACAAAATTACAACTCAATGTTAAATCAATATGAGATTTTTACCCATAAGTTTGTTAGACTTACTTTATTTTAATCCATATATATCAAAGAAGCCCAACTTACACAATACGCTGTTTCCAAGCCTTTGCCATTTTAAGTGTTGACTATATTTGATGCAAAGGGATACCTTTCCTGACCTATTTGTTTCATGATCAGGAAACATCGAACAGTTTATTGTAATGAAAATCGTTCATCTAAAATCGTGCGCCTCACATTTAAACTTATATAACCAATAACACTAAATTCAATGAATCATAATTCGCCGAATAAAATCAGTTGGGTGAATTACGAAAATATGCTCTCGCCAACTACTATTTTTAACCGTCTGATTGTATGATGTAAATTTTCAAACCATTTTGTACTTTTGTTAAGTTATATTTGACGTAATTTAATACAAATCGGGTAATCTTTGTCTCACTTTAATGGTTGGCAATTGTTTTTGAAAACAAAAACATCGTAACTTGGCCACGTCATTATGAGTCATCATTTGCCCATCATTAGCTTTCAGGGTCAGCAGTTATCTGGCGAAAATCGCTTTCAAAATAAATTTCGCGGAGACCAGGACAACTGCCGGTCACGCTCGAACGATTTTCGGGGTCATATGACGTCATAGATTTCTCGCGAGGCATTTTTCGGTCGGATCGCCTTTCCTTTGTGACGATTTATGGGGGTTACCCCCCAAGGTGTAAAATCGTGTTATGTTTATGATCTTAATGAATCAGTGGATTTACGAACTTTGTTTTCAGCCTTTTTTGCTTTGATTTCTGTTGTGCGCTATTCAGACCAGTAATATGACCGCTATAGATATATATTTCTATTTTTCGTGGTTCATTCATTGCACAAAATCGTTACACCTTTCGGTCGAGTAAAAGGCATTTGCTGGTTTATTACTTTGTCAGACATAATAAAAATACCCGTGTTTTATCGATTTTTACAACTTTTGCTATTTTTTCGATTCGTTTTGGGGGTTGATTTGCTTCATCTGGTCGCAAATAAAGCAAAAATACATTTAAAATGGAGGACTGCTTGCTTAAAAGCGTATCCTATTAATTATATAATACTTTAAAAATACTAGTCCGAAAAAGCAAATCTAGTACATGCATAGTTTAATAATAAACTATTGTAAAAATAGTAGAGCAAATTGTTTGTTCTTAAGTCACTATTTGAACGCAAAGCGTAAAACAAAAAGTTCTTATAGAAGGGAGTTTGTTTTGATTTCTATTTTGCAAAAGTAATGTGGCCGTTTGGAGTTTAAATTTCCATCAATTGTAGTTCAAGTAGTATGAAACATCATTTCGGTAAATGTTCTGTTTGGTACTGTAAATGAAAATGATTTGCTAAACTGTTTACTGATTTGTGCTCGCTTTGTGATTTATCAATGTAAATACGCCAAAACTTTTCCTTCTTTATTAATGTTCAAGAAGTATGAAACATCATACACCTTTTACACAATCAGTCGAGTATAACATAGTTAATCGATAAGTACGTTCGAAGTTACCATACAATAGGCGAACAAGAAACTATTAAAACATAAAAAAATGTTTGTTTACTTTTAGGTGAAATCCAAAGGGCACAAATGGTAAAACATAGTGAAAATTTTGCCGTATAAGAGGAGCCTTGTATTTTTTAAATTTACCTCCTAAAAAAGTCTATGTGGTTGAAAATCTCTCTAAACAAACAAAAAATGCCTGTATTATTTTTGCACTGGCTGTTATCGTTGTTTCTAAGAGGAAGCCTAGATGAAACAACAGAATTGGCAAATTTCTGTTATCCTATAATCATCCGGGCATTTGTTTGAGTTTGGGATCCGGTTTACGTCATAGTTTGGTCGTATCGCTGTAAACAAAGATAATAATTTGCACCGAGTCAACATTTAAAACACGTAGAAGTTGTTGTCGGACATATAACGTGCGTCAATTTATGCTAGCGGTGATAAGTTAATAAAATAGCGTGCGTTGTATTTTCGACAAATCAAAAAAAGTGTTTTCAACTTAGTGTTAAATTAGGCAGTTGCATTTTAAGTAGGCTATGGTTTAGTTTTAAGCGTAAAATTACTTATTTTTGAGTAATTCACATTTGTGGTTTAGACGGGGGAATCATGACTATAATGAAACCCTATATCCCATAGGGCCAAAATAGCTTTGTGGTTGTTTAGTTCAAGATTAAAAAAGATGTAATACTTTGTTGTAATATTTAAAATAGGTTTAATTCACTACATTGATTTATAAAAAAGTACAATTTTATCATTGCCCCGTACGGATATGTAGTTTACAAACGTGATGTAATATTACAGTGAAGACTGATTTGATCTAAGTTAAAACGATGGTCAGATGTTACTGCCATATTTTTGTTGAATATTCAGCCATGGTTGCACAATAATCCACCAAATTTAATTCCACTCTATACATCAAATTCATTTTCTAAGGCGTGGAAAATAGTCTGGAAATCAGTTGGTAAATGACAAATTGAATTTTACTGTTGACAAGCTTTCGCACAATATAACAACATTGTCACGTGATTTTGAGCTATACAAAGAAACAACAAAAATGGCCATTTAAGAAATAATTATACACGATTTGGGCTGACCACAATTTTTGGTCCACTCTTAACTATTTTAGATACGTAAATTTGCCACTTTTGTATCTTCATTTAACATTTTAACCGGTTTAACTTTTTGTAGGTTAATTTTTTTGCTTATCTCCTCCCCAAAACATATAACTTTTTCAACTTTTACTGCGAATTTTTGTCTGTGTTTATTATGTTTCAGTCCGTTTCTAGAGTCAGCGTGACTAACGAGTTCTATAAATTTCAATTTCTGTTGAATTAAAATATAATACCGGCATTTTTACATATATGCGATTATTTTTATGTGCCTAATATCAATTTTGTTTAAATTAACAATTTGCCAATTAAAACTAACGTTTAGATTAGATATCGATTGCATATTTGCGCAAGAGTTCGTTAGAGAACAACATGTGTTTTTAAGATTTGTTGTCTTAAAAATGACCAAGAATCCGTGTTTGTTTTTTGTTGAATTTAGAGATAAAAAAGGTCAATGTAAAAATAAACGACTTATGATTTACCAGTAAACTACCACCGACGACGCTTCGGGTCGAATAACAAAATGGTTTGCTCACCAAAAACTAAGACCCAGAACCGGCATTTTTCGCGCTCCGGTGCCGATACGTGTGTCATTGCAGTGACATCATCAAAATGACGTGATCGCCGGACCGCTTAAGCTCAGCAATATGATACTTTAATTTGGGTGGGCTCGTAATTGATCCGATAGTAGCGCCTGTGGCATCGGTAATTGTCACTTGTCAATTGCCACTTGTCACATGCCACTTAAAGTATTCAGCGGTTGAATGGGATAAATGTCGACGCTTTTTACTGTTTTAAGATGAATCAGAATTATCACCAATAACGCTGTTGTCGTCTCACACTGTCAGTTTAAAAAGCAAATTGAGAGTTGCTTAAATAAAATTCTAAAAATAGAATTTCGACCTATTCCACCCAAATCTGACACTAACTTTAATGAGATATCGGACAAGTACCGACATTATCAATTATCGTTGGGTATTGGTTCCTATAAAAATATTGTCGGACATCCCCAGTTAGAAGTAGTTTTAAAAACATGAGTCTATGGTAATTATCTGATAATTATATCTGATCGCTAGCCGATATATTTCGTTTTCCGTCTACCGATTTAACACATTATCAAGCGTATAACATACAATAAAGCGTTTGACCTTATGCTTCCTAAAGACTTTGTCTTTGGAAACAAGAACATTTAGGTCTGGTAATGACACATTCCTAACAATAAATCTCTGTCCAAGTTGATAAAAGATTATTATTATCCGGTAATAGGATGGGATTAAACTGATCGGCATCGGAAAATAGTGGCAGAACTTTTAAGATTGATTTTTTGTTAAAACACGGAAAAATTGGTTGGTAAATAAACAATTAAAAGGTTTACAAAATAATGCAAACATGTTCGGAAATATTTGAGTACTTTAATTTAGGCCCATAAGAAAACGTATGGCAAAGTAGAAGCGCTTTTGCAGTGTTGGAAAAAAGTGATGTTTGGTACTTCCATTGCAAAAAATGGTCAAACAAATTCAAGGAGACACCCTTACCCGCCTAACACATTGCTTAACAGAAAAAGATTAATAAAATGTAAAAGACGTAAAACTGGGTAACATTTATTTATTGCTCTCATTGTTATACTTTCCACGGGTGTGCAAAATTGTTTTACTTGTCTGTCAAGAGTGTTATTTGATGAATTATACAAAAATAGATAACAAACAAAGTGATACATATATATAAGGGACATGTTAAAACCTAGATTTACAAGTGAAAGCAACGAACGTCGTTTTACTACGTTTGTGCTAAAAGTAAATTATTTACGAAACAAACTTTTACAGAATATAAATACTACAGTAATAATTGTGGACCTTTTATAGAAAAGCTAGCAATGTCGGAGTTTAAACGACGTATAAAAGTAATTTATGCCATTATCTGTATGTAATATATAGAGGTCGATGGATCGAAACCATCTAAAAAAAACGAAAAAATGAAATTTTCAGAACCTAGAAAAATTTTCTAAATCGATTTGTGATTAACAGAAATCGGATACGGAATAAATGGATGAATAAAATGAAACAAAATTTAATCTGTCTGCAGGGTTAGGCCTACTTGCAACAAGGAGGCTCTCAAGGCGGGTTGGGATTAAAGGTTGCCTTATCAGGTTCAAAATCACCGACAATTTTCTTTTCGTCACGCCCTTACGTAATCACCTCAGCGTCCCACGCAAAGTCAACGCCGCGACCATATTTGGGGCGAAGTCCAGTCTCTTTACACCGTGGCCCCTATTATTTTCAACCAAAAATTAAGAAACGTCATTTTAATAAAAGGTTTATACAGTAGCCGGTAGTTAAGAATGATAAAAGGGGGGCATGGCCCACAGCTTGAGAACCCCTTCTGTATGGCGAAAACAATCCTTATACCCGTCTGTGAAGCCACACGGTAAAGATATTGTCCGTCCATATATGTTTAGCTTGCAAAACAGGAAAAGGGTAGAACACACAGTATAAAGTCTAAAAAAACAACAAGGGGATTATGTTTACTGTGATGAATACTTGTAACAGCCCACTGACATATTCCCCATTTAAAACATACTCCCTAAAAACCTATACCCGACAAAATATGAAACAACCGTAATTCCGTCTAGCTTTTTCTCTTTTGAATCTTTGTTTCATCGTTTCTTTCAATTTAATTGTTTTGAAACTCTTTTAAGTTGAAATAAAAAACATGCTTTTGTTTATCCAAAAATACGTTTCTGTGGAGGTTTGTTTTCTTTCCTTTTTTTAACTTTTATATGTTTCCAGTTGTACTATTGTTAGGACAGAAAACAAATTAACTAAAAAATGTTCACTAATTGGTTAGAAAATTGAGCATCTCTGTACAGGTGTCCTCCTGGTTACTTTATTTTACTTTTTTGTTGTGTTAATGATTTTCAACAAAAAGCTGTTTTAGGTTGTGAAAATCCAACGCCGATGCTTTTGTAACTATCTGTCGACACGCACCTTTGGTTATATAACAGTCCAGGTGACCTTTACTGTGGCTATTTTAAGACGGGCTTAAATATTTTGCAACATGAAGTGGGAACTTCCGCGCCTCAACAGCTGAAGGTTTTTTCAGGGAATTTATGCTTTTCTACTTGGTGCAATTCATCCCGGAGTAAATGCAAGTCACGTTGCCGAAGTTACCTTGAGCTGCGCAGATTGATTTTGTTTAAATTGCATGTTGTCTTTTCGAATCGCAAAACTGGTTTAACAGATACTTGTAAAAACATTAAAAATTCAAAAATATTAGATAAAACTGACATTTTTTAGTTTATGTTTAGTTTATGTAATTAATAAAGTTAAAACATAAATTCTCCTATTCTTTTTATCGACTATATTCACGCTTTAAACTTTGTTAAGCTGACTTGTTTCAATCTGTCAAAGTGTTTAGGATAAAAACATGGGCACTGAATAGCAGGGCTGTTGAGTTGGCTCAATAAAAAAATGATAAAAAAATCGAGTCAGTCTCCAGTCAACATACTACGTTAAATCACTAGTTCGGCACCGACTCCGAAGCTCTGCTGAATAAGAACAAATGACAATTTTCGATTTAATGCAGGGTTTATACTCGGTACTCAGTATTCGTCCGAATCATCGATCTGTACCAGTGGTTCTCAACCTTTTTGTTCTCGCAAACCCTTTTAAAGTTTTCGAAAAATTGCGCGCCCTCCAACTATAGTGTATGACACACAAACCAGAGTCAATTTGTTTTAAAATTTGGGTAAAATGTCCGGATATAAGTATGCACAGCAAGCCAAATTTACGTTTAATCGTCTGTGTATTTTTTAGACATTGCTTGACTGAAGCTACGCCTACTTCACTAATTGAAGTGTAATGGTGACGTCATAAACACCACTGGTTCACTGCAACAAAAGCCACAAAAGCACAAATGTTAGATTTGTATACGACCTTATGGGACATCTCTAGTGAGCCCCTAAATGAGTGGTTCTCAAACTTTTTTTAAAAAATTACGCAACGGTCCCCCAGCAATTTTTTTAATTGCTCACGGTCCCTTAAAAATATACACAAATTAACACAAAATAACACGTTGTTTTTAATGGTAACAATGGGACGGATGCACTCGCTTCTTTGCTATCAGCTCGGCTATGTTAACCTCTAACAAATCACTTAAATTGGGTGAAGCAATCTCGAACAGTTTTAAAATCGTGACCGTAGGGCAGCGCAGCAAGCTGGAAAACGTAATTATCATTAGCACAACGCAACAACATTATGACGTCACAATGGACAATTTAACATGAAGCGTGCAATGACGTCAAATGGACAACTAATCAACTAAGCTGCCTGAAAAGTTTATTAAACAAAAAAAATCTTCTTCAGAAGCGTCGTGTTGATTTTTGGTTAGGTGCTTCGCGGTCCCAGAAAATTGTCTTGCAGACCCCAAAAGGACCGCGGACCCCAGTTTGAGTACCACTGCTCTAAATAGAAGTAAAACGATTTAACAGTGAAATTTTTCCTCCACACTCAATGTCATTTGGTTCTTGCAACCATCATGACTAAGCAGGTTTTTATGATGTCTGTTTATTTAGGTATTTATTTAGGCGAATGCCGCAATTTTGCAGACTAGTTTGGTGGTAGACAACTGCATTGTATAATCAATATCGCCAAAGGGCCTTTACGTACTTTTTTGGCTTTCTGGTCAATTTAATTTGAGATAAGCTTGCATTGTACTATTTATGAAGCAGGTTATATTCAGCTTGACCTATTTTCGTTGTCCGTTGTTTATGTGCTAACGTTTTGGTAAAATATTGAAAAATATTTAGTCACTATTCCGGTGAAGTAGTATTGTTTTATAATTATTTTCAGGTGCTTTTTGATTTTCAAAGGAATGAATTTTGCCAAACGATATTTTCAAAAAGGTTTTTATGTATATTCAATAACCGGTATTTATCCATCACTCTTGTACGCAAACACCAGAGAGAGAATTTTTGATTCTTTTTATTTCAAAAAAATGGGATATACATTTTAAGGGTGATTTTCTGTTAAGTCATTCAAGAACTTTTGTGGTAGATAGTTACTTGGGATAGCCAACATATTACTTCTTGTTACTTTTTGATTAACGATGGAAAGCATTTTGTCTAACCCTCTCATGTTGGTTTCTGTATATATTCAAAATCAGGTCATAAGCTTTTTGTTGTTAGCCCCGCCCATGAAACGCCACCGGTTAGATGACGTCATTTTCGCGATTGTCATCTTTAATGAGAAACAATGGCAATAGTCACAACAGCTTCCTGCCCATAGGTCACTCCCATTTGACTTTCCTTTGATAAAAATCAGCAGTTTGGTCATTTCCGTAGCCGACTGGTGGTAACTAATAATCGAAACGGCCCTAAAACGCTTGCAAAGAGCCTAATATGGATATTCCTGAGTTTGGCTGTGATTGCCGTGACTATCTGAGCCAGTGACTATCTGACCTCATTTTAGTTACGGCTATACAGTATTTGAAAAGCTGGCTTCTTTACGTTTTGTTAGCTCTTCATGTGAGTATTATCGTTAGTAATGATTTTGTTCTTTTAGGCATATTTTAATCTTTTATGGTCACGTTTATTCATAATGTAAGTTTTACAGTCTCTTTTGTGTTTACTTTTACATAAACTGTGTGGTAAACGTTAATAATGTAAACAGTAAAACGCTAAATTAAAAATCTTACTTAAAAAAACAACAACAATCCACTTTTGCGTTGCGAAAGGTGAGTTAACAAGCACAGAATTTAAAAATATATCCTTTACACTCATTTTGTTTACAGGTTTGAGACAAAAGTCAAATTTACTAAAAAAAACAAACTCAAATTAGTAAAAAAGATTTCAAAGCAAATTGAAATCAACGCATTTGCGCCAAGGGGTTGTAGTATACACCTGCCAGTATTACAAAAAGCATATATAATTAAAAAATATAAAAAACAAAGCACACCAATATTGTAACCAGGGCTGCGGAGTCGGACTCGGACTCGGGACTCGACGGAGTCGGTTTGTTTTGCCGGAGTCGGACTCGGGACTCGGGACTCGAGTAAGACCGCGTAAAACTACCCGAGTCCCGAGTCCCGAGTCCGACGTGCGCATGCGCAGTATCAAATTTTAAAACTGTTAAGGCGGCAAAATGTAATAGTTTTGGCCGGAGTCGGACTCGGGTTATTTTTAACTGACTCCGCAGCCCTGACTATAACTATTGAAGATCGCGGGTAGGACTCAAATAGTGTATTGACTTATTTGATTGGGTTAGTATTGAACAAATAAAACGTTAAAAATACTTTTCAAAATATGAAATGACTTTATGAAATCGCCGTTAAGTTTGAAGTTTCATCAAAATATAGCTAGAATTTACACCCGATAGAATTTTCAATGAAAAACTGTTGGATGAATTAAACTGGCGGCTATTTTTTGGTGACCTCACTCTATGCTGCAATATCGACATGTACTTTGCAATATTTACAGGTGTTGTTCACACGAGACAGTAGCCTTAGTCATGTCTGGTCTATCGACCAGACAAACCGAATACGGTGACGTTTGTTCTTTCCCGTCAGCTTTTGATTACCTTATCACTTATCTACGACATCGATCTAATAACGCTGCGCCAAAATAACAACAGTTAAATGCGACGCGGTTAATGATAAGACAAATTTTGCGTGAACAATCAGGAAATTCTCCTTTAACACGATTTCAGGGAATAACAAGAGTGTTTTTGAGCAGCGTCCCACGTGGATTGAAAAAAGTTATTCTGTAGCAAAAACACACACCATGGGTTGTACCATTGTGATATACTCACTTGTTGCGTATTTTAACGTTTTTGCGTCATTGAAATCAAACACATCTTTGCAGTTACAATCACACGGGAAAAGCGAAACAAAAACATTTTGTTGATCAGTAGTGGTCGGGACGTTTTTTATCGTATCTATACATCAATGGATTGTACAACATTATATAAACGAGTTTAAAAAATGAAAAAAAGCTTTGATTTTGCTATCAAACCCAAAAAACAACTGTTTTTATTTAGCAATGTTGAAAGCGAATTTTCTATTGGCCTATATCAAGTCATTGCAATAGCAAGTCTATTTGGCCTTATATCAAGTAATTGCCATAGCAAGTCTATTTGGCCTTGTATCATGTCATTGTCATAGCAAGTCTATGTGGCCTTATATTAAGTCATTGCCATAGCAAGACCAGATAAGTCACTAAAATCAGAAACGTGCTTTTTTTAAACTAAAACAAAATGTTCAATCCACCTTTAAGTTTATTTCGCGTAGCAACCTGTAAAAAGAACACTGCCAAACAGTATTACGCATAAAATTAAATTAACTATATATTCACCAATTCTTTCAACAAAGTATTGAATTAAAACACTGTATTTAATTGAAACACCCAAGTCATTTGCCTAAAAAACACCCCTTGGGTTATGTAATTAAAAAATAGTGACCTAGTTACACAAGTTATTGCAACACTGGTAAACAGTAATAATACTAAAGTGCTGCATTGCCTTGGGCTGCTTTGATGTTTCATGTTGTGTGCCTATCTTCCGCTAGAATCATTTTTGGCTTGCTTCCATCAAATCGCAAGATTTTGCCCGCCATCTCTTTAAACTTTCCCTTATTTAGCCATGACTGGTGGATCAGTGATGCTACATGTTTCTCACCAAGGGGAATTTTAACACCTACGGACCTCGACATTGTATTTGAGCATAACAATATATTTAGTATACTGTTTAAATTTGTTTTTTATTTTAATATTCCTGGAAAGACAGACTATACTGTATTTAAGAACACTTTTCGTTCTAAGGAAAATTTTACTTGGAATTTGTTTTCTATGACGATGCTAAAACTACTAACAGAAACATTCAACAACTTAAAAATGCTACCAGTTTCAATTTTATAAGACAATTATATTTAAAATATATCCAAGTTTTCGTTTTGCTTTTGCCAAGGAAATAAAGTGATGATTAAAGTCGAAATGTGAAGTTAAAATTAATTTCCTTTGCACCGTGTTGCAAAACACGATCAAAGTCCGACTATTTCGCAACTGAACAAAACTTACGCAACTTACCAACATCGACAGCAAAAAATAAGCGCCAGTAGACTGCTTGGCACGAGCCAGGCAAACAGAAAGTGCCACCACCTACGTCACAAACCGGCACTGTGACGTAACAACGGTGGCGATCTGCAAATACGCCGCCTCGGAATCGCCGGGCCTCGCATTGCCGAAGATACGAGGGTTAAATTTTGCGCAAAAAACGCCCCCAAAGTCGTCATTGGGGCGTTTTCCGACCTTTTGTGATAACACAGCACGCAATAACGGTTTGAAAGTAAATAAATCAACAACTGGCATTGTCTTTGTTACGCAATAAAGCGATAGTCGCCCAATAGATAACCTGCTTATCATAATTGGGCACACGACTATTGTCTCTATAGGCTTAAAACAAGCCACTGTATTCTTACGTAACAAAGGCAGTAGGCTTTGTTTACTTTTAAACCGACACCGGCTCTCTTTAAAATGATTCCAGGAAAACAAGTGAAAAGTTTTGTTTAAACGCGGTTCATCGCACGCAATATATTTACTGTAAGTTATACAACTTGCCACATAATAGTAAGTACATAAGTCTCTTTTGTATGCAACGTAGAAGAGTATCTTTTAATATTATAACATTTTTTGCGGGCCTTATCTTAAAACTTGTCACTCTCAAACATGTCGATAAAAGTATTATTTTCTTTTTTCTCTTGATGTTCAGTTATTGCAAAACGCGGATAAAAGCTACATTAGGTAAAAGGGATTTTTTTCCTTTATGGCGTGAGTATACGGTAATTTCTTTATTCATAGTTTAAGAAGCACTAGCTTTTTTTCTTTAAAATTTAGATATATAAAATTGCGCATCGGGGAAATCACATTTTATTGAGCAGATTCGGAAAACGCCGGATCCGGCCCGCCCCTGTTTACACAAACTACGTACGAGGCGATAAATTCAATTGATTTTCGCGCTTGGCTTGTATTTCATTTATATTCTAATTTGGTTATGTTTTAAGGGAGTCTTTTTAGCCTAAAAAAACCGTGCCTTCCCTGGAACATTAAACAAAGATATGCAAACTTAGTGTATCTGAATGTATTTGATAGCGCTTCACACAAATTCATTGTGTTATATCAATCTTTGTAAATGGACACATTTGTTTAAATCTAAATATAGTAATCAGGTGGCACTACAGACAATTTGTTACAGAATTTGTTAATGCCACCTGATTACTATATTTAGATTTAAACAAATATGTCCATTTGCAAAGATTGATATAACACAAAGAATCTGTCTATTAGTCTATATGGTCTTATATAAATGTAACATCGAGCGTTTAACGACCCTGTTGAAATTACAGGATAAACTATAGATGACATGTATCGTGTTTCCCTATATTGTATTTTCATTAGACCTTCTCTTTGTGGTCATGGATGACGCCATTGGAACTCACATTTCACACCGAAAAACGCTTTATTTCGCTTCTTATTTAATGTAGTTAGAAACAAATCCTTAGGTCCGCCCTGAACAGCAAATGGCAATATTTTATACTGTTTAAAGTTTTCACTTCAAAATTGTAAAGTAAAATTTGTTACGGTGCGTCGAGATATTTCAGATTTTTTTTGGCCAGCGATTAGTAAAAGGTTGCCGGCAACTGCTATTAAGTTTGCAACATGAATTAATACGGTAATATATTAATTTAGCTGTGTTAGGTTTATTCACCGAAGTAAGGTAACGTTGCAAAGTTACACCAAACCGTTGAAAAGCACTATTTAATAAAACCACACTTCAATTTAAAGTGTTGCATTAACATTAATACCTTTCTTTTGTTTTATCTTGCCTTTGGCAATAGTATCTCAATGTACCTCAGTTGAAATTTGCCATTTTGATCAGAGTAAAGACGACACTATAGGCGTCAGATTGGTCCCCGGTATGATGTAACACTATACCCGTGCTGTTCGACCGTTTTTGCTTTACAAGCAAATTATGCGGCACTGTTAAAATACATTGATGCCTAAAGTAGACGAGATAACGCACAAATGTGCATCAGGTCAAAAATATTAAAAGCAGGATTCGACATGACGAATTATGGTTATACGGCTGGTTGTTACTTTATACGAGTTTTTTCTTTCAAAAGCGTCACCTGATTTACAATCTCTAAACAGGTAAACGCACTACCGCACAAGTTTTACCTTATTCCGCCGAATCAGCAAAGCTTGTAAATCACGTTGATGGGTGTCAGGTAATTCGCCGAAATTGGCCTTTTTTGCCTGTGCGTTAATAATCACGTCGTTTTCCAATTACCTTCGTAAAATTTAGCACGCGAAATCGAGGTTTGAAACGATGTATCGTATAAGTGCCTCGTTATACAAACTTTCACTAATAAGCTGAGAATATAGTTTATAGACTATGCTTTATAATTTACTAATTCCACTCGCATCTTTACAATACATTATTCTGTTTACTGTTAAAGTTTAGATTCGTGACAGTGTAATTTGTTTTTTATTTCAAAAACAGCACGACGTTTTTTTGTTGCATGGGTTCACAGTACATAGAGATTGACAAACTGCGGTTTGCCGACATAGATTTTGAGAGCTGGATTACAGTTTTAGCACTCTAGTGAAACGACTTTCCCCACCACGTTTTTGCAGCAATAAGCTATTGAAGTTTGGTAACAACAACGCCATCTTGTGGAAGCAGGTAGCCTCTTTAACATATGAGCACCTTGGGAAAGGCTGCTCGGTTGACGTAGTATTGTAATTAAGTCAAGTTATTTCAAAAGTAACTAAGAATACACCAACGTCAATTAATTGTTTTAAATACAAAAGTCAAGCCCCTTTTTTTCGCAAAGGCCTAAGTCGAGTTAAATCTGTCATGTGAAAACCTTTACTTAGTATATTGAAGTAAATTTACTGGCCTTACTAATTGCAACACAGGTTTGTTAATTAGGCTGTATAGTGTAAATTGGGCGTATTTTATGTCAAAAAGATAAAAAATCTTTTCAAATAAAAACATTTTTTTATTTTTTCCCTTTATTTCTATACCGCGAACAGCGTAAGAAAATATAATAAAGCGAAACTTTTAGAAAACAAAAACTCTAAAATCGTAAAAACAATGCAATGTAAAACTCTTCGGTGTCAACAAAAAATTTGGGTTATTTTCCAAACTGTCACCCATGGTTTGGTTTCGGTTGTCACACCAAGGGCCATGGACGGTGTTTCTAGTATTTAGCTTATTAAGGGGAAAACCACTTAAATCGGGGATCTTTAGACATTTTTGTAAGTTTCGAAAAAAGTCATCCATATTTGAGACTGTGGAAGGCAAAGTGACCTAAACACAAACGTTTTTAACAATATGAAAATGTTTTACCTGACGGAGTTTTTTGATAAAAAAGCTGCAACACGTTAGTCCTATACTAACGTCAAATCTGTCCTATTCTGTAGATAACTAAATGTTTTAAACTTGTAAAAATCAACCAAATTAACCATAAAATTCTATATTTATTAAGCATGAGCATCAGTGGTTATGTTCATATCTAATATTGATAATGCCGTAATGGTTGCACAAATTGCTGTATTTTGGTTAATTCGCCTGAATGCTTTAAGAGTTTTTTTTTAGAAAGTTGTAGGTGTGAAGGTTACGAAACGTCAATCTTTTGGTTTGACTGTGCCGCCGTTTAATTCGCTTCTCATTTTTTGAAAAATTAAATCAAGTAGCCACTGCATAATAGATCAACAGATTCGGTGAGTCTGCGATGGCTTTCGGTGTACTATTGCATCATAGATCAACAGATTCGGTGAGTCTGCGATGGCTTTCGGTGTACTAATTATACGTAAGCTGTAGTCGTTGGTCAAAAAGCAGCTTCGAAGGGCTAGATCTCAGTTTTTGTAGAAACCGCACAAAAGGTTGCGAAGCAATGGTGTAAGGAAATTCCCCTCTTTTTCAAAGAATCCAACACTTTGTTATCGTTCCGGTTTGATTTCCAGCTTGAAGCGTAAACATGATGTCACCCCTTGTGAAATGCCAATTACCTGTAATCAATAGGAACTTACAGGAAGGCGGTGCTAGTCGCATTCGTCGCAATAACAAAAACACCGAGCACCTTCTGCATTGCTGCCAAGTGATTTGGTGGCAGTCGGCAACATCCCAGCCTTCCAATTGTGACATAATAACAGCTCGTTAGTTCACGCATCGCGCGTTGCATATCGAATGACTGGGAGCCGACTGGTACTGGATTCGGGTCACCGTTCATCTTCCAAACAAAGCCCTTTCCTGTTGTTCACGCACACTTGCCACTGTGACGCAACACAAGGGCCGGATTTGAACAATAACAATTTTTTCGGGATGAGATAATTCGCCGGTTTTCGGGGGAAAACCAAAGTTTTTAAGAGAAAATGGAGTCCCAGGGATGAGGTAATGAAATAAAAACGCGCGTGGCTTTATTTTTCTATGTTATTTGTGACGTAACACAAGGGTGGGATTTGAGCAATAGAATTTTTCCAGGATTTTCAATTGGTCTAATTATTTCGGAAAACTTTTTTTCAAAAAATAGACTACCGACAGAGCGTAATAAAATAAAAACGCGTGTGGTTTTAGTTTTCTTTGTCTTTTAACATATACTTAATTTAAAACCATTATTTGCAAATATTGTGATTTTCTAAACGGAAAGCCCTAGCAAATCTTTTATATCCGTTCTGTAACCTCATTCAGCTAATATATTAAAAGGAAAATATATGCCGTCTTTATGGTGACATTATAGCCTCTGGAAAAATAAAATTACTTTACAAAAAGGCTATTTATAGTTCTAGGTTTGTGTGAATTTAACTTTAAATATAATTCAACTAAATTCAATTCTTTCTAAAGAAAGTTCACTGTATGAACTAAAATTACCCAGGCCCACAACATGAGTTTATTATTTTAGTGTAAGCCGATTTGGCTTGAGGTATTCAATTTTATTACAAAATTTGGGCCATTATATTCTGGGCACTCGATTTTCTCTGATAACAAACGACCTTATTTTAGAAGAAAAAATCCCAAAAGTTTTGTGCGAATAAAGCAACGTACAATCACCCCGAAAGGTATATTCAAATTTCAATACTGTGACGCAAATTTTCACGAAAAATGCTCAACTTTCGCTTAAAAAAGGCAAAAGATCTCCAGCTTAGTAGGTTTGTGGTTCTTTGTGGAAGAACTCTTTTTGGCTGTTAGATGATTTATATCAGATAACCTTTTCAGGACGCTGAAACCTCTAAACGAAGCGCCGCTATGAAAGCTGACACCGATTTTATCTGGGCTTAAGCGCTCTGTCTACATGAGGCGAAATAAACTATTTATATTTACTCAAGGGCACACGTACAACGCCCCTTCTTTAGAATGCTACAAAGGATTTGTAATGTGACCTTGATTTGGATCTTCAAACATGCAGAAACCTGAAGAAGAAAATTTTGCACTCAAAAATAAAATTCCCCTTGAAACCTTTTCAGTGTAACAGTATAAACGGCGTTTCCTAGGGGAGCCGGATTTAACTTAAGTCGTCGAAAACCGATTGGATCATGGTGGAATATTTTGGAAACATATAAAATAGCTTTAATATCCATCCGTCAAAGGTTAAGCGTTGAAACTTAATACAAGTAAATCTAAACATTTATTCATGGCTCACCCCAAAGCGCAAAAATGAAGTTATCGCTCTATCATTGGTGTTTTTGTCCCTTATATGCATTTTATCGATCTGAAACTGCGTTGTGTTTAAATTCGAACGTAGTTAAGAAATCACCCCAAGGATTAACAATAAAGTTGTCAGTGTCGTTATGAACCTACAAGACAACTATACACAACGGTAGCGGTTCCTATTTATCTGTGCTAAAGCCTACATCAAAATTAGTCATTTTACAAAACGCTCCAAATTAGAGTGTATCATTATCAACATCCTAAACCAGCAGATTTCTGCATATTGAGCACCGGTGGTCAGTAATTGTTCAGCCAATCTGTAATTCATTCCCAAGATCATACTTCTAAAACTGAAAAACCGGACGTTTATTCTTAATGTATTGTCGCGTTGTGCACTAGAGAGTGCATCTTTATGGAATAAGGCACCATTTGCAGAAGATCTATGCACGTTTGTTTGAGGCAGAAGCAAATATATATGTATTAGGTATCGATTTTCATTATCAGCTACCTTATCGAAATGAATTTATTTGAATGAACTCACTGGAAAAATATTGAACAGTTTAAATCTGTAGAAGCACTGAAAGCTAGACTAATGCTTTTGCAGTAGAGGATTTTTGCAAAGCCGAGTATATAAATCCGATACTATAGAAAAACTTGGCATTATGCCCTGGGGGCTAAGAGAGCGAACATTTTGCCAAAAGACCGCCTGCTCATGTGATAAGTAGGGACTTACTGCCATACGCTTGCAGCGTTTTTGAGCATTGTACTGCGTATTTGTTAACACAACGTTCAAACTAAAATCGGCAATACCCTATGGTTAATGTTATGTTTTATTAATAAGGGTTTTACATCTCTACGATGACGATAACAAATCTGAGAAAGTCATTCTAGTTTATAATTTGAAACATTCTAACTCGTCTTATAAAACTGCGGGGTTGCTGATCAATGTTCTGTGATCGGCTGTCGCGCAGGGCGGCCAGAAAAACACACCCGTGGAATGTGATCCGATTTCTGGTAATAGCAGGGTACAAATACCAGAAATGTGATTCTATTGACAGCCAATGTAGACTGTCAGGGCGACAAAAATACATAAAATTCAGCGAAACACACCGAAGAAATAGAACTAGCATACGCATTACGCAATATTTGGAACCGGAAGCTTATATATAAGTTTATTTATTGCTGCAAAACAAATTCAAAACTGTTATTTATTTTCGCAAATGGTAGTTTTTGTGTATGACTAAAATTTACCAAAAATTCTTTATGTTCGATTTTACCACAACGATCGTAAAATGTAAAACAATTTATCACATAATTAGGCAAAATCGCCCAGGAGTGATGTAACGTGGCATTCCTGAGGATCAGGTTAAGTTTGTCGAGTGATGCGTTCACGCTCTGCTGCGTAATGTGTGTTTGGTGGTTCACGCATCGTTAAACACGTTTTAAGAGTTACTTCGAACTGCCGAAGATTCCACAAACGTACAAGTCTGATTATTTACGGTCGCTGACGAAATTTAGTCTAAAAACAGCAACGAGTAGGAATAAAATCTTTAAATTAAGGCAAAGTTAGTTTCTTTGAAACGCAACAAAGTCAATTACGTTGCTAAATACATCAAAGTCATTGATTTGGTGTTTCGAGTTCGACATAATTAAGTGTAAAGCGTAGTTATAGGTGAACATTTCAAATATATTTTCGTTACTTCATTTGATGCCAACCTAACTTATGGTTTGTAGCTAATTGATCTCTAAATATCTCCATGCAAACAAAATAATTAAATTGCATCTTTTTTATGGAATTTATTCCACGCTCTCAAACAACAACGTCATGTTTAAAATGCACTTGAAATCGTTTAAGCAGCTGTGAACCTTGACCTACAACGCCGTTCATTTTCGCTCTGTTAGAGATGTCATTTGTTTTAACCAAGCATGTTATCGTAATGTCATTTGGTTGTGACTTGTTGCAAATATTTTTTTATACCTTATACGTTGGAATGTTTTTTTTTATGCTTTGAATCAAGATTTTTTTTTTTGAGAAAGAGATTTTGATCATAAACGCTTGTTTTAGCACTCTAGCACCACCTAGAGTAGATTCTGTAAAACCACTGCACAAAAGGTTCCAAAGCGGCGTATAGATATGAGATATGAAAGTTAACATTTTACGACATTAAAAACTACGCACTAGGGCAGTGATTACCAAACTGTGTGTTACGGCACACTCGTGTGCCTTAGTGTGCCGCGAAACTTTTTGTAATTTCCGAAAAGAGAGTATTTATATTACCAATAGGCATACACGCAAGCATTTTAGACTGAAATACGCACTATTATTACAAATTAATATTTGTGACACATTTACATTAAGGGCGATTGTAAAATGACCCTATTGTTCTTCTGGTAAAAGTGTGCCTCGAAATAGTAAAAAAATTAGTGTGCCGCGAGCCAAAAAAGTTTGGGAACCACTGCATTAAGGCATCACAAGTGGCAGTTTGAGAAACACGCCTTGATCCTCTAACATACGGATGCGTCAATGAACAAAATACAGCAGTCAACAGTGCTATGGTTGTTTCTCGACCAGCTCCGTTAGTTGGAACATCACCACAGTCTAAAGATAGATGTTTTTATCCTTGCTTAACTTGCACTATATCCTAAATGGACCCAAATATTTCGGTAATAGCCTTTCCAAAGGCGTCTGATATTTTCTCCTTGCTTAAAACAACATTTTAAATTTTAATCGCAAACGAAATAAATAAATTGATAAGATAAACAATCGTAATTCTTATGAGGTTGGAATTGTTTAATGCGTTTTACATGCAAACTAAATATAACTGATTTATTTACCCCGAAAATAATTAATAATTGTTCCCGCCAAATCAATCACATGTAGTGTTAGTTGCGGGACTTTTCACGTGTTTATAATTTTTCTTTTGTGTGAAAATATTACGCTAAATGTGTCAGTAGTCAGACTAACTGTTCGTAAAGATCGACTTTAAAAGAATTGTTGCTCGAATTGTACACTTTTTTGTATTTGTGATACATTTAAAATAAAAAAAGTCCATAGTGTTATACTAAAATTTTAAACTTGACAATTTATAAAAAGTTTTAGTCTTTTTTAGCCCTAATAACTCTTTTTACGCGTGAACAGTTTTTGATAATAGGATGTGTACTAAGCGTATCATCGTCAAAATTTTACCGCAGAATTTCGGAGACAAGAAGTTTTCGATTATAAACTCATAACTAACGAATACATTTACTATATTTTTGACTTAAAGTTCAGTAAAATGCCGAGACCAAAAAAAGCGGACAAGCAGCGAAAAGAAGATCTTCTTCCTGATTTAAGACAGGTAAAATTTGGTTATGAGCACATTTACAAACAAGATCTGCCATAGTTTTTAAGCTGTCCGTATTTTAAGATACTTTTCATCAGATCTCAAGTTTTGTACAGGTCAAACCTTGGTTACAAACTTGGGAATTCAGCACTAAGTGTACAGTGCTTAATTCCTAAGTTTGCGATCAAGGTTTAACCTGTACGAAACGCAAGATGTGTTTAAAAACTTAAAATGGCAATTATACTAAACATTAGGTACCATGAAATACACCAGACTGTATTCCATAACTTGTGACCCCAAAATATAATTTTATTGACTGTTTTAGATGTAACCTTAATCAATCTCGATTAAATCTTGGTCAAAATTTGGTTTAAAATGTCGGAAAACATGTTGAATAGGAATCATTATGTTCCACTATTGAAAGCTGGTCTAGAATCCAACCCAACCCACATTATTTGGGTTAGGGTGCGGGTTTGGGTTAGGGTGAGTCAAGTATTATAATTAAATAGTGAATATATAAATGCTTGACCTACCCACACCCAAACGCTAACTCGTATCCTAACCCAAATATTGTGCGTTGAATTAGTAACTGTGCTAGGATTCTAGACCAAAGTCCCCTAAACTAAGCCCTACACCAATCACACTTTTTCTAAATGTTTAAAACAGCACTTCTATAAGTATGTATGATGGAAGGTGGAAAAACTAGTCTTTAAATATTTTTTTTCTATTTGAAAACAAACTTTTTTATTTTAGGACAGGGAAGAGTTTCTTCGTTCCTTTGAAAAGCCGACTCAAATCTACCGATTCCTGCGAGCCCGACATTGCATCTCTCCGGTATTTTTGCATCGCTCTCTTCTTTACATGCTTAAGAGATGTTCGAGAACACATGCAAGAAGACAGGTTTCTTTGATTTATTATATATATCTTTGGTAAAAATCGCGGATGGAAAAAGCAAGTTTAAACTGATTTGTTCATGGAAATTCAGTTTTGTATAAAACTTTTTAGGAAATTGAAAAAAATATATTTCTTGAGTTTTCTGTTTATTCAAACTGTTGTAAAACATAAAAAACATTTCCAAGTTTTATATATCCTTGTTTCATTTTCTTACAACATAACTATGTTTAAATTTGTAACTTTTGTTTTTTCTTTTTAATCCATTCTTAGAGTTTTTTTCATGTAATCTTCACCCGCACATGTAGTGTACACTAATCAACATCTAAGAATTATTTGTTACCAATAAACTCAATTAATGATTTGTTTCATATGGGTGAAATTTAAAGTTTCACATTTGTTCACTTAACACAAACTAAATTTGAATAATCAGAAATGATTGTTAGGGTTAAACTTAGCTTATAGAAAGTGATAGTTAATGTATGTCACAGATGTATAGATAAGCAATGGCAAAGTTTTTTTGAGATTTTAAGGAAATATTTGTCATTAAACATAATTCCTTTTTTGTAGAAATTTAAAGTGAATGACCTCCTTGAAAGGTCAATCTCCAAACAGCCTGTTTGCAAACCAAACGGACGAACACAGTACGATCAACTGAAAATCCTCGTCGCTGGTTTTTATATTGACCCAGGTGTAAAGACTGAAAACTATGTGCAGAAAAAGGTGAATAAAACTAATTTACTTTGGTTAGGTTAGATTTTATTTTAACTTGTATTACAATTGTTAAACAAATAATATAACGGTCAAGGCTGTTTAGGAATTTTACATTTTTGTTTTAAGACGTTAATCAGTATTTGTATTTTTTTAAGTTAAAACATTTGTCTTCTGATGTTTAGTCACTTAATGATCTGTGTTATTTGAATAAAACCTGCTCGTAAGGACTTTTCAATTTTTTTACTTTATAAACTCTTGGTTTTTTATTGCATTGGAAATATTTAGTTTACTTATTACTACAACCAATGGGTGGGAATTTTTGGTGCTTAGGGTGCTTCAAGTACCCCTAGTAAAGACTTGGGGTGCTCAGCCCCACTAAATAAAGACAAATCTTCCTGTAAATACTGTGCATGTCATTTGATACATGCGATTTGGGCTTGAGCACCCCTTTGAAAAAGAGGTTCTCGTGTATGATACTACCGGTACCTAAATAATGTATGTCATTATTGTTTTCAAAGTACTGCCCCTCTGTTTTTTTCAATGTTGAGATTGTATAGCTGTTGTAAGTTGATTTTACTAAAGTAAAAATAGCACTTCTTGGTTTAAATGTTGTATTTTTTCAATGTTGAGATTGTATAGCTGTTGTAAGTTGATTTTACTAAAGTAAAAATAGCACTGGTAAAACTGTGTTTTTATAGTCCCTTCAACACAGTTGTTGCAATCTTTAAAAACAGTGTTAGAAAATAGTGTCACATCTAAATTTTAATTCACTTTCAAACAGTTTTCCAACTTGGAGACGCAAGTTTCGGTGTGCAAGATGTACCGGAGCCGTCGCAAAGACGGCGAATCTGCCAAGACAGAGGAAATTATCGGAACCACCGACACTCCGCTAAATCCGCGCAATGTTGACGCTTACGAGGAAGACCCCCTCTATCTCAACACCACCGATATGTTTTCGACCAACGACGGACACAACGTCAAAAACTACACACTCGTGTTTCGTGTCTATGAAACCGTTGACGAAGAATCAGAAAGTGAAAGTGAAATGTCGGAAAGCGACGATAATAGCGACTCAAACTGGGTAGGCTTTCTTTCAAATAAATCATTCCTAAACTTCATTGTTTGTAATAAAAAAAAATTAATTTAAATAATTCAAAAATGTTGTAAACTATATATTCTTTATATTCTTATATATATTAATTCGAAAATGTTTTAAACTATATAATTAAATATTTAAAAAAACAGTATTACACCTTCAGACTACCTATAAACGCAAATGATTTACACATGTATAGTTAAATGACCTTTAAAGCATAGTAGAAAATCATGTGGATTAAATGTAAGGGGCAAAAACTTCCACTTAATAGAAGTTATCAATATTTTATCCACACAAAAAGGGATTTTAATTTGAATTGAAATACTAATTTACTGATTTATTTCTGTATTATTTTTACTGATGCGTTTTTAAGATTTCAGTATCTACACTTTTTTACCCCTGTAGTGTTTAACAGTTTTATATATATATAGAGAGAGAGATTGTTAAAAGTTGTGTTATTTCTTTTCCTGTTTTGCTTGTTTTTTTCATGTCTAAAGATTAATAGTGAATTTACTAGGACACCATTATAGTAACTAATTGAGTAAACTAGAAAACAATAAAATTGCAGATTTCCACTTCTACTGACCTATCCTATCAATAAATTTTTCTATAATAATATGATATAGCCTTTTCTGTAAAAAAGACAAACTTCCAGTTTTTGAACTGCGACATTCGTCATTTTTTTGTTATCATTGCGGACTGATTTAACATAGTGTTTGGTTTACCGTGTTCAGCGTCATGCAAAGTTATACGCAAAATAGCATTTGCATAATGAAATTTATAGACAAAATGAGTGAAACCTACTTGTATGTGAAATTAAATAAAGATATTACCTTATTTCAGGTTTATGAAAAAGGATAACAGCCAACAAAATAATATCGGCCGATCGCTTAAGTAAACCCCAATAAATTCATCCCTTTTTTCAGGAGATTTGGCACACTATCTAACATAAACAAAAACAGAATGAAACGAATTTTCTTTGAAAAATAATTGGTTAGTAATGTAACAACCGACAAATCATTTTTTTTTCAGAGTGATGGGGATAGAAAGAGAAAAAGAAAAGAAGACGACCCCGCGGGGATTTCCCTTCGAAATCTCACAACTGGTACAAGGAGAAGGCGAACTATCAATGAAGGTTTGACAACAATGCGTTGTTTTGTTGCATATATTATATTATATTAGTCTAATTTGAATTAGATTTTTAACCAGTTCAACATTAGGTTGTATTCTGCTACACAAGGAAGCATGTTTTTTGCTTAATATTTTTTGGTTCTACGGAGAGAGCTGTCAGTCTTTAAAAATATAAAAAGTTTATCTACGTATGATTTAGGTAAATTGTAATTAAAATATGCCTTTGCGTAAGTTTAGCGTACTGATGATTACATATTTAAATATTTCTATTTTCAAGCCGTAATTTCCTTTTTTTTGTCTTTTCAACCAACATTAAATGCTATTGATTATTTTGTTAAATCTATGAAGTATGATCTGAAAAACATGTAATGTGTAAATTTCTCACAAACAGCTTGCAAGTAAAGCGTAATAAAATTGCCTTGGGCTATTGCATTGAATTTGTGTGATGATGTTGTAACTACTGAGTAGTAATATAATCATCGCAGAAACGGAATGCATTCCCAGATTGCTATTAAATGTTAAAAAAAGTTTGTTTTGCCATTTTTTAGACAAGGAAGACGATAGTGATGAAGATGGAGAACAAACTGAGTTCACGAGAAAGAATAAAAAATCAAACTCAGATCGGTAAAGTTCTTCAAACTTTTAAATTAAAAAAAAAAATAGCTGCTCATTTAGTCGTTTTTCGGGGGGAAGGGGTAACTTTTAAAATTCTGTTCTCATTGTTGTGTATATGCATTATGCCGCCATGACTTTTTACAAATTTTTCTAAATTAACGATTTGTAGGTTGTTTTACAATGATGTACAAATTAATACGCTGCAAAAATACAAAATCGACAAAAAAACGGTACAGTATTGAAATGTAACTGTCAGTTTAAATTTAGACCAATAAAGACATCCAATGATTAAAAAGTCAAATCCGTAAGATTGGAAGTGTTTTGTTTAAGCAAAATTTAGGGTCTTTTCCCTTCAACACAATAAATGGAAGCCAAGTTACCTCCAATACAATTTCAAATAAAAGTTGTATTGTAAAATCCAACATCCATACCTTGCTATTTTAATGAACATTCAAATTGTTGTGTTTTTAATTTTCTTTGCCTTGTCAACTCAAAAACAGAACCCAACGTTAGCAAATAGTTTAATTCGAATCCATGGGGAAACGACAATTACTGAATTTATAGACAAGTAATCCTGTAATGTACATTGTGATACAATCAACACATAACACAAAGAGTTGGTTACATGATTAGAACACGCGATTTAACCTTTCAAAGTCTCGCCTTACTGTCTGTTAATCAAACTTAATTTATTTTGCTTCAGGCTCGGCCAACCTTCTGAAAATGCGATTTTCGAGGCCGAACTGGCGTTTTTCAACTCCGACAAACAACTTTTGCTGCTCGAGGGAGAATACGAACTTGCAATGACCAGGTAAAGTGAAAAGTATGGATTTTGTTGTATAATGCTGTCTTAAAATTTGCCGATAACTTTTTAACAGCAAAATGTGAATACACTGTGACAAGGTAACTGAAAAATGCTCTTCTATCAAAAAAAAACGAAAAGCAATTTCAAAGTCGGTTTATAAAGTTAGGGTTTTGTATAAATTGCGTTAAACCTAAAACTGGGTCAAAATGTATAGAATAATACTGAATTGTATTTAAACTAAGTTCCATCAAGCGAACAGATTGAGCAAGCATTGGCGTATGGTTGTTTCTCGATTACTCGTTTCCTTCTGAGCCTGCATAGCTCAGCTGGTAGAGCGACGGCCCCGGCTTGACAGGAGGTCGTGAGTTCGAACCTCACTGCAGGCTAGTTGTTTTTCTAGCCCCTACTCTGCTTGCATCATTGATCGACAGATTCGGTAAGTCTGCTGTGGCTTTCGGTGTTCTAATGATACGTAAGCCGTAATCGTTGGTCAAAAAGCAGCTTCAGAAGGACTAGATCTCAGTTGTTAAACACACATATGTGTGTACATATGTTTCAAGTTCCATCAAGTATTGAAAAACGAGCAGCATTTTTTTAAAAACCTCTGAATAATTCAAAAAAAATATATTGTTTTATTTTAACAAAAATATATGTTTTATTTAGTTAATATGCATTGTTTTTCTATCATATTTCTCACTGTTGCAGCGGATATCATTTTTTGTGACTGTAGGGTCTATTTTTCACGCCCGTCGTATCCCTGATAAGCTGTGACGTCATGCTGGCGTAAAACGCTTTTTTACAGGTTCGGGTTTTTCAACTTTTAAAAGATTTGGTTCAGTTTTGATTACTAGCACATTATTTTTAAACACGAAAAACAATAACCAAAAACTGACATTTTTTGGGTTAGCTCTAGTTTAGTTTCCTATTGAAATTGAATTACGAATTTTATCCAACTCAAAAATGCATTATGTTTCTTAACGTAATCGTATTTTTCTTAACCTAACCATCTTTTCTTTTAATCTAAACATTTTTTCTTTTAACTTAAACATATTTTTCTTTAAACCTGAACATCTTTTTTTTTTTTTTTTTTACTTGTATAGAAAAGATGTGAAATCGACGAACAAGGTGAACGCTTCATGGGAGTCCATTGATGGTGGTAGAGAAATCGAACTGCTCAGTTCAATGAACAATGCTCCACTTCTGAAGTTTAAACTTGTGTAAGTTTGTATATTAGGGTTTCCTCAGAAAGCCATGTTATCTTGGGCACAAATCTGATAAATCAGGGCTCTGAAGTCGCAACCCTGAGTCCAGCGAAAAATAAATCGAGTCCGACTGGAGCCGAATTTGCAACTTTAAAACGCGCTACTGTAAATGACTTTATTTCAATAGCAACAAACTCGGCATTTTATTAACTTTTAATTGTTTATTTCTGGCAAGCATTTGTTTTTTTAAATAGAAACTATTTTTCATGAAATTCGTGTTATAAAATATATCCACTATAGATCTAGTTATGCATAATTCCCTGCTAGCAAGTGCTGATTGGACCCTTTAACAAAAAAAATGGTTGTATTTATCAGACCTCATGAACTTCAAAATTAGCCTAAACCCGAAAGACTGATTAAGGGGTGTCCATTTCGATACCCGACATTTTAGACAGTGAGTATCGCAGTACCCAATGCGTCATTACTATTCATTGGTTAACCCATTATTTTTAATCAATTTAACCTTAAAGGCAGAAAACATTCATGGCCTAAATTCCATTTTTAATTGATCGGCAGTCGGCACCGCTACCAACCTAGTATTGGACGTTGTTACCCCGTTAAGATGTTGTCCAGTCCTGATTTACGTTTTTGCGTCCAGTTGGTCAGTGAATGACCGTCTAGGTCAGTGGTTCTCATACTGGGGTCCGCGAGACAATGTTTTTGGACCGCGAAGCACCTAACAAAAAAATTTTTTGTGCGATAAAATTTTCAGGCAACTTACTTTTCCAAACCAAGCTTAACCAACGCAATAATAATAACTATGCCGGACAGAAGAATAAATCCAGACTTATGCTTCCATTTGTGCATTGTGACGTCATAGTGTTGCATTGTGCTCATGAAAATTAGGTTTTTACAGCTTGCTGCGCTGCCAGTGGGCAGTACGGTCACGGTTTTTAAACTGTTCGTGATTGCTTCACTCAAATAAAGTGATTCTTTAGAGGGTTCACTGTTTCCGTTGAAATTTATATCTAAAAAGCAGAGGCAGCGTGTGATGCAGTTTGAAACTTAACCACTTCCATAATAGTTGGCTTACAATACTAAATACAGTATTGAATATTTTTTAAGGGGCCGTGAGCAATTTAAAAAATTGACAAGGGGACCGTTGCGTAATTTTTTTTTAAAAAGTTTGAGAACCACTGGTCTAGGTAGACTAGCACTTGAAAAACGGAAAGTGTACATTATTTTCCAATACCCTATATTTTGGGCAAAAAGTTTCGCGATATTTTATACCTTCATAACTATCCCGTTGTAAACCTTTATTTTTTGATCAATTTACCTTTCTAGGCAGAAAACACTGTATTTATGGCTATAACTCCAATTTCAATTGATCAGCACCGATACCACCCTAGTATTGGACGAGTTACCCTTTTAAGTTGTTGCCCAATCCTGATTAACGTTCTTGTGTCCATTTGGTCAGTAAATGACCCTCAATGCCCACTAGCACTAGCTGAGAACGGAGACTGCACATTATTTTTCGATACCCTATATTAAACAAAAAGATTGCGATATCCAATGATGTTATTACTATCTAGCTCAGTGGTTCTTAACCAGGGTTCGACGCAGCTGTTTCAAGGGTTTGGCGAGAACGTCCTCTGAAACATAAATTCTATTATTTCAAGCTAAACTCGTATCTATTTTATGTGCCAAGGTGTCATGTAACGTTATAAATTGAAAGGTTGGCCAATTTAACCTATATAAGCAAGTTTATATTTAAATATGCCCAGTTTCAGCTGATTTGAGGAAAAAACGAATACTGAGTGAAAATTGGGGTTCGACGAACGTTTGCAGAATACCATAAAGGTTCGACAGGTTACCAAAGGTTAAGAACCACTGATCTAGCTGTTAACCTATTCATTTTTTATCATTTTACCTTTAAAGGCAAAAATGACTGCATTAATTCACAAATATTAGCTTAACTTCCACTTTAATTGATCGACACCAATACCACCCTAGTATTGAACGAGTTACCCTCTTTAAGTGGTTGCCGGACCTTTGTCAATTTTAATCAGTATTAACCGTGTTAAGTTGCTGCCCAGTTCTTATTTACGTTTTTGTGTCCAGTTGGTCAGTGAATGAACGTCCTGGCCCACTTGCACTAGGTGAGCGTTATAGTCCCATACTCTATATATTGGCAAAAAGTATCGCAATATTTAATGACTTCATAAATATCCCGTTGTTAACCTATGAATTTTCGATCGATTTACCTTAGGCTCAAAACACCTCATTAATTCGCAAATCATTGTTTAAATTCCTTATTTCGCAAATCATTGCTTAATTACGGCAGGGATAACACCATAGTATTTGAGTTATCCTGTTAACTTGTTGCCCAGTCCTGATTTTTTGTAACGAAAAGTGTAGGCCTACATTATTTTCCGATACCTTTAAGTTATAATATAATTTAACCGTGTTAAGTTGCTGCCCAGTTCTTATTTACGTTTTTGTGTCCAGTTGGTCAGTGAATGACCGTCCAGGCCCACTAGCACTTGGTGAGAACGGAGAGCAGGAAAACTCTCTCGGCGAACCAGAGACAAAACGCATGAGGCGACGAAACAGCATCAAGACCAACGGAATAACAGAAGCCAAAGGTTCGTAGCTTCACTTGGTAACAGATTATTATCAAGTGTATATATGAGTTTAAATCTTTACCTTAAAGTTTAAGGCTAATGGCGTAAAAAATATTGAACTCTTAAAAGTAATGAAAGGTTTGTCGGCCTATCTATTTTTCAACTAAAAAATGTTTGCATTTTTAAAGGAGTTTTTACAGATTTCTAAACTTTCGACAAATAACTTTTAAAACTATTTGTTTTATTTGACGTTTTTGAGTTGATAAGTTTTCTTCAATTTGTTGTTTCACCTCTGCATAAACTTTTTTGTTAATATGCTTAATTAAAAAGTTTCTATATTATTTTGTGTTTATATTTTAAACAATTTAAGTGAACCTTTATTAATCCACAATAATATTCTATTATATTACCTCACGAGAAAGATGCATAATTTGTGCGTTACATTTTAAATATTTAGGTTAAATTTGTAAAAAATCTACATTATTATGTTTTCCTTAAATTCCAACAGATGCCAGCCACTCCCCAGCCCCGCCCCATCCCGTTGACCTTGTCGAGTACCGCAAGGTCAAGCTGAACCGGGGAGTGAAAAGCAAGGAAGGCGTAACAGCCGGTGAGGGAGGGAACGGGAACAGCCGACAACGCGTTGTTTTCTACCAGTTCATTTACAACAGCGAGACCCAACAGCAAACTGAAGCGAGGGAAGACTTATTCTGTCCCTGGTGTCAACTTAACTGTATCACTTTGTACGGACTTATTAAGGTGAATAGCAGGGTTAATTGTTTCAAATGACATTTGTTTGTTTTTTTCTTTCCCCAAACGTCGACACCAAACCTATGGCCCCTGATCGTCACATACACTTCTCCCTACAGTTTTGGGCGTTATTTTGGCCTATTAGGCCTTATTCCGATACATTTAGAAATTATTCCCACAGGTTTATGTCTCATTCAGGCGATTAAGTTCTTATTCTGTCGCGGATATTACGGCGTATATGACTTTATTATTTCGTTGGTTTTAATATTATGGTTTTATAGATTTTTCTGCGTAAGGCCTTATTGCTTTTTAGGTCTTATTGTGTGTTCCCTTTCTGAACTTCCCTCTTAAATACTTAACTGTGTTACTTTATACGGACTTATAAAGGTGGATAGCAGGGTCTGTTGTTTTAAATGACATTTGGTCCTAATTTTTTCTTTAACTGCGTCGAATTAGCTATTTTTTTACCCTCCCCCTCGCCCCTCTTTGTTTGGCTTAACTGTTTAACTTTATACGGATTTTTTAAAGTGAGAGACAGAGTTAATTGCTTTAACATGGTATTATTTTTTTTGTTTAACAGCTTTGAAATAGCTATTGGTTTTAACTCCCATTATAATGCTTACATCTACATGTATCACTTTTATGGACCAGTAAAGGTAGGTTTTATACGGCTAACAACATCAACTTAAGCCTGCTGGTTTAAGATTCTAAAGAAATAACTTACTGAACGTAGGTCTCAACTCACTCAAAAACGAGTATTTGTTGTCTCAGGCATGTGCACAATTCCACATAAATTCACCAATATATCTGGTTATACAATACATTTACTTCTGTTCAAAAAAAAAATTTTTTTCTAAACAAAAAATAATAAAACGTGTTTTTTTTTTTTTTTTTTTTTTTTTTTTAAATAAGATAAAGTTAACAAAATATAATCTTTACTATCGCTGCTTAGGTGATAAAAAATAGAATATATTTTTAAATAATTTTAATTTGCACAAGCTGTATTTAAAGTAAAAACCTGAACGTCCCGAAAATTAAAAGAGTTAGAAGTGTCATTTTTGTTTTTGTTATTCTACTTGAACCAAAAGAAAACTCTTTAGTAAGCTAAATGACCAAACACACATTGTTTTGATCGGCAAAGCGCCGTTTATTCAGCAAAACGACATTTTTTCTTGTTTTGCAGCATCTGAAGCTTTGCCATCCGCGCTTCAACTTCACGTACGTTCCGCATCAGGACGGTTCATGCATTGAAGTGTCGGTGAACGAGTGCTACGACGGATCTTACTGCGGAAATCCACAGGTTGGGGGTTTATTATTCCGGTTACGGATAAACTCGCCTATATCGAAAAGTATGACAAACATGTGGCGAACGCTTTTGAATAAACGATTTTTTTTTGGTAACTTAAAAAAACATTTTTTAATTAATTGAAAGAATAGAAGCTTATACCAAATATCCTATTTTATCTAGTATGTCGAAACTAACAAATAGATAATCCTACTAGTTAGAATTGGGAGTAACCAGTTTAAAACTGAACATTTTTGGTCGAAAATAAACCTTCCGAAAATTAGATTATAATTAAAATTAGGAAACCCCAATTGCTTTTATTGTTCATACCAGGGATATCGAATGATCAAAATCTATTCTATTTATTTTCTAATAGGCTTGCTATCAATTTGGTTAGATTAAATTGCTGCTCTAACATTTCAACCGTTTTTTTAAAACCATGAATTTTATTTTCGCCCTATTTTGTCGGATAAAACCACCCAGTAGCTTTCTACACCTGTGTTTACTCATGGAGCTTTTTCGATCGAAACACTTATTGTACGTCACTTGCGCAGTTCCTGTTCGCGCAGCCGGGCATGGCCTTCGGGCGTCGTGGCCCGGTGCACCGGATCCAGGTCACGGACACCCTCGTCTACCGGCCCAGGAGGGAACGAACAAACAATGACCTCGACCTAGCAGAGTTACTCGAGAAAGAAGAGAACGATGCGTCGCCAACAGCTCAATATTCGGCAGGTGAGTGCTAAATAATGTTAATTGGTTGATTAGTGTTGGGGTATTGTTGATTGATGCTCATTCTCAGTATTCAGTAGGTAAGTGTAGGTAATATTGGTTGATTACGGACAAGGGTGTGCTGGTTAACCTTTGGTTTATCTTCGTTGTATTTGGCTAATGTTAAAGTAATCTTAGTTGATTACTTGATGCCCAATAATCGAGCGTTGGTTAATATTAGTTGATGGTGTTTAATTCTTAGTGCGTGACAGCCTGTGTGGTGGTTGTTTGTTCATGATAGTGTAAACGTCGATTATTTTCGACAGGTGAGCGCTGGTTCATGTATGTTGATTAGTGTTTTCGTATTTCGGGATTTAGATAGATATTTGTTGGTGAGTGTTGATTCATGATCAGTATTCGGCAGGTTAGTGTGGTTAATGTTGGTTGATTAGTGTTGGTATTTGTGGATTAAGCTTGATTTTTGTTTGTTAGTGCTCAGTGATGCACAATATTCGGCAGGTTAGTTGGTATTTAAAAAGTTGACTGGCGTTGCGTAATGAACTCACTTCAGCAATTTCCACTCACTCAACGTTGTTATTTTTCGCAGGCCACCATCGTCTATACTTCCACAGTAGGAACGCCGTTCCCATACGCCCCTGTGAGTTCGAACACGATTCTGAGGACGAGCTTGATCCTGATTGGTTGAGAGCCTACACCAAGCGAATGCTGGACGAGTTCACTGACGTCAACGAAGGCGAAAAACCGATCATGAAGCTGTGGAACCTCTTCATTATGAAGAACGTGTGAGTGGAATTTAAACTGTTTACGACGATTATAACATTTGGGGAATTAACATGGGTGTAAACTGTTATCTAGCCCTTCTGACAAAATAATTGACCGACGATTAGCCACTCAGAAATAGCCTTTCAAAACGCAACTAGTATATAAATACTATGGCGCTTTAATTGTTGTGTTCAGTTCAGTATTTACAAAACTTCCTTTCAAAAAGCAACTCGTATATTATTACTACGGCGCTTTACTTGTTTAGTGTAGTAGCTAAAGCCCGAAACTAAGTTTGTTTATAGCAGGTGAGCCCAACCGGTTTTTAGTGTTTTTTACTTAATAAACGCGTAATATGTTTTATTAGACGTCAGATATTACAACAAATAATTTACACATTTCTAAAAAGCCTAAAAATATTTTTGAAATCCGACACATTATCAGCGGGATTACTAAGAGTGTTGGCTAACCCCGGTTTAAAGCAAAGCCTCACATATTTTATATATAAAATATTTTTCTTCCACTCGACAGTAAAGTAATAGGGTTGATCAAGAACTAAAATTTTCGCTCGCAGTCATAAGTACACCGAAAGCGATCGCAGACTTACTGAATTTGTCCATCAATGGTACAATCAAGACAGGATAGGAAAAAAACTAGCCTGCAGTGAGGTTCAAACTCACGACCTTCGGCTATACCGGAACTGTCGCTCTGCCAACTGAACTACGCAATACGCATGGTGTGTAGTATACGTAATTAAATAAGTACTAAATCTTTGTAAACTTCAACCCACATTTCCCTTTTAACTTCCAGTTGCATTGCCGACACTCAACTTCCCGACGCGTGCCACGCCTTCATCGATAGCCACGCCCCCCTGATCGTACGACACTCGTTACGTCGCAACCTACTTCTGCATTTCGTCACGCTGGTTGACTTCGGAGTGCTTAAGGCTTCGGTTTTGCTCTCTCTGATGGAACAGTAAGTTGAGATAAAGCATCGTGATCTGGGTTGTACAGTGCTTTTAATTCACGGTTTTCAAACTTGACTTAAGTCTTCTGGACAAATGACTTGACTTAACTAAAGTCTATTGGACAAATGAGTTGGCCTTGAATTAAAATATACACTCGTCAGTCAGGCTCGTGTCTACCGATCGGCACTCGCCCGGACGAAATAACCAGACATTGACCGATATCACTTTCCGATTTACAAATTTTACAAACCGATATCCGATAGCGATATTTTTATATACCGTAGAAATGTTCAAAACTTGATTTAATTGAAATCAAGTTTAGCACATAAAACTATTTGCTTAGAATTATTTTCGTTTCGTTGAGTAATATTTGGTTGAGTTAATGCTCATATTTGGACTATTTACCAATAACGTGATATTTTTATGACAATGACTTGACTGGGACTTGTTGTGTTTTATTCAAAAAGACTTGATCTGGACTTACGTTCTTTTACAAATATGACTTGACCGGGACTTAGGTCATTTCAAAACGATTTTTTCACAACACTGATGGTGATCATTTAAAAAATAGTATTGGCTTGTATGTAATAAATGGTAAAGTTGACAGAAAAGTACGAAATTATTGTTTAAATCTTGGTAAATTAAAATGGCGAAAACATTGTGACGGCTAAATAGAAAAATGGTGTTTAAAAATATGTATGTCCTAGACCTAAACAGAACTAAAGCTGTACAAAAAGGATAGAGAATTGCAATGGTATAAACTGTAAAGCATCCTAAATGTATGGAGACAATGTTAAAACTAGCACTTTACAAAGAGTAAAAACGGATCAATTTCTGTTTTAACAGCTTCGACGAAATCGCCTCAAAACTCTCTCCACCTGCCCAAATCACAAAACAAGAGGCAGAAGAAAAACCGGAAGAAGCAAAAGACTCGCCTCCAGAAGACGCCACCAAGTGTGCGGATGGCTCCTCCGATGATCCTGTAGTATCCGGAGGAACAATGGGATCAAGGAAGCCCAGGATCTCAGTTGGAGACACAAAGATGAGAGGAGATCTCGTTTACGAACATAACATGTCAAGAAGATTGGATCGACTTAAGATCATCATCGATGAATCGGGAAAAGAAGAAGTTGACTCAAAATGATGAGGAGGTTCATCTTTTTTAGAGAAGGTTTTTTTCGTGGGACATCATTTGCAAAGATTCAGCTCACAGATTAGAGATGTCCGCTAGTTGGCGTTTTGTTTTGATACCCTATTTTTTGGGTGAGAAATACGACTGTCCGATACGATTGTCCGAAAATACGAAATACGACTGTCCGACGAATGACTTCAGTACTGTTACACAAGAACTAAATTGATGAAATAAAAAAAACGTGCAAATACATTGCTTTCGGGCTATTCAAATAAAATTTATTTTAGCGTTTAAAATCTAAGCTCTTCTTATAGTTAATTGACTATTTTCTGAGAATCTTAAAAGTTTTTAGCTAAAAAAAAGCTAAAAACTTTTGTTTGAAAGCCACTCATAGCTGAAAAACACTAATTTGACATTGGATCAACACTACTTCACTCTATCCTAGTATCGGACCAATACCGATACCAAAGCTTGATATCGTGTATCGGCTTCAATCTTATCGGACAGCGGTACTTTATATGTTGGAAGATTGTTTTTTTGCAACTCTGATCTCTCTGGAGGTCAAAGACATTTTTGATTTTTGGAAACGAAGCTGCTTTTTTGTTTAGTATCGTGTTGTTCAGCCTTTGACCTATACCCCTTTGTTCACGTATTGTTACGTCACAAACGTTGCGCGTGACGCAATCTTCCGTCTTGTTTACTCTCATCCCGATCCGTTTATTTTATTTTTTTTACGTTTTTCTGTTAAGCTAAAAATCCCTTCAAAATTGTCACGAACGCTTTAACTGCCGATTTTTAACATTACATGAGGAACCGCTTTTAAATTACTGATCTTGCGTTGCTTTGTTTAAAACCTGTCCAAACCTAAAAAATACCAAATTTTTCGAGCTCGTATTGAACTTTGGAGGTCTTTTCTGTCGATTATTGCTCTAAGTGATGTTAATTTAACACACTGATATCTTTTAGGAAACGTTTAAAGTTTATTTGACCCTCTGATTTGATTTTTGTTGTCTTTTTTGGCTTCAGGAACTATATTTTTTTTGCTCAAAGTCCCGCTTTAACATTTTTTTGAAAAATGATCTATAATTGCTAAGTCAGGTCATTTATTTTTCCTCAAAATCTTTCAAATAGTAGCTTATTTTACCTCAAAAACATGTTGAACGAAATTCTTTGGTGGGCGAGAATTCCTTTGACAACTGTTTAGTGTTTTAAAACGACTCTTTTCATTCAGATATATCCTGGAAAGTGGCACGTTTTTAAACACTGCCTAAAATTTTGCGGCTTTTTAAAGAGGATATAAAATTTCTTTATGCCATCCTAAATAAATCTATGTTGTTTTTTTTTATCTAAAGGGTCAACAAACCTTTTTCATAAAGGGCCGGGTAACTCTTAAGAATCGTGGGTCGCGGACCAGGTTTAACATTTTATTTTGAACTTATTTAACTTGATTACCAACAAAAGAAAACATTAGGAAATATTTCCAAAAAATAAAATGAACTTCATAAAATCGCCGTAACTTAAACAAGATTTGCACCCGACAAACTTAATACACCATTAAGGAACGTGTTTTGGCATCAGTAAGAAAATGTGCCGCCGGCCGGATGAATTTGAACTAAAAAACTAAACGCCGGATTTGGCCCGCGGGTTGTAGTTTGATAACCCCCGATGTAAACAAACGTGTTCGGTAAACATGAACTGTACGTAAAGGTTGCGAGTTTCACATAACGCAAAAATGGTCTTTCTGTGCCTTGTTTAGCTTTGCTAAGCATGTCTAAAGTTGTTCACACTTTCAGGTTTCGTCTTATCAACCGTTAAGACACTTGGAGTCCGTGAAAACTTTATTTTGACCAACCACTGCGTTTTTTATTGGTACTTGTCATTAACGTTCATTGTGTAAATACATGTTGCTTAGAGTTGTTGACACCTTTACTATCGCATGTGCGTCAATCGACAAACGTCAAATGCAAGCGTGTTGCGGAATGAATTGCATTCCAAAAAAACTCTTTGGAAATTCCCCCAAATTTTGAATTAACAAAATACATTTTGTTTTGTTTTTTCTGCGCGGTCGGGACTTAAGAAATTAACTAGTTTTACCGGTTAGATATTACTATAAAGGTGGATTTTGTGTTTATTGAAACCTTTTTTTTAGTTTTAATAAAATTTCCAGCTTCACTCTTTTCTTGGCATTAAAGTTAGTTTAACTGAAGTTTGCCTTAGTAAAATACACCTCATTGTCAGCTATTCACTTGTAAATTCGTTACCAGTATGTAGTAAACAAATGTGCAAAACGGTGCTGTTGATTTGTATCCGCATTTGCATGAATTTCTGTTGTAACCATAAACTGAACGAAATGTGCAAAAAAAACGATAGAATATTTTTTCATGTACCTCTCCTTATGATTTGTGCCAAAAACCTGTGCATATCTCATTTTCTGCCAATTGTGATTCAACTTTTGTCGAGAACTGTCGCCTGTACTGAATATTTCTTGAGGGAATTGTTAAAAGCCTTTAACATCGTGACAAGTTGAAAATACAAAATCAAAATATTTGTAAAAGAGGGCGTTTTATATAGGTGGTTGTTTTCCCAACTTAAAAATACATCGAACGTGTAAATCCGTTAGAATTTTTATTAATTTAGTAATAAAGTATATTTAGCACATTATACGACCGATAAGCTGTTTCTAAAAGTTATTTTTAATATTCAGTCTATTCAGATCGAACTCAAATTTAAGTTTTCCAGCTTTTGACTGGAGCTACACTCCACAACTTTGAAACGAAAGTTTTGGCAATGTCTTGTCTAATTTGCTTTTTTTCTTGCGCGATATGCTTGGAGCAGTGGTTCCCAATCTGTGGTAGATGTTGTAGAACAGGTTTGCCCAAAGCGCCACAAAGGGCTTTTCAACCAGTTTTATGCGGCTCTTACGTTCAGGCTGAGTTTAAGTTTTTCAGGATGTCCAGTGTGAATTCACGTGTTCCTATTCTTTTGCCTGCTATACCTAAATCCATTTCTTTATGCATTCTACTAGAGTTAAAGGACAAAGGCTTTTGTCGCCGTACTCTTAAATTGTTTATTCTTTTTTCCGTTGTATATATTCGCGCAAGAGACCTAATGGCCTCACTTTTCACCACCCCCCTTTCAAACAAAATTACTGTATCCAGCGTATGAATACCTCTAAACCCCGTGGTTGTTAGCGATGAACAAGGTGAGCGATTTCATTAGGGCCCAAGACACCAAGGAGCATCGCCATACCAGAGGGATGGGACAACATGTTAGGTTACTGCTGAATCATCGCGCGAGATTGCCCCGAGGAAATTCACAAGAGCTATACAAGCGCAAATTATGCCTCAACAAGGCTTAATATGATGTTGTATTTATAAATTTCGACAGTCTATACTGATAGGGGCAAAGTAATAGGCTAAGACCTCTTTATGCCCATTATTAAATAAACCCTGTCATTTTAAGTTAATAATGCAAAAATTGCTAAAAAGTAAAAAGCTAAATTTCAATAAATCTGTAGCTTCTAGTAAAAAAACAACTGCATATTTGAATTTTGCCCCACAAAATTAGGTAAGGGCAACAGAAATTTTGTTCTCCAGTGTAATGCTAAAACAATTTTTTTCTCTGTTTTACTATTGTTTTTTTTTTCTAAGTGGATCGGAACGCACCATATATATCAGAAGTTCAAAAAATAAAGCTATTTCCTACGGATGTAAAACCAGACAGAGCAGAAAAAGCCAACACATAATGTTTGTGATGCATCGCACTTAACTGGCGCAATTTTACAAATATTAACAACATTTATTTTATATTCACGAATCTAGCAATTAAAAGAAGGGTAAAAAAGTGTCTTAAAACGAAAAATTATCAGAAATATATATTTTTTTAAATACGCCACATTATTGAAAAAACAAATCTTTTCAGTTAAAACTAATGTTTATTTTTTTCTGACATCTAATGCATTTTTATTATGCGATGTTTTTTTTCGTTGAAACCAAATTACAAATTCGTTTTTTTATCGTGTATTGTGTGAAAATGATATCGGTGTTGATTTGTCGAAAACTGTAGGTCTACTGATATTTCGAATCATTATTAAAGGTGGCTGCACACTGCACAGAAGCCCCGACTGCAAAACCTTTAAAATAATTCTTGATAGCTTGCCCTATCGCCTTCTAAATACCACTTTTTATTTAAACATTTATATCAACGCACGTCATTTTTTCATTAAAGAAAAAAATAATGAATTTGTCATGGAGTTTCTCCTGAACTATGACAAAAGTACTTAATTTCAGGCTGTTAAAATAACTTTGGTTTAGCATTTAAAAACTAAAACTTGAGTTGTCAAATGACAATTTAACTACCTATCCCTGATTAAAAAAAATTCTCAAGCAACGGTTGCTTTTCTTTGTGTTTTACCTTTTTTATGATTTTTTATGGCAACCTGTATATAATCGATTTATTTTATTGCAATTTCTAACAGATCACAGCAATAATTGGAAAGCTAGTGCTAAAAAATCAGTCGCACCTTAGTATAGTCAACCAAAACGTATAATTTTATTTGTTCATAAAAATTAAAACAAAACGTAAAAATGTATTGCTTTTTGAAAGCATTTTTTTAAATTAATGCAAAACGTAATAATTTATTGCTTTTTGAAAGCATTTTTTAAATCAATGCAAAACGTAACAATTTATTGCTTTGAATTTTATGGATTATTTTTTTCAAACTGAACACAAATGAGTTTCGCGGAAAAGTGGGGTTTGGGGCAATTCGCAAGAATTTTTTCTTGGGTCAAGGGGTCGACGTAATCGCAATACTTTAGTTCACTCAAGCACTTTGCGCCCAGTTTGTGGAATATCTTGGCTGTGTAGAGCGAGCTGCATTCGGCGAAGAAAAGCTCACAACCCGCCTCTTTCGCTCGATCTAAGCTCCTGGAAAAATGGCAAAAACAAAACATAAATTTTTGAAAACACACTATATTTGTTTTTTTTTTATGAAAACCAAACTCCAATATTTTGTTTTATTAATGTCACACTTAGTGTCGCGAGTCGGATTCCGACTTCAAAACTGTTAAGGCCGCGAATTTAAATTGTAAATGTTAAGTAGCATATGGTGGAATATTATCCAACCATGTATTATTGTGGGTAGATGAATAAATTATGTTACACCCCTAGAAGTGGATTGTTGAAAATCCACCTTATTTTACTTACGGGTGAAATTGGGCACACAAAATCGCACATTTCGTCGGTATCGGTACTCGGTTTATTTTAACCGAATCTGTAGCCCTAAGTGCTGTTCTAACGGCTGAAATTAATGACTTTACTTAGGTTTCAATTTTTGGAGGAATCTACTCAAGTTAGACATAAGAATTGACACATAAGAAAATTTTCATGGAATTTTTTTGTAAAATTTGGCTTGTTTTTTACCTCAATTTCCTGATAAAAAAATCTAGTATCTGTTGAGAATACTTGGTTTTTGTTTTTCAGCTTCGATCAGATACTATTGTTCATCCCTATTCCTCAAAGGCAAAAAGGTAACATTAAATAATTGACTTAAAAAAACATTTTACGTTCTACTTGTTCACAAACGAACGAGTAAACTCGTTGTAGAAACGTCTTACTTTTTGCACAAAGCACTCCCCAAACCTAGTTGGAAGTAATCTTGGTGGACAGAAACCAAAAGCCCTTTCATGAAGGTTGACTCTCCGGCTGCTTTAGGTAGGGCTTTTCCTGAGAGATGGTCTATAAACTAAAACGGTACAAAAAAAGTCACTATACCGAGGCGCGAGGGCGTGCCCTGCAAAAAACTATCTCAGAAAAGCAAAAAATTAAAAGCCACTGTAAAACGCAGTAAATGAAAACAAATTAAACAATGGCATGGCAACACAAACGCAAACCACAAACAAACAAGCTACAGTTTATTGTTACTATTGGACATCCCTACTATAGCGATATTATCGAACATGCCTACTGTTATCGGACGATATTATCGAACATTCTTACTATTATAAATCGATATTATCGCATATAACTACTATTATTCGACGATATTATCGAACATCGAACATTGCTACTACTATCGGACATCCCTAGTATTATCGGAATATATTTCGGACATTTCTACTATTATTAGATGTTTTTACCGTCATCATTTGTGCAAGCTTTAAAGGTGGTTCCACATCACCAGTGCTGAGTTCTACGGGCTTGTTTTGGGGTGAATGGGGCCCAGTTGCCAGTCGTATCCCGCATATCTTGTTGTTATTACTTGGCTCGAACGCGCAAATCGACTCGCCCCCTTCCAAACAGTCCTGAAAAGTCACAAAAAAATATTTAACCTGATGAAAAATCTGATTTATTTTCGACAGGCTAAGCGTCAAATGTTTTTTTAACTATAGAAAAATGTTTCACCAGTCAAAAAACGTGCAATATACATTGAGTATATTTATTTTACAACCTCAGAGCATCCTAACATGTGACCCTCGTTATTCGTTTCATGTGACTAAGCACGAGTCTTTTAACGCAAGTTTCTGTATACGCCGTTCATACCATCAAAAATATAAACATAGCATCACAAGTATAACAGCTCTGATTAAATGAGAAGATTTGAGCCAGGCTAATCTAGTTAAATAACAACAATTGATTCTACTACTATCAATTGTCCTTCTTGATAAATTCAAACACGTATAAGACGTTATCGCGTGACATTTTCAGCTATCTAAAGAATAATTCTGCTTTTTTGGGATTGTGCGTTATCAAATAAAGGAACCGTATGGTGCAGTGGTTGTGAAACATTTTTTTGGGGGGTGCGCAAAATACTTTTTTAAAAGCTGTTGAATGGTCACTTCGTGAAACCACCAGGAAAAAAGTTTACGAGCCCATGACATTTTGTAAAGCAGTACGCCACAAATTTACTTCATAAAACTACCAATCTAAAGAACACCAACTCGTACTCAAATATCCACCTTAGCTTAAATCCAATAGAGCGTAGCGCGAAATAATTCGTTTATTTGCTTAAATTTGGCAAAACTTCAATTAAAAAGAGACGCGACGCATGAATCACGAGATTATGAGTCGCATGACGCAACATTAGAGAGTCACATGACGAAAAAATAGGAGTATGCACTGCGCTTGGGACTGCACAAATTCCATAAAACCTTAAGTTCTCGCAAAGCGCGAACTAAATTATACTTCATAAACTTGGCAAAAAGTATACTTTGGAGATTCGTTGGCTTGGTGGCCTGTGATGCAAAAATGAGCCAAAATAAAAACTGTTAGCCACATCAACTTTTCCAAATACAACGAATGTAGGGCTATCAAGGATGAATAAATCTACGGCCCACAATTACATGACCAAACGTAAATAATAATTGATATATACATCGCGGCAAAATAAAATAGCTAAAAGACCCACAGTTTGCCGACCACCGACGTATAGCAGTAGTGTATGCGTATCCTAATGAATGCACGACCCACAACTACAAATGTACGGCCCACAACTGCATCAAAAAAATGAAATAATAATTAATAGATACCTCGCGGCCAACTAAAATAGATAAAAGACCCACGGCATAGTAGTGTATTGCGTACCCTATTGCAGTGAATTTCAACCGGGTGTATTGTACACCCCAGTCCCCAGGGTGAACCACATTGACTGGGGTGTACAAGATACCACCTTACAATAAGCCTATATGATCAGGTGGTGTAATAATAAATAGGCCAGTTTATTACCAGGCTTACTGCAGTGTACAACACATGGCACAATATATATTTAAGCGTGCGTAAGCTTGTAAGATACTATATTCTATTTGTGACTTCATAACTAAATATTTTTCTTGATATCATCATTATTATTAACTAGCTAGTTCTTCTAAACGGTTAATGGTTCGTTCTTTTCGGTATAACAAGGTGTATGTTTCTATAACTTAAGTGTCTTGCGTGGACTGGGGTACACAAGTTCTTTAGTAAACGTAAAAGTATGTACTGATACACAAAACGTTTACAACACTGCCCTAGTGAGTCGGTCAAATAGGCATTTCCAATGCATAAACTAGTTTCACATGACCCTAGCTATCTTGATGTTTAAACTTACCAGCATTTGGTTTGCTAAGTCTTCAAGTCCATTTTCACGCTTTATACCTAGAGTAACGCAGAGGGGCTCGTGCTTCATAAAGTGCTCGTACAGCAGCTCCTTAGTTGCCTCAATATCTTCGGGTGTCAAAACCCTCCAGCGAATTTCACGAAGCGGATTCTCAAGTGTTTTAAGCAGCCCAGACATTGTTTAAATATTAGGAAAACTGTATTCTGCTGTTACACGTTCGGTTTGAAAACAATGGAATATTTAGGTATATGGCTGAGTCCCCTTCAAAAGCTGAAAAGCATCATTGTAAAAATTAACCAGGTATAAATTGATAACATGGTGTCAGGTGTATGTCTCAAAAAGATATATTTTGTTTAAGCAAATGTTTATACCAAAAACATATTACTTTTTACAGAGTTTTAAGAAAATTAATAATGTTAGTTGTTTTTTTAATTCAATCGAAAAACAGGTACTCACAAAGTTAATATTTGTTTTACCTCTTTAGGTTTGATGTGCAGAAACGTCGATATTAAATTCAATCAACTTGACTTTATTCGTAAAAATGTGGTAAAATTGACACCATTTGAAGACAGATTATGAAGAAGTAAACCGCATTTTACTAGTTAGTTATTGTGATAAATGCTTTAAGAAACAGCGGAAAACGTTTTTATCTAGTTTCTTCGCGTGTTATATCAACCAAATGAAAAAGAGCATCACGTAATCTTTGCGTAAATTTCACCAGTTAATAATAAAAAGACGGAAACTTAAAAAAACTGCAAATTTGTAATTTTAGCACTGCTTAATACGCCACTTCCATCGACGAGTCGATTATCACGCCACAAAGGTGATGCCGGGGTATTCGGAAAGTCGCGTCGACACCAACATTGCGTCGCTAAGGTCGATCGAAAGTTTAAACCAACTTTTTCTGCCAACTCACTCTCCGCAAATCCACCTGTCCTAAAAATAACCCTATCAAACCATGTTTTGAATGTTTTGATTCAACGAATAAACATAGTGTATACAACGTTAGTAGAAGTGACAGCAATATGTTTGAAAACAATGGAACAATGTACATTGTCAGTATTTCAGTCAAATTATTGTCTGCTTTGCTCTCTTTTGTCAGTTTGACTTTTAACTTTTTCGCAAATCTAAAGCCTTTTTTGGAGACGGGGATACCAGCGTGTTTTCCACAATGTGCGCAAAAATGTACACATCTCTAACTCCAACTCTTTAACTCTAGCTCTAACTCTAAATCTAATTTAACAGCTTGCTAACAGGCGTTATCAGTTTTTACCTTTAGTACTGCTGTACCGGTAGTCTGAACCAACAGACCATACCGGTAAACCCATAACAGCGGAAACACTATCGCTCAGGCATAAAGTTCTTCGACAAATATTGAATTAGTCTGTACAAATAACTTAGTAGTATTAGGTGAACACGGCTAGAAAAGGGTGAAATAGAGCAAAATTAACTGGAAATATAACATTTCCGGCTAAAAACATTTGCTATTAAGTGAGTTATGGGCCTCGTTTTTCTGATCCATTTGAACTTTTTGACGTTTGTTAAATTTTGAACGAATATTTATATACCCTAATCCCGAATAATTGGGGCTCTAGCCATAGCTTATTTTAAAGGGTATAGACTCGTAGGTTTTCTATTAGGTGAGTCACTTTCTGCACGCTTAATTTTAACGGCCGAATATTACTGAATATTAATGTATTTTTTTTTTATAAATACTAATACTTTATTATTAATGCTTAATAGTCTGATTTCTGGTTAGGTTAGGTTGCTTGGAGTAATGTGTTTACATTTCTAATCGATGTCTGCATTTTCTACAGATATTACACGTCGAACTTTCCAACTAGATTCTTCACTTTTGGTAGTATACGCTACGTTTGCCAGGTTACTGTTTACCCAAAAGAGTTATCAATGGCATTTAAAGCAACCTGCTAATTAGTCTAACTTAAAAACGAAAACTAGTATAACAAACATTATTGGTTGAAAAACTTAAATAAAGTAGTGGGCCTATTAATTGAAAACGCTGTTGGTTCCATTCCTAATACCGGTACCTTATAAGGCTTATTTAAACTTTTTGGTATACACCTGATAACTTTCTAATTATAAGTGTCAATCTTTAGCATCGGAAGGTTGTAACTCAATTTATAATACCAGCAAACTCACAGCTTGACATTTTTCTTCTCAAACCGTAATCGAACTACATCGCAACGGGGGGCCTTTAAAGTCATAAGAAAAAACAGAGGTTTCAGTTTAGCAGACTCATAATTAAATCTTTATGTGCTTGTCGTTCCACTTTAGACTGATCTGTTTACACTGGATGACCAAGGGCTTCGTTTGAGAACCCTGTTCTACAACAAGCAATTGTCAATCTACAGTCACACATTTCAGCCACAACTAGTCAGCTGAGCAAGTCATGTGTCCACCGAACAAGTTTGTTTTGGTTAATATTTAACCAGCAATGCGCTTAGTGCAGTTGATTTGGAACTTAAATAACGCTAAGCTGTACCTGGTTTGACTTTCAAGACTAAAACAAACGATGTGCCGTATTTTCTTTTTTTACACGACAAAGGTTAAGTTTAATTTTTTAATTTAATACATGACAAAATTCCTTTTTGCAAACGACAGTTGTCAAAGGGAACACTATGACACCCACCTACAAGGCAACAATACCCAACTCAGAATAATCAATATTTCTATAGTATTAAGACCAACGCCATAATAAAGATCAATACACAAACGACCTAATAAAGCCCAATACACAGTCTGGCATCGGCCGTTTTGATGTAGTTTGACCGCTGTTCTGACACCGTATTGTTGTCCTAGTTTGGGGTTATTGAGGGTAATGGTAGGGGTTGAAAATTGGGTTAGGGTTAAAAATATTAGGGGAGTCATTAAAGTTGGGGTTTGGAGTGACGTAAAACATTGAATAGGCCTGATTCTGACCATTTAGGGCTTATTCTAATTTAGACGTTATTACGACTATTATGTAGTAGTGCTGATTTGGTCTTATTCCGAACAATGTTTTATTCCGACGTTGTTGTTGTTCTTATTTAGGTATATGGCTGAGTCCCCGTCGAAGGGCTGAAAAGCATCATTGTAAAAATCAGCCAGATATAAATTGATAACATGGTGTCAGGTGTATGTCTCAAAAAGATATATTTTGTTTAAGCAAATGTTTATACCAAAAACATTACTTTTTACAGAGTTTTAAGAAAATTAATAATGTTAGTTGTTTTTTTAATTCAATCGAAAAACAGGTACTCACAAAGTTAATATTTGTTTTTACCTCTTTAGGTTTGATGTGCAGAAAAGGGTCGTCGATATTAAATTCAATCAACTTGACTTTATTCGTAAAAATGTGGTACTTATTGTGATAAATGCTTTAAGAAACAGCGGAAAACGTTTTTTATCTCGTTTCTTCGCGTATTTTATCAACCAAATGAAAAAGAGCATCACGTAATCTTTGCGTAAATTTCACCAGTTAATAATAAAAACACGAAAACTTAAAAAAACTGCGAATTTGTAATTTTAGCACTGCTTAATACGCCACTTCCATCGACGAGTCGATTATCACGCCACAAAGGTGATGCCGGGGTATTCGGAAAGTCGCGTCGACACCAACATTGCGTCGCTAAGGTCGATCGAAGGTTTAAACCAACTTTTTTTGCCAACTCACTGCAAATCCACATGTCCCGAAAATAACCCTATCAAGCCATGTTTTGAATATTTTGATTTGACGAATAAATATAGTGTATAGAAGGTTACCAGAAGGGACAGCAATGATGTGAAATAATTCCAATCGTGTTTGTAGTATTTGGATTCGCACATTAAATATAGTGTACAATGTTATTAGACGGTTTGGACGTTTCGTAAAGTGTGATCCTTCAGAGTTGTGGCATTATTGTGTTATCGAAACTTTGACGACGTTTCTTTTGAAGTTAAACTTTAAAACAGATTTTTTTTGTTTATAATGATTAGATGTTTTAAAAAGTAAACCATATTTTGACTGCAATATTGTGAAATAACAATCTCTAAGCATGTTTACAAAAACTCTTTATAAAAGTTTATACACAATATTTATGAAAGTTTCAGACTTTTTACAGAAGGGTATAATTTGAGTGTTGGGATTAGTGCGTTTTTGAAACTGAATTCTGTTAAAAATTGTTCGTTTTTGTCTTACTATAAATCTTAGCATAAAATGCTGCCTAAAAAAATTCGAAACGGTCAAAAAAAGATTTACATATTTCAAAATTCACCGAAATAATAAAGTGCATTCATCATGACGGGGTGTTTTTTATTGCGGTTTCGAAAATAACCCGATTGGGGCGTTTAAGTATTAATATTTTAACAATTTAAAATTTTTGATTTTTTGTTTTTCCTACCTTCTAAACAGTTTCAATATGAGCATATTGTTAAGTTAAATCCGATCTAGGCAGGAATACAGAGAAACCACTATAGGATCTTTAATTTTACATTTATGCTTTATTAAACTTAAACCGAGAAATAACAATAAAATATTTAGAAAAAAGTTTTTGTATGATAAAACAAATTGATAAGGAAAGATACAGATGGTTTCGGAATTTTCATTTTTGATAATTCTATTTTTTGGTTATGGAAGCTGCGGAGCTAATGCTGGTGAGACAACTTTATTCATTAGAAAATATGGAAGTTGTTTGAAACATACATTTGTTCTTTATAGTGGCATGTGGTGGAGAGTTGTGCGATCGTTACATCAATTGTTCGGCTTCTTTGTATAACGGAAGCCAGATGATGCAGTTTGCATCGATTGTGAACGAATTTCGTAACAACAGCACATGTCAATACAATCGTAAGATGCGAAGTTAATTTGGTGTATTTTATTTGATCTGTAACGCTTATTATTATATCATGAGCTGATTAACTATATTGAAAGAGATAATAGTATTTTTGGCACCATAGTGTTGCCATTACGTTGAAGAGATGTGAGTTGGATACTTTTTTATACTCTGTAAAAAGCGTTGGTTAAACACGTCCTTACGTTTTATGATTTTATTTATTAACTTTTCCAGATTGTGTATAAATCGCTAAAGCGTTCGAATTGCCCTCTTACGTTAAACTTTAATCGTATTATGGTAAACTTTCTCTTGAAGCATGCACAACATACAGCCCGATGTATTAAAAAAATTAAAGTCCGGACTTGCTTGTGTATTGCATACATAACCTCAACAATAAGCTACTGCTAGCAAGAAAACCTCCGAGGCAGTTGGTTTATTTGTACTTTATGAAAGCCCATAGGACTACAATGAGACCGATTTAAAACAACATTAATGCCGGAATAAAACACAGTTCGAAATAGGAAATGCATGGCAAAAATAGGGCCAATTTAATGTTTTACCCAGACCCCACCCGTAGCCTTATCACTAACTACCATAACAATTTCAACCCTAACCCCACCCACTATCCGCCCCTACCCTCAAACAGGGAAAACAATCCACTACAAAGGTTGTTTATATTCACTTAAATGATAAGGTATTGGAATATTCGAAGAATACCTTGGCAACTGTTTTTTTTTACTCTTATGGAAGCACTTGCCCGAATAGATCGCATGAAATGCAATTTAGAACGCTGCCCTTAATTGTTTATCCTGCGACTATTTCGGTATTGTTTAGACTTGTATTAAACTTCGATTCCAATATAATTTACATTTTAGTTACGCATAACTATGCAAGGGCTCACCAACATACGGCTCATGGGCGATTTCTAGTTTCCGGTCTATAGCATACTGTACTAAATACTAAAGTAGGTCCCCTTCGTATAACGTTAGATTAAGAAAGTTTGACACAAAACTTATGTCGGTCCCACGATCAGTAATCCTTACTGTCATTATGACAGTTTTGTTGGGTCTCAGCTAAACGATTGGACGATCGAAAATAGTTGTATGTGTTTTCTTTTTTATTAACTTTATTTACATTTCAATAGATTCTGAGTCAGAGAGCCAGAGCGGTTTCGTTGAGGATTGCCTTGGTTTCGTTGAGGATTTGACATGTCTTTTCTCGTTTTGCTTTTTACTTTTTTTTTCTCGTTTTGCTTTTTACTATGTTGAGCTCTTTCGTAGGGCTTTTTCAGTTGCACCAGACAATGGTAGTATGGCTGCTTTAGATTTTGTTATATGACCGAGATCTTGAGTTAGAACCTCACCACAAATTAGTCTTTCTTCCCTGGCCCTGCTTGCACTAAATCCTTGATTGATCAACCGACTCTGTTAGAAAGCTATTCTGTTTTGCAAACAAACTTCCGAAAAAGGGGCATGAATCACTGTTTCCTTATTAAATACCATCTAAGCGTTATAAGTTGAATGCTGCATCACCACCTTAATGATCAATCGTTTTGATTTGTAACAAGTCTTGTAAGGAAAGTTGATCATTGATAAGCGAATCTGCACCAATAGTGGATTTTAACTACACAGGAAAAACAAGTTGATCCTTGTCCCATGGCACGATTTTCTCAGCATTTTCTAAAACTGTTAGCTGCTGAAGGCATCATATAAGCAAGCATTTATTTGTTTTAGGTTTGACCTTTAAATCAGTTTCCAGACATTATTTTAATGTTAAATTTTCTTTTTTAAATTTAGTACTGATACTCTTATTTTAATTAATACAAACACTTGTTTAATTCCAGGTGTTCCAGTTCTTACAAGGAAGCTTTATTGGAAAGAAGTAAATAACACGAATAGGCAACATAAGGTTGTAACTTACTGCAAGGGCTTCGGGCCAGAATCGGAACCTTTAAAGATAGAAACAGAGAAAGAAATGAATTTGACGGAGTGCTTGAGAAATAACCTGAAATTATGGTTGGGTAAGATTACTGGGTTGTCCACTGTTTAACCTAAAACAACGCATTTTATTGGTAGAAAACTTCTTCAATCTGTGGGTGTAGTAATGTTTTAACAACACATTTATTGCAAAGTTAACGTTAGAGATAATAAAACATAGTTGTAATATTATAATAAACTAAAAAATACTTACATTAAACTCATTAAATAGTTATGCAAACATATATGTAAGACTTGATTGCATACTATTCATTCAATCACTAACATAATTGTGTTAACTAATCTATTACATTTTGTGTAGCAAGGGTAATTTTCATGTTACAGTTGTAAATTATTTTGTAGAACATGTTGCAGACCAATAATAATATTCATAAATATTAAAGTTTTTATTAGATCGAAATATCAAAGCTAGAATTTTCCGAAATTTACAATGTAGAAAGTTCAATGTGGGATTCGAAAACCTTTATTATTTGATTGCTTTATTTATTTGGCCGTGTGCAAGGCCAATTTGTAAAAATATGTCAAAGGAAGTTTATTTAACACCAATTATTCAATATCATGCAGACGTTTAGTTTTTTGTAAAGGCTTTAGCCAAGAAACGTTTGAAACGGATGTTTATGTGTCGCGATGTTTGAATGTTTATGTGTGTTTTAGTAACGAAACTGCCTATTTAACACTTTCCTGTACACAGTTTGTCTAAGGCAGTTTTTACAAAATCATATAATTATAACCAGGGCTGCGGAGTCGGAGTCGGACTCGGGACTCGACGGAGTCGGTTTGTTTTGCCGGAGTCGGACTCGGGACTCGAGTAAGACCACGTAAAACTACCCGAGTCCCGAGTCCGATGTGCGCATGCGCAATATTAAATTTTAAAACTGTTAAGGCGGCAAAATGTAAGTTGTAAAAGTGTAATAGCAAATGGTGAAATATTTTTAACCATGTAATGCGGGTGGATTAATTATAACAACAATATAAGTGGATTGCAAAAAATCCACCTTAATTTAGTTGCGTAAATGGGTAACATACAGGCTGTAGAGTAGGGCTACCATATTTTCAGCACCTTAAAAGAGGACATTTTCTTGCCTGCAAGTAAAACGAAAGTAGAATTGTTACGTTTAAGAAAAACGTGACATATCCAAGTATTGCATTCAGCTTCGAAATTAACACGTCCTTTTCTGAAACACGGATACCTCTGGCGTAGCTCATCAGTAAATAGAGTTTTATTTTTCAGCATTATAATGTATAGCTTATATTTTGCTTTATTGTTGTCTAAATTTAAAGAAAGCTTCTGCTGAGAACCACCTGATGCCATAGACAAGTGGTTCTTAATCTTTTTCAGTTGTGCCCCTCTTGGTAATTTTCCCATGCCTTGCCGGAGTCGGAATCGGGAGTCGGACTCGGGTTTATTTTTTTGGCCGGAGTCGGACTCGGGTTTTTTTTAACCGACATCGCAGCCCTGATTATAACATCACAATCTGCGCAATGTTTGACTGTCTTTTAAGTCACTGAGTTGAGAATCACTGTACTGGGCTGTTCAATACTTTAACAATAAAAAAGCAGACGTGTAATTTTAAAATAAATTACTAAATACCTTGAAATGTATGTAAAACTTAAAAATGGCTCTGACTACACAGCAAGGCAATCGGTAAAAACCTTAAAATCGTTGTTTAAATATTAGTGTGAAGGCTTGCGTGCTTGCCGGCATATTTTTCATACGAATATCTTTTTTTCCAAAACCACAAATATTGCACTGCAAACTTAAAAATCTCTATAATGTTCCGCGGCACACAGTTTGAGAATCCCTGGCTCGAGGTCACATTTTTTGCGTACAGGCCTGACTTACCGAGGAGACGCCAATCAGACGTACAACAGAAGCTTCTGGAAGTGGAATGACGACACCGTGACGTCATATCAGCCATGGGAGCCGGGAAACGAAGGGTCAACTGACAAACAGGGAGCCGCAACACCCTGTGCGTTGGTCAGTGATTTCCAGTTCAAAAGTCGAAGCTGTGGTAGTTTGAGAGATCGGGCAGCAGCTTGCTACATTGAATCTGCACCTGCGCGAAGAGCCAACAACATTTCAAGTAAACTTGTAACATTAATTGATATACGTTAATATATAAATCATTATTAAATTATACTCTTTAAAGATTAATAAATTGAGTTTAAAGTAACTTTTCACCAAACATCTGACTTAGTGTTATCCCGGTTTAAGATCCTTATTTCTAGTTATTCCAATTCGAAATTCAGAACCTTGTGTTTGCAGCTTTAAACACTGACTTTTCAGCGTTTTTAAGATCAAAACGTAGTTTTTGCTTCTCAATCAAAATCGTAAGCCTAGTGTTTACAGATCAAAACCCTGATTCGATTGTGGAGAGAATTTGGGAAGCACAGAAAAGTTTAAGGAACAATTTTGTGAGTGCCAGCAAGTTGCTATCATTGGAAAGCGATCTCCCAAAGGTGATTGCCGAAACTGGCAATATTTCGATTCACGAAACCATCGGAAAAGTCGTGGTCTACATCAACAGCTTTAATGCAACCGGGGATCGAGTCAAAACCAGTTTAATTCGGCTTACTAACGTCACGTCCTTCGATTCAACGTTTGAGACTAAACACGGCTCTAATATGGAATTGGTGGCATTTGAGGTGAGTGTTTACAACCTTTCATCCAGCTTTCACAACGTTTCTTCAAGCAGTCTCAAGGGCCCGACAACTCATTTCGTGAGCCTTTCTCCCATGGTTTTTACCGGGGTTTCGGGCTATGACGCCACAAGAGGCTCCGCACTAAATGGTTCAATCTCTCTTTCGAGAATCGTTACACAAGACAAGGAAAGTGAGCAGAAGATTTGTGAGAAGGTTTCCAAAGAAGTCTCCACCACTTCCTCCACGCTGGACAAGGTCCAACTCACGTGTGTTTTCATCGACCAGCAATCTGAAGCCTATTCCACCGCTGGTTGTCGCACTAGAGAGGAAGGGGACCAGGTTTTGTGCGAATGTGATCACCACACTGTGTTTGCTGTACTTCTCTCTGTAAAGATGGTCGCTGTGACACAAGAGGTTAAGGTAAAGCTTACTTATTGTTTTGTTTGAGGTATTTTAGAAACACCTTCACCACAAACTAATTCTTTTATAGATATTTTCTTACGTTTGCGAATCGATTTCGGTAGCGTTCCTTATCGCCACCATTGCACTCCTTGTTAAGCACAAACGCGAGATCAGCAGCGACCGTACTCTCATCCAGCTTAACGTCGCCATCGCTCTAACTCTGTTGCATGTAGTCAATCTAACTCATGATGCCGCTGTAAACGACAACACCATGTGCCTCATTATAACGGCTGCACTTCAGTACTTTCTTCTTGCCACAGGTAATTTATAGGCAAACAACAAACCTGTTTGTTTCCCTTTTTAACAGTTTACGACAAATACCATATAGTTTGTAGATAGCTCTTTAGTATCTTTTTAATTTGAAGTTGTAGGCCATATATGCACTGAACAATTAACAAAATTGTTATAAATGGATGTTGTTAAAGCATATTTTGTATTTTTGGAAAATCAAAATTGAATTATCTACGCAATATGCACGAACAAATAAAGTTGTAATTTTAGGTTTTTGGTTCATGTTCGATGGAATGCGGATGGTAATGGCCTTGGCGTTTCCAATTCGCTTTCACACCAAAGACCCCGAAAAGAGAAACAGAGCGTTCTTGTTGCTGGGATGGTTCATTCCAGCCCTCATAGTTGGTACAGTGCTTGTCGCCGGTCTGTTGTATTCGGGAAACTACATGAATCACAGTATCCACTACGATAAATGTCACCAATTTCAACAGGTATCTACTTATTGATAACAAGTGTTGATTTGTCACGTTTCAAATATCAAAACAGCAGGCCTTGTAGTTAAAATATATTTAAAATAATTGTATTTGCTGCATCCATTGGTTTATATAACTCCGTTGAGGGCATGGCATCAGACTTGACTTTCGGGTTTGGTTCTTAAATGGCCTAAGTCGTCTCCTTTTTTGTTTACTAGAACATCCGAAAATACGACAGATGCTGGCTGGCTCCCGGTACATTGGTGTACATTCTCTCGGTGACTGCCCCGCTCGGGATTGTTCTGCTGGTGAACTTCTTTGCATCTCTCATCGCAGCTTATGCAGCGCTCCCATTCAGGGGAAGGAAGAAGCGGAGAGAAGGAGAAGAGATGGAAAATGCAAAGAAGTTCATTTTCTCCTTTGTCTTCGTGATGCTAGTTCTCGGAGCGAGCTGGGTTCTTGGATTCTTTACAGGTATAAAGTGATTTTGTAAATAAAGTACCAATTTCTGTATCTATAAATGTTTTTTACACGGTAGCATAAATTTTATTTTGCACGTTTGTATAAAGTGATGTCGTAAGGTTGTATAAAAATATTGTTTATTGTTTTTATTCTGTAAAGAAATGTGAGTTTGCACGTTTCAAAAAGTGTGGTTGAACGTTTGTGTAATTTTTGGACAGGGTTAATGTTAAATTATGGAGTGCAAAGGCTTAAAATGAATTGCTCATATTAAATCTCTTATGATTACAACCTAATGCAGCGTTTAAACAAACAAACATTCTTGTTGCTTTGCAGGTCTTGGAAACGAAGTGACGTCACTAGTTATGACGTACATCCACACGTCAGTCAACGGTCTGCAAGGAGTGGTGGTGTTCATCTTCTATTGCATACAGAACGGGACCATCGCTAATAGACTGGGGTGCCCTCGAAAGCGATCAAAACGAAGCTCGTCGACCTTCAATTTTCAAAACAGGGATTCTAGCGCGAGAACAAATAATTCTCACTTTTAAAGAGGTTTAAATTCAAAAAATTAACCCAACCGTTTTAAAATGTTTTTCAAAAAACGAAAACAACGCTTTACAATTCTAAAATCATTTGTAAAAAGTAAAAATACTTTAAGCTGATAGTACTTCCAAACATCTTTACTTTACTATTTTTTTTTATTGTTTAAGTGGTTGTTTATAACAGTGGTCTCCAACCTGTGGGTCGCGACCCGCAGTGGGGTCGCCTAAAATCTTTGTGGGTTCGCCATAACTCAACACATTTCTGCTATATTAGTAGTCTACGATTAATGTATTTCGTTGTCTCTACAATGACGTCACACTAATCAACGTTACTGAGTGAATAGCAGAAACGACATTAGTTTCTTCCACATTAAATTGCTGTCTTTAGCTCTTCAGGGTTGCTAAATCAGCTAAAGTGACATTTCACCAAATTATACTTCTTTGGTTTAGCGCAGTGAAAGTTACATTATTTAATGAGTTATCAAAGGGATATTTTTCAAGTCTAAAGGAGTAGGTTTAATATTACTTTAGTTCAAGTGTCGGCAACATTTTTTCTATTCGCGGACCAAAACCAAACTCAGAAAGGTCTTTGCGGGCCGCACAAATTGTTAAATAAGAATTGTGTTACTAAAATGTTAAAACAACGGTGAATCAGGGGGCCTTGGATCCTTTTTCCACTTTAAAATGTGTTTAATTACATATAAGGAGACAGTAAAGTGTTGGCACTAAGCGCAAATTAAAGCATTTGTTTGGTTTAAAATTCAAGTCCACGGGCACACGTCATCATCCATCCATACGTCTAATGAAAAGTGTAATAAAACTTATTTCGAGGAAACGCGCTAACTTTAATAGTTAATGTAGTTCAGTGTTTGTTAACCTTTTTAAGTCCGAAAACACCTGGCAAGCGAAGCGAGTTCGATTTTTTCTCTATACCGGCACCATGTTTTTATTACAGGTACATTTAAAAATGTTAACAAATATACCTCCAATATTTTTTTAATACGTTTTCCGTTTGTCCGCGACCCACATAGGCAGCCTTTCACGGCGCAACGGTAAAAAAGCGCTGATGTAGTTCAAAAGACAGCATCAAAACGTAAACAAACCAAAAGTAGAAAGATCATTCGCGAGAAGCGCGAACATTTTTCGCACTTAAGTAGTTAAAATAGTCAAAAAGTATTTTAAAGGGACTCATATCTAGTTTGTCAAAGAGGCGGGGGGCGGATAAATTAGATTGGCGGGCCGGATCATCCAGCCCGCGAGCCGCAGGTTGCCGACGACTGCTTTAGTCAATCAAAAGTATATTTGTTGCGGATTTTGCACCTTGTGTCACAATTGTAATCTTGATTCATTTCGATAGCGTCAACGTTTAAAATGGGAAATTCCTTGACTTTAATAAAATAACAACATATTGTTCGTCATTGTTTCAATTCCGCTTCGTCATTTGTTTTCAATTTCTCGAAAAATCATATAGTGGATAAACAGCATTCTACTTCTACTTGTACAATTTTTCAATTAAATCATTACTCATTATTTATTGAACGTGTATGATCAAGGATAAACTTTCTTAACACAGAAAACAATCTTGTGTATTTCTTATTTTAGTTTTCGCTTTTATAGCCGATATCTGGGTGAAAATACCCTTAAAGCACTCCATATATTGGCCAATTTATGTATGTATTAATATGTTTTTAATAGGCCTTAGAATTTGTCATATAATTGGTCTTCGTTTAAGAAAAAAGGTACATGTCTTAAAAAACAAAAAGGTAAGATTGTAGCGTAAATTTTGCCGTAAACCAGATTGAGGTAGTTCCCAACATGGTAAAAAAATTCGGAAAATTGATTTGGGATATATATTATTTAATTTTAAAATCGACAAAAGAACAAGAAAACCTAAGTTATAACAAGTTTCTTAAATATTAAAAAAAATCCTATTCTAAGTGGATTATTGAATGATTTAGAAGGTAAAAAGCCAATTACTGTAGCCTTGTCAATAGATAAATAACCCACTGAAATGTAGTGTATTTGTTTGTCACGCAAACAAAGCCTTTAAACCTTACGTTGACTCGTTTATCGTCAAAAGAGTTTAACTTTTACGGCTATAAACTCCTCAGCCGAGATTGACGCGAGTGTCAAACGCTATTTATATTCAGAATCACAATTGTTAACACACATGTGTGTGTGTACAGGGTTTAATGAATAATGATATGGTAGTGTGAATCCCCTTCAGTGTAAAGTTACTTGTTACGCTAAACTTTCAGGACTCTCTACTTTACGACCTGTCGGATGCCTGAGCTACATGAGACGTATCTTTTTTTTTACACGAGACGTATCTGAGTATCTGATACAGGCACACTTACGTTTAAATCATAGAACAATAAAAGGTCGATATATATAGCGGCTAGAGATTAAAATAGGGCGTAACCGTTAACGATCTAACACAGGTCGTAATCGCAGCCTTGCCCAGCCTACCTTTTCACTATACCATAAAGCCTTTCCAAAACTACACGTCATGCGAGTAAGGTGTAATGGCTACAGTAACAAAAAATAAAAAGGTGCAAATGTAATAAGATAAGGTATAAACAGTCAAAGGGAACACACAAAAGTACCTAGGAAGGCAACAATACCAAATTCAGAATAATCAATATTTCAGTATTAAGACCAACGCCATAATAAAGCTCGAAACACAAACGACCTAATAAAGCCCATTGCACAGTCTGCCATCCGCCGTTTCGGTGTAGTTTGACCGCTTTTTGGCACCGTATTGTTTTCCTAGTTTGGGGTTTTTGAGGGTAATGGTAGGTGTTGAAAATTGGGTTAGGGTTAAAAATATTAGGGGAGTTATTAATGAACTTAGGGGTGGGGTTTAGAGAGAGGTAAAACGTTGAATAGGCCTGATTCTGACCATTTAGGACTTATTCTAATTTAGACGTTATTACGACTATTAGGTAGTAGTGCTGTTTTGGTCTTATTTCGAACAATGTTTTATTCCAGCGTTAATGTTGTTCTTATTGAGGTATATGGCTAAGTCTCCTTCAAAAGCTGAAAAGCATCATTGTAAAAATTACCCAGGTATACATTGATAACATGGTGTCAGGTGTATGTCTCAAAAAGATATATTTTGTTTAAGCAATGTTTATACCAAAAGCATATTACTTTTTACAGAGTTTTAAGAAAATGAATAATGTTAGTTTTTTTTAATTCAATCGAAAAACAGGTTTGTTTTTACCTCTTTAGGTTTGATGTGCAGAAAAGGGTCGTGGATATTAAATTTAACCAACTTGACCTTATTCGTAAAAATGTGGTAAAATTGACACCATTTGAAGACAGATTATGAAGAAGTAAACCCCATTTTACTAGTTAGTTATTGTGATCAATGCTTTCGGAAAACGTTTTTTATCTCGTTTCTTCGCGTATTATATCATCCAAATAAAAAAGAGCATCACGTAAGCTCTGTGTAGATTTCACCAGTTAATAACAAAATCACGGAAACTAAACAAAAATGGGAATTTGTAATTTTAGCACTGCTTAATACGCCATTTCCATCGACGAGTCGATTATTACGCCACAAAGGTGATGCCGGGGTATTCGGAAAGTCGCGTCGACACAACATTGCGTCGCTAAGGTCGATCGAAGGTTTAAACCAACTTTTTTTGCCAACTCACTGCAAATCCACATGTCCCGAAAATAACCCTATCAAGCCATGTTTTAAATGTTTTGATTCGACGAATAAATATAGTGTATAGAAGGTTAGTAGAAGTGACAGCAATGATGTGATATAATTCCAATCGTTGGAGCATAATGGTTGGAGGTTGTAGTAAGACGTAATAAGAATATCAAAGCCCATACAGAAGTAGGTTGCATTTTGAACGTTTCGAATAACTCTTATTCATTTTCAACATAGCAAACATTTTTTTCGCAATGTTGAAAATGAATTGAGTTATTCGAAACGTCCAAAATGATACCTACTTCTGTATGGGCTTTGATATTCTTTTTACGAATTCCAATCGTGTTTGAAGTATTTGGATTCGCACATTAAATATATAGTGTACAATGTTATTAGACGGTTTGGACGTTTCGTAGAGTGTGGTCCTTTAGAGTTGTGGCATTATTGTGTTATCGAAACTTTGACGACTTTTCTTTTGAAGTTAAACTTTAAAACAGATTTTTTTTGTTTATAGTGATTAGATGTTTTAAAACGTAAACCATATTCTGACTGCAAACTTGTGAAATAACGATATCTAAGCATTTTTACAAAAACTCTTTATAAATGTTTATATACAATGTTTATGGTCGTTTAAGACGTTTTACAGAAGGGTATAATTTGAGTGTTGGGATTTGTGCGTTTTTGAAACTGAATTCTGTTAAAAATTGTTCGTTTTTGTCTTACTATAAATCTTAGCATAAAATGCTGCTTAAAAAAATTCGAAACGGTCCAAAAACGATTTACATATTTCAAAATTCACCGAAATAATAAAGTGCATTTATCATGACGGGGTGTTTTTTATTGCGGTTTCGAAAATAACGCGATGGGGGCGTTTAAGTATTAATATTTTAACAATTTTATATTTTTGATTTTTTTTGTTTTTCCTAACAATTTCTTAGAACAAAATATGAGCATTTTATTAAGTTAAATCCGATCCTGACAGGAACACAGAGAAACCACTATAGGATCTGTAATTTTACATTTATGCTTTATTGAACTTAAACCGAGAAATAACAATAAAATATTTAGAAAAAAGTTTTTGTATGATAAAACAAATTGATAAGGAAAGATACAGATGGTTTCGGAATTTTCATTTTTGATAATTCTATTTTTTGGTTATGGAAGCTGCGGAGCTAATGCTGGTGAGACAACTTTATTCATTAAAAATATGGAAGTTGTTTGAAACATACATTTGTTCTTTATAGTGGCATGTGGTGGAGAGTTGTGCGATCGTTACATCAATTGTTCGGCTTCTTTGTATAACGGAAGCCAGATGATGGAGTTTGCATCGATTGTGAACGAATTTCGTAACAACAGCACATGTCAATACAATCGTAAGATGCGAAGTTAATTTGGTGTATTTTATTTGATCTGTAACACTAATTATTATATCATGAGCTGATTAACTATATTGAAAGAGATAATAGTATTTTTGGCACCATAGTGTTGCCATTACGTTGAAGAGATGTGAGTTGGATACTTTTTTATACTCTGTAAAAAGCGTTGGTTAAACACGTCCTTACGTGTTATGATTTTATTTATTAACTTTTCCAGATTGTGTATAAATCGCTAAAGCGTTCAAATTGCCCTCTTACGTTAAACTTTGATCGTATTATGGTAAACTTTCTCTTGAAGCATGCACAACATTCAGCCCGATGTGTATACATTTTAGTTACGCATAACTATGCAAGGGCTCACCAAAATACGGCTCATGGGCGATTTCTAGTTTCCGGTCTATAGCATACTGTACTAAATACTAACGTATGTCCCCTTCGTATAACGTTAGATTAAGAAAGTTTGACACAAAACGTATGTCGGTCCCACGATCAGTAATCCTTACTGTCATTATGACAGTTTTGTTGGGTCTCAGCTAAACGATTGGACGATCGAAAATAGTTGTATGTGTTTTCTTTTTTATTAACTTTATTTACATTTCAATAGATTCTGAGTCAGAGAGCCAGAGCGGTTTCGTTGAGGATTGCCTTGAGCTTTTCTCCAACGATGAGCTTCGCAACAAATTATCAGAAAGTGGTGAACCATCGTTTTGTGTTTTTATTATTTTTCTTACACTTCTGACAGTGCGATTCAGTTGGAAAAGTACAAGTTATAATAAATCAAGCAAAGTTTTTTAAGATGTATAAAATATAATTGAATAAGTGGTTGTACAGTATATGTAGGATATGACATGTGTGCTTATAAATGTTAATTGACTTAGAACAGTACTATAAACCGTGGTTTCTAACCCACATTTGTGTCGGTCTGTCGAAAAGTTTTCTACATGTCTGTAGTTGACAAAGTTCGTTTAAATATTTTTTCTCGTTTTGCTTTTTACTATGTTGAGCTCTTTCGTAAGGCTTTTTCAGTTGCACCAGATAATGGTGGTATGACTGCTTTAGATTTTGTTATATGACCGAGATCTTGAGTTAGAACCTCACTACAAATTAGTCTTTCTACCCTGGCCCTGCTTGCACTAAATCCTTGATTGATCAACCGACTCTGTTAGAAAGCTATTCTGTTGTGCTAACAAACTTCCGAAAAAGGGGCATGAATCGCTGTTTCCTTATTTAATACCATCTAAGCGTTATAAGTTAAATGCTGCATCACCACCTTAATGATCAACCGTTTTGATTTGTAACAAGTCTTGTAAGGAAGGTTGATCATTGATAGGCGAATCTGCACCAATAGTGGATTTTAACTACACAGGAAAAACAAGTTAATACTTGTCCCATTCACCTGGCACGGTTTTCTCAGCATTTTCTAAAACTGTTAGCTGCTGAAGGCATCATATAAGCAAGCATTTAATTGTTTTAAGTCTGAACTTTAAATCACCTTCCAGGCATTATTTTAATGTTAAATTTTCTTTTTTAAATTTAGTACTGATAGCCTACTCTTATTTTAATTAATACAAAAACTGTGTTTTTATTACACGAAATTAAAATATTTATTCGTTGTTTAATTTCGTTTCTCTTGCTTTGCATTAAATCAAGTTTAAGCAAATACTTGTTTAACAGGTGTTCCAGTTCTTACAAGGAAGCTTTATTGGAAGGAAGTAAATAACACGAATAAGCAACATCAGGTTGTAACTTACTGCAAGGGCTTCGGGCCAGAATCGGAACCTTTAAAAATAGAAACAGCAGAAGAAATGAAGTTGGTCGAATGCTTGAGAGATGACCTGTATTTTTGGCTGGGTAAGATTGTTGGGTTGTTCACTATTTAATTTGAAACAAATCGATTTTTTGAAGGAAAAATTCATCAATTTGCGGATGTAGTAAAGTTTTAACAACACAATTATTGCAAATTTAAAGTTAAAAGATAATAAACCAGAAAATACCAACATTAAACTCATTAAATAGTTATGCAAACATATATGTAAGACTTGATTGCATACTATTCATTCAATCACTAACAACATTGTGTTAACTATTTTATTGCATTTTGTGTAGCATTTTGTAGAACATGTTGCGGACCAATAATAATATTCATAAATATAAAAGTTTTTATTAGATCGAAATATCAAAGCTAGAATTTTCCGAAATTTACAACGTAGAAAGTTCAATGTGGGAATCGAAAACCTTTATTATTTGATTGCTTTATTTATTTAACCATAATTAATATCATGCAGACGTTTAGTTTTTTGTAAAGGCTTTAGCCAAGAAACGTTTGAAACGGATGTTTATGTGTCGCGATGTTTGAATGTTTATGTGTGTTTTAGTAACAAAACTGCATATTTAACACTTTCCTGTACACAGTTTGTCTAAGGCAGTTTTTACAAAATCATATAATTATAACCAGGGCTGCGGAGTCGGACTCGGGTTTTTTTTAACCGACTTCGCAGCCCTGATTATAACATAACAATCTGCGTAACGTTTGACTGTCTTTTAAGTCACTGAGTTTGAGAATCACTGCATTGGGCTGTTCAATACTTTAGCAATAAAAAACCAAACGTGTAATTTCAAATAAATTACTAAATACCTTGAAATGTATGTAAAACTTAAAAATGGCTCTGGCTATACACAGCAAGGCAATCGGTAAAAAACCTTAAAATCGTTGTTTAAATATTAGTGTGAAGGCTTGCGTGCTTGCCGGCATATTTTTCATACGAATATCTTTTTTTTCCAAAACCACAAATATTGCACTGCAAACTTAAAAATCTTTATAATGTTCCGCGGCACACAGTTTGAGAATCCCTGGCTTGAAGTCACATTTTTTGCGTACAGGCCTGACTTACCGAGGAGACGCCAATCAGACGTACAACAGAAGCTTCTGGAAGTGGAATGACGACACCGTGACGTCATATCAGCCATGGGAGCCGGGAAACGAAGGGCCAACTGACCATCGGGGAGCAACACCCTGTGCGCTTGTCAGTGATTTCCAGTTCAAAAGTCGAAGCTGTGGTAGTTTGAGAGATCGGGCAGCAGCTTGCTACATTGAATCTGCACCTGCGCGAAGAGCCAACAACATTACTAGTAAACTTGCAACATTAATTGATATACGTTAATATATAAATCATTATTAATTATACTCTTTAAAGATTAATAACTTGAGTTTAAAGTAACTTTTCACCAAACATCTGACTTAGTGTTATCACATTAAAATCCTATTTTAGTGTATCCGGTTTAAGATCCTTATTTCTAGTTATTCCAATTCGAAATTCAGAACCTTGTGTTTGCAGCTTTAAACACTGACTTTTCAGCGATTTTAAGATCAAAACGTAGTTTTTGCTTCTCAATCAAAATCGTAAGCCTAGTGTTTGCAGATCAAAACCCTGATTCGATTGTGGAAAGAATTTGGAAAGCACAGGGAAGTTTGAGGAACAATGGTGTGAGTGCCAGCAAGTTGCTATCATTGGAAAGCAATCTCTCAAAGGTGATTGCCGAAACTGGCAATATTTCGATTCACGAAACCATCGGAAAAGTCGTGGTCTACATCAACAGCTTTAATGCAACCGGGGATCGAGTCAAAACCAATTTAATTCGGCTTACTAACGTCACGTCCTTCAATTCAACGTTTGAGACTAAACACGGCTCTAATATGGAATTGGTGGCATTTGAGGTGAGTGTTTACAACCTTTCATCCAGCTTTCACAACGTTTCTTCAAGCGGTCTCAAGGGCCCGACAACTCATTTCGTGACCCTTTCTCCGATGGTCTTTACCGGGGTTTCAAGCTACGACGCCGCAGGAGGCTCCGCACTAATTGGTTCCATCTCACTTTCGAGGATCGTTGCACAAGACAAGGAAAGCGACCAGAGGATGTGTGAGAAAGTATGGAGTGAAGTCCCCAACAATTCCTCGACAGGATTAACAATAGATACGCTTCAACTCACATGTGTTTTCATCGACCAGTCATCTGGAACCTATTCCACTGCTGGTTGTCGCACTAGAGAGGACGGGGGGCAGGTCTTATGTGAATGTGATCACCACACAGTGTTTGCTGTACTCCTCTCTGTAAACATGGTTTCTGTGACACAGGAGGTTAAGGTAAAGCATAGTTATTGTTTGTTCAGATATTTTAACAACATGGAAAATTTTACCACTAACTAATCCGTTCCAGATCTTTTCTTACATTTGCGAGTCTATTTCGATTCTGTTCCTCACCGCCACCATCGTACTCCTGCGCATTCACAAACGCGCGATCAGCAGCGACCGTACTCTCATTCAGCTTAACGTCGCCATCGCCCTAACTTTGTTGCATTTAGCCAACCTAACTCATGATGCCGCTGCAAACGACAACACCATGTGTCTCATTCTAACGGCTGCCATTCAGTACTTGCTTCTTGCTACAGGTAATTTGAAAGCTAAAAACAAACCTACCTGCTTGCTTTATCAACAGCGTTCGACAAATACTGTGTAGGTTATTTTAAGCAATTGTTTTAAGTAACTGGTATTTTTAAATAAATTTATCTATAAGAACAGCCAAACAAATTTTTAGCCATATATAAACTAATTAATGATAATATAAAATACTTTTTTCGACAATTTGACGTTGTTAAAGATATTTTTGTAATCTTTAAAAGCCAACTTTAAACATTCACAAAATATGCACAAACGAACAAAATTGTATTTAAGGTTTTTGGTTCATGTTCGATGGAATACGGATGGCGATGGCCTTGGCTTTTCCAATTCGTTTTCACACCAAAGACCCCGAGACGAGATCAAGAGTGTTCTTTGTGCTGGGATGGTTCGTTCCAGCCGTGATAGTTGGCTCGGCGCTTTCCGTCGGTCTGCTGTATTCGGCAAACTACATGAAGCCCAGCACACACTACGAAAAATGTCACCAATTTCAACAGGTATCCATTCATTGAAACAAGTGATGATTTTTCACGTTTAAAATATCAAAACAGCAGGCCATATGGTTAATATAGATTTAAAGTAATTGTTTTTGCTACGTGCACTGGGATATATAACCCAGTTGAGAGCATGGAAACAAGCTTGACTTTTCGGTTAGGTTTTTAAAAGGCTTAAGTAGTGTCCCTTTATGTTTATTAGAATATCCGCAAGTACGACAGATGCTGGTTGGCTCCCGGTACATTGGTGTACATTTTCTCGGTGACTGTCCCGCTCGGGATTGTTCTGGTGGTGAACTTCTTTGCATCTCTCATCGCAGCTTATGCAGCGCTCCCATTCAGGGGAAGGGAGGAGCGGAGACAAGGAGAAGAGATGGAAAATGCAAAGAAGTTCATTTTCTCCTTTGTCTTCGTGATGCTGGTTCTCGGAGCAAGCTGGGTTCTTGGATTTTTCTCAGGTTGAAGTGCATTTGCAGTTAAAGTAACAATTTCTCTATCTATAAATGTTTTTTCACACGGTAGAATACATTTTATTTTGCACGTTTGTATAAAGTGTTGTCACGTTTCTATAAAACAGGGGTTCCCAACCTTTTTAGGATCTCGTACCACGTGGACGCTTTGTAGTGTCACGCGTACCACACTAATTTGATCAAATCATATTTTGATCTGTTTTGAGCTTACAACTAGCATTTTTCAACGCTATTTGAGGCGTAAGATATAAAACAGTAGATTATACAGTAGATTAGTGCAATCATTTGACATAATTGAGCCCACGTTCCCATAGCGTTGTAGCCTACGCTTTATACAGCAACTGTGCTCCTTGTCAACAATTGACATGGCTGTATTTTGAAGATTGCATTGTTTCGAAACAACAGGAATAGTTACGTAACAACAAGAATGGGCTTCGGGGGAAAATTTTTTTATGTAAACAAAAACAGATGAACAAAATATAAAGTTGTGAGTCCACGGTTTTGTGAAAAAAACGAAGCTACTCGCGTACCACCTGAAAAACCTTCGCGTACCACTAGTGGTACGCGTTCCAAAAATCTTTTTAAATTTTGTATAAAGAAATTCGACACAATTTGGTATAATAAAGCACGTTTGTTGAAAGTAAAGTTGATATGAGGTGATAAAGATTTTCTACCAATTAAAATTACACTTTTTTATATATCATGTGAGTTGGCTCGTTTTGACAAACTATATGGTTTAATGTTTGTGTGATTTTTTTACAAGGTTAATGATTGTGTGTATTTTCCTAAAATAAATGGCTCATATTAAAACGCTGATCATTTTAAATGTAATGCAACGTTTAAACAAACAGATATTTCTTGTTGCTGTGCAGGTCTTGGAAACGAAGTTACGTCACTTGTGATGATGTACATCCACACGACAGTCAACGGTCTGCAAGGAGTGGTGGTGTTCATCTTCTATTGCCTCCAGAACAGAACCATCGCAAACAGACTGGGATTCCCTCGAAAGCGACCAAGACCAACTTTGTCCACCTTCAATCTTCAAAACAGGGATTCCAGCGTGAGAACAAATATTTCTCGCTTTTAAAAAGGTTTAAATTAAAAAGTTAACCTTAACCCAACCGTTTTAAAATGTTTTTTCTAAAAACGAAAACAACGCTTTTCAATTCTAAAGTAATTTGTAAAAAGTAAAAACACTATAAGCTGAAAGTACTTCCAAATATCTTTACTTAACTATATTGTTTTATTGTTTAAGGTTGAATACTACATAAATACTATAAAATATTTTGCTACTATACTTTAATACAAAAATTCTTGGCAAATAATAAATACTTTGTTACGAATGGTATGTTATAGTAATTTCAGTAAACGATGCATTTTATTGAAAAGGATGCAATATATAAGTAAATTCTACTTTGAAATAGTCTTAAAATAAGATATAAAAATGGCATATTAATGCAGTCAAGATAAAATATAGTCATTTTGTGTTTAATATTTGTGTTATGTAACTATTTTTACCTTATTGATATTTTTTCGCTGCATATTTGCTCTAATTTGGTAACTATATTTCATTTCAACAACACTTTTCAACTACTTTACACGTTAAAAAAAATCTTTATTCATTTCGTTAACGTTAACATATGATATGGGAAATTCCCCGACTTTAATGAAAAAACAACTTATTGCTTCGTCATTGTTTCAATTCCGCTTCATCATTTGTTTTAAATTCCTCGAAAAATCATTTAGTGAATAAACAGCATTCTACTTGTACAATTTTTCGATCAATCTTTACTCATTATTTATTGAACGTGTGTGACCAAAGATAAATTTGCTTAACACAGGAAACAATCTTGTCCTATTTCTTACTTTAGTTTCGCTTTTATAGCCGATATCTGGGTAGAATACCCTAAGCACTCGATATATAGGCCAATTTATGTATGTATTGAAATGTTTTTAATGGGCCTTACAATTTGTCATATAATTGGTCTTCGATTGAGATAAAAGGTACATGTCTTAAAAATCAGAAAGGTAAGATTGTGGCGTAAATTTGGCCGTAAGCCAGATTGAGGTAGTTTCCAACATGGTAAAATACGAAAAATTGACTTGGAATATATATATTTTTTAATGATTAAATCGACTGACGAACAAGAAAACCGTGTCGCATTTTTAAATTGAACTAGAATAATTTAGTGCTTACCAAATTATAGCGTAAATAATATTGTGGTATTTACAGGGGAACAATTGGTTGAGCCCCAAAGGGACATTTGGATTGTAAAAAAATTCAAAATAGCCCAAAATTCTTACGTAGGAGGTTATACCACGTTTCTTGAATGTTGAAAAAAATAATTCCTATTTTAAGTGGATTAATAAAATATTTAGAAGGTAAACCGCCAATGCTACAGCCTTGCCAATGGATTAATAACCCTCTGAAATGTACTGTATTTGTTTGTCACACAAACAAAGCGTCTAAACCTTGCCTTGACTTGATTTTCGTCAAAAGGGTAACTTTTACGGCTATTAGCTCTTTAGCCGAGATTGACGCGCGTGACAACCGCTATTTATAATCAGAATTACAGTTGTTAACACACGTGTGTGTGTGTGTGTGTAGTACTTTTTCCACGTAACTTTTTTTCCAAGTAACATTAGTGTGTTTGTGTTTGCTCAATCATTTTCAAATAATAAGTGAAATCATCAGCAAGCCGCCTTTACTTCCCCCGGGCAAAGCTAAAAAGAACGTGTGTAAATTAGAAAAAAAGTCAAGCAACTTTTAATTAACGCAGTCTGTGGAAAATTTGTTATAACACTACTTGTTTCACAGAAAATCTTCGAAAACCTGGCCGTGTCTTTTCTCCAATTAATACCAAAAAAAGCCAAGTAAGGAAAAGTACTGGTTAAAAACATGGAGACAATCAATTTTAACTGTATTGTTCGTCGTTACAACAGATATAACCATAGCGCAAAGTTTCCGCATGTTTTACGTCAAATTCTATAGCAACCTGCCACTTCGTGCTCCTACGAGTGGCAAATACGTGCTCCCCATACTCTGTGTTACAATTAAGAACATAGTCATGCTTCCCAGTTCCTGCACATCACACAACGCTATTAAAAGGCCTTCGTCATGAATCGATTGTTGCAAGCGTTTGTGACGTAAGACACGGTTTCCTCACTTATGAATGCAATACTTTGCACCCGAATAAAGTTGCGTAGTTTTAGCGTCACTTGGTCATGGGTCTTACGATTGGACTTCAGCCATAAGACCGATTACCATCGCAATAAAACACAGTTCGGAATCAGACCAAAAGGACTAATACCTAATAGTCGTAATAACGTTTTAATCGGAACATGACCGCCTAAATTGGAATAAAACTCCTAGTCCCAAGTACACTAGCTCCACTAACAATTTTAACCTTAACCAATTTTCTAAACCCATCCATTCCTCGCCAATAACCCTAAACAGGACCAAATCCGTGAAACTAGGACACTCAAACGTCAGCAGCGAAACAGCCAATGGCAGACCAATGGCCCCCGACCGTTGCATACCATCTCCCACGGTTTTAGGCTTTGTTTTGGCCATTTAGGTCTTATTATGATGAATTTAAGACTTATTCCGACAGGTTTATGTCTTATTCAGACGATTTAAATTTTGTTCGGTATACTGAATATCACTGCGTATTTGGCTTTATTATGTCGTTGGTCTTAATACTATGGTTTTATAGATTATTTTGCTTTAGGTATTGTTGCTTTTTCTGTCTTATTGTATGATTCCTTACGATTATGAGCGAAATAGGTTGATGAGAACTCTACCTCGTAATAACCAAATTTCTGTTCTCACTAATCTACTTACCTCAACTTGGCGCAACAGCCGTTCGACTTTTTATTTCTATACGTGCAATAAACTTCAATTTGAGCTTTAAATTAAATCCTGAGCTTACTAGCAATATGCAACTTCTTCAGTGTTCAAAAAAGGATGGGGAATTTTAGAAACCTTGCTAATGGTCGATTTGGACGTATGTATGCCACCAGGCGTAGTAACATGTTTATCAGTTTGGGCTGGAGAGTGAAGGGGTGTGTCATAGGTGTGTCGCGTGGTTCGCTGTGGTGGCGCACGTAAAAATGACGTACGTCAATTTATAGTACCTTGGCCAAATTAAGGTCCTTTTTGAAATACCCTTAATTTGTTTTAATAAACATCACGTACACATATCGTCCGTGCTTTAGGTGTTACAAAGAACATACAATATATTTATGCCTGAACATGACCTCATGTTGCAATGCACGTAAATTGCTTTCCTGCTACCTCACGTATATTGTTTATATTTTCCTATTTACCATTTATGAAACATTAGGCTCATACTATAGTGGTAATCTAAGTTTTTTAATTTTAAACGTGCTACTTGTACAATATTCTACAAAGGTAATTTAAAACGGTCTTCCTATGAATAATTGTAAATGATTGTTTACGATTATGTCTCATTTTACTAAACAAATATAATATTAGCATTTATCAGAAACAAGTATATCTTCAAAGACCACTTGTAGGATAAACTTAAAAGGATAAATAAGGTTTTGCGTTTCATAGTGTTTTTGCCTAAAAGTTGAAATGCCTGTGCATCTTAAATCCATCTCCGGATTTGTTATAACGTGGGGCGTTACAAGAATCTGAGCCCAAAGGGGCGCTAATACAAAAAATGTTGGTAAACACTGTTTTAAACTAATAACAAACCCAATCGCGACGTGTAGCAAACGTCACAGGCGCTACTATTGCGCAACGCTTAGTGTGGATTTGTTCAAGAAACCGAATCCGCTGCGTTTAAGCATACTGTAAGCAAATGTACGTATCAAAAAAATGTGTAGCTTGGTTCACTGATTGACTTTTACCTTATTTTGTTTTTTGCTTGTACTCTTTGTACACTACAACAATAATCACCGATGGATTATTCTTCGCTAGTTGGTTATTTTAATAAAACTATCCATTTCTACATGTCTAAATATAAATGGAAGACCTCTCGAAGAATGCCTGTATTAATTTTAAAACAAGATTATTGCTGACAAAATTCATTTCTCAATTATATAGCGTTATCGCCACGAGGATATTCTGAAGTATTTTTAAGTTAAAAGTTAGTGCAAAGAGTTGATCAAAACGTTCTAAATATACTACCTATTATATAAAGCCGATGTATTTATTCTACGTCTAACTACCACATCCAACCATTAAGCTTCAGTTAAATGTAATAGCGACAAACCAGTGAGATGCCGAAAACGAGTTGTTGGCTAATATTGGTGACGTCGTTTTCTAGAACCGTCGCTATTGTTTGTCAATACACCGCAGCGGCCGGAATTGTCACATGACATCTTTTTATTTTGTTTACTTTCATACTGTGTGTACAGAAAGAAACGGATCGGAGCCCAATTTTGCAGAATGGAGAAAAAGATTCAGACGGAAACACATTTTACTATTTTCGATCGAATGGTTCTTCATTTTAATCATGAGGGGCACATTAATTAGTACAGATAATTTAAAAAACAACGAAAAAAATGAATGTTTAGTTTCGAATATACAAAACAAAAACAAAAAATAAAAATGTGTGGTGACTCGGCAATTTATGTAGCATTTTTATTATTAGTCAGCACATTTTTCTACCGCTATGGTGTTAACATTTAACTTGCTTGGCTGGCATTCAATACAGTGACTCGTCAAAAAATAGCCCACTGACATGGCACTCTATAAAGGTTTGCAAGTCGCACATCAGGGAAAAAGTTAACTCGTTTATTGTGTAAATGTACGCCATAAAACTGTACCAATTTTTAAATTTACAAAATATGTATTTTATAAAAACAAATTTTCTGAACTAATTAGAACCTGATTCAGCAAACTAATATGACTCTATCTTTTTAAAATACTTTGTTTTTGTTAAACGTTTTTATGAAACTACTTTATTACAACAAGACGACAAACCTGTAGAAACCAAAATCGTAATGTCTATTTGATTTTTGTTGAAATTTGTGTAAATTTCAAATGTATTCGTCTTCTACTTTATGGTGCTACCATTTTTTTTAATTTGTATTTCACTTTTATATTTAAAATCGAAAAAAATTTTTTGAAAAAGCCTCACTGTGTTAGCAAACATTCATGCACTGCAATATTTAAATAGTGAACATGCATTTTAAATAATATTTTTTGTCACTGTTCATGATTTTTTTTTGTCAAATGGTAATTAGCTTTCATCGCTTTTTATTGCTGCCAAATATTGAAAATCAATATTTTAAACTTACGCTTTTGCTAATACTTTTCGTTACTTCAATTTAAAAGAAGCGTTTTTTCTATGTGCAGCAATATGTTTTCCTTGGCGCTTGAAGCACTTTGGCTATTTAGCTTTATTTATTCACTCACTGCGCTTTGAATGTTATTTTTGTATTTAGTAGTTTTTGTATTCTAAGATGTCCACTGAACGCATGTACAAACGCTTTTATTGTTTTTTTAGTTTGTCCTTGATCAAAGTATTTTTATGCCCCCTCTTTATTGCCATAATTGTAATTTTCTATTTATATTCGCAGTGCACCATAAATACGTAAAAACTGAAACTATTTTGATTTAATTGGTACTTATTTTTCGTTCACGATTGTTTTTAGATACTTTAGGTAAAAACAAACTAAGTACTCAATAAATCGGAAAGAATAAATCCTTAGAAAACCTAGAGTAGTGTTGTTGTTCAGTAAACATTATATTTTAAAGTAGTTTAAAAAAGTATTGCTTCAATATTTTGAGTGTTGCAAATAACATGTATAACAACCACATTTCATTTTTTCTCTGACACTTAGATTATGAAAAATGGGAAACACTTTTTTGTAAAGCAATATTATTGTAATGATATACTTAGATAATAAAATTTTTAGTCTACCTAGTAAATAGGTAAAATAATAATATCACCAGTTTTTTATGGATATGCATGCTTGCCTGCATGTCTATTTGTAATATAAGTATTTTTATAAATTACAAAAATATTCCGCGGGACCTTTAAAATTTGTTTTTAAAATACTGGCGTGCCCCTGTAAACAATTTAAGAGTGCTGTTTCCTTCTTGTGTGCCCACAAAGGAACCTACGTAAACGTGACGCGAGCTTTCATTGAGACGAACGAATTATAAGGTTATTTCCCGTACGGTAAACCCCCACTAGACGAGACGTCAGTTTACTTTGTGCTTAAACCGCACTGACGCCAAGCGAGGAAGCACAACATGTTGTTCGTATGTTGGAGAAGGCTAATTGAGTTTGTCTACCGGATTGCGACTTGTTTTGCCCGTAAAACGAATATGGATAGACGGAGTACGGTAAAATTGTCAACTTGTAAACTTATGAAAAACAATCACGTGAAAGTGCCTTTAATTGTAAATACAACTAACATCATTAGAGAATTTTTCTTGCAATTAAACTGTACATGTTACTGATAGAGGCAAATATTCTATTTGTTTAGTAAAATGAGAAAAAACATTTATTTACCTAAACAAAGTAATAATAAGACCGTTATGAATGTACTTTGTAGAATGTTGTACAAGCAGCACTGTTCATTATTAAATTAAAACACTTAATTTGATTACAACTCGCACGAGCCTAATACTCATGTACATAAATGGTCAATAGAAAAATATATTTACGTGCATTGCAACATAAAGTGATGTTCAGGCATAAATATATTGTATATGTTGTTAATTCCAGGTGTTCCAGTTCTTACAAGGAAGCTTTATTGGAAGGAAGTAAATAACACGAATAGGCAACATCAGGTTGTAACTTACTGCAAGGGCTTCGGGCCAGAATCGGAACCTTTAAAGTTAGAAACAGCAGAAGAAATGAAGTTGGTCGAATGCTTGAGAGATGACCTGTATTTTTGGCTGGGTAAGATTGTTGGGTTGTTCACTATTTAATCTGAAACAAATCGATTTTTTGAAGGAAAAATTCATCAATTTGCGGATGTAGTAAAGTTTTAACAACACAATTATTGCAAATTTAAAGTTAAAAGATAATAAACCAGAAAATACCAACATTAAACTCATTAAATAGTTATGCAAACATATATGTAAGACTTGATTGCATACTATTCATTCAATCACTAACAACATTGTGTTAACTATTTTATTGCATTTTGTGTAGCATTTTGTAGAACATGTTGCGGACCAATAATAATATTCATAAATATAAAAGTTTTTATTAGATCGAAATATCAAAGCTAGAATTTTATTCGAAATTTACAACGTAGAAAGTTCAATGTGGGAATCGAAAACCTTTATTATTTGATTGCTTTATTTATTTAACCATAATTAATATCATGCAGACGTTTAGTTTTTTGTAAAGGCTTTAGCCAAGAAACGTTTGAAACGGATGTTTATGTGTCGCGATGTTTGAATGTTTATGTGTGTTTTAGTAACAAAACTGCATATTTAACACTTTCCTGTACACAGTTTGTCTAGGGCAGTTTTTACAAAATCATATAATTATAACATAATAATCTGCGTAACGTTTGACTGTCTTTTAAGTCACTGAGTTTGAGAATCACTGCATTGGGCTGTTCAATACTTTAGCAATAAAAAACCAAACGTGTAATTTCAAATAAATTACTAAATACCTTGAAATGTATGTAAAACTTCAAAATGGCTCTGGCTATACACAGCAAGGCAATCGGTAAAAAACCTTAAAATCGTTGTTTAAATATTAGTGTGAAGGCTTGCGTGCTTGCCGGCATATTTTTCATACGAATATCTTTTTTTTTCCAAGACCACAAATATTGCACTGCAAACTTAAAAATCTCTATAATGTTCCGCGGCACACAGTTTGAGAATCCCGGCTTGAGGTCACATTTTTTGCGTACAGGCCTGACTTACCGAGGAGACGCCAATCAGACGTACAACAGAAGCTTCTGGAAGTGGAATGACGACACCGTGACGTCATATCAGCCATGGGAGCCGGGAAACGAAGGGCCAACTGACAATCGGGGAGCAACACCCTGTGCGCTTGTCAGTGATTTCCAGTTCAAAAGTCGAAGCTGTGGTAGTTTGAGAGATCGGGCAGCAGCTTGCTACATTGAATCTGCACCTGCGCGAAGAGCCAACAACATTACTAGTAAACTTGTAACATTAATTGATATACGTTAATATATAAATCATTATTAATTATACTCTTTAAAGATTAATAAATTGAGTTTAAAGTAACTTTTCACCAAACATCTGACTTGGTGTTATCACATTAAAATCCTATTTTAGTGTATCCGGTTTAAGATCCTTATTTCTAGTTATTCCAATTCGAAATTCAGAACCTTGTGTTTGCAGCTTTAAGCACTGACTTTTCAGCGATTTTAAGATCAAAACGTAGTTTTTGCTTCTCAATCAAAATCGTAAGCCTAGTGTTTGCAGATCAAAACCCTGATTCGATTGTGGAAAGAATTTGGAAAGCACAGGAAAGTTTGAGGAACAATGGTGTGAGTGCCAGCAAGTTGCTATTATTGGAAAGCAATCTCTCAAAGGTGATTGCCGAAACTGGCAATATTTCGATTCACGAAACCATCGGAAAAGTCGTGGTCTACATCAACAGCTTTAATGCAACCGGGGATCGAGTCAAAACCAATTTAATTCGGCTTACTAACGTCACGTCCTTCAATTCAACGTTTGAGACTAAACACGGCTCTAATATGGAATTGGTGGCATTTGAGGTGAGTGTTTACAACCTTTCATCCAGCTTTCACAACGTTTCTTCAAGCAGTCAAAAGGGCCCGACAACTCATTTCGTGACCCTTTCTCCGATGGTCTTTACCGGGGTTGCGAGCTACGACGCCGCAGGAGGCTCCGCACTAATTGGTTCCATCTCACTTTCGAGGATCGTTGCACAAGACAAGGAAAGCGACCAGAGGATGTGTGAGAAAGTATGGAGTGAAGTCCCCAACAATTCCTCGACAGGATTAACAATAGATACGCTTCAGCTCACATGTGTTTTCATCGACCAGTCATCTGGAACCTATTCCACTGCTGGTTGTCGCACTAGAGAGGACGGGGGGCAGGTCTTATGTGAATGTGATCACCACACAGTGTTTGCTGTACTCCTCTCTGTAAACATGGTTTCTGTGGCACAGGAGGTTAAGGTAAAGCATAATTATTGTTTGTTCAGATATTTTAACAACATGTAAAATTTTGCCACTAACTAATCCGTTCCAGATCTTTTCTTACATTTGCGAGTCTATTTCGATTCTGTTCCTCACCGCCACCATCGTACTCCTGCGCATTCACAAACGCGCGATCAGCAGCGACCGTACTCTCATTCAGCTTAACGTCGCCATCGCCCTAACTTTGTTGCATTTGGCCAACCTAACTCATGATGCCGCTGCAAACGACAACACCATGTGTCTCATTCTAACGGCTGCCATTCAGTACTTCCTTCTTGCTACAGGTAATTTGAAAGCTAAAAACAAACCTACCTGCTTGCTTTATCAACAGCGTTCGACAAATACTGTGTAGGTTATGTTAAGCAATTGTTTTAAGTAACTGGTATTTTTAAACAAATTTATCTATAAGAACAGCCAAACAATTTTTTAGCCATATATACCCTAATTAATGATAAAATAAAATACTTTTTTCGACAATTTGACGTTGTTAAAGATATTTTTGTAATCTTTAAAAGCCAACTTTGAAACATTCACATAATATGCACAAACGAACAAAATTGTATTTAAGGTTTTTGGTTCATGTTCGATGGAATACGGATGGCGATGGCCTTGGCTTTTCCAATTCGTTTCCACACCAAAGACCCCGATACGAGAACCAGAGTGTTCTTTGTGCTGGGATGGTTCGTTCCAGCCGTGATAGTTGGCTCGGCGCTCGCCGTCGGTCTGCTGTATTCGGGAAACTACATGAAGCCCAGCACACACTACGAAAAATGTCACCAATTTCAACAGGTATCCACTCATTGAAACAAGTGTTGATTTTTTTTAAAAAATATCAAAACAGCAGGCCATATGGTTAATATAGATTTAAAGTAATTGTTTTTGCTGCATGCATTGGGATATATAACTCAGTTGAGAGCATGGAAACAAGCTTGACTTTTCGGTTAGGATTTTAAAAGGCTTAAGTAGTGTCCCTTTTTGTTTATTAGAATATCCGCAAGTACGACAGATGCTGGTTGGCTCCCGGTACATTGGTGTACATTCTCTCGGTGACTGTCCCGCTCGGGATTGTTCTGGTGGTGAACTTCTTTGCATCTCTCATCGCAGCTTATGCAGCGCTCCCATTCAGGGGAAGGGAGGAGCGGAGACAAGGAGAAGAGATGGAAAATGCAAAGAAGTTCATTTTCTCCTTTGTCTTCGTGATGCTGGTTCTCGGAGCAAGCTGGGTTCTTGGATTTTTCTCAGGTTGAAGTGCATTTGCAATTAAAGTAACAATATCTCTATCTATAAATGTTTTTTCACACGGTAGAATACATTTTATTTTGCACGTTTGTATAAAGTGTTGTCTTTGCACGTTCGCATAAAGTGATGTCACGTTTCTATAAAACAGGGGTTCCCAACCGTTTTAGGATCTCGTACCACGTGGACGCTCTGTAGTGTCACACGTACCACACTAATTTGATCAAATCATATTTTGATCTATTTTGAGCTTAAAACTGGCATTTTTCAACGCTATTTGAGGCGTAAGATATAAAACAGTAGATTATACAGTAGATTAGTGCAATCATTTGACATAATTAACGCCCACGTTCCCATAGCGTTGTAGCCTACGCTTTATACAGCAACTGTGCTCCTTGTCAACAATTGACATGGCTGTATTTTGAAGATTGCATTGTTTCGAAACAACAGGAATAGTTACGTAACAACAAGAATTGGCTTCGGGGAAAATTTTTTTATGTAAACAAAAACAGATAAACAAAATATAAAGTTGTGAGTCCACGGTTTTGCGACAAAAACGAAAGCTACTCGCGTATCACAGTTAGGAACCCCTGCTATAAAGTGAAGTTTGTATAAAAATCTTTTTAAGTCTTGTATAAAGAAATTCGACACAATTTGGTATAATAAAGCACGTTTGTTGAAAGTGAAGTTGCGCAGTTATATGAAGTGATAAAGATTTTCTACCAAAATACACTTTTTATATATCATGTGAGTTGGCTCGTTTAAACAAACTTTATGGTTGAACGTTTGTGTGATTTTTTATAAGGTTAATGTAAAGCCATGGAGAGTATTTTCCTAAAATAAATTGCTCATATTAAAACGCTGATCATTTTAAATTTAATGCAACGTTTAAACAAACAGATATTTCTTGTTGCTGTGCAGGTCTTGGAAACGAAGTGACGTCACTTGTGATGACGTACATCCACACGACAGTCAACGGTCTGCAAGGAGTGGTGGTGTTCATCTTCTTTTGCCTTCAGAACAAAACCATCGCTAAGAGACTGGGATTCCCTCGAAAGCGACCAAGACCAACTTCGTCCACCTTCAATCTTCAAAACAGGGATTTTAGCGTGAGAACAAATATTTCTCGCTTTTAAAAAGGTTTAAATTAAAAAATTAACCTTCTTAATCTAACCGTTTTAAAATGTTTTTCTAAAAACAAAAACAACTCTTTACAAAATTCTAAAGTAATTTGTAAAAAGTAAAAACACTATAAGCTGAGAGTACTTCCAAACATCTTTACTTAACTATATTGTTTTATTGTGTAAGTGGTTGTTTTTAAAATGTATAATATTTTGTTTGTTATTTTATATGTTTTATAAAGCACGTATTTATGCTTTGAAGACATCAAATGAACTTTTGACAGAAATAAGTGTAGAAAAGTGGCATATTACACATGGCTAAGCCTCATGAAACCAGTGAATTTCTCAAATCATATAAAATATTATGCTACTATACTTTAATACAAAAACTTTGAGAAAATAATAAATAAGTTGTTACGAATGGTATGTCATATTAATTTAACGATGCATTTTATTGAAAAGGATGCAATATATAAGTTTGGAAGTAAATTCTACTTTGAAATAGTCTTAAAATAAGATATAAAAATGGCGTACTAATGCTGTCGAGATAAAATATAGTCATTTTGTGTTTAATATATTTATTTGTTTGCAGTAAACATGTTTTGGGGTCTAACATGGCATTCGTTCTGTGTACGTAAATGTCACATATCTATTATTTTAATTTATTGACTTTATTGTGTTATTTAATTATTTTTACCCTATTGATATTTTTTCGCTACATTTTTTCTCTAATTTGGTAACTATATATTTCATTTCAACAACGCTTTTCAACTACTATACACGTTAAAAAAAATCTTCATTCATTTCGATAACGTTAACATTTGATATGGGAAATTCCCCGACTTCAATGAAATAACAACTCATTGTTTCGTCATTGTTTCAATTCCGCTTCGTAATGTGTTTTAAATTCCTCGAAAAACTCATTTAGTGAATAAACAGCATTCTACTTGTACAATTTTTCAATTAATCTTTACTCATTATTTATTAAACGTGTATGACCAAGGATAAACTTGTTTAATACAGAAAACAATGTTGTCAATTTCTTATTTTAGTTTTCGCTTTTATAGCCGATATCAGGGTGGAATACCCTAAGCCAGTGGTCGGCAAACTATGGGCCGTGGCCCAAATGTGGGCCGCAGAGCCATTTTAAGTGGGTCGCGAGTAACTTTTGAATAACTTAGTGTTATAATGTAGTTTTGGGCGGCGTGATCATTGCACTTTATTTTAACAGTTCGTGTGGCTAAAAAGTTTTATATTGCTTCAGCGTGGTTCAGACCCACGTGCCAAATGTGGTCCTGACAGCCTGTCGAACTATATTTTTTGCCAACTCTCTCATATGTAAACGCAAAATTTTTCGCGCTCCGCGCGTTTAGTCTTCGTTATATTATATGTTTTACATTATGGTTTTTCTGTTTTGGGCATCAAGGCGCCGTGTAATGTTTCACCTTAATCATAAATATCCTAAATCCGCCACTGTTTTCGTAGTGGTTTTACGTAGTGGGCCTTTAATAGGTCTGAAAAGAGCGGTTTGGGCCGCGACAAAAAAAGTTTGCCGACCACTGCCCTAAGCACTCGATATATTGGCCTATTAATGTATGTATTGATATGTTTTTAATAGGCCTTGGAATTTGTCATATAATTGGTCTTAGTTTAAGAAAAGGGTACATGTCTCAAAAAACAAAAAGTAAGATTGTAAAAAAAAATACCGTAAGCCAGATTGAGGTAGTTCCCAACATGGTAAAAACATTCGGAAAATTTATTTGGGATATATATTATTTAATTTTAAAATCGACAAAAGAACAAGAAAACCTTGGCAAGTTCTCAAATTGAACTCAAATACTTTTGTGCTTACCAAATTATGGCGTAAATGATATTCTGGTATTTACAGAGGAACAATTGGTTGAGCCCCAAATGAAAATTTGAATTGTCAAAATTAAAATTAAAAAAAATGGAGACTATGAATATAAGACTTGCCAGTTTTTTAATTTCTTTTCAAATATGTCTTTCAAATTGCCCGAAATTCTGACATAGGAGGTTATAACACGTTTCTTAAATATTAAAAAAATCCTATTCTAAGTGGATTATTAAATGATTTAGAAGGTAAAAAGCCAATACTGTAGCCTTGTCAATAGATAAATAACCCACTGAAATGTAGTGTATTTGTTTGTCACGCAAACAAAGCCTTTAAACCTTGCCTTGACTCGTTTTTTGTCAAAAGAGTTTAACTTTTAGAGCTATGAACCAGGGCTTTGGAGCACCTCTGCTCCGGCTCCATTACGTCAAAAAATGTAGTTTAAGGATGAACGCTTATTTTGCAATATCTAGCGCAGGGTGGTCCAAGGTTGACAGCATCGCGGGCCGCAATATTTATTCGATATACTTCGCGGGCCACATAAAGTAGGCTATATATGCGACATGCGTGTTAGAAGCGATGAACGATTTTCGTAAGGTCGGGGCATGAAATATTTAAAAATGACAACAAGAAGCATCGTCAAAAAGTAATGTGATAATGAGACTGCTGGCAATATGGTGCGCGCGAAGCGAGAAAAAATTGTGTATTGACAAAACAGAATACTGCATTTATAAGCGTAGAATGCTTGTAACTAGATATATTTGACCAAAATTGCACGATGGAAAAGACCAAAAGTCCAGGGCGTTAACCTTTAGTCACAGTGAAATCCTGTAAAACAATACTTTCCCGAAGCGCTATATATTTCATCGTTCATTTACCTCAAAGTGGCAAAAATAGTAATTTATATAAGGTCGTACTTTTTATGTTATGTTTACCAGTACATTAAAAATACGTAAAACAAAACGCAAAAGTATCCTATATAAGTTCGCAAAACAGTCATTTTAAAAAGTTCCATATAGGACGTACTGCGACTTTCAAACCGGTCTAACACATACTAAAATTAGGCGTTCTTGCCACCCCTGGATTAAAACCCGGTTAATTTATTTAATAATGTAACTAGGCCTATAACCAAACAGTTGCAATAAGCTTGCTGATCGTTGGTTCATTATATTTCTTTGATTAAACCCTCAACATTACATATTACAATAATTAATCAGTGCTTCGCGAGCCACAAACAATGATGTCGCGAGCCACATGTGGCCAGCGGGTCTGGGTTTGGACCACATCTAGCGTTTCAAAATAATCACAAACAAAATACCACAATGAAAAAACACCACAATGGTTAGTTAGAAAAGGTGGCGCCAAAAAGAGGCAACAATTCTTAATTTTGTGAAGGGTTGCTGTTAAACTATATGATTTCAGCCATTACTAATAAGCATAGCATCTTATGAAATACATCGGAGCCGGAGCTATTTTGTAAACAACTGGCTCCATCTCCTGCTCCAGCTCCATTTGAATTTTACGTAGAGCTCCGGCTCCAGCTCCGGCTCCGTTTAAAATGCACGGCTCCGGGACTCCGGCTCCATGCTCCGACTCCAAAGCCCTGCTATAAACTCCTCAGCCGAGATTGACGCGAGTGTCAAACGCTATTTATATTCAGAATCACAATTGTTAACACACATGTGGGTGTGTGCAGGCAAGGCTCAATGAACAATGATAGGGTAGTGTGAATCCCCTTCAGTGTAAAGTTGCTTGTGTTACGCTTCAGTGTAAAGTTGCTTGTGTTACAACTTTCAGGACTCTCTACTTTACGGCCTGTCGGATGCCTGAGCTACAGGAGACGTATATATATATTTTTTTTGTTATTTTTTACTATACGAGACGTAGCTGAGTATCTGATACAGGCGCACTCTTAAGTTAAATCATAAAACAATAAAAGGTCGATATATATAACGGCCAGAGATTAAAATAGGGCGTAAACGTTAACGATCTAACACAGGTAGTAATCCCAGCCTTGCCATAACTACACGTCATGCGAAAAAGGTGTGATGGCGACGGTAACTAAAGATAAAAAGGTGCAAATGTAATTAGATAAGGTATAAACAGGTGAAGGTGTGATAACGCAATAGTAAAAATAATCGAAAAACAACACACGACATGCGATAAAACATTTTGTGCTACACTTGCACTAACAGAATGTGACAAGCATTTAGATATGGTTGTTTCTTGACTCGCTCCTCTTTGAGCCTGCATAGCTCAGTTGGAAGAGCGACAGTCCCGGTATTACCGGAGGTCGTGAGTTCGAACCTCACTGTAGGCTAGTTGTTTGGCTAGCCTGCCCTGCTTGCATCCTTGATCGACAGACTCGGTGTCTAGGGCCTATGGCTTTCAGTGTACTAATGATACGTAAGCCGTAATCGTTGGTCAAAAATCAGCTTCAGAAAGGCTATAGGTCACAGTTGTTGAAACACATATGGGTGTGTATATGTTTCATTGAAGTATTTACTGGGTGAAAACCATGGAGGCTATATCAATTTTAATTATATTGTTCGTCGTAACAGCGTTAATTGCGCAAAGTTGTTTTGACGTCAAATTCTATAGCAACCACCTAACGGTGGCAAACGCGCTCCCCCACACACTGTATTATAATTTAAAATGCTTGACCATGTTTCCATGTGCTTGTATATGACACAGCGTCATAAAGAGGCCTTCGTCATGAATGGGGTGCGCGTGCTCTCGTTTCAATAAGGTGACTCTGTGATCGATTGTTGTAAGCGTTTGTGACGTAAGACACGGTTTCCTCACTTATGAATGCAATACTTTGCACCCGAATTAAGCGGCGTAGTTTAGCGTCACTTGGTCATGGGTCTTACGATTGTACTTCAGCCACAAGACCGAGATAAAAACAACATTACCATCGCAATAAAACACAGTTCGGAATCAGACCAAAATAAGACTAATACCTAATAGTCATAGGACCGTCTTAATCGGAATATGACCGTCCAAATCGAAATAAAACTCCTAGTCCCAAGTACATCACTAACTCTACTAACAATTTTAACCTTAACCAATTTTCTAACTCCACCATTACTCACCAATAAGCCGTTTTACGCTTTATTTTGGCCGTTTAGGCCTTATAATGATAAATTTATTCCGATAGGTTTATGTCTTATTCAGACGATTTCAATTTTATTCTGTATACTGAATGTCACTGCGTATTTGGCTTTATTAAGTCGTTGATCTTAATACTATGGTTTTATAGATTATTCTGATTTAGGTATTGTTGCTTTTTCTGTCTTATTGTGTGTTTCCTTACGATTATGAGGCAAAAAGGTTGATGTGAACTCTACCTCGTAATAACCAAATTTCTGTTTTCATTAATCTCCTAACTGTTTCTTAAATTGGCCCAATAGGTGTTTGACTCTCTACTTCTACGAGCTAAAATGAGCTTCAAATTAAAGCCTGAGCTCTAAGCAACTTCTCCAGTGTTACAAAAATGATCGGGCATTCTAGAAACTTCTGAATGAAGGTGTTCGACCAGGCGTAGTAACATGTTTATCAGTTTAGGCTGGCGAGTGAAGGGGTGTGTCGTAGGTGTGTCGCGCGGCTCGCTGTTGTAGCGCACGTAAAAATGACGTACAGCAGTTTATAGTACCTCGGCCAAATGCAGGATGTTTTGAAATACCCTATATGTTTAACGGTGAAAATAACGGCGCAAATAGACGTAAAGAGCGACATGCTTTATTGTTCAAACGTTTCGACAAATGCTCACCCTAGGTGTATTGATAAAAATCACGTACGCATATCGTACGTGCTTTAGGTGTTACAAAGTATGTACAATATATTCATGCCTGAACACCACTTCATGTTGCAATGCACGTAAATATATTTCCTATTTACCATTTTTGTACGTGAACATTAGGCTCGTTTGAGTTGTAATCAAATTAGGCTTTTAAATTTAATACGGTCTTTCTATTACTATATGTAAATGATTGTTTACAATTATGTCTCATTTAACAAATATAATATTAGCATTCGTCAGTAACAAGTATATTTTCAAATACCACTAGTAGGATAAACTTAAAAGGATAAACAAGGTTTTGTTTTTGCCTAAAAGTTAAAATGCCTGTGCATCTTAAATCCATCTCGGATTTGTTGTAACGTGAGGGCGTTACAGGAATCTGACGAGCCAAAAGGGGCGCTAATACAAAAAATGTTGTAACACTGTTTTAAACAAATAACAAACCCAATTCAAGCGATGACCACTCTCATTGCATGTCAATAGCGCTAAAACTCAGTGTTTAAACCATTCAAAAGTATACCCTGATTTCATTTCAAGCATTGTATTACTTCGCAATAATAAAACAAACAAATAGTAACTAAACTGTTGTACGCGCAAATGTTCACTGAATCTAAAACTTAAACTATATCGCTTAAAAATACATCACTTCATAGTTTGTATTTGTGTACGTCGCGCAATCCTTGTCTTAGCTAAATGTGAATTTCGAAAATCGCGACGTGTAGCAAACGTCACAGGCGCTACTATTGCGCAACGCTTAGTGTGGTTTTGTTCAATGGATGGCATTGTCTCGGCTTACACAACTGTAAACATTAGAAACCGAATCCGCTGCATTTAAGCACTACGACTGTAAGCAAATGTACGTATCAAAAAAATGTGTAATGAGGTTCACTGATTGACTTTTACCTTATTTTGTTTTTGCTTGTACACTTTGTACACTACAGGAATAATCACCGATGGATTATTCTTCGCTAGTTGGTTATTTTAATAAAAATATCCATTTCTACATATCTAAATATAAATGAAAGACCTCCAGAAGAATACCTGTAGTAATTTTCAAATAAGCTTATTGCTGAAAAAATTAATTTGTCAATTAACTAGCGTTATCGCCACAAACATATTCTGAAGTATTTTTAAGTTAGGTTGAATAGTTGATCAAAACGTTCGAAATATACTACCTATTATATAAAGCCGATGTATTTATTCTACGCCTAACTACCATATCCAACCATTAGGCTTCAGTTTAATGTAATAGCGACAAACCAGTGAAATGCCAAAACTGAGTTGTTGCCTAATCTTGGTGACATCGTATTCTAGATCCGTCGCTATTGTTTGCCAATAAACCGCAGCGGCCGGTATCACATGACGTATTTTCTTTTGTTTACTTTCCGATTGTGCCTACCGAACGAAACATATCGGAGTCCACTTTTGCAGAACGTAGAAAAATGATTCAGTGGAAAGCACATTTTACTATTTTGATGTATTGAAAAAAACTGCCATATTAAATGGCACTTTATTTAAATCATGATGGGCACATATATTAGTACAGACAGTTTTGAAAACAACGAAAAAAATAAATGTTTATTTGCAAATAGACAAAGAACCAAAAACATAAATGAAAATGTGTGAACTTACTCCCCCAATGGTGACTCAGCAATTTATGTAGCATTTTTATTATTAGTCAGCACATTTTTCTACCGTCATGGTGTCAACATTTAACTTCCTGGCATTCAATACAGTGACTCGTCAAAAAATAATCCACTGACATTGCACCCTTAAAGCTCGAGTAATCATTAGTCAGCATTTCTACACTCAATGTATCAACATTTGACCTGTTTGTCGTCTTTAACGTTAGTGAATCGCCGAAAAACTGAACAAAAAAGAGTTGGATTTGTAAATCTACACATAGGTAAGTGTTTTTACATCGAATAAACAGACCTATAAAAAGTTGTTTAAAAGGAATATATTAATATGTTAGTTATTAATTTTACGGCGAAAGTTGTTTCACAACGCTTGGGATTTATTTGTCATGCTCGGTTGCGAAACGCACAGCGCTATTTATGTTTTACAACGTATTGCCTGCCGCGCAAGAATTGTGCAACTCTATGGTATATAACGTCGCGTCGCTCCGAATTCTGCGCATTTGTTGCCGATAAAGGTTTGTGGAATTTTTAAATTGGCTTGCACTTTCTATTACATTTAAGTCATGGGCAATTTAACTTATCTTAGAATCGCTATACTGGAATAACAAACGCCTGTAATGCCTGTAAAATAAATTATAGCATTCAAAATGTATTATCCATAACGGGAATTTAACAACATCAAACGAAATATGAAAAAATAAAGTACTAACCAGTTAACTAATAGCCTTGCATTCTGATTTCTAAATCGCTAATAGCTTTACGTTTCTGATTGCTGAACTAAAAACTTTAACAGTTCTTGTTCGAGTAGCCATAATGTGAGAGAATTCTCGAGAAAAAGTATAAATAGAAAAAGCGTCACTGCGAGAGAACCTTCGAGAAAAAGGCGCGTGACTGTTCTCTCGCTTTATATACAGCAGTGACTGCGCGAACTTTTATTATTTCATCAGATCATCTGCAGAAAACGTTACCATGCAAATACAAGCAGTAAAAAGATTAAGCATAGAGCCCGATGGTAGGGTTGTGGAACATGGTAGAGACCCACCTGGACAACGTAGTGTATATATTAACCCAGGTTAGTGGTTATAATTTGCTTGAAATGTATTTTTGCTAAAGATTAAGGAGTAAACTTGGCTTAATTAGGATAGTTGTTCCCGAACATACTTATTATTTTAATTACTTTATTAACAAATATTATTTTTTAATATTTTTTCTTTATTGTTTGTTTTAGTGGACACGACTAGAGAAGTTTACCGCTTAACAACATACACAAGGTTCCCAGAGTCGAGTCCAGTAAACCCTTGTGTCCTTGCACTGCATGGATTCTACTACACTGGCTTCAGGGACAGGGTAAAGTGCTTCAGGTAAATATAAATCTTTTTTTTTTTAAGTTAAAATTTTGCTGAAAGAACAATTTTAAATTGATACAATGCCTGGCAGCAACAGTTTGTTTATTCACAGGACCCTTTATTTCTTATTTAAGATAAAATTAAAAAAAATGGTTTTACATTATTTTTGCATTTATTTTTAAAGGTTTAATCGGCAGCAGAATAACGAAATCTATATACCTTGTTTTTATTTAACAAATCACGAAACAATTTTTTGTTTTCAGTTGTGGTAGATCAGTTGACAGCTGGACAGCTTCAGACGATCCTTCATTGGTTGAATGGCACGCACGTGACTGTGCCCTAGCTACGGGATGTGACGTAGACAACATACCCTTGAGTAAGTATGACGTCTTTCTCCTAAAAATGGCTCAAATATTTGCAACACGAGACATAATAAATCGAAGTTTCGCAAAATTGTGTAACGCTTAAATTGTGTCAACATAAAACTGTAATTGTTGCCCTGTTGCGCGGCAATTGTTGACGTCATTAATCATGTATAATTGCGTTTGTAGGTCGAAATAGGGGCATACCATTCCGACGAAGAAACCCAGCAAGGGTAACCCCACCACAAACAGTATCTCCATCCCCAAACAGCGCCCCACAAGTTCCGGGAAATCCCCAGGATACGTTCCCGTGCCTGGAACCGGTGAATCCCCACATGCGAAACGAAGAGACTCGCTTGCAGACGTTCCAAGAAAACATTGCCAACTGGCCGGCTCACAGAATACAAGCAACACCTCGACAAATGGCACAAGCTGGTCTTTACTACCTTGGTGAGTGCCTTAATTTTTTCGAATTGAAGTTTAAGCTTCTTTTGTTAGACGCCCATAGAAAAAAGGCATAAATTAGTTATCGATCCCCTAAAATGCAAGTTTAGCTAGGTTTTCCATGTATTTTAATACGAGAAGAGTCTTGTTTAAATATACATTTTTTATCAATGTTCTGCAAAAAGATTGGTGAAAGCATGCTTACAATTTTTAGGCTTTTTAGTAGCTCGAATGTACTGTAGTTGCTTTTTCGTGTAAGCAACAATTAAAGGTTATTTGATTTACGTTTGTAGGCGAACGAGATCGAGTTAAGTGCTGGTACTGCAATGGAGGACTCCAAAACTGGGACATTTACGACGACCCGTGGTTTGAACACGCAAAGTGGTTCCCTCAGTAAGTTATAAAAAAATCTGAACTTTTACCAACTTTGAATAGTAAGTTTACGGTTTGCTTAAAAAGGTATTTTTAAAAAAAATATTTTTCAAGAACTCAACTTTTTTCTATACCAGAACACAAACTAAGCTTTCTTGTGTGTTTTTTAAGATTAACTATAGTGCTAATAAAACGTTTTGTCACGCAGATGTGAGTTTCTCCTGCAGAAGAAAGGTCCTTCTTACATCCACAACGTTGTGTCGCAGTATCCCGACCTTAATCGTCCCCAGCCTATCAACCCTTCCAGGTCACTTAACCAAGTCGTTTCAGGATTGCAGTGAGTTTGTTTAAAATTGTAACAATTGGAGCAGAAAACTTAAGAATATTGGTTGTTATACTTTTTTTTTTTTTTTAAATTCGATTGAAAATTATTGTAATTACAAAAAAATAACAATTTTTGTGGAATTCAGTAGGTTTTTTTTATTTAATATTATGAATTTTATAAAAATAATCAAGATTAATAACATCGCCAAGTTCAAGTAAAAAATAAAACATAATGATAAACTCTATTAACTTACGTTGAAATTTTATTTCATTAATTCCCAAACCTTGCACAAAACTATATATATGTTCATATTAAAACTTACTTTTTTCTCTTAGAGAAAATCTTCTTTCCCAACAACGCTCCTCTCATCCGGAGATTGTTGATCCAAGGGAGCGGATGAGAGAAAGAGAAGAAAAAGTCGATCAAGAGATGACGTCATCCGTTCTGGTTGAGCAAGCACGCCAGATGGGATTTGGTCAGGAGGAAATACGATTTGCAATGCTGAGGTATGAAAACTGTTTCTTTTATGTTTTCGTTAAGTTTCGTTTTAGATTAGGTAACAAGATTCAATATAATACGCACACTCTGTAAATGGAAAACCTTCCAAATGTCAAGTGGTTCGTTCGTTCACCCGTTTAAGAACATTGGCATCTGTATAATAAGGATAAAATTTAAATTAGACCAATTTCTAATTTGTAACTGATCATTTGTTTTACGTTTTTAGTGCCAATGTTTTTCCTACAAAATTGCATTTTAGTCGCATATTAACCAAAAATATATTTTTTTTTTGAAAACAATCTGTCAAATTTTTAATTCCAATTTTATTTTTTAGGCGATTGGAAGAAACAGACGACTTCTTCCCATCTTTCTCAAGTCTGGTGGAATCCCTTATTTCGATCCAGGAATCTGCACCAACATCCAGTGAGGGACAAAATCCCCCCGAAGCATCCTCCATCAACCAAGATAACGAGAGTAACCTGTCAATCAATTCCCCACCTGTCAATCATCAGCTTGAAGAGCTACGTCATCTCCAGCAGTCACGTGTTTGCAAAGTCTGTCTTCAATCCCAGGCCTCTGTTGTTTTACTTCCCTGTGGTCATCTGTCCAGTTGTCCAGGCTGTGCAGAAAACCTGCGCAGTTGCCCGGTTTGCAAGTCGCACATCAGGGAAAAAGTTAATTCGTTTATTGTGTAAATTTACGCCATAAAACTGTACCATTGTTAAATTTACAAACAATTTTCTGAACTAATATGACTCTATTTTTTGTTAAACTTTTTATGAAACTACTTTATTACAACGAGAAGACAAACCTGTAGAAACCAAAATCGCAATGTTTATTTGCTAGTTGAGTTTGCTTACCGGATTGCGACTTGTTTTGCCCGTAAAACGAATATGGATAGACGGAGTACGGTAAAATTGTCAACTTGTAAACTTATGAAAAACAATCACGTGAAAGTGCCTTTAATTGTAAATACAACTAACATCATTAGAGAATTTTTCTTGCAATTAAACTGTACATGTTACTGATAGAGGCAAATATTCTTTTGTTTAGTAAAATGAGAAAAAACATTTATTTACCTAAACAAAGTAATAATAAGACCGTTATGAATGTACTTTGTAGAATGTTGTACAAGCAGCACTGTTCATTATTAAGTTAAACACTTAATTTGATTACAACTCGCGCGAGCCTAATGTTCATGTACATGGTCAATAGAAAAATATATTTACGTGCATTGCAACATAAAGTGATGTTCAGGCATAAATATATTGTATATGTTGTGTAACTAAAGCACGAACGATATGCACATATAAGCTATTTCAAAAAGCAGCTGAATTTGGCCGAGCAACTATAAACTGCTGTACGTCATTTTTACGTGTGCTACCACAGCAAGCCGCGCGACACACCTACGACACACAGCCCTTCACTCTTCAGCCTAAACTGATAAACATATTATCAAGGTTTCTAAAATGCACCATCATTTTAGCAATAGAAACAGAGTCGGACGCCTGTTGCATCGGAAATACGGCCTAAATGGCCAAATTAACGTCTGAAACTGTATGTAGAGGTCATGGAACAATCGGAGCCATCGGTCTGGCATCAACTATTTTGGTGTCGACGTTTGCGAGCCCTTGAAAATGCACTTTGAAATGCACTTTGGGCGCCGCTGTTTTGGCACCAGATTATTTGATCCTGTTTGGGGCTATTGCTGGATAATGGGTGGGGTTAGAAAATGGGTTAGGGTTAAAATTATTAATATATGTAAGTGCTAGTTAAAGGTGGGGTTTGCGTTTGGTAAAATGTTGTATAGGTTTCATTCTGGCCAATGAGCTCTTATTCTGTCGAGTTTAGGATATATTCTAATTTAGACAGTACTACGACCATTAGATATTAGTGTAGCACCGATTATTTTGTTGTTTACGGTTGGTATTGTTTATTTGATATATCGTTTGTACTCTTGTTGTTCTTTTCACCGCTTTTCCTCTTTTGCACCTCACCTTTAACGTTTTATTTCTTGGTTTGCAGAATCTAAAGGCTATTTGCAAGGCTAACCTGGTGTGGTAGACCTAAACCGATTGCTTCGGATGAAGTGAAACATTGTGGAGCCTGGAGCGTATGGCTGTTTTACGCTAAGATTGAACATGTCTGTGTTTATTGAATAACAGCAGAACGGCAAACTTACATAAATAGCGTAAGCTCCAGGGTCCAGCATAATAACCTCTGTCTAGATATTACATTATGTTGTGTCCGTTGTGTTAGCTTTTGTCGGTCCTTTTTCCCTTAACAATAGCGCATTTCAGCAAAGACATGTTAACGGAAGGGAAATACCGTATTCGTGTTACTTTACATTCTTTATGTTTTATGGCAAGTTTGGTTGTAAAAACTTAGTTTAGACTAATAGCAACAAATAACAAAACGTCCCTTGCAATTTTTCTTGCCATATATTAAGACTCAAAAGCCTATAGAAAGTTGTATGAAATACATGGGACCTTGTTGAAACTCACAGCATCATAATTTTTACAAGGATATAATCCTATATCATTTTTTTAATGCACAGTTTCAAATACAAAAAATATAACACTAATCGGTGTTCCTTAACCTATAACAACGATACACTAAAAACCTGTGCACAAAATGCATAACAAGATTATCATGAAAAACTCCAATTAAGGAAAATCAAATAAACCAAATTTTAGTTTTGTACTCTTATTAGGAAGCATGGGCGTTTTGTACACAGCGATTTCACTTTTTTAAAAAGCTTAGGCACATAATACATAGCAACATTCTTCTGCTGAACTTTAAATACATATAGTCAGTTGCCATTTAAGATAATATTGCATTTATACTACATTTATGGAATTTGATAAGTTCATAGATGTTTACTGCTTGCGTTGGTTTCTCTGCTACAGAAATTCGGCATAAACTGAAAACCAAGAAAGTTGTATTTTCTGTAACGCTTGCTTGCAAAATGAAAACTTTGTATGAATAAAACTTTTTCAGCAGTATTTTAGCTTTCTTTTTGCAAACGACCAAATGAAGAGTATAAATAATATATATATGTAATTTATTTTCCAGAGTTTTCTACTATTACAGAGTATCACATTTGAATCCACGAAATATACAGCTAATTAATGTGCTATAAAGCGAAACTGGGCCATTTCGTTACATATGTTTGTTAAAATTATTTTCGGACTTAATCGAACCATATTAACCGACAAGGAAGTTGTATGCGTTACTAAATTGGCAAGCGACTATACAAACCAGAATAACCGGGACAGCTTTGCAGCTGAGTTAATGATGAGAATAAAAATATTGCAGTTTTACCATTAAAAGGGAAAAACTACGTTTGTCATTTGAGCATATATTGTACACGAAGTTAACGTTAGTTTTATTCTAAAAAATTACCAGACATAATAGTTTTCTAAAAATAAACACAAGCAAAGGTGGGAAATGTTAGAGCAAAGAAACTGGCTAATTTTTACAATAAAACAACAAAAATGAAACAATGATAGAAAGGTACAATACGAAAAGGATGCAAAAGCAGCGTTAAACAATATCATATCAAAAGTGCTGCAACGATAACAGATAAGCCAGCAAAAAAGATGTCAAAATATTGTATAGGTTTCCCCCCCTTCGGGCAAAGTAATTCGTCGCTGCCATCTTTGCAATGGGTTAAGCCATCACACAAGCTGTCTTTTAGAATGCATTCAATGCCATCGTCGCACTTCACTTTTCCCTCTTTGCAAGGACAGTTGTACTCATCGCTTTCATCGTCACAGTCCTTAATGTCATTACAAACACTCTCCTTTAAAATGCATATTTCAGTATCGTTGCACATTACTTGATTTTCTTTGCAAGGGCAGTCCTTTTCATCATTGCCGTGAATACAGTCGTTATGCTGATCACATACTTTCTCCTTCTGAATACATGTCTTAGTGTCGTTGCACATTACTTCATTTTCTTTGCAAGGGCAGTCCTTTTCATCATTGCCGTGAATACAGTCGTTATGCTGATCACATACTTTCTCCTTCTGAATACATGTCTTAGTGTCGTTGCACATTACTTCATTTTCTTTGCAAGGGCAGTCCTTTTCATCATTGCCGTGAATACAGTCGTTATGCTGATCACATACTTTCTCCTTCTGAATACATGTCTTAGTGTCGTTGCACATTACTTCATTTTCTTTGCAAGGACAGTTTATCTCATCACTTCCATCGTCGCAGTCTTTTTGCTCGTCACAAAGTTTTCCTTTGTAAATGCATGCTTTACTATCGTTGCACATAACTTCATTTATCGGACACGCTGGGCAATCTGTTTCGTCGCTGCTATCATTGCATTCCACTGCTCCATTACAAAGAAAAACTTCGGGAATGCATTCACCGCTACTCTTGCATTCCACATAAAATTTCGGGCAAACTGGACAGTGTGTTTCGTCACCTCCATCTTCGCAGTCGAGAATTTTATCACAAAGATAGTAATTGGGAATACATTTATCGCTGCCATTGCACTTTATGTGATGTTGCGGGCAAGGTGGACAGTCTTTTTCATCACCCCCATCACGACAGTCGTAAACACCATTACATAACTGGGAATTGGGAATACATCCACTGCTGCCATTACATTTCACCAAATCTGAAGGGTAATTTTGACAGTCCGTTTCGTCGCTGCAATCGTCGCAATCAACAATACCGTCACAAAGATAGAAGGTGGATAAACAAGCACTGCTACTCTTGCACTTGAACTGAATATGTGAGCAGGCTGTACAGTTTGTTTCGTCGCTGCTATCATTGCAGTCCACAATTCCGTCACAAATATCACTTTCAGATATACATTCACCGGTACTACCGCATTCCGCATACAATTTCGGGCAAGCTGGACAGTCACTTTCGTCGCTGCCATCATCGCAGTCGACAATGTTATCACAAACAAAGAAATTGGGGATACATTTACCGCTTCCATTGCACATTACCTGATCTTGCGGGCAAGATGGACAGTCTTTTAGGTCACCCCCATTGCTACAGTCTGGACAGTTTGTTTCGTCGCTGTTATCAACGCAGTCCATTATTCCGTCACAAAGAAAGAAATCGGGGATGCATGTTTCGCTGTAAGTGCATTGCGTATGGTAGTCTGGGCAGTCTGGACAGTCACTTTCGTCACCCCCATTATCGCAATCAATCACCCCGTCACAAAGATAAGAATTGGGAATGCATTTACTGTTATCATTGCACTTCACCTGATCTGCAGGGCAGTTTGGACAGTTGGCTTCGTCGCTGCCATCATCGCAATCCAAAACGCCATCGCAAGTCTTTGGTCCACAGCCACAGTCACAGCCTAACATTACCGGTAGTATCAACAGATAAGCAAAAATTTCAACGGATAACATAACTTTCGTTGCCGTTTAAAACCAAGGTACAAAATTAGTTGAAACCTATCAAACAATATTTTCCAAATGTTTAAGTTTGTTCAGTATACAGAACTTGCTTTGTGACGCCTGGTTTGTTACGTTTTCGTGTGAACAACATGTTGTGACACAACACGTGGGTTTGACAATGTCAGACGCGTATCATTGTACGAAATACTACATGTGTAATTGTGGGCTGCATTTTAATTTGTGTAATAAACTCAACGCATTAATTTAACAGTTTGTATATTCAATTTACGTAACCAAAATACTGTTATTTATTTTGTCAACCAATAATTACTCTTTGTTGTGAATTAAAAATATATTTTTACTGTTGTTTTGTTGTTTTATTACACAGCTCCAATAAATATTTCCCAGAAACAATTCTGCTTGTTGAATTGTTGAGGCCCCATTTGCCTTCAGGTTCTTTTTCACAGCTGCCACAAGTGCTTGGCATCTCGCTTTTGCCGTGGTGTTATGCAATTATATATTTTTGACAATTTAATCCGAAACCATGACGCGTAACCGCGTCAGTCTTTTTGTTTTCTATGGTATTCACATACCCACCTTGCTTAATTAGGCCGATTAAACAATTTTTGCCAAAATTATTTTGTTTTTATTCATTTTAAAAGCCTACTAAATTACTTTATCTTTGTATTGCCGTGTGCAGACGACTTTTAGCTGTCAATATAACCTCGGCAACTACTTTCGAAACCACCCGACCGTGAAATTTAAGTTATAAAACATCGCTGTAGCGAAAATGCATCACGAATCACGAAACTGATCCAGGATCAGTTGATCCGAGTTTGTGGAATAAAACCCAGCTCAGGATTGTAAATCTCGGATCAATTGATCCAGGATCATGGATCAATCCTGATCAGAGTTTATGAATTCGACCCTTAATGCCCATCAACCCCGCTTTCTATGTGAAAGCTTGACTCGAAAAATATCAAACTGATGTACGATATCCTATAGTAGTAGCTGCAACAATCAAAATTAATGAGAAAAAAATCAAAAAAGCCTTCGCTTTGCGCATGCGCAGTACAACATTTTATAAACTTTAATGGCTGCCGACTGGAAATGGTAAAAGGTGGATTGTGAGTGAATGAACTATATGACACCCCAATAATAAGTGGATTGCTGAATGTCCATAGTATTTTGGTTACGTAAATTGAAATACAGGCTGTAGAGCAGGGGCGAGCAACATACAGCCCGCGGGATGTATAAGATACCACCTCGCCTATAGGCTATTTTTTTAAATTGCTATTGGTTAGAAACTACTTTTATCTAGGACTGTTGCGTTATGACATTCTAAATCCTACTGGTATTGGTTGAACTCACAAATGTGCAACTAAAATCTGTTCATTACACGGCATTACCGAGATGTTTATTTAAAAAAAATACAAACATCTAACAACGTCTCAACAGCACCTTATTTGTCTAAATACTGATGTCTGGCATTGATGCATTGAAAGCTTCATGCATCGGATAGGGCAAGGGGTTCTTAAACTGGGGTCAATGGGTAAATTAGTTTTAAGGGGTCCATGAAGGCGTGATTGAAATATTAGTTTTACGAAGTAATCATTTTTTCACAGAAAACAGTTTAACTAAAAACAAAACGGTTTTGCACTGACTGTAGTTAGTCTCCATTTCACTTCCACATGTTTTAGACCAAAATCAACAGTTTTATGAAGGTTATGTGTAGTGTGACGTCGATTTATAATGTCATTTTTTTAATTTTTTTGCCTATCATTGTCGAAGCAAAGCCGAAAAATGTTTAGGTATCCTCGGTTAAAATGTTGAAAACCCCTGGGGTAGGGTGAGAACTTAAATGAATAACACTTTTAAGTTATTCAAATTTAAAAATAAAACCAAACCACTTTACTGTTGTTTATTAAACCAAATTTAAAAATAAATATTTGTTATTTCGATTTGATTATCATCAATGATTTTTGATACAAGTACCTTTATTTTTTATGTTAAAAATCCAATTGACGCAATCGTTTAATACGGTTTCGGTCTTTTTCTGGTTCACTCGTGTATGTTTGTCACACAACCTCCTTCTTCTTCGCCCACTGCTATATAAACTGCTGCTTTTTTGTTCCACTGATCGATTAGCTTTCAGTTTTAGTGGTGAAAAAGTATACAGAAAGGCTACTTATTGCGTTTCAGTACGAAATAGGCTAGCTATAGAGACAATAGATCACAATTTGCTAAAAAAATGCCGCCTCAAATTTACGGGCTATCTCTATTACTAGTAACTATAGACTTGACAATTTCTTTATTTAACTAAAAACGGTGTTTAAAAAAATTCTTTAGAGCTTGTATTAAAACTTAGCTGTTCTTTGTTAAAGTATTGGTTGGTTTGCCTGTTTTTAAGTTTGGTTTTATATGAGTAAGTAACTTTCATATTTTAGTAAAATCAGTAGTTTGTTTTCCGAAAATATTTGTTGGGTTTTTGGCCTTTAACATTTAGCTTAAGATAATAATTTAAGATTTTCCTAATGGCAGATATTTATGTTTATCTCATATTTCTAACTTAAAGATACTCTCTATTCAATATGCGTAGAAACGTTTTATAATACACGAAATTAGTTTCGCAAGACTAAACGTTTAGTTAAAAAAATTTAAAGATGAGTGGATGAAATTTTAAACAGTTAAGTAGAGGCTCTGTGAATAAAAACATTTGCTATGTAATTTATAAAAATTGCAAAGCTAATTAATGTAAGATGAAAGCGGTGATAGGTTTTGTCAATTGTAATTTTTTTTTTCTATAAATTCTCGCTAGCAACCCTAAACACGCTTATTTATTGTGGGACTATTTTGACCCATTTAGTATTGGTTTTGCTTAAAATTCATTTTTGCTATTTTGGCCCCAGGCTTTAAAACAGGGGTCAGCAACCTACGGCCCGCGGGCCGGATCCGGCACACCGATGAAATCCATCCGGCCCGCCGTCTCTTAGACAAATCAGACACGAGTCTAATCTCATACATTTTGATTAATTATACTACGTAATGGCGAAAAAATTTCTTTGCGCGAAAGTTCATTATGCGTTTTTGGTTTGTATATACGTATTGATGCTGCCTGTTTAACTAGATCTGCGCTTCTTTACTGTTGCGCCGTGAAAGGCTGCCAAGTGCGTCACGGAAAACGCATTCAAATTGGACGTATATTTTTTATCATATTTTTATTTTCGGCAATGTAATAAAAACTTGCAAGAAATTTAAAAGAAATGACGGTATACCAAAAATATCGCGCTCGCTTCGCTCGCCAGGTGTGCCAACACTCGCTTTTAAGTCCAAAAAAATGCGAGACCCGCCTGATTGACAGTTGCTCTAGCATTTTAATAACACAATTCTTAGTTAACATTTGGGCGGCCCGCAGAGACCTTTCTAAGTTTGGTTTTGGCCCGCGACTAGAAAAAGGTTGCCGACCCCTAACTTTAAAATCATGTGCGATATATTTATGCCGTATTTGCACAACACACGGAAGTGAAAACTAAACGGTACGAAGATTCATTCTTTTAAAAATTGTTCATTACCAATCACGATTATCTGATTAAAAAAGGTATTTCTCAAACCCGTTTATTTGGCGGTTTACTTTCACTGAAATAATTTTAAGGCACAAAATGCAGTTGGGCGGAAAATAAAATGCAACAGCGGTTACAACTTTTGTGGTTGGACAGGATTTCTAGCTTTTAGTAATAAAATGAGGAGGTGTTATAGCTGTTGTCGTAGTAGGCGGAATTGATCACAACATTCTTTGTTTTGTTCCGCCATGCAAACCGATTCCCTCCCAGAAGAGCGAGAATTTTCCCGCTTAAATTTAACAGTAATCGTTTTAACCCCGGGAACTCGAACTGAGACGATTTGACAGTAGCGATTTCCGGTGATGAACATTAGACCCGAAGCATCATATGAACTAATTTGACGTTTACAGGCGCGCATTATTGTTTGCAGATAAATGATAAGTTAGGCGACTGATTCACGCTCTCTCAAGTACATTTATTTCTAAGAAAGAAAGGAACTTTGATATCTTGTTGTGTTAGGTCATCCTTAACAGTGGCGTAGCCAGCCGAAATTTTTTTGGGGGGGTTAAAAAGTTGGAATTTTTTGTTTAGCTTTTGTCATTTGTGTTAACTGACGTAACGAACTCAAATAACATTGTTAGCAAACCGTTTAGAGCAGCAACTGACTGGGTGTTAACGCAGTACTAAAAAAACAGTCAAAGAGCAAAAACTCTCTAAAAGTAGTAAAACTACATTAATTTATTGCATGGAAAACGTTATTTTCTCTTTAATGTATGACAACTGAAGGTGTGGCATGCCTGTGATCGACTGTTGTGGTACTTCTCATAAATGCAAGAGTAAATGGCCCCTCAGCCCCCCCCCCCCCCCCCTGGCTACGCCTTTGATCCTTAACCTAGCTTAGCAATTGTATACAACCGTGTAAATAAAATGACCAATAAAAAAAAACACAACACAAAATATCACGACTTTAAAAAGCAGGCCCCAGCTACGAAAATATTGCAAGAACTAAATAAAATAGGGGGGATACCCCAGAAATATTCCAAGCAAAATCAATATATCCAAACTTAGTCAGGGGATATGCTTCTAACATTGAATACAAATACTGACGCGGCAGGTCTATTTATTATATACAGGGAAAGAGCACCTTATGGGGAAAACCCAATCTCGACAATGAATGGTAAACCTCTTATCAAAATGGTTAAAAAACTACGAGGTATGTGATTTGTAGTGTTAAAAATACGGTATTTAACCTTTTGATGCTTGACTCCCTCAATTCTGAACTGCTTTGGTTCGACTTTGTCTGTATTTTTTTAATTTTGCACGGATTGTTTTGTTCCGCCTTGCACATCTCTTGCCTATAGAAGCGTGTATTATCCGCCCGATTCTTATCGGGAATTGGCGTCGGGTTTCACAAAAAAAGCAACTCAAGAAACTTGAACAAGGCGCGTTTTATTGAAAAAATTTCGGTGATAGACGGCTTTAGATCCGAACACCATAAACTCTACTTTCACAAATGATTTGAATCACACAAGTACGCCATTAGAAAACTACACAGAAAAAAAAACATGTTTTTTCCAGGTAATTTGGCCGAAATAAGCTTTACAGATATTAATTATTTTCCAAGTGCAAACAAATGTAAGTTTATCAAAAAACGCACAAATTTAGAGTTCGTTAAAATATGCTACAATTTTAACTTAGAGCAACTATGTCTCTTAGGGATGCAAAAAATAGCGGGAACGCGTTTCAAGTGTCATTGCCACCAGAATGTGGCTGGTTTATAATTTACAGGGAAAGCACCATGTGGGAAAACCCCGATATCTCCTAACAACATGTTAAACTACGAGATATGCGCGTCCTAACCGAAACTTAAGTCGCATTTTTTCTTATTGTAGAGGAATATTTTAATCACATTCAGTGCAAATTGAAAATAGTACAATAAGTTCATTCGGTGATGACAAACTAAGTTATAAACATTCAAATAATTTGATTGGCAAATTTGAAGTTGCCTATCACTTCACAACCATCCGGAAAAATTAAAAAAATACATAAAGCTTCGATATTTGGCAAAGTAAAAAAAAAAAATTTATATTAAACAACTTTACCAATATTTATTTTAAAACCGAGGTAAAGCTTGATCATCGGCTCTCTACACAAATTAGGAAACGGAGGTCAAATTAAAATCCGACCAGTATTGCTTGAAACAAAAGCCCAAAAATTAAAATATACTGTGTATTGTTGATTAACGATATCATGCTTAAAAAATAAGTTTGTTGTAAAAACTTTGTTTGTGAAAAAGACACCGTTCTAAATGTGTGTGGGAAAGCCTATGAACCCATTGAATAAAGATAATAAATCAATGTAACAAATATAAAACGACCAGGTGTTACGCGTCGGGTAATTGACAGAATTCATCGAAACATGGATTGTTTTGTTCCGCCTTGCACGTCTATTGCCTAGGCGGTGTATATTATCCGCCTGATATTACCGGGAATTGGTTTCGGGGATCACAAAAATAGCAACTCAAGAAACGTGAACAAAACGCGTTTTATTGAATGTGTTTGATTGACGGCGTTAGATCCGAAAACCATAAACTTTACTTTACAATTGATCTGAATCACAGGTGCGCCATTAAAAACTACATATCGAAAGGGGTTGCCCATCTAGAAAAAATCGCTATATAGTTTGATTTATTCGAAATTTATAATTTTGATAACGTTAAGTGGCTGAATTACGCTTCCAGTTAAACCCGCTTTGTAAGGTATTCAAGTAATCAAATTTTTAAACAAAACAATTAGATGACATTTACTTGAACTTGGCTGATATAACCTTTTTTAGCGGTCTTCATCTTATGGCAAACTGATAACTATGATAACTTGTTTATTTAAACATAAATAAGGTAGCTAAAAATGAATTGTGTATGAACATTTAAACTAGCTTTACCATATGTTTTTGTTGAAAATTGATTTCTGCCACGTGACAGGGGACTAAGTTTGCGGAGTCAACTTTAAATTCCGGTCAATAGCCTGTGGGGCGAAAACCACCTTCCCTCACGACTACTTTGATTGAATATATAAGTGTTAAAACGTAAATATTAAACGTATGTCACAAAAGTCAAGCGGAAATCTTATGAACTTGTTGATGATTTTAAATATATTTTAAGTTGTTTGCAACGCAGCGATCGTAAATTTAATGAAAAATAATAATAGGTTAAGCAGATAACCAACCTTATTACAACGCTGAAGCAAATTTTGGCCTACTAAACTTGAATATAATTCTCTGTTGAGTAATGACATCATTTTAGATCGAATCGGATCGCTATGACTTTTTTCCGAAATTACAAGTAAGAATGAAATGTCAAGTAACGGACATTCCAAACAGAGCAGCAAAACAGCTTTAATCGGTAGAATTCATCAAAAACTTAACTGTTTTGTTCTGCTTTGCAATTCCATTGCCACAAAGCGTGTATTGTCTGCCGAAATTGATCGAAATCCTTTACGAGGAATCACAAAAAATGGAAACTTAACAAACTTGAACTAGGCGCGTTTATGGAATTTTCGGTGATCCTTTGACTGCGTTAGACCCGAACACACAATAAACACTACTTTGGAAAGCTATCCGAATCACAGGTGCGCCATTAAAAGCACCTCGTCTCCGTTCGAATTCTTCGAAAAAACTAAAACACCATGAACACCTTTTCACGAGTGATCTGAATGTCAGATGGGCCGCGTTAATCATTCAGAGGAGTTGTGTCGATATAAGTTTGACTATATTCGATTTCTTCGAACAGTAATTTCCTGCTTACCCCAAAACAAAGCGAGTAATGCACGCATCAACAAAGACACTGTTATTTGACCAACAATCGCGTGGCAATACGCATAAATGTAAAGGAGGTTAACGACGGAGAGACATTTAGACACATAGCCCTAGTAGATGTTTCGACAACAGTTTGAACGAATTAACAACATTACTGGAAAAAAAATAATACAGAAAATTTTAGCAATGCTTTGCAAAAGTCTACCCTAAAAGATGTTTTTGGTATAAAAATATTAGGTTACCATGTGGGGGAACGTTTCAGTTTTATGTCTTTTCCTTGTTGAAACTTTGAAACTTTTAGTGAAAATATTTCGCACGGGTATCGGGTTAATAAATATCAGGTTTCAAACATCTCTAATTATAGATGCGCTTTGTTTTTCAGCTTTTAAGACCAATGATGAATCTGGTGTTCGTTGTTGTTTGCATCCTGAGTTGCGCATCATTAGCTCAGAGCTGCGGTCCACCTCCTTCTGTCTGCAAGCCTAATAAACAACAATATTGCGACGGAATAAAGGACTGCTTCTACTACAATGAAGACGAGTCTAACTGCACAACTTGTCCCGACGACCGACCTTTCAAGTGTAAACAAGGGAGTAAATGTGTTCATCAAAGTTTGGTTTGTGATGGATCTGTAGACTGCAACAAGGACAATAGCGATGAGGCAAACTGTACCATTTGTCCTGAAGACCGACCTTTCAAGTGTAAACAAGGGAGCAAATGTCTTCATCAAATTGCGGTTTGTGACGGATGGATAGACTGTAATGAAGACAGCAGTGACGAGTTGAACTGTACAACTTGCATTGATGACGCGGTTATGTGCGGTTGCTTGTCAATCTACAGTCCGTGTAAACCAAAAGGTCAATGTATACACCCATCACACCTGTCCAATACAGAAAAAGATTGCAGAGAAGGGGACGACGAACCATGTGCTTATTTTAGACTACAAGGTCGAGCGTTGTTTCGTTGTTTAAATGAGTCTCGTAAAGACTTATTTTTGTCACACCAAAGTGATTTTACCTGCAGCAAAGAATACGGACCCTGTAAAAATGTAAATAACGAACAATGTGAGACGGGAGAGTGGGTATGCAGACGCCCTTTAGAGGACCTTTATCGATGCAATAACGGATCATTTGGACTTATTTCACAACGATGTTCAGATCTTGGCTGCAAAGATTCGTTTAGTGGCTTTGGCTTTAAATGTCCGGCGACACAAAGTCAGGTTACCCAAAGTACACAGAGCTGCATCTTGCCACAAGAAAATCTTTATGACAATATTCCTCAATGCGGAGATCAATCAGATTTGTGTTTTGTAGACGGTGAGCTTATATGCTTCTTGTGCTTGGACAAACGGCTTATTATACATCAAGAGCAAGTGTGCGACGGAGTACCAGATTGCTACGATCTTTCCGATGAATGTTTGTGTGACGATCAAACTGTTTGTCAAGCAATCTTGGGCGACGCTAGAGAGACTTGTCCTCCTCAACAGATGCACTGTAACAGTACAACAGAGTGTGTGGACATCGCAGAGGCTTTGTGCAACGGAAACAATTGTGTCGCTGATATTCTGTGCAGGAAAAACCAAACAGTTAGTGAGGAATATGAATACGTTACATGTACAGGTTCTTTAGGAGAATCGATATTAGCTGTAAAGTGCGACGGAAGACCGGAGTGTTCAGATTTTTCTGATGAATGTAGTATAAACCCACTGGAAAGAATTTGTGACAACCGGCCTCGTTTTTGCAACGATCCTTGTATATGGAACATCAGCCAATCCGGGGTTGTATGTAGAGGTTTGCTCGACCATAACACTAGTCAGTCAGTTTGCAACGAGACTGTAAAAAACCTCTGTCCAAAACGACACAATTGCCGCAATAATTTATATACAAGTATAGACGTAAACCAGGTGTGTGACGGCATAATCCATTGTGATGACGGATCCGATGAACTGGAACCGCTTTGTAACAAAACAAGAGTTTATTGTCGTAACAAGCGACCTTTATCAGTCGACATCGAATTGGTTGAAGATGGATTTAAACAATGTTCGGACGGGAGTGATGAGTGTCCTGTTGTAAGCAAATACAACACCGTGTTCTCTAATGTCAAAGAAATGATTGCAAACCCCTTTTTCAGGGCAATGTTTTGGGTGATGGGATTTTTAGCTGGGGTTGGGAACTTTTTAGTTTGCGTCACTACTCTGAAGGAAACAGTAACTGATAAGGGAGCCAGCGTAATCAGAAAAATGAATAATCTATTTATAATAAATTTATCGTTTGCAGATTTTTTGATGGGTGTTTATTTGCTTGCTATAGCCGCTAAGGGCGCCCAATTTTCAGGGAATTATTGTTTAATTGATGCCAGTTGGCGAACTAGCACTACTTGCAATGTACTGGGGTTTATTTCTTTGCTCTCCTCTGAATCTAGTGCTTTAATATTGGCAACAGTGACTGCTTATAGACTTTACGCTATATGTAGTCCATTTGCTACAAGAAGCCTGAAATTAAAGTGGGTTTACATCTCAGGAATAGCCATCTGGTCCATAAGTGTATTACTTGCTGCCATACCCTTACTTAATTTTCCGAGTGGCTACTTTGTTTCGAATATTTGGTTCTCGTCTAGATTTTTTAAAACCGACAGAGTTCCCCGAAACAAAATGTTTTTGCTTGCCAAACGAATTCTGGGCGAAAACGTTACTAATTTTTCTTGGTATGATGTTAACGATTTGATGAATGCAACATTTCCGTATTATCCTATTAAAGGCGAATTTGGCTACTATGGAGAGACTAGCGTGTGCATGCCTAGATTATTTGCTTCAGTAAATGAGGCTTCCTGGCAATATTCAACATTTATTATCACACTGAACTTCGCATTGTTTATCTTTATGCTTCAATCGTACATTTTGATTTACATTAAAAGCATTAAAACACCGACAGACAGAAGTAAAGAAATTAGCTCAAAAATGCAAAGGCGCCTTTCACGCTTACTTATTACTGACTTTTGTTGCTGGATTCCATTGTGTGTTTGCAGCTTTTTGGCTGTATCTGGTGTTTCACTTTCCAAAGATGTTTACATTGTCAGTGCTGGTATTTTGCTTCCCATTAACAGTGCCATGAACCCTTTGCTTTACTCTAGCATAATTGATAATTGGTATATTGGCTGCAAGAAACGTGTTCTTGCAAAGTTTAAGAAACCTACAAATGACATAGAAATAACTGTTATCAGCAAAGTTGACTAAAATAAAAGGTATTGGGTAAATTGCTATGTATAAAAAAGTAAATCATAAAGTTACTTCATTTATTGATTATTATCAGTTTGGCAAACATAAAAATATTATTTGTTGTAAATAGGTCGTGTATAATATCCCTTTATGCAAAACTAACCCCTACAATTGTTTTCTTTCAAAACCAAAATCGTTTACTAAAAGTGCTTTTGTTTTGTTTAATGCTGTAGTTTAAAAGTTACGTTTTACGCAGAGAGTTAATATTATTCACTGAAATATTTCGCCAAACACCAAACATATAAACATTGCTTTATTCAGAGAAAGTGTGTTTATTAATTTACGGTTTGTGTACCAACAATGTGTAAAAAAGACTTGTTAAACTATGTGAATGATGTATTCGCTTTATGTACAGAATAAAACAAAGAATTTGTTTTTTTTTGTTGTTTTGCTTTACACTACAATCAAATTGTGGTATGCAGTTTGTTGGCATGGAATAAGATATTAAAAAATTGGACACGCACAATTAAATTTTCTTTTAAACTTTCATCTTACGACTAACATCCACCAAATGTAATTTCCTAAATATATAAAAAAATAAACTAAGCGGGACTGAGAGGAATTGAACATCATAGAATACCTGCTGATCTGTCGTTTTTAGTCCATATGAAAATATAAATGAATACTTGTTTAGGTTGTTGCACGCACGACAATGGAAAGCAAAGTAGTTATTATATATTTAACAACCAACTCGGTCTCCACATTGCTCTAACCACACCCCACAGGAGAAAAATATTTTTAGGGGGGCATTAAACATTTCCAAACGTCGCATCACAAAGTGATGCTAGGAAGGTTTATTTACAATGCAAAAGAAGATGTTATCTATTACAGAACGGAACAGGCTTATGTAAATAATCGCGGCGTTAGGTAGGCTATGGTCGCATAAAAGTGAAACAGACACTTTAGGAAGGCGCGATTATTGTTTTCCATTAGTTTTGGTAAAATATACTAATAAATGACTGTCATTCTTGCAATAAACATAGGCAAACAATCACACAGTGTCAGTATACTATTTTATCAAAGCGAATTAATACATACTAGAAGCATACTGTAGTTTAGATTCCCCTTAAAAGCGCTAAAAATGATTATGCGGTTGAAATAATAAGTTGACGGGGGGCACAAGGCCTAATTGGATCCACCAAAAAAAGAATTTTTGGTAAATTAAACCATTGACAGGCGGTGTCTTTTTGCGCGTATTTTGTATTAAAAAGTAAACCTCTGCAACCTTTAACTTTAACAAAATACACGAACTATTTATTTTTTACGACACCACGCTATGTTTAACTTTGTGCCATCACTTCTGTAAAAAAATTTACGGGCCTGAGAGTATTTCTACTTTACCTTTCACTTAAAGTTGAACTATGTTCGTTTATTGAATATTTTTATCCGTTTTTTTACGATTTAATTGTAACTTAGCCTGGAAATCCACTGTATAACTCTAAGATGACTTAGAAGCCGAACAGTTTGGCCATCCATTACGTGGCTTTTCAGTGCATCTAGTATTGTGTGGAGCGGAACAAAAACGTAAGTGTCAATCGCATCTCAGTGTCGTGGTGGTCCTTTCACCAGTACTGCGTAGCCTCTCCAAGTTTGCCACAAGATGTTCTAACGGCACACAGTCAGTGTTTTCCTCGATTCGGCATTCAGGTGAGCGTAAAAGCAGCAGCGATGATACGAACAGGCACCACGCCAGCTAAATTAAGGTACATTTAAATCGCTATTTCCTACAATGTAATGTTTATATATAGTACCTTATGTGTTTATTTGAACTATTTAGATCATGGGTTCTTCCTTAAACTGGGGTCCGTGAACTAGGTTTAGGGGGTCTGTGAAGGCCAAATTGAAATTAATGTATATTATATTTAAGAAATAATCAATTTTTCTAAGGAAAGAGTTTAATTAAAAAAAAAAAAAAAAAAAACGTTTTTGCACTGAATCTATTTAAACTATATTTGCCTTTCACATCTTGCGAAAACTGCAGATTTGCAAAGTCTATATTTGTATTGTCACGTCAATTTATGACGAAAAATTTGCTTGTGGTCCACGCGAAGCAAAAAACATTTTTAGGGGTCCGCTGTGAAAAAAGTTTAAGAACCCCTGGTTAAATACCCTTGTTTTTCGTAAAAAAATTTAGGCAACTAAAATTTATAAATAATTTTGCTTTACAGGAATCCGCTTACGTCACGGGAGAATTATTTACAGTCTTCGGCACTCCAGTTTTGATTCAAGAGGTTGTTGGATCTAGAAGTGTGATAGTGGTGGCTTATCATATTGGATATCTCGCTTACGCAATCGCTAACTTCTATCCAAGTTTTCGCTTAGTAAAAACATCAGTGTTGTAATGACTTAAGTCAATGGCGTGATTTCACTTAGACAAATATGATGACTGGAACTGGACTTAAACCAAGGGTTCCCAACCTTTTTCCAATCCCGTACCACTTCTTGTATAACAGTGGTTCTTCACCTTTTTTCTACCGCGCCCCCTTAGATATTAAACTTGTGAAGCGCGAAAGAAATAGCGTATCAGCTAAACCTTAATTTTCGAGACACACAAAAGCAGCTAATTTTGACAAACATGTTGTAAAAATTGAAACATTGCGTTAATCGTGTTTTAAAAGGGGAGATGGCACACAATGCAAAGGCTTATCTATATATACTGCTAATAACATTACAAATTGGCGCAATAGTCTGTGGAGAAGGTGTTTTAAAGATTGATTGTTTTATGACGTAACTTTGTACTGCCATTTGTGTTTTTTTCATGCAAATTCTGATTCCGCTCCTCCTGTCGTAGTGCTTTTACATAGTTGGCCTTTGATGTCCGTTTTTTGCCATGGAACAGGTTTTGTATGTAACCTTGCCCTATGGAATTCTGTTTGCTGGTAAGAGGTCCAACTGGCATGGGCGGCGGGTTCAACGACACTCGGTCGCAGCGTTTACTGCGCGTCTGCGGTAACAACGATTGTCAGGATTCGAACCTTACCGCCCTGAATATCGACAAGTACGCACCTGCTGATTACCTGACCCGCGGACTATTTACATCGTTATCGGCGTGATTGTGGTTTTGACGCTAGGCGGCGATCACGGCTTCGTCCTAAAGTATAAGGGGCACCCACCGCCTTGACAAAGCTGGAAAGAAGTAAAGCAACAATGAAATAGAATGTTGGCTTCGCGGAAGCCTGTCACCTCTCTCAAAAAGCCCGAATACTGATTTATTCCTCTGCAAACTATCAGAAAAATAATTGCGGGCACGGAAGACCGTTGTGGATTATCGTGGAATGTTACGTCTAATTGGTCGTTCGCGAGTGGCAAGTTTGGTTAGAGAACTGTCGCTGTGGCGAAACAATTACTGTGCTGCTTTGTAGAGGTAGTCAATACTCATGGTGCGGCGTCAGCGATTTTTTCCGAGCGGCCAATTATTACTTGCCAATAAGTGTCCGACAAATGCTGTTAGGCGAGCAACTAATGTGTATTGCCAGGTTCAACGGTTCGTAATTTCCTTTAAGGGCGTTGAGTTGTAAACTTTTACCGCTGGCAGATGCATGGTCATGGAGTTATATCATGTGTTTTGTTTTAGCTGGTAGATGCAATGATTAACCCGCTAACCCAGCGGTTCCCAAACTGGTCCGTAGGGAGAATTAGTCTTTAAGTTTTTAAACATTAGGAGGCTTTGGAACATGATTTTAAACATTATCTGTTATCTTTATTCATAAAGCATATAATGCTGTACTACCTGCTATCAGCGAATCGTTCTCATTAGTTGCTAATTTCAGCCAAATATATCTGGTTAATTAAAACTTTTTGCGCGAAATGATAACGTCTTTGTAATTTAGCGATTGGGGAGTATGCAACATCTCTTTTACGCGAACATTCTACGCTTATAAAATGCAGTCTTCTTAAATTTTTTGTCAAACACGTAAATTTACAACTGCCGTCCTTCCGACGGTCTTTGCCTCGGGATCCTTAGCTCCTGTTGCATCCGCATAAGTTCGCTCGGGTTTTCAACCCAGCATTTCGCGGTGGAAACCGGGAAAACAGGTAGAAGTGGAAACTCCTCTGCGAACATTTTGTCGGGCGTTGACGCTGATGATGGTGTAGCTGCGATAAATCAACGAATGTGTATAAAAGGTATTATTACCACACCGACACCGTGATGATTATCATGAATTGTCTAACAACATGTTATCATTAATTTTTTCGTGTCTCATATACATACCCTCTACAATGTTGCATCAACGCAGATAAAGTGGGAAACTCGTCGGGTGCCGTCGGTGGGTTGTGGCGTGGAAGCAAAGGCTTCAAGCGCTCCTCAAGGTGTGCAATATGAATTGCCAGGCCATCATCGGAGAGGTGAATTACATCATACCATAGACATGGCACTTTGGGGACTTCAAAGTAGCTCCGTGTCGAGGCAGCTAAAATAGCCGAGTTGATAGATGGAAGATGCGCCTGCATTAACGGTCCCAATGTGGGGGATGTAGGCCCTATACATAACTTATCAATGACATTTCTACTTTAAAATAATCCTTATTGTTGCAGTATGCAAAACAAAGGGGGATTTACCTTCGAATACAATTCTTTGGTCGTTTCAATTAGTTTTGCAATCTGGAGGTAAATGCTTTTGGCCAGTCGCTCGGGGTCCTTCTTCATTAGGTTACTGTTCTTCAAAACGTCGTTGGTTCCCAGAGCCAGAACGACCACGTCAACACAGGGAAGGGGGTGATGGTCTTGGAGCTCCACAGTCCTATGCGAGAGATGGTTCGTTCCACCAGGAATGCTGACGGCCGGAAAGTTGGAGGATGGTTTTGACCACTGACGGACAAACCAGATCTCCATTGCTGTCCGACACGAACAGCACACAACCAAGGTTTACGGGCTGTAGGAATGAACCACCTGACTTGCTTCTTAGAAACGCCAGTAGGGTATCTTTCGGCAGATCGTCGGGACCCACAAGGCTTTGGCACTCCAACCTAAGTGAATAATTACATTTACTTTTTACACACACAAAGATCCTAATACAAACAAACATTATTTAGCACTTAACTTGGTAAATTGTGACGAGTTTATCGTATTTTTTCAAGTATTAGAAATTCAAATGAATACAACAGTGTTTCTCAAAGAGAATGGAATGAGTCTTGGTTAATAACGCTGGACCCTTGATGATAACTTGCGCCGCTCTACTAACCGTAAGATAAAAAGGTGTAAGTAAACAAACTAGATGTAAGATAACAGTTGCTTGTAAACAAATTTGACCTAAAAAACAAACTGCGGTAATTAAGCATTTGAAATCGAAAAACCATATGTCGAAATTGAGTAGTTAAAAGCATGGCCCGATTGATTGATATTGACTACAAGCGATGCAGTATGCCTTGTAGTTTATTTCGTGAAAAAATTCGCGAGAAAGTTTGAAGTTAATATAGCTGAATATTAATATTTTTTAATATTTTTGTCAGCATTGTTTAGGGTAGCCAATCAAGTGTTATTGGGTGACCGATTAAACAATGTATAATGCCGGAATTTCACTAAGTGTAAGTACGAAAAGTAACATTCTGCCAAAAAAAAATGCGCTACTACTGGGTTTACTTAAGGCCAATATGTTCAAGTATTAGTTAGAAATTGCTAGTAGTGTAGTAACTTTGAATTATTTGCAGTCACAATATTGGACTGAATAACTTTCATATATATAAAACGGTCTGAATGTGGCATTGTAATCTCTGTATGGGATGGGCAGAGGTTAGAAAACAACCTGATAGTTTGATTTTTTTTAAAAGTTGTTTGTGATTAATTGTTCTCCCAATTGGTAATATTATGATCCAGACGTTTGGAATCCTAACACACCAATTCAACCATAATTTTAAAATTTAGTGCTATTTCTTGTGCAACCTGAATTTGTTTGGTAAAATTTAGGATCAAGAATTTTTGTCTCATTTTTTGCAAATATGAACATTATTTTTAATACTTTGGTTTTATATTTAAAAATATAGACCATTCTAAGGTACTATGGTATAATTTTTCCCAATAATTTTGTCATATATATGTGTTTATTTTGCCTTTACTTATTGTGTGATAGCTTTTAAAAAAATTGCTGCCCAAATTTGGAAACATTAAAGAGTCAAACAAATATAATAATTAATAAAAATCATACACATTTATATGGGATGCTATTTAATTGAAATATTCATCACTAATTTACCTGTAAATTTTGATGAGCAGCCAAGTTCATTGGGAACATCTTTAACGTGTCTTCAAATCCCACCTTGAACTTTTAATTTGCTTTTAGTCGAGATCTTCAGAAATTAATTTCCAAGTGTGCTCTGGGAGTTTTATGCACGCACACCCAAGGTATTTTTGCGCTGGCATGATAAAGATTAAGATTTGCATTAAAATTGTCCAAAAAAATTTGGGTGTTGGTCTAGAATCCTACCAGCTACCACAATGATTAAATAAATCAACGCACAATATTTGGGTTAGTGCGAGTTAGCGTTTGGGTGTGGTTCAAGTATTATTATATTTATTATTTGACCCCCCACCCTAACCCAAATATTGTGCACTCGCCTGCAATTTTGCCCACAGAGGTAGGGGGAGACCGGGGCATGTTGGTACAATTTTGACATATTATCTAATAACTTTTTTATCTTTTGAATAAATAAAATAAAATCTTCGCCATACGAAAATACAATCTTTTAGCAATAAGTTGCCGCAGGTTCTATAAAAATATCTTGTTCACGGCAAAGTTATGTTTAAAAAATACAAAAAATGTGGTACACACCTGATGGGGCAAATTGTAACAAAATGAAAACAACTGCATAAACAACACATAGGAAATGTATTTTTATTTTGTTATATTTCAACGAAATGTCAAACAAATGTCAAACTCAAAAGGTAAATGTAACAGAAATTGTTAGGCTACTATCAAGCTGTAGGTCTCAGCCTGGGTGTAATCAGGAGTTGCAAAAATGGTACGGTTATCATAGTTATCCAAAAAAATAGTTTTCATCATCGGAGTCGTAGTTGTGACATAAATACGAATAATTCATGTCGGGGGTGGCGCACGCTTTGTGGGCCAACAAGTGACATCTGACACATTGAATCCAAACCTCTTTTGTTTTAGAGAGTCATTTTTCTTTTAGCTTTAGCAGGCTTCTGTCTCTCCGCCCCTTCCATTGCTTTCTTGACTGGCGTATCCGTTAAAATTTCTGCTTGCATCTTTTTTTGTTTGGATCCAACAATTGCTTTTGGCAATGGACGAAGTTCTTCAGGACTAAATTTAGAACGAGGCTCGCATGCAGAAGAAGTTGATGGAATTTGACGTAAGAAGTCCGATCCGGTGGATAATGCGAAGACAGAAAAGCTGGTAGAGCAGACCATGTTGAGACAACAAAGATGTCCCAATGGGAGTTGGAGGCAAATTGACAGACGACGAAGCTTCTTCGGCATCTTGAGTCAATGAAGATGTCCTAGCAGGAGGCAAATTGTCAGACGATGAAGATTCTTCTTCATGTTGAGCCTGCAAAGATGGGTCAAGAAGAGCTGGGTATGGCCGATCAGTCACCCGTGAAGGAGAAAAATCGTGTTCTTCGAATATATCGGAGTTGAAGGGCCAGAGATTCCTGTGCAACGGAATCCTGACTGATGTTATTCGGCCTTGTTGCCATTGGAAGAGAGGTTTTAACAAGCCCAGGAACATCGTAAATGGTCATGGTTTTTCAGGGGTTCATTTTCACCCACGCGTCACTGGCACCATTAACAAATTTTTTCAAAGGTCTGTTAGCACTACGATCGAGAGGCTGAAGTTTGTGGCTGCAGTGAGGAGGAAACGAAAGAAGTATGATACCATTTTGCTTACAAAAAAATCTATGGCTGCAATCGTACGGTGGGAGCTATGATTGTCGAGCCAAAGCAAAACCTTTCGTTCTACCGTGACTTTAGTGTAGCTAACAAAGTGTTTAAGGAAAATAAGGAAGTTGTCCTGTTACATTCATGAGGACCATCTCGAACAAAATGATCGGCATATCGAGACCGAGGGAAAACAAACATGGGAGGTATTGAACTTCCGATGGCGTTTATTGCACAGGCAAGAGTGACTAACGTGCCCCTCTCACCTGAGGTGAAAGCGCCGACCTATTTTGACCCTCGTTTTGCGATAGCACGGTTAGGAACTTGAACAGTGGTAATACATATACCTGTTTCGTCGACATTCCAAATATCGTTACCATTCAACTTGTGCTTTGATATCACGCCGTCTAGTTTGGAGAAAAACACACCGACATTGTGTTTGTTAAAACTCGTAGCCCTTGACAGACTCATTTGATGTAGCCAGTAAACGAATCCGCTCCGGCTTTACCATTCTCTTCTCAACTCTTGGGATGACTGCACTTGTATATTTCACTGCAAGTTCGTATGCGAATTCTCGGACCTAAAGTTAAAAGAAATATTTCCAAAATTTTAAATACAGCCTACTTATAATTTATGTGATTTAGAAATGATGTCATTGATCAAAAACAAAAAGCAATGTAGTAAATGTAACATCTTACATTTTTTGGAGACAATCCGGCATCCGCTGACATCAAGAGATATTTGCCATTTTCTTGCAACTCCGTGAATACTGGAGTAGCACTGTGGTAACCAACAGAAGGCAATTCATTTGGACTTTTATCTTCTAACTTTTGTTTTGCAATGGCAAATAGAAAATATTCTTTTGCTACTGATCGAATAGATTTTTCTTGGTTTTTCACATCGTTGACAGCTCTTGCAAGTTCTTGCACAGGTAGTACCTTTGTCAGTTTTTCGTTTAAAGTTTCTCACCATAGGTAGAAATATTTAAAGATTTAATTATACTGTTTTGTCGGGGTCAGTTGTAACACCTTTCAAATGTTACAACCGACCCAGGCCCATGTCAGCCATTAATTACCTTCGTTCACACCACTTGCCTAGTCAACTGGCTAGTTCATAAAGATGCAACAACAAACTATAATAATTGCTAAATCCGATTGTATGCTTTTCAATTTTTTTGGTTAAATGGTTAAACAACACTAACAAAAAATAAAAAAAGTTACTTTCTTACCTGAAATATATATTTTTGTCCACAACTCTGTTTGTACTGCACGTAGCCTTGCTCAAACTTTCAATGGCGGAAATGAACCGAAACCACGTGATTCTAGTGTGTCCATGGGTGGCGCTATTTAGAGTGTTACAATCGACCCGTGCTTGTTATGTTACATGAAAATTTGTGGACCAGACCTGGGCAACATACGGCCCGCGGCTTATTTCAATAAAATACATAGGCTATAAGCGAAAACCAGGGCAAATTGACAGATCGATTTTTAGCCAGTTATAAATGCTAAAACGGAAATTATTTTCGCGCTTCGCGCGAATCTCTTCTGTCTTTCTCGTATGTTCCACGCGATTGTTTGTCCTCTGCTCAGTGGCACTCTCTTTAACGAAACTTTAACAAACTTAGCCTAATATATATAAATATTAGGCTAAGTTTGTTTAAACTTTGTAACACGTCGGTAACTTAAAGCTTTTAAAAAGAAGAAAAACATGCAAAAAAATTTCACGCAATTTAATCTTACAATGCTTCACGTACCATCTAAATCTAAATTAAAGTTTGCATTTTTAAACACATAGAACAAAGCCTCTACACGTGGTTTAAGAAGAACAAGCTAAATATCTGACGAGCACTTCAGCGCTGAGCTGCCAAAACTTATTTTGAATTCCAATATCCTGATAATAAATGTTCAAACTCGACTGTTATGTCATCCGCATATTGGCCAATCACGAGTCTATGCGCCGTTCGAAAAACGCGATTCTTGTCCATCCAGGAAACCGCGTCTATAGCCTTTTCATGCGATTTGTTAGATAATAATAATGTTACCCTTACTAAAATAATATCTTAAATTGAGTATTCTACGTAAGCATAACTAAGTATACTTCTTTACATTTGCTAAAAAAGTAAATCAGAACACATTACAGAAAAAAACAAATATTTTGTACATAGGCTACATAATCCCGACGCATTAAAAGAGAGCATTTCTATTTAACGAAAATTGAAACTTGGAAAGTTAGCTTTGGCGTCAGTAAACGACGTTTTTTATACGACACGTATGACATTTTGATTCGATTGTACTTTTTAGCTCAGTCAAAAACAGGGGTCGGCAACCTTTTTCTAGTCGCGGGCCAAAAGCCTTTGCGGGCCACACAAAATGATAACTACGAATTGTGTCATTGAAATGAGAACAACTGTGAATCAGGTGGGGCTCGGATTTTTTTGCACTTAAAAACGTGCTTTTTAAGTAAAGTCAAATCTGGCAGGCGAAGCGAGCGTGATTTTTTTTATTTGAGGGGTACACCGGTATTTCTTTTAATTTCTTGCAAGTTTGTATTACAATGCCGAAAATAAAATAAAAAATGTTGAAAAATTGCGCTACAGTAAAAATCGCTGGTCTAGTTGAAAAGGCAGCATCTAAGCGTAAACAAACCGGACGTAGAATAAACATTCGCGCGAAGCGCTAAAATTGTTCGCAATTAGTTACTATCTAAGGATGAATTACATCAGCGGGTCGGATCCGGCACGTAAACGCAAAAATGAAATTCGTTTATTCAACGTGTAGCGCACGTGGTGCAAGGTGCAACGTTTACAGTTGACTTCATGTTTCTATCTCCACGGGGCGCACGCGACCTCTCGGTTTGAAGATGCAACGGCGTAAGCTTACAAGTAATTTTAGCTCACAGAGACATAGAATTAAATTTGAATTTTACCACGCCAGTCGATACACTACTTACATCAAGTTTATATTTCTCTCTAGTTATATTATCAAAATAAAGAGTAATCATATTTAAACAAAACAAAAAATTGAAATTCCAACTGTTTTGATTTCGTTGAAAGGGTGAAAGTTCCAAAAGCTCACTCGATGTTCACACACAGTCCGATTTGGAGTAAATATTCTACTAGAAGAAATGTTGCAATGTCATTTCTTTATTCACTGTTATTATTACCCCGTACACCCCTTTCACTTTCTTGTGCACTGTTTTTTACACACAGGTTCGGCAAATAGCAAAACTTTGTCATGTCTATCTTTATCTTTTCGTGGCAGAGCGCAATGTTTGTGTGTTCAATCGTTTTTCCTTCGAAATAAACTCGAGAGGAATGTAAAGTCAACAACCATCTTTCTCACCTTTTGTTCTTTAGTGTGTCAATCTTTTTTTATATTGCCGTGAACAACGCATTTCAGGTAGAGGTTCAAGACATTGCCAGCACGAAACTATTACGCAAAAATAACGTTCAAGTGAACTTGTTCAATAACGTTGTTTCCCAACGTCACATGTACGCCGCCGTCCTGATTGCATAAATAACGTGTTCGCTCAACGTAACTTCAAACGTCGCATGTACGCTGTCCGGACGTTTTAATTATATTACATTGTATTTAGTCAAAACGGTAAAATGACGTTTTATTATCACGCTTAAAATGGCGACGCCGGTCCCGCGTTTTTCAATAATGATCGGTTGTTAAGTGCTATAAAAGTTTATGTGCACCACAATGAGTCAGCAAAAACGCATGGGGGGGACCCACCGACAAGACAATGAGGCAACTTGTGCCTTCATTACGACAAAAACAGCCACCAACCCCCGACCAAGATGACGTCATTAGAAGACGTAAAGCCAATGAGGAGACGTTTCGTTCAGGCAGAGTGGGGAGAGGAAGCGGAGACACCATCAACCGGAGAGCAGAAGAGAATTACGGGGGACATAACAGACGAAATTGTCATGGAATTAGTGAAAGAAATGGTACACAAGATGGAACACGAATACATGCAAATATATGAAAAATTGGTACAGATTGCAAATTATATCAGAAGAGTGGGCAAGAGTTAATACAGATTCAGAAGGAGAGGAAGGTGACATAGACAGCAGCAACATCCAGGTGTCAAGATCAGTGTCAGAATACGAAGCTGACTGACACAAGAACCTGTGAGCATAAGTTGGATGGACGCCCAATGTCTATGTGGAATCGAAGAAGAAGCAGAAAACTTCGAACTAGTAGACTTCGTAGAAGAAGAGGCAATGAAAGAGACTGACAATGAATTGTGATTGTGAACTAATAATAAAAGGAAAAAAATTAAAATTAAACGCAAATGAGGTGACACTGACACTGTGTACATGTAACATGCTTACTCGATAAAGAAACCAGCTACTAAAAAATATTAAAAATCTTTGTTATTATTTTTAATCCCAGCATTTTAAAGCAACGTATACTTTAAAACAGCACTTGCATAGAAGTGGCTTAGCTGTTCAGCTGAGTTGCAGAACCTGCAAGATGTATTTAGGCCATTATACAATACAGAAAAGACTTCTGTAAAAAAGTTCATCAACATTATGTAGAACATTGGCACAATTGTTAATACTCTAGAGAGAGTAGCAAAATAAGCACTGCAATACAGGTCTGGCCCGTATAGCTTATTTTTGTTCTTTTCTGTTCCAGTAATGCAGCCATGACCTTGCAAGGACTACGGATTGTTTAAAAGGCTTTGATGTAGTAGTAACTTCAGTATTCAGACCTAAATTTTTCTTAAAAGGTTTTTAATACTGTACTAACGATATGAGTAAGAAAAGTCTAAAATCTTCCGTTGTCGGTTATTTTGACAGAGTTGATGGAGAGGCTTATATTTGTAAATTCAAAAAAAGAAGACATTAAATGTTTAATTTAAAACGTCACATCGAACGGCCTCACCCACTTCCTGAAATGCAACTGCAATAAATTATTAAGCAATAACCAGCTGAAAAAGCCAAACCAAAACAATAACAAAAACAACAGTATTGTTGAAACAAACGACTCATTTCTTTCTCGATAAAGTTATTAATCTATCACAAAAACGAAATCTAATATCCTCCTTAGCCCTTCCAGCTCTAGCCTAAAAAAATGTTGCCGAAATTCCTACGAAACATGTGACTGAATAAACTAATTTTAACTCACCTAGGGGCGGCAAAAAGGGGCAGATCCTATGCAAACCTTTGCACAAACTGTTTTGCCGTCCCTTTCTTGTCAATGCTTTATTGTTTTTCTTACTTAACGTACGCGCTTGCGACGAGGCGCGTGTACACTGCAGCGCAAATTCGCGCCATTCTGCTGTCAAAAAGTACTGTTTAGCAAAGGGTAAAATAATAATGGCACGATTTAGTAAAGAAGAAATATAATGAAAAAGAAAGTATAAATACCACTTGGTTCTTGTTGGCTGAACTATGTTTATATTCTAAAAAATGCGGACATCGATTAATCATGGAATTGCGTTTGGAGAGACAAACCTTCACCTCTGATATCCAAGCGGAACACACACCCACTTAAGAACATCGATATCCGCTGTAGAACGACTTGCATTTAATAACTTTACGGGTAGCCTAAGTCTTTAGCTCTTATATCGTATGTTGTATCTGGATTTTGTAGTTATGGCTACTAGGGATATCCCACACAACAATTGCTGCCTCATTTAGGACGTCAAAATCCACAATATCAATTCTGGTCCCTGAAACCTGTTCAGCCATCTGGAAGTCATTGGCTTAAAATTGCTGGCGAATTTAACAAATTTTGGTAGTTTCCGCATTGCATTGCGTTGGCGCAGCATAGATGGAATGGCAAAGTATGTTGTTGCAGGCTCCAAGCAACTCAGGACAGTTATAACGTCCTATTGGCTGGTGCGGACGCCCAAAATAGAGATTTATTTATATAGATGTCGGTGCTTGGTAAATCTGACGGCATTGTCTTCTCTAATTTTAATTTTGGAAAAATGATTGAAAATAATAAGCTAAACTATACCACAAATTATTCAAATTAAAAAAAAATCTCTCAACTGGAGCCGATTCCCCGGCGGGCAAATAAAGCACAAACTGAAGTTTTGGTTAATTAAAAAGTATGTAACAACTGCTGGATCCACTTTTGTTTAGGAGATGTCGTTACACTTTGCCACGACTCTCACTCTCAGACATGTATTTCTTTATAGTTTAAAAGACAGCATCAAAGCATAAACAAACCGAATGCACAAAGATCATTCGCGCGAAGCGCGACACTTTTTTGCACTAACGTATAGTTCAAATAGGCGGCGGGCCGGTTCCGGCGGTAGGTTGCCGACCCCTTCTCTAATAGCTTTCGATGCACTAGTGACAACAGTGATTTCGAACTCTCCACATGTCAGCTTAACACAAGCCTAAATGTGATTGGCCGTTTAAAAACTTCATAGCAAGTTAGACTCGTTCACCACAAAGGTTATAAAAGATCCAAAAGCATCCCTATTGTGTTGGAAACTAGGTATCGGATTGACGGACAAAGTTCCACACTTGGAAACTATTAAATGATGAAGAGGGTGCAGAAATAATTGTTAATAAGCAAAAAGCCAAAGATTTTGACATACTAATGGACAAAATTCAAACCAAACTTACCACAGAAGAATCCCACTCAGCAAAAGTTCAAATTTCTCCAGACTCTTCGTCTAGAAACACAAAGTATCAGAATTTTTTGCAGTGCCAGACATGGTTCGCACAGCGAGGAATCTTGTAAAAAATAATGGAGTCTGTAGTACACCTAAAGCCACAAAATGAGCAGAAGCAGTTAATTGTGTAGATCAGGAGAACACACTTAGTGTGGTTATTTTATTGTGTTGCAGCAACACAATTTGAAGAAACATACCATGACTTGATTAATATGATGGTGTGTGATTCCAGAAATTGTATGTTGCAAAGATGCCAGAATTGTCCAGGTCTAGAAATTCCAGCAATGGGTTATTAACGTTAATAGAACAGAGATGATTACTCAAACTCTTTTAGTAGAAAATTTTATTAACTTTGTGATTGAAAAGCTCGCAAAGCTAGTAGTAGTGAGTGGATCATTCATTCATAGCAAAGCCACAACAATCTCAGTTTTTGCGCAAAAGAAAAGAAGAACTTGATGGTACTGTTTTATTATGCTTTTAATAGACTTTAGTAAAAATTACGCTTTTCACATTCAGGATGAAGTTCAAGGGTATCACTGGACTCATAGAATGTGCACTGTACACGTATGTTATTTTAAAGAAAACAATGAACTAAAGCTTCAAAGCTTGTATTTTCTTTCAGAAGATATTTTACATGACGTTTCAATGGTTTATAAGATTCCAAAATGACACATTATTATTAAAAACAGGTTTAAAATAATTGAATATTTTACTGATGCAGCTCACTACAAAAATTGTAACAACTTTAGATTTCGGTATTAAAGCAGAGTGGTCATTTTTTGCTACCAGTCATGGAAAATCGGCATGTGATGGTGGTGGAACAATAAAAAGATCAACAACTGCCCTGGAATTTCGCTTACGACGCCCATTGGAAAACCAGATTAATGTACAAGGAAAGATGTGATTGAAACGCGTAGTAGTAGTGTTCTTCAGGAACGTTTTGCCAATATGCACACAAGTACAATTAAGTCCACAATTTTCAACCATTAGTAAATAGCCACAAAAAAGGATAAATAATGATGACCAATATGCACACATATATTATTTTCAATACTTTCTGCTACAAAACAATATTTTCCAGGAAGTTACGTTGCAGCTGTTTATATTACGCAAATTGGGCACAGGCCTCCATCATTTCATTTCCCAGAACGAGCTGATTTGGGTATGAAGTCGCCGCATATTCTTTGCTCTCTAGATGCTACCATGCTGCTTTTAAATCTAATCGAGAAAAGCAAATACTTTCTAAAATCGATGGCAAGACTGGACGAAATAAACAATATTATCTGCAGCTGGAAGAAAGCCTCCAGAACCAAAATTAGTCAAGAGATTGGTTGGTAAAAAACTCGTAAACTTCTTTTTATTAGTTTGATCTTGGAGCAGTTCAACTTTTCAGATATGGAAGTGTACAATTAAGTTTTTTCAATTTATGCATAGTTTTTAGCAGTATAGTAGCTTTACAAGTTAATTTATATAAACTTTAAAATAACGTTTTCAACAGAAATTAAAAAGAGGTGATATAACACTTTAGAAAAATGTAATTTGAGATATATAGTTTTTTGAATAATTTTGACCAGACAAGCTAATGTCAACTGTTTGTCAAATCATGACCGCACAAAACAGAAACTATTAATTGTAAACTAGGTATTTTAACAGTACTGAAAAATTTCACAGAAGTGGGCTGCTGGTTAGGATATTACAAACATTTTGTTAATAAAGTATCTTTGGTACTGGATTCATGTTGGTTAAGCGTATGGCAGTGCCAACCTTTGTGTGGAACCACGGTAACTGAAGCGAATAACAGTTTATCTACAGACATGCTGGTGATGTAAGCCAAGGTTTTCTAGGGAAGTTCCACAATAGTTTTTGGCCTAAGTTTTAATATTAATTGATAATGAATGAAGTTATGTGTTTTGTCTTTTGATTTATTATTTTTAGGGCTACATCTTACAGGCAAATAAATCGAAATAGTAGCCGCTAAAAAGCTTAAGAATCTCTGTTTTAAACTAGAATTATTCACAGTAAACTCACTTTGTGGTAAGAGGGTTTTTTTGTAGACTTGATCAATCCTAAAACATGATGCGATAACATTACTTATACGTAATTTAAAGTTGTTGCGTAGGACTCTTCAAACTTTTTCGCAAACCCACAGAGGTCCCCACCTACATAAGTTTCAGAACCACTGGTCTAGGGTGTGGTGCGCCACTTTAGGCATGCTAAAGGTTGGCCACTCCTGCTTTAATTTCACCATAAAAACAAACATAAATAATAGATGTCTTTGTTTTAAAACTATTGTGTTATAGCTGTTAAGTGGAAAAATTTGAAAGCCCTTTTTTATAAATACCTAAAAGCATCCTCACAATCCGGAGCGGGAGCGAGCAGTCAAGTGGAGTTTTACTCCATAATGAAGGAAGGATTTGCTGTCCGAAAGAACAATATATATCTATGATTTGATTCAAAGTAATATGATTTTTAGAAAAACGGACAGCCACACAAACTGTTGTTATATTATATTATTCCGAATATCTTTTATTTTTAAATCAAATTGTTTGTAGTTTCGATAATAGTGGAATAACCATGCAGCAAAAGTTTGGTAAAATTGTTTAGATACCCCAACAGCTACTGTATAACCCAGAGGTGGGGAACCTACAGTACAGCCTGCCACCTCTTTTTCAACTGGGCACGAGGCCATGATATTATTTATCCATTTTGACATTGCGCAAATGCTGTGTTCATGTATCTAGTGTGAAATGTTTTTAGGCTCACTAGACATTTTAACTACACAATTGTCAGTTGAACTGAACGGCCCACAGACAACTTTTTGGGCTTTGCCCATGTAGTGTTTAGCTGGCGAATTTATTTGTTAAGTTTTTGAAAATGCACGTTTTGTGCACTGTTTTGAGTTATTAGCGGTTTTAAGCAAAGCTTCCTGTAATCTGACAAGCCTGCCCTAGTTTTTAAGTTCTGCGCGCGTTCGTGCTCCTATAGCTTCCTAAGCCATTTTCCGGACCAGCCTCTCCACGCGCTTCGTGACCACATGTTTTTTCATCGACCTTTTTCTCGCGTTTATCTGCTCGCTCCCGCTTCGCATCCTTTCTCTTTATTATAAATCCCTAGCCTTCCTCGTTTCTGATTTCCTGTCGACCGCAAACGCAATCTCAACTTCTCTCCCTCTTTCACTTCACATTTTTCTGAGTCTTAAGTTAGACGTGTTATTTTTTATCTGTTGTACCGGAGTCTTCTTGTTGGAGCGAAGTTCTGTCAATCAAAGTGAGTACTGTATATATTATAACGCTATTATATTGCATGAAATAAATCAGATTTGACCCCCTTGTTATACGAGTTTCTTTTTATTCTAAATGAGCTAAACACCTCACCCACAACCTATAAAAAATAGTATGTGCTGTTGGTGATAGATCTACAGAAGAAAACCTTAATGAGAAAGTTTATATCATAACTGTAGGTGCATATTTTTTTTTTCAGATAAATTAATTTATTTTTATAGTTCAACAAATAGTTGAGGTAGAGGTCATGCCTTCTACTAGTGGAGACCCTGAAGAAGAAATTTCAAATATTTTGGGAGAAAGTAGTGGTAGCAGTGGTTGACTCTCGAACAGCAACTAAAGCAAACGAAGATTAGGTGTGTAATATAAACCTTAAGCTTTATTGGTTACCTAACAACCAACCATATGTTTTGGTTATGTTCTCTGCGAGGCTACTGATTGCATGATTAGTTCTGTTGCTTATGTTTAACAACTTTGCGCCATGAAGCTGAAAATAAGTTATGTTTTCTGTGACAGCATCAGTTGTGGTGGTAACTTTTTTTTTTATAGCTTATATTACCTACTTAGGCAAAGAGGTGAGTTTCACCATAATAGACTTTATTGTGCTCTCGTGTTTCATCAAAGTCTTTGAAACGGAAAGTGAAAAGGACATAAAGAGCAGAAGAAAACATGGAAGCGATGGTTTTGTTTTTTATACCTTCGAGTGCAAGATTATATATTTTTTCACTACTTTCAGTTTCTTCACCTCAAATAAAATACAGTGTTCTAGAAAAAACTTTAATTTGTAAGCAAAACACAAAAATGAAATACACTCAAAAAAGCAGAGAAATGTACTTTCTGGTGCTAGTGGAAAAGTAAAATAAAGTGATGTAAATATTATTTATAAACACTACAAAAATCGTAATGCCTACTGCCGCAGTGGCTGGTTAACAACAACAGTAAGATGGTCAAGAAGTGCGCTTGACGTTTGTACCACCTCCAGAGGTGTACATTTCTGGATGTGGAGTTGTGAATATGGATGGCTGCATGAATTGAAAATTAGCAATTTCATTGGACAGAGCAACATGGCGCTTCTCACAAATGTTATGTAAAGCACAACACGTAGATATTATTACTATTGGTGCCATATTGATGTCAACATCCATCTTTTTTCCTACCTAGTATGCGCCAACGTGCCTTTAGTCGACCAAATGCATTTTCCACACAAATACGAACGCTTGAAAGATTCTTTTTCTGGGGAAAGATTAAATCCTATTAACCAAGGCAACAATGGAGATAAATTACTTCTTTGGTAACATAAATTTGTAAATTCCTGATTGTTGAACACTTCCTGGCATTGTTGCCACATTAATATCCCGAAATCTTTAAAAGAAATATACATTTTTATGAAGGTCAAGTACCTCTAAGTTATCCAATTCACATCAACTAAACCTTGCAGGATTAAAGAGTCCCAACCCTTACGATTGGTGTAATCTTTTTTCCCTCGAATTGGGGCAGTTATTGGAATGTCAGTTCCGTCGATGCAACCCATAACCTTTATGTTTTCCCGGGGGTTAGTGGTGTCATTTTCAATTCTACATGCAATTTCTTTTGCCTCATAAAACAACTGTTAATAAAAAACTAATATCCCTTAAATTAACTTAAATGAACAAAACTTTTAAGGCAGTTGTACCAAACACTAGATTTGCTGACACCAAAATTATGTGCCACGTTTATTTTTAATAGGGTCCCTCACAGTTATATCCTCTGTAATCATTAACAAAAAACATTTTTCTCTGTATTTGTAAAGCCGCCGCCTACAGTTTAATTGTATACCTGGTTTCATGTCATTCGTAATCAACTCCAACAACAACTCAATAAAAGTTTCTTTAGGCGTGTGTACTTCAACAGGTGAGGGAGACATGATGACCACCATGCTATCTGACTCATCGAAACTAAAACAAAACTGCCATTTAATTTAAGGAGCATACTGTCAGGTTTCTTATAGATTTATTGTACATTCACATAATTCAGTATAGCTTGCTTTCAATAAAATGGCTTACAGCGCAGTAAACGCGAATGCGTTGAGGATTAAAACTGGCCAGTTAACGTGCAGGGAAAGGAAAATATACCAGAACGACCTAAACAGGCATTTAGCACACGCACAACGAACACAGTATATAACAAATACAGACGTACACCATTTCTCTCCTCCCTGGAACACGAAAAAAGTTTCGAGCAGTTCGTTGGGGCCGCGCTTCCTTAAAATCTTCCCAGAATCCGATCACGAGTCAACGTCGGACATTCGTGCAAATACTGAAGCAGCACGTGTTGGGAATCTCGTGATGTTCAATAGAGCGAAGGGCGTTCATGAATTCCTTTTCTTGGCGGCCAACGAACAACTCCAGCCAGGGGTAGCTGATTGTGCGACACGATGGAACAAACGTCTGAAATGGTTAAAAGGCATAATAAACAACACAATGCAAAAACACTTTTGAAAATAGCCTATATAGAAAATTATCGTCTTAAAACGCAGTTCGAATTTCAAATGCTTACTCTAGAATACCAATTAAAAGGGGGTAAGGTGCTAAAACCTCAGAAACGCGAAAACGAATTACATCGCCTAGTCCACATTAGATGGGTGGTTGGTTCCCTAAAGCAGACATAACAATCTTGGCGCTAAAGGTTATTCTAGAAAGTTACTCACTGCCTGCTAGTAACTTAATGTGGATTACATGACGGTTATCTCACACCATCTGAAAGTTAAATGAGGCACAGCAAAGGCCTTAAAAATCATGGGTTTATAGCGAGCAATCACAAAATCTCGCGTTATGTTGGTAATTGGCAACAAGGTTTGGCCTTCTGCTCTGTTTTCCTTCTATAATGAAACATTACGGTTAAGTGGTCAGGTTATTTTATGTGAGATATAAAACATCAATCACCATAACACGTGACCTAAGACAATAGCCGCAATGGCTTTGACACTTTAGAAGTAACGACTTCTTTAAGTGCTGGTTGAGATATAGAATCTATCCGTTTATTGGTTTTGAGTTCAACCTCGATCGTAATACCTTTAAAACTTTACCAAAATAGGCCATAATTTTGCAACAATAACAATAACAGTCTTGCGTAACTAACAATTTAAAAGCGTCAAACGATTTTTCTCTGCATTACATCTAATCAAACATCAAATTAACAAGCAATAACGCTGGCATAAACTTGTCAACAAACGTTTCAACAAATCATAACGGATCAGCGTAGCTTAAAAATAAACGAGAAACTGCGCTAGCAAACCAAATTAATTCATAATTCAGAAGGGTTTATTCGCATGTTCATATCTCAGTCGGGGTCTCCAATGTGCATTTCAACAGGTGAGACATGACCACCGTGCTATCCGACTCACTAAATCGAAACTAAAACAAACTGCCATTTAATTTAAGGAGCGCATACTGTCAGGTCGCTTATAGATTATTGCACATTCACATAATTCAGTATAGCTTGCTTTCAATAAAATGGCTTACAGCGCAGTAAAAACACGTGTTGCCAGTAAGGGGAGCGCATCGTTGACTGTGTTGCAGTAGAAAGGACACCCACGACTAACGCGTTGAGGATTAAAACTGGCCAGCTAACGAGCAGGATGCAGGGAAAGGAATATATACCAGAACGATGTAAACAACAGGCATTTTTAGCACACGCACAACAACGAACACAGTAAATAACCTCCCCTACACAATTCTCTCCCCCAAAGACTCCACAAAAGCATCTAACCAAAACTTTATTATTGACACGCTTTAAAGGCTTGAAATGGCAGGACGAAATTAATTGTAGGCGAGTGAGCGGTTTTCTAAAATCAACGAATAGGCAAATTATATATACATATTTCAACACAAAACAACAAATAGCACAAATCTCACCGAAACGTTTGTGCCTGGGTCTTCAATTAAATATGCGTCGGTACGAAGCCAAACTGTAATAATAACATGATTTATTGTTGGCACAATGAAAACAATTGCCGTAACAATGAACAATAATGACAATTCTTACAATTACTACTCACTGAGTTATGTTTACATGTACACTTACAACAGTCAAGACAACACTTACCAAAATATCAGCTTGCGTTCAAATACACAGAAAATGTAACTTCACACAGTTAGGTCAAATTTAGGTTTTAAATTACTTCTGCAAAGGTTAACAATAAAACAAGGCGACATCGTGACCGCATGAGGCGGTGTTTTTAACCATTTAAATTACACGGAAAGGGGAAACAGTTTACAAAAATGTAGATTTGCGATGTAACAACAATGCCAATAATCCAAGGGGACTACAATCAATGAATGACTGGGATATTTCTATTGATACGATAAATTAGTACTATTTGGATCCCACCTTAAGCACCTAAGACCATGCACACACTTAGGGCACTCTGGTGGTCTACAATCCTACTAGGCCTACTTTTTTTTACAGTAACGAAACGAGTTGTCAAAATTTAAATTTCAAGTAAGAAACAAATCGGAATAATAAATATAATAAAATACTTAAAAAAACAGATATTGTTTGTTGTATAAACCCTCGGACTAGACCAGCGCCAAATACAGTTTTTATTGTCACCTTCTTTTGTCCACTCTTCCTTGAATATATTCGTCGACCAGCATACATAAGCTTCTGTGCTTACGTTCTGTTTGCCAAGCAAACTGAAGAACACTCTATGCAGTCACAAACATACTTAACCAGCAAACCTAACGCAAGTAATTCTTGTTGTTTCATTTTTAGAAGCAGAATTAGACTACTAACGCAACGAGTAAGCCGAAAATGCGGAGGTCATAAGTTTACTGAAGGAACTGCAGCATACTGGAACAGGGTTGCCAGATGCTCGGTTTAGGATTAGGACATTGTTGGTGTAAAGTTCGGACATTTTAGGACAAATAATAATTTGGCATGCACCCAGTGCAAGACTAATCGGAGCAGACAAAATTTCTTACAAATTTACTGTTAGTCGTTGATAGTAGTAGTCCAATAATTTCTTTCTGTAAAATTCGATTTCCTTTTAGCAAAACTGCAACACTAAAATTTTATTGCGGAAATTTTGTAGATGTTTTGGAAAAGGTCATGATATCGCCGAAAAGTAGAAATACTTTGCCTGTATTTTTTAGGACTTATTGCAATTTAGACGGCACTACGATATAGGGAACTGTGTTTTTTTATTACTACGTTTATGTTGTTCTTATCTCGGTCTTATGACTGGAGTCCGCCTGTAATCTATTGTAAACCTACCACAAATTTTTTTGTGAGTTGGTTAAAATTTAAATTTGGAACTAGAGCGCGCCCCATACTACACAGAATTACTGCAGAAATGCGATCAAAATCGCGCGAAGCGGGAACAATTTTTGGATTTAGGTTGTAAAAGTTGGTATAAACAAAGTTCGGAGGCCTCATGCCAGCCAAATTAGGACAGAAAACTACTGTCCTAATGATTTGCAAACCGTCGGACACAGCAGGTAGAATTAGGACAATTTATCGTTTTTTTAGGCCACCAGGCAACTGTGGTTTTAGACTGGCGTAATTACCTGTTTTGCAAGAAAAAAAACATAAGCATATCACTTGTTACACTCAAGCTGGCTTAAATTTCACGCCATGTAAAATTACGACGCTGGAACGGATTACTTTTTAAGCCGGCTTTTACTTTATATAATCTGCCTTAGAAAGGTGCATGCATATAAACAGGCTTACTATGACTTCCTGAATCACCAATGTCTACCATGGATATAATGATCCAGACATTGGAGATGCTTGAAACATTACATGCTTGCCATAAAGTTTCACTGCCTCTCGAATTCTAGGGCGATCATCTTGCACCACTCGTTTTTTGTCGTTGGCATTCTGAGATACAATGGCTGCTGACCAGTGGTGGGGATTCAATTGTTTTGTCAGCCGGTTTTGAGTCATATTTTTCGGCAAATAAATAAATAGAGATTGAACGTATGTTACAAGAACAGAACAGGTTACTTGGATATTGCAGCCCACGCGAAAGTTGAACGCAATCGTTTGCTGGGAAACACCGGTAGCCAAGTACCTAAAAATATGTTTTAAATAGTGTGTCTGTGCTTATTTTACATTAACGGTCATTGCCAGCCCCGTTGTTTGGTCGAAATAGATTGTCTGAAAAGGCGAGTTCTTTTTTTGAATGTGAGGACGAACCAACAAAAAATGTACTGTTTCAATTATTCTGTTTTCAGGCACCTGTTCTAATAGAGGGAGTAGAAGTTCCCTTGCTTTTGCTCCCGCGCCTTATAAAACCCTATATTGGAACCAGCATTTCACCAGCTAAAGAATCATTTAACTGCTACTATCATAGTAGTGCACGCATTGTTGTGGAGAATTCTTTTGGGAAATTAAAAGCAAGGTGGAGAATCTTAAAAAAGATTGAGGCTAATGTTGGATTTGCACCAACTATTATCGCTTCGTGTTGCATATTGCATAATATATGTGAAACATCAATGTACCAATAATGGAGGGGGAAGGCATACAAGTCACACCACCAGGAACGTCCAACATCAGTCGATGAACAGCCAACAAATAGACCCTGTCTTGCTGTTAGTCAGGAAGGGTCTTTAATCAGAGAATCCCTTCGCCACTAGACAATCAAGTAGATTTTAAGATCTTGTGGTGTAATATATTTAGTTTAGTGTGTTGTATTTTTTTTTATTTCAAAAGATGTATTGAAACGCCATGTCAGAGGTGGTTTCTAAACAAACAAAAATTAAATTAGCATCAACTTAATAACCACTAACGATTGAACCTTTGCGATGACGGCGCTTTTTGTGAGGTGTCTCTTCATCGGCAACAGGTTCTATTATTATAGGTTATATTTAGGTGTTTTAAGTATGTGTCAAAAACAATAATTTAGCTTACCTGGTAGTGGACTAACTGGAAGCTGTTTCCGATGCTAAAACAAGTAGAACATTATTTTTAAAAGTCTCATATACACCCTAACGTTTTTTTGTACTTTATTTTCATTAGCCAGAACTTACTTGAGGCAAACTCAGACGTTCTTCCATTGCCTGTAATCAATTTCAAGTTATGTTTAATACCAAACGAAATATTAGAATCAAAAAATAATTCAAATCTTTGTCGAAGTATATTTTTGCTAACTAAACATTAACAGTTGAAGCTGTAAATACATCAAATTTGATATCAGGTAATATTTGGGTGACATACGAAGGTATGTTTGAAATTCCGCGGTCCTCCTCTCCAAACGCAATTCCATTATTAACCGAATATTCGCCTGTTAGGGTGATCTATTATTGTAATGTTTTTTAATATTAACATAAGCACGCCAAAAACAATCAAGTGGTATATTATTCTTGCCAAGTTCATTTCTTCTTAACCACCTCCGCCTCTGCTTTTTTCTTTTTATTACATTTCTTCTTGTTGAAACTAAGGCTACCACCTTTTAGGTTACTTGTTTGCTGAATCTTGCCATTATTATTTTAACCTTGGCTAAACTGTACTTTCTGACAGAAAAATAGCGCGCAGTTTTGCCTTGTATTATCCATAGTGACGCTCTCGAGCGCCACCTTTAAACGCGCCTTAAACGCTTGACCAAAAATGCGACGCTTGACGCATTCGCAGTATGTCCACCATTTCTCTAAAAGAATCATATGCTTTGAAGTTGAAAACAAGATACAATTTAGGTAGCAGTGAAAGTATCGATGAACAATCCTAAGAAAAATAAGTGCTACATTAGACTAATTAAACGTAACTTTCTCACTAGTGTTTAATCCACTTAAGAAGTTGCGAAAACGCTCATTCACGAAAACGCTCATTCATTTAACAAAAAACATGAGCAAATGAAGTCTTATCGTGCTGAAATTCAGACACCACTCGATCAAAGAAGATTCAGCTAATTAACGATCTGTCAAAATTTCCACAACAGAGAAAAGTTTGTTAAAGATATATGGCTGAAAAAAAGATTGGTTTTGGTGACACTAAATGAGTTGTAGCAGGAGTTTAAAAGAGAAAACAAGAAATGAAGATTATTTGTTTGTCAAAATTTTGCACATAAGGAAGGGTGCGTTTTGACAGGAACTTCTGGAACCCATTCAGGTTGAATTCATGAGAATCCCAAGTTACTGATAGAGGCGGGAAACTTGGCCTTTAATGGTATATATCACCATATGTCTCTTCTAAGTGTGACTAATGTCGATCAAGGATCCAGCAGTACATGTCCAGAAAAAGAAAATTTGCAAGGTGACTTTTCGAGAATTATTCCTTTCATGTGCAAAATAAAATCGAGGGCTTTCACTGGACACACGGCCAAGCAATTGTGCATCCAGTTTTCTTTGATATGGTTAAACACTTCAGCTTTTCTGAAAACAAAAATCCACACACTGGCTAATATTGAAAATATTTCACTGACAGACTGTGCCGTACAAAATAAGAACAACACCAACGTCAGCATACAGCCAAAATAGTACAAAATATATACACCCGTCTAAATCCCAAAAGGTCCTTTTTAATTTGCTGTGTTGACTCCTGATTGGTAATAAAATGACACAAAAGGAAATACAGTTGTTTAATGTGAAATCTAACATCGAGGAAATAAATGAGGCTCACATAAAGCAAAAAATGAAACAAACCAATTACGACAAGAATTGAATTAGAGCAGTATGGCCGCAAAGAATCAAAAATAGAAAGTAATGCTGGGGAGGAACGGCTGCTGATAGAAATATTATTTAAGAGTTTTCACAGGTAGAGGCGGAACCGGATCTTCATATGGACGAATAAGCATCTGAAAAAAAAAGTTCAAGTAAAAAAATCGTTTTATACAATGATGCGTGTTATATATTAAAGGGCTGTTTAGTCAGTAACAAACGCTCGTGTGACGTGGTGTTGGTGGTGTCAGTTAATACACAGAAAGGTTGTGTTACTCGCCGGCTTCTGGCTGGCTTCAGACTACAGCAAATTAGTTTAATGAGATTTATCACAACTTGCCAATCCTGATTTGACTTTAATCGAAATGTGTTGTGGTAGAGATGCAGTGTACACACTGTAGGTAAGGCAGCAGCATAGATTTATTTTAGTGCATACCTGTACAGTTTATTCTTGAGCTTGACACATGTGCATTTAAAGAAAGAAATGAAAGTGAAAAGATTGCTTTTTCCAAAAATCCATCAAGGTAAAATATCATGGACCCCAGGTTGGGAACCACTGAGCTAGCCCAATATCGGTTATATACCACCTTTCTTAACACAATAATTGGTTTTGAGTTTATGTTTGGAGGTCAAGAATGCATTAAAAGAATATTTATTCGTTTCATCGGAGAAAGCAAGACTAGACAAAATTTCAAAGCAATCAAGATGTCCACCATTATGCTCCTACAATTCAGAAAGTTTGCTAGAGCACTTCACAGCATTTAGCTGTAGGTGTAATATATGTGTGGCAAAGGTACAGTAAGCAAAATATTTTTGTTAAAAATAATATCACGAAGCACCGGGTTAAAAGAACACAGGTAATCTTAACAGTTCATTATTTGTTAGTATGCAACCCTAAATCAAAGTTTGTATTGGTTTTTGAAAGGCAAGTGTGTGAGCAACTTCCGCCATCCGGAAAAAAACTTTGAAGATGCCATAATTAAAGAATGGCATGCAACAAAAAGTAGGTATATTGCCTTTCACTAACATACATTTATTTCATTTAAAACGATTTATGCACAAGTACAAGTAGATTTCGTGAAAAGGGGGCAATAGAATGCAATTTTTCTGCAAAACCACATTTTAAGGATAAGTTCACATATGCCAGAGAAAAAAATGTTGGAAATTTCATACCTTAACAAATTGGTGGAATATAATATTATCTCACAATAAAAGTACATGATCAATCCCTTGAGGCATTATCTCCTTAAAGTAAAAATTAATACATTGAATAATATCATCTAACTTATTAAGGGTAAACTTTTTTTATTGGTAGATTTGGCATTGCCAAGTTGGAAAAAAAATGATATATTTACCATGGAATATTTTCTTAAAAATAGGAAGATTCTCTGAAAACGGGTTTTAATCCAGCTGACTGCAATTCCTTTTTGTCAAGCCACAAAACTAAAAAAGCAACTAAAATTTGCCAGGTAATCCAATACTACTGCATGTAAGCTGTTTTTCCTCTAACATGTTTGCCAACTCCGGTGTTAAAACATCAAAAATGCTGTCGTAACTGTGGCCTTTTTTGGTAAGGTTTCAAAAATCTGAAGCAGGAATTCACAAAATAAATACAGTGTTTCTCAACAGGAAAAAAAATCTTATACTAATTTATCATGTGGCAATTGAAAAAACAATAAAAATTACCTTTGACCAAAAAGACATACCAATCTCCCTTCTGCGACAAGCTGCATACCACTTCATTGGCATGCAGAATATAAAATATTTTACATGCGATGTTTGTGAGATATATCCAAAAATATTGGTTGGTGATGGGAATTGGGCAATAATACATGTGTCTAAGGCCGTAGACACATCAATAACAACCATGAAGCGAGACGCTTTCTGTGTTGCTTCGAGTTCGTGTTCAGCAAAAAAGGGCAGACGATTACACATTGCAATGCAGAGGAAAAGAACGAAAGGAAAAAGGCAATATGTCCGGTTCGGTGCAGTATTACTGTGTGCGTCGGTAAACAGAGCGCCGCTACAACCAGCTGCATTTAGTGAACTGTATAAAAAAATGTCAACCTTTGAAAGATGATATTAATATTGATGAAACCTGGGAAAAGTATACCAAGAGGTTTTTTTTCAAGTGTTAATTATGAAATAGAATAACCTAAAACAGGAACTTATATATGTTTTTAAGCCCTGAAGCAGTAAGATTTTTTAAAAGTTATATTAGATCATTCAAACTTGATAAAATTATAGTTCTACAAAAAAAAATATGTTAAAAAAACCTGTGCGAATTGTATGGAATAAAAGAGGACACTATTGACGATATGGTTAATGACTTATCGGAGCTTGTGCTTTTTAAAGAGCATTTTCCGAAGGCATTCAGAATGTTACATGTTGCACAGCATGTGCTATTTGTATTTATTTTATGCACCATCACCAATTTAACAAAATAATAATAACATAACAAAATTTATTTTGTTTAAGGTGGCGTTATACACTTTAGGTGTGCATTCAGTATGCACATACATGAAATGTGTACTACGACAAGAAAGTGCCAGTGAATATATTGATGGGATTCTGCCTCACAAGTATGATTTGGCCTTAAGGTATAATTGTATTTAATCGTGTTTAAATTGTATTTTTTATCAGATTGCACTTCATGGAGAGCAAAGAAAGCAGGGGAATGTTTTCACCCAAAGGTATGTTTGTATTCTTGGACCACCATTTTACAGTTTAAGTGACAATTTCCACCTAAAATCCAAAAAATCAGGATGACCATGCAAAACTTTCAGAGATATTAAGTTATCAAACCAAGTATCTGTGAACAAAAAAATGCGCAGACATGGCAAAAGACAGGTAAAAGTAAATAAGTAAAAACAAATAACGAATTGTGTAACGATTTTTTTTGACACTTTTTTACTAATTTAATTAAAATGAAAAAAAGATTTGGATGCCTTTAACCCAAGGCATATAGGAATGAATGTTAAATACAACCGTTAGATGGTAATTATTTGCAGTTGGTATCCACATGAAAATACTGCAAATTTTTTTTTTAGACTACTTTAGAATATCCACACAAAATGTTCAAAAGATCCGGATCGCGATCCGCCACAAAATTTTTTAGACAATTTACTATGTTATTAAAAGCCTTTGTCAAGAAAAAAAATCCGTACTTCCCATGGACATATTTGTTGTCAATAGTATCATTGATAATCAAATTAATATTATGAAAAGACATCAATTGAAAAAGGTAATGTTCAACATACAATATTTAATTACAATGGTTGAAATAACAATATATTTAGATAAAGTTTTCATCATACCATTATTGATGGTAAAAGTACATCTGAAATGACATGTTCTGCTAATAATATAAACTGTTTGGCCAAAGTATCATTGATAATCAAATTAATATTATGAAAAGACATCAATTGAAAAAGGTAATGTTCAACATACAATATTTAATTACAATGGTTGAAATAACAATATATTTAGATAAAGTTTTCATCATACCATTATTGATGGTAAAAGTACATCTGAAATGACATGTTCTGCTAATAATATAAACTGTTTGGCCAAAAAAAATTTTTAATAAGGTTGTCAACATTACAACACAAACAATTTATTTGATTGACCCATTTCGTTCTTACATAAAAATTACTTTGATATATCATCCTTTATAAATAATATATGCTAACAAAATATAAAACCTGAGAAATTGATTTCAGCCGCTGCCATGATGACGACAAAAAACTTCTTTCGGCTGAATCAAAATGATGGTGTCACAGCTGTGGCATTTTTGTTATGACGGTTTCTGAAATGCAGTTTTACATTTAAAGGAATATATATGTTTTATACCTATGTTAAGTAACCTGATCTAGAGAATTGCTGAAAGCCTAGCCGGAAATTTCCAAGAAAGATTAACATTTAATGGGGATGCAAAAAGCATTGAAGAATTGAGACATTATTTTGGGGCATTAATATTGCATACCCCGGTTTGTCAAAAATGGGTGCATCTAAAATATATACAGGATCGCTAGTGATTTTGGGTTTTTGGAACCACTTAATGCCCTAAAAAACTGGTATTTGGACTAATCGTTTTGTTGCTCTCTTACGAGAAAATGAGACGTCGGCCATTCAAGGACCCCTTGAATTTGACTCATTTATGCCACCGATTGCAACATTTTCCACCAAGCCTCTGGAAAAAATTCCTAATGGTAAAAAAAGAAGGAATTTTCATTGTTAGTAACGTAACGTCATGAACGTTAGTCAGGATTCGGAGTTGGAGCTGCTTAAAACAATATACTAGAACAGTGTTTTACAAGAAGGAGAACAAATTAATCGAAGTGAGAGAATTTAAGAGAACCGAACGATGATGAGGAAATAATAGTGACTAAAACTTACTACGCCAAATTAGCAAGTGATAAATCATATAAAAGAAAAATAACCTGGCTCGAGAATATTTAATCCAAGATTTTCCGTCTTTTTTCGTAGCAGAATATATAGGAATACATCCAGGACATGTACATCACGGTAACTCAAAGCATAAGAAACAAGCAAATGTTAGAACTCGTCCCGAAGTGTTGGAAGAAATCAGTGACGGTATGTCCACTTTAGGTGCAAAAAAACTTTATGATCATTTGCAAAAATCAGAAAGCTTCACCGATGGCGTAAGAAACCTAGAGAGCAGTTGCACCGAAAAAAGTATAATGCTGACAAGCAAAAAAGGAGGTTGTTTTCAATCTTACCAAAAAAATTATGCAGACGATTTTACAGGTAATTAACATGGCTGCTACACACAACTTTGTGAGGAAAGTAACCCATGGAAAACAAAGACCGACTTGCATTCATTTATATGTTGACAAGCAAATAGAAAACATTATTAGGCAATTTTGTTTACCCGGAAATGGTACTTGGAGCAGATAAAACATTTTTAACTTAGGTCAAATATACGTGACAGTCACAAGTTTTAAACAGTTGGCCTTGATTAGGACTCGGACAGGAGAACATCCGTTACTTTGGACAACAAATCAGATTATGAAGCATACTTCGACTTTTTTGGAAATTTAAGTCTCATTTTAAATGGAGATTTTAAAAATCTTATATTTGGATCGGACAAAAAGCCATGCATAAGGGGGCATTGCGCAATGAACATTTAAAAGATGACCTACCTAGCACGTTATTTGCGCGACAAGGTTGGTGTTAGCCAAGATATCATCCGCAAACACGTTTTTAATCTATATGACGAGGCAATTAAATGCTGAAACAGAATTGCATTTTGAAGCAAAATCTAACCAAATTTACGAACAATGCAACAACGATCAGCCTGAGGCTAAGCAATATTTGCGCCAATTTCTGGGCTTGGCAAAAGATAAACAATGGAAAAACATAAAAAATAAGGCTGGGTGGAGGGCAAAACAAAATACCTGAATTGATCATGATTTACGATATAGTCTTATCGCAGTATGTCGATTTAGAGAAAGCCTTGGTGAAACTTGGGCCTTTTCATCTTGCCCCTGGCTATGAAAAGTTTGGTATGGGAGTTAATGATTAGGCTAGCTAAATCCCAGAAGGAGCAGTCGCAGCATTTAAAGAACTTTGACATTTAGCCACACTCCAAGTGCCTAGGCAGCAGCACTCAACGAACACCCTTCTCACACAGCAACCTCCATCAACAACAGCAGGAAAGAAACGAGGCCAAATGGAAAGAGAATAAGAAGCCAACGAACAAAGAAAATGAAGCAATGAGCTTATATAGCAGCCTTCGTCATATTGTGTTTACACAGAGAATTTTTTTGTTTTAATCGATGTGCCGTAACGGAAAATTTTCAGTAAAAATCTATGGCCTAAATTCTTTGCAATCCTTTCAATGTTTGCGTTACTTCTTGCAGCCAATGTGCAAACGATAAACGGAAAATTTTCGGTAAAATTCCGTTACGTAGATTTCTTGCAACCACATTCTAATGTTTGCGATATCCTTGCAGCGAATTTGCAAAAATTCAAATTGCTGACACCAATTTTTATGCGTCAAGGCATATTTACATTCGTTTTAGTATATGTTTTCAAAACGCCGCGGTCTGAACATATTAATCGGTTTCCCCGGTCGTGTGATTTCAAACTGTTGACATTTGTTTCGCAATCGCATTTTGACGTAAAAATTGTATGTTTCGCGTCAGCAGAAATAAGTGTGAAAAAGGCTTGAGATTTTGTTAAGTATCATAAGAATTAATGACCTAAATCTTTCTTTATTCGCAGAAATTTTCTTAACTGATTCTCGTCTATAAATAGCGTGTTCAATCAATAAAATACTCAGACAGCAAACTCGAGTGCTTTTGTGACTGAACCAGATAGAGGCTACTCACCCGAACCGCAGAACAGGGTTTGTACGCCGAGAACCAGAGTTCTCGCCAATCAGTTCTGCAAGCTCAGATTCAAGCAGAAATTCTCCTGTCAAGAAGGTACGTAAACCCTTCGTTAATCTTGATAGACTTCAAGCATCTACTTCAGCAGCTGAAGCAGCCATATCGCGAGGTCCAAGAACTCCACCTTTGATTAGACGAATTTCAGGATCCAGATCACCCATAAGATCACCACCAAGAAGAAGATATCCATCGGAAAGAAGAAGCAATTACAGAAGAAATAGCCACGAACGTTCTCCGGAATCCGAAGATTCTTACGAACTGTATCTCCCGCCAGCTCCAAGACCTTCGTGGCGAATCCACGTCCCGTTTAGTGCAGGCACATCAAAAGAGCAAATTGCTTCCGATCGGCGACTTGAAAATCAGGAATCTTGCCCCTTTGTCGATTCTTATTTCAAAGCTCGTGCAGTAACTACTCAACAAATCAGACTTCAAAACGGATCTTTTGAGGCCAATTTTGCTATTCCTAGCATCAGAGAATTTCGACATATCAACAATATAGACAATCTTGGAATTGTGGCTGTGCATTCTCTGCAAGTCAACAAGGAACCAGGAGACGTGTTCGTGTGGCGATCAAGTCATACTCCAACATCTATTGAAGGCAAGGTCTTAACAGAGACGTTCTTGGCATTAAGAATATTCCTTAGTGTTCCATTACGTCTTGTAACAAGTCTTGTTTCTTCAAGCTCGACTCAATTGTTAAGGTTTAATAATTGTAAGTCACCCGTGTATCTCGAATATATTTGTTTGTCCTACCGGGTCGCAGTTATAATATTCTGGTTTATTTGGCTTCCGTTAGTTTTTGTTATGACACTTTTTTGCAACACCTTAAAATACCGGATATTCCTCTGGTAAAGTTGTGTTTTCAATAACTGTTATTTGTCACATTATTTAATTTTACAGCCTTTACCTTACTTAATGCAGACATTGTGATAAGTTTTAAAATAAACAATGTTCTTTGGCATTTGTTTTTTACTCAATACGATAGTATTGAATCAGTATGTGACGCAGTCCAAACATGGTAAAAAAATGAATACAATTTTTGTTATGGTTATGAATGAGATTTTGGTGCACATAAGTTTGTCTAAAAAGTTCTACAGCGTGCTTTGGGAAATGGTTGATTAACTATAATTTTTCACTTTTGGTTCAGTGTACTGGCTAGCCACGGGCAATTTTCTCAGAAATGGTGGTTAGGAGGCCTTTCGAATAGTCTGTTCCATTAGTCCCTAGATTATTTAATGAACATATTCCTAGTTTTAACGGTTGTTTACTGAGGACCAGGACTGCGGAGTCGGGACTCGGAACTCGAGTAAGACTATGTAAAACTAGCCGAGTCCCGAGACCGACGTGCGCAGTACCAAATTGTGAAACTGATATGGACGTTAACTGGAAATTCTAAAGATTGGTTTCCGACCATGTATTGTGAGTGGATATGGATTGTGGCTTACACACCCCTATGAGAAAATTGCCGAAAATCGAACGTATTTATTTCCGTAAATTGGAGACAATACAGGCGCTGTCGAGCAGGGGTCGGGAACTTGAAAGTCAAATTGTTTTTCCAGGAGAGCCATACTTTTTACATAGGCTATAGTAAATTTAGCAGGGTTCGTTTATCTCATTTAAAGGAACATAATATGCACCTAAAATTAGGGAGTTTTATTGAAAGAAAAGCGTTTTTTTAATATAAAGAAATTCGCGCGAAGCGCCGAAAATTAGCTAACATGTGTAAAATTAAAAGGGAAATATGGAGAGCGGTTGTGGCCGCTTGCAGTTTTGTTAAGATCATGCTCAGAAATGATAGCTCAAAAATATGTCTGCAAGCAAGATAATTTATTTCATCAAACGAGCATATATGGCTCGCGAGGCAACAGGGGACGTGGCAAAAATGTGCAAAAAATGTTCGCATCCCCGTCTCTCGCTGGGCTGTAGAGTCAGATACGGACAAAGGTTGATTGATTTACACCCCTGTTGATTACTCTGTAGACAGGAGTCGGGCTCGGGAATCGACAAAATCGCACGTATTTTATTTTTTATTATTTCTGAAGATATGTTCTCCTGAAGAAGAAAAATGATTTATATAATAAACTTGGATTGCATTTTGTGCTTGTTTCCATGTTTTTTTTTTAATTTTAGTCTTCTCAATACGTGGCCAATGTTTGTTAGTGTCAGCAACTAATTCCGGACATCCATGAGATATTAAAAGCAATTAAATAAAATACCTGATTCTACTTATGCATATAGCGTTAATTAAACCTTACTACTACTACCTGCTGCTGTTACTATTATACAAAAATAAATGCTAAGAAATGTTGTTGTCAGAACAGCGTTACCAACCAGCATAGTTAATAAATGTACATAATAAATACATTAACTAGACTGATCAAAAAGGCCATTCCAAAGATTTGTACTTAACGGCGTTGCCTAGTTGCAATAAAAAAAATATTTTTTGGTGCGAAGTATAGTTCTCTATCAGCAGGAGCTAAAATCAAGTTATTCTGCTTTATTTTTTAGTATTGTGTATAGTACCAAGCATACCAATACACATCACTAATCCCCCTCAAAATGACGCATATGAGGCCAACATTACCTTAACCTATGCTTGAGAATGATTTGGTCAGGGCAACACGGAGTGGGGGACACAGCGCCTTCACATGTAGGGCCTATTGTTGTAGAAAGTATTTACCCGACCCATTTTATTCTCGGTTACAATTTGAATTACTTAGAAAAAACACCCTAAAAATTATTTGTGGGTGAGATTACTAAACAAGGAAAATGAGACAAGTTTGTCTAGAAAAATAGCATCATTACCCATCTGTTCAGACCACAAACATTTTTGTACTGTGTGTTGCGCACCTGCTTGATCGTCTTCTTCTTTCGTATGGACGATCTTATTATTCCAGTTCAAATAATGTCCGGGCAGAAGTCGAGATGCCAGCGGATAGTAGTCCTCATCGTCCAAGAGTGTCAGACCATTTGTCCCACTTGGGGCGATATATCGGCACCTTGAGACTATGTGATCTGCAGTCTGTTCCTCCAACAAACCTAGCACGCCCGACCCCCCTGTTCTCAGCCTGTTAAGGCAAAAGTCTAGGCTCGAATAGGACAGGCCAAGGGGGGCTCTGCACACATACTGCGTTTCGCTTCAAGCGGCGCGTCAAGCAGTGCGTAACGACGCTTCAAACGTTCGGCTGCGTTTGGCGTGGCGCGTTCTACATAACGCGTCAGGCGACGTTCCCGGTTTGTTGTCAGCAAACAGCGTCAGTTCGCAAAAAACTGGCAAATTTATCAGTTAGATATTTTTTTTTATTTTCTTACCATGGATGATGACGATGACGATGCGGATATGATTTGTGTGGGAAAACGCTAGTAAACTCATCACTATTAATCACACCTAGTTGTCGGTCCTGTGCACCTCGCTTATTTTCATCCATATGTTGTTTTTCCTTAATTGGTCTTTGTAAAATTTATTTTTTGAATCGTATAGATATGGGGCATTTCGATCCATTTGGATTAATATTTCAACTCTTCACTGGTTTACCAATATAAAAAAGTTATGCTAAACCACTAATTTATATCAGCAAACCAATATATTTCGTAAATTTATCCAATATTTAACACAAAAAATGAGCGCGTCACGCGGAAAAGTTAAACAAATTTTAACCCTGCCGTTTGACGCGTTGAAGCGAGATCTCGACGGTTGCGTCGCGCGCGTTTTTGAGTGTGCATGCTTTGCCGCGTAACGCAGTTTGTGAGCCCTTAATATTAGGCTTATGGTGGTGGGGCATCCATTCACCTCCACCAGAGCTTTTACATTTCTGCAGTGATTTGAGTGCAGCTGGTAAAAGGAGAATCTCGAGGATAGTAGTAGTAGTGTAGTAGCCCTTTGGTATTGTGGGCTCCTCTGGGGCGAAGCTCAGCGGGCTAGGTATGTGTAGACATAGCCAAGTCATCAGCGTATGCTTGGAGAGACACTATGGCGGGCAGATCACTGTAATAAACATTAAACAGCAAAGGAGAGCCATGGAGCCGTTGTTTGTCTTAAAACAAAGCTGCGATTATGGACAAGTTCCATGATCATGCTGACCATGTGTTTGTTAAAAATATTAATCACTGATTTTATGCTGCTGCTATGTTAAAATGACAACTCTAAAAATGGGGTAAAGTAGGGCTTTCGGGCTTTAAGAATACATTTTAAGTTACATAAAACTGGAAAATTAGTGATGCTTTTTCTCTTGCCATTATTTCTTTGTTTTTAAAGAAAAACATACAGTATCGGTTAGGGGTAGTCCCGGATTTTAGTGTGATAACTAGGGTAATACTAAAAGTGTAGGCGACTAAAATGCTTAAACACATATTTTTAAAGACTGGTTTGATAACTTTAGGCACAGCATATTCACCATGTATAAAAAATATTTTTTAGTTTAGCAGTAGTAAGCAATGTTAACATATAATTTGGAAAAAAATGTTATGTTAAATATATATTTTATAAAGGCGCGCTTTTTTGGTGCCTAATCTTTTTTGCCAATTAAACTGAATTTTTTTCTTCTCAAGTATGGAATATCGAAAACGTCGGATACGTTTGACTGCCCCTAAGTTTATGTTTTCTAATCAAGTTCTTTACCCTGATTCGGCTCCCCAACAAATAGAACCCCCAGATCAAAATCTAAACTTGTGCATTGAAAAAAGTGGTTTTCGATCCGATCAGTGAGATTGCCCTAACTTGAAAAATGAAGTATAGGATACTTGCATTTTTATAGTGAAATAAACTGTAAATTTGGTTTATTGTTATTATCTTACTTTGTATGATTTTAGTGGTTTCAGTTATACCAGAAAGCCAGGCTCACTATGGAAGAGATTTCAAAATCAACAGCAACTACTTTAAAATTGCATTATTTTTAAAAATATGGTTGGTTATATTACAAGTTATGGGTATAGCTGTTTGTAATAAAGTATTATTAACATACACCAGTTAAATAAATCTATGGTGGCTACTTCGGCCTTCTCTCCAATGAAGTATGCTTGTCGTACTGTTTTATTAGGATGCTTTGTTGTGTTTAGATTGTTCCAAGAATAGAGTTCATTGGGATGCAAAATGTTATATACCCCTATATTATTAAAGAAACAGAAGGCTTCAAGTTATTACCCGTAAACTATGACAATAAACAACTAAAAAATCGATGTTCGATTTTCATTATCAAAAGTATTCTTATTTCCACAATTTCAGGTAAGAAATGATATTTTTGTTTAATATGAGTTGAACATTAAGGACTGTAGCCATTAATATTTTTCCCAATTTTTTTATTATGCCTTTTGATGAACCAAATTATTTGACTACTACTAATGCAAGGTAATAGAAATTAAATGAACTAAAGCATAGATAGTAATAAAAATGTGTTTTGAGGTTGGTAATGAGGACCAAAGTGAATTTTTAATGCATTGCAGAACTTAGGTCAAGTGACATTTGGAAAAATAAGTATTTAACATGTGGCTAAAAGAGAAAGAGAGGTTGAACTATTTTAATATAATAGATTTTCTTTTAATAAATTTAAAAATAATGCTTTACTTTAGCGATGTGTACCTCTATCGAGCTGATGGACTGAAAATATTAATTAGAAGAACCAACAATGCCACATAAGACTTCGTACAGATAAATCACTATTCTCCACAACGAATTTCTTCCTGAAGAAAAACAACAAAGGTAACTGAATAAAAATGATGGTATATTTTTTTACTTACTGTCTGTTTGTTCTTTTAAACGGGTACGAGGAAAAAAATCTCAGGTTTAGCTTTACCTCTGGTACTATATAATTCTGTAGACTTGATGTTGTCAGCAAGATTGCTTCACCTCATGAAAATTTAGCTGAAAATTCTCTTTGACTTGGCTCCGCATCGGGAAGATCCAACTAATGACAAGCCAAAATCCAAAACTATCAAAAAAACCATTGTAGACCAATAAGCAGAAATAAAAAATTTAAAAGAAGTAGAGGAAAATCTTGCTACAATTATGACGCTGGGATAAGAATTTCCCGCAGTGATGCATCTCTTAAAAAAGACAATTCCAAAACAACTCCCACAAATATATAAAAGAACTTGCAACCTAAGTCATAATAAGCTTCCCCGGAAACATCCCAAACCAAATCAGTTTTCTTCAAGATAAAATGTTTTGTTATCCCATGACCACAGCTTTCGTGCTGGATGGCTACATGATAACTCAGTTTATGCCACAGCAACATCCTTTATGTGTCATCAATGGTTGCCCAAGTTGTACAACAAAAAGGCTCTATCAAGCGATTATGGTCTAAACACATGTCTCACTGACAAGAAGTGGTTATTCGTGCCGCGGAACCCAAGTGGTCGTCATTGGATATATTACTTGCCGTCAATATTGATAAGCGACTTCTTTTGTACCTGGATCCTGTACAAATATAATGGTTTGCACCCAAACTAGTATGAGTGTTATACTTTTGTAAATTACCTCATGACTAAAAAGTTTGGATTTCCCCTTACATCTGTTGAAAGCTATGCTCGGACTCTACAGTCAGACTAAGATAGTTGTATGTATGCGAAATGGCTTTCCTCAAACAAAAGTCGTGTTGTGTACATTCTGGATCAGTATTTGAATATCGCCGCAAGTATATGATTCTGTCGTGGGGGCGGCATGTCTTGGGAAGACCCTAAAAAAGTTCATTGGGTCCACAGTGGTTCCACAGCACATGTGTAGGGATGACAAAAGAACAAGCAGCAAATGAAAAGCACTTTCTATGTCAAAACAGCTTTTCTTTAGAAAAAGACAATCTTTGCCTTCTACTGACTGTCCTTTACCTCTTAATTATTTTTATATTGATTAAACAAAATTACTGTAATCAATTTAATGTTATTCAATTATTATTTATTGAACTATCTTCCAAATGAAATATTTCTCTGTTTTTAATTTTTTTATGTATATAGATCACTTTTATTCTGTAGTTAAACTAATTACATATCTATTGAGCAAATCAATTTATGTTTAATTTTATTCATTGTCAATCAAATCATTATTTAAGCAAGCAATCATTTATATTGAAATGAAATGAATTATTTGGTTTTTCCTTTATTATCAAATTTTCTCTTCTACCTTTATTCTGTGTCTGCAATCTACACACAGCATCATTTGATTTCTACATCTGCACCCATCTTAACAACCCATGACTGCAATAATGAAAAATACACATGCTGTGACGTCCAAAATTTTAGGACGGTCACGCATAGGCTTACAAGTTAGCAAACCTAGGCTTTTGCCTTTGTCGTAGGTGACGTCATCGGGCACGATGAGTCAGAAATTCACAACTGTCCTCTAACTGCACAAACTGTGGTTTTCAGTGTTATATTATGGCGATGAAGGTGAAAGAACGGTGCACGAATTCGGCAACGGATAAACAAATACAGTATCCAAAGAGGGTTCATTCCAAATCATGACATTGAAAGGCGTTTACATCATACAGAACATGTTGGGATTATACAGTAGAGGACACATTCAGATTTCTGAAGTTCACAGTACCTAGGTGTTTAGCATTACGGTGTTGGTTTAATCGTCTAAACATTTAAAGAATAACAACAAACAAAATGTTACCAAAACACTTTACATAACTAGACATTCACTAAATTGCAATTATCTTACATTAACGAGCATATAAACAACTAAACTTAGCCGATTCCAACAGATAACTGCCATACGAAGACTGCAACAGAAAGTGAACAAAGACTGCACTAAAAAGGGGTGCGAAAACAAAGCCGAAATACACAAAGGAATCATACCGTAACGCATGGTTGCACTTGACAGAGAAGCATAGAAAACTTATATAAATATTGTTATTTTGTCCGTAACATTCCGGCCCCAAAAATGTCAGAAAGCATGGAGAACATTTTTCAAAACAAAGGCGGACAAAAGAACAATAATGGTACACAAACACAAATGTTTTGTTTGACAGAAACAGCTGGGAAGCCAAAATTCGATTACAAGTTTCTCAATAAAACTAACAATGAACATTGCAATCTTGGACTGAAAAAGAAACAAGGGCACAAATGTTATACAACAAGACACTGACAGGAGTTTCATAAAATGCACAGTTCAAATGCTTCATATCAAACTACAAATTTGCACCAATATTTGTTCTAGGAGGTAAACAGCAATGACAAGTTTAGGCAAAGCAATTTGAAGATGACAAAATGGCATGTAAAGGCTAGAATAAAGCACGTTCAAAATAAATGAAAACATACATTAGGACCACCAAAAATTAAGAAAATTAGGAGGTAAAGGTAAGCATAAAGGACTAGTAAGAAACCATTTTCACAATACTTGAAAATCACATTTTAAGAAACACAATGAGTAAATTGAAATGTTGATAGAAACACACAGTAGGCTATCTTAAGCAACTCCATAATACTTGATAATGAACATTCAGGCAACACAATGGGTAGTGGGCAACAATATGAAGTATGAAAGGTATTCGGAATGTTGGCATTTAAAAAATAACACAACTTCACAACACAGGCATGTAAAGTAAAAAGTACGGCAAGATGAAGGTTCACATAGGTAGCAACAGGTTTGCAAAAATGACATATGTAGAGGGATGTGATAAAGAAATAAAAAGAATGAGCAGCTTACAAATAGAAACAGCATGCAACGAAAGTAAAAACTTAACCACGTTCCAGCAAGCACAGCCTTCGAATGTCCCTCCTCAAGGTTAAGCCATGTGTTCGGACTCGAACCCTCCGTACAACTCCATCCTGATCAGGAATGACCTGCTTAACCCGTCCTATGGGCCATGCTCTTCTCTTTGTGTTAGTATTGATTACTAACACAACATCTCCGACTTTGAAGTTGTTCATCGGTTCCAACCACCTTTTTTGCAAAAGTGGCAAATATTCCTTTAACCAGCTTTTCCAAAACTGGTCACTAAGCCATCGTACTGCACGCCAGAATTTCTTGTCATCATCTGTCTTGTGTACTTCCTTTCTTTCATGTAACTCGTGGTTAGCTTGAATGAAGTTTCTTTTGTTGGTGAACTTGGGTTTAATGGTAGACCATCTTCTGAGCAGAAATGTCAGAGCGTCACTACCACCTGGTTCCGTAAAAACCTCAGATTTGCCAGAATGCTTGGCAGTCCTGTCAAACCCAATCGCAAACTTGCGATTAATGCAACGGCGAGCTTTCTTCGCTTGTGGCTTTCCCCAACCAAGTACTTTCCTTGGTTTTCCCATTTCTAGGTGATGACTGGTCTTCTCAATGTACTTCTGAAACAGCGACCAACCCATATCGAATCGCCTCTGTTTACCAAGAGGGTGTTTTTTCGCTTTTCCACAATACAAAGACAGCTTGTCATCCTTACCTTCACATGGTAACGCAAGCTGTTTGTCTTCCTTTTTTACAGTTGATTTCATCATAGTGATTTCTCAACGGACGTAGAAATGCCGTTTGGGCACATGTCATCTGTGGTAAACCGTTTACCACAGCTGTCCTCTGGCGCATCAGTGCCAACTAGGGTCCATCCAAGACCAGTTTGAATGGCTGTTGGCTGACTTGGTTTTCCATACCGCATTTCCCGAATGGAATGGGCTTCTTGTGCACCGGCCCCAATGAGAATGAATACCCACTTCTGCTTTGGGCAACTTTTGAAAGGTAAGTCCCCTTAGGTGCGAATGACGCTGCACATCTTCCATTGTAGGTAGGTATACTCTCCTTTAGTTTAGGTAGACTATTCACAGTAAAGGCATCCTCAATATGGATTGAATCGGTCTCCTGAATCCCTTTCAGAGACAACCCAACCTCATATCCTTGCAGATCCCTACTGCCACTTATGCCAGCGAGTCTTCTGGTAACTTGTTTTCCTTCTAGCTGAAGTCTTTGCTTTAGACCCAATGTACAGAAAGTAGTGTCCGAACCCTCATCCAGTAATGCGTATGTCTCCACTACTTGATTCGGGTCGTTTCCCCACACTTGGACTGGTACCACCTTGAGTCTAACTCTGTTCCTACCAACATTGGGTGTAGTCACAGCAAGATATGAATGACATTCTTCTGTAGGACTGTCAGATTCCTCCTTTACCTCAGTTGGCGTAAAGGTTTTTTCTTCTCTTTGTTGTTCATCATTATGTAGAAGGGTATGATGTGATTTTCCACAGGATTTACATTTTGTTGAGCAGACACATTTATCTGCTTTGTGGCCTCGAGAAAGGCAGTTGAAGCATAAGTTGTTAATTTTAACCGCAGTCCAGCGGTCAAGCTGTTCCTTATTCTGGAACTCATCACACACCCATAACGGATGCGGTTTGGCGCAAACCACACAGGGTGGAGGATCCTTCTTCCTAGACCGCTCTGGAGGTCTAGATTTTTCAGCATGGACTCGTTTTGGTGACCTTGGATTGGTTTGTGTTGAAAACACAAGATGTTTGCTCTTCTGTGGCTCGTCCTTTGTTTCCCTATCTTCAACGGAAGTCAACGAATCACCGAAAATGTTGTTAGACTCTTTGACCTTTTTGGAAATGTATGCAGTTAGGTCGCCGAATGTCACACTGCCAGTCTTCTGGTAAAGCGAACTGGCTTTAGAAGCAAATTTATACTGCATGTACTCGGGCAATCGTTGAAATATTTGAACTAAGAATTGGGGGTAGTCTAACTGAGACTCACAGCCCAAAGATTGGAAAATCATAAGAGCATTTGTCATGCGCGAGGCTAGTGAACGAAGACCGTCTTTGTCTCCGACCTTGATTGCAGGACCATTCGTCAGTTCTTTAACATGTGCATTTACAACTAAATCTGTGCGCCCAAAGTTATCCTTTAATAACTCACGAGCAGTAGCCAGACCCAATTCGGATGGGCTCTGGGCACAACACCCACTGACAACGTCATATGCCTTTCCTTGGCACATGTCCACCAAGTACTGAAGTTGTACAGCAGGATCAGGAAAATGCTTTGTGATAGTCTCATCAAATCGCTTCATAAAGTTGTGGTATTGCATTGGATCCCCAAAGAACTTTGGTAGCTCTCTTTTGGGCAAAGTAAATCCATGCAGCATGGTTTTAGTACTCTTCACCAATCCACAATGGCCTTTCCATAGTGAATGTCATCTTTGGCGAAGCTCTCGTGTGAGAGAGAAGGTTTGTGGCAGGAGGCCGGCCCCATTGAAGGACTGAAAGCCCCCTGCATCGTGTCAGTTTGTTGGCACATAGGTTGCGCCTGTGAAGGTACAGGCAAGATTGGATTGGCAGATACATTTTTTGGTGATTTTTGATGGGCAACAGGGTACTTAGGCTGCGGTACAATTGCTGATTCTGGCAGCAACAAGGGGATGAAAGCAGGAGTGGTCTGCCTTTCACCAGGCATCATATAGTCCATCGGGGCCAGGTCACGGGCAGCCTGCTGTAAGTGAGCAGAACTTCCCATCCTGGAAGCATCTATCTGATTTAGTGGGGACAGATTCAACCTGTATTCATGACTAGAATCACAGGATCCCACCGGTTCAGCCTCGAATGCGACCAGGTCAACCTCATGCCTCTTACGCTGCATCTTGAACTGTGCTTTGCAAGATTTTTTCCGATGAACCAATTTTGCCTTGGCCAACATTGCCTCAGCCCTTTCCTCTTCCCTTTTCCTTCGGGATGCTGCCTGCTCCATTTTCATTTTGAGCACTTTCACCTTAGCATTTGCATCTTCCTCCTGCCTTCTTCTTGCCTCTTCTTCTCGTATTTTGCGAGCATATTCTTCCTCTTCTCGTCTTCTTCTGGCCTCTTCTTCACGTCCTTTGCGGGCAAGTTCTTCCTCTTCTTGCCTTCTTTTGGCCTCTTCTTCCCGTCCTTTGCGGGCAACTTCTGCCTTTTCTTCTTCAAGCATAACTCTCAGTGCCTCCTCCTCTTCCTTGGCCTTACGTTTAATTTCTTCAGCTATCCTCTTCGCTTCATTAACCTCATCAGCTGATACCTGAAGTGCTAATTGTGCCTCCGTCTCGGCCTGCTTGCTTTGCAGATGAGCAAGGTGCAGCTCCTTTACTGAGCGTCTGCTGCTTCTGCTAGACCTTGAAAAGGAGCCAAAGAATTTCACACTAGATCCCTTAGAACGACGTGAGTGATGGGAAGACCTAGAGCTTGCCCTTTCGGAATAAGATGATTTACAGGATTTTCGACTAATCTTGGCCGTGGCATCTTGTATAAATGCCTGATACTTATCATTAATGTTGTCCCTGCTTTCTTCCAGGGACTCTATCTTGTCCAACGCTTCCTGCTGTTGGGTGGGCAGTGATAATGGGATTGCAATATGGTATTCTCTGCAGCAATTTAGGCATTTTGTCAAGGCACTGTTGAAGGTTTCCTTTGCATTCAGTACTTCCTTGAGATTGGCAACATCTAGCATTAAGTGACATAAAATATTTTTTGCTCTGGTAACAGCACCCAGCAGCCCACTTCGTGATGATTTTAAAGAACGTAACCTTTCACTTAGTACCCCCTCTACATCTTCGTTGGAGGATATACTAGAATTTGATCCAGGCATTTTGCTTACAACACCATAAATGCTACACAACAAGTTTCAGACACCTTGTTTCTTGGTAACAGGAGTCTGGTTTCTTCAGAAATTATGTGACGTCCAAAATTTTAGGACGGTCACGCATAGGCTTACAAGTTAGCAAACCTAGGCTTTTGCCTTTGTCGTAGGTGACGTCATCGGGCACGATGAGTCAGAAATTCACAACTGTCCTCTAACTGCACAAACTGTGGTTTTCAGTGTTATATTATGGCGATGAAGGTGAAAGAACGGTGCACGAATTCGGCAACGGATAAACAAATACAGTTCGTATCCAAAGAGGGTTCATTCCAAATCATGACATTGAAAGGCGTTTACATCATACAGAACATGTTGGGATTATACAGTAGAGGACACATTGAGATTTCTGAAGTTCACAGTACCTAGGTGTTTAGCATTACGGTGTTGGTTTAATCGTCTAAACATTTAAAGAATAACAACAAACAAAATGTTACCAAAACACTTTACATAACTAGACATTCACTAAATTGCAATTATCTTACATTAACGAGCATATAAACAACTAAACTTAGCCGATTCCAACAGATAACTGCCATACGAAGACTGCACTAAAAAGGGGTGCGAAAACAAAGCCGAAATACACAAAGGAATCATACCGTAACGCATGGTTGCACTTGACAGAGAAGCATAGAAAACTTATATAAATATTGTTATTTTGTCCGTAACACATGCCTGTGTGGACTTCTCAGTATTGCAACAATTTAAAACTTCCACCATATTCTTTCAAGCCAGCCCTCATTAAGACGTTCATCATCCTAATAACTGCACAATTAATTTAACATCAACATATTTCGGAATCACTGATTCGAAACAGCATTGTTTTAAAATTTCAATCAACGTTTTGAAAAACAGATATTAACAACTCTCCAATATAGTAAGTTACCACTTAGTTGTTTGTAAAAATGTTACACATTAACAAATATTTTACTATAAAACATTTTGGAAATATTACGCAGCTCGAGACTACAGCTTAGTTCCTCCTTGTTGTGAAATAGAAACACATTTAATGAAGACTTATTTTATTGAAATGCATGGAAACTATTAACAATGTAAGTCACATGTATTTCACAAGTTTGAATTTGGGTGTATATCATTTTCCAGGCAATTGATGTTTAAAAAGGTTTAGGTTCTAGTTAAATGCCTGTATTGAATATACAATAAGATATTTATTTGATTGTCTTAGACCTGCCCATTTTAGTGAAGAGTATTTCTTTCACTTTATTCCAAGCTTAGTCAGCTGTATTTTTAAGGAAGCCACTCAAAGCAATGTAAGAAACTTTTGTTTGATTTATCTAACTAATACTATACAGAACAACGTAAGTTGACTGGTAGTCTAAACATTTGTTTCTAATGAATTTACTATGTAGTATATAATAAATTTTGTTCATAATTATTAATTTTTCGATATTTCCCTTTTTATATGTTTTTTAAATTAACCTTTGCGAGGATCCAAATTATTATATAAATTGCATGTTTTATTAAGCTGTTTAGTTATTGCTTGTTTATTGCTACCAAAACAAAAAGAACTTTCAAAAAATTGCATGTTTGCTTTTTATTAAGAGCTGTTTAGAACTATCAAAAAAAGTACATGTATTTCGTTGTTGTAAGTTATTGCTAAAAATTTTGTGTTGTTAGTGTTTAGTTCTATGTTCTTGATTATAAAATTGTCCATAATTCACTTTATCTTTTTTATGTTTATGCTTTCTGTTTAAATTTTTGTTTGCATGCGGCTGGGAAAGGAGATGACAACCTTCACGTGGTCTTCCCTGTGATATGTTTTAATTTTTTGTCAGGTGTTAATTGTTTATTCGTTTATCTTCTTGAATAAAATATGTCCCGAGCACATTTAGTACTAGACCAAATAAATAAGATGTTTGATTTTTAGTTTTAATTTAAGCATTGTATGAATTAGTCGCCTACACTTTTAGCTAGATACTTTTAAACGTCCATTGTGAGGTTCCAAATCCAAGAATTATTGGAACGCTTCCTATTGGCTGAAATTTTATGACGTCACAGACGGTCAGCTGAGCGGCTGTAGTAAGCGGGATTTTAACTTAAACGGTATCGATTAGGACACGCCGTGAATAATTTGCTTAAGGGCAGGTTTGTTGTCATCGATTAATACAAAAGCCTGCTTAAATACGTTTTTTCCTTTACAAAAATTGTTTTTTTAATCCAGTAGACGTTATAACTACCGTACTCAATAAATTCTCTTGTGCTTTTACAAACATTTTTTTACTCTGTCGCCCAAGTGTTTGCAATCTTTGCATAGATCAACTAAACACATACGAGCTAACTTAAAAAAAATTTACCTAAATTTGCCAACCTTAATCAAAATTCTCCATAAATAAGGTTTATACTTCAAAAATTCGACATCGTGTTGCAAACACTGCTATTTTCATAATATACAAACGTAAAAGATTATTTTATTCTTCCCAAAGATATTGATTTCATTTAATGTCTTTTTGCAAATATTTTGCTAGAAGACAACAAAATGTGTTTAAACTAAAAAAACAAACACACATATTAATATAAAAATGTACACAACACATAACATTTTATAGCATTGGCACGTTTTTTAAAATAAGAAACTGAATTTAACCAATTATTTCATGACAGAGATACGTAGGTAAAATTCTTGAGCTCCTCTTTAATCTTGTTTGCAAAATGTCATCTGATAATTCAAGCTCCATTCAGAATAAAAATCTGGTTGACAACTATGTTGAAACATCTCACAAGGTACGTTTGGTAATACTACAAAATATGTTCCTCTTTAAAAGCTGACATTCTTTTATTCAGTGGTTTTCTTCTGTTGAGGAAGGCTTGGTTGCAGTTAAAGTCTTTGAAAAAAAAAGATATACAATTTTGTATTAGTTGCAGCAAAACGTGTGGTAAATCTATGTGAAATAACTGTCAAATTACATATGCCTTGTTTAGATCTTACTTACCAAAAGTAACATTTATTGGACTCCAACTGGAACACCGTATAAGATTCTCCATACAAAATATATGTTAGTATTTGTCAGTTTAAAGAGACATTGGTTATTATCACAAAAAAATATTTTTTTTATTATAGTTCAAAGACTGTGAAGGATCAACAAAATACTGATGGCAAATCTAAAGACATTAAACTATTAGGCCCATAAAACATTCATATATCATGACAACATAATTGCAAGGGAATTTTATTAATTACAAATCTTGTTAATAGGTGTCCAATGCTTCCAGACATCAGCAAAAAAAATGTCACAAAAAAAATCATAGGAAGATAAAAGTGTCCAAAAGGTTGTAGGGTGCATTGTGTATTTTCCCCATATCAACAAGGTAAAAATTTGTATGAAAACCAGGACAAGGTAGTTGTTATGAAAATCATCCACATTTTGCACCTAAATATAACATATCAATACTAATATAACTTTGAAACCTGAAAACGATAGTCTAACGAAGGGTGTATTTATAGTATTATATAAGTTTGTGCAGCAACCCAAAAGTAGCTTGGTTGTAAGTTTGGGATAAGCGACTAGGAAAATCAGAGTGATAGGGTTTGCAAAAATTATTTCTCTCCTAAAAAATGAAAGAATAGTGACAATCTTACCAGGTAATGACGTTAGATTTTCAATAGCACACACACAAAATCTTGATATTTGATGGCAAAATATAAAGATCTGCAACAAACAAAGATTTTAGTTTTCAGCTTCAGAATAGTTCAGTAAAAGCCTAAAAATAGTGACTTGATTAGAATGACAGGTCTGTAAGATAAATAACAATTTAATATTTTAGAAAATACCATATAAAAATTTTGACATAATTATTATTTTTTAGGTTTGGAAAAAAACAGAATTAGATGGGATGAAACCAACACGCCCCGCCCTACATAATTTGCAAGGCAAAGATAGGCATAAGGATTATAACATAAAACGGACTCGACATGTGAGTGCTTTTCACTAGATATGTTTGAAATCAATGTTTTTGCATAGCTGTTACAAATATTTTTGTAATATTTACCAAGATGTTAGAGAACACGATGTTAGTCAGAAAAAAATGATGATTCAGGGGTCCAAAAAAATGGGCTGTCAGGCAACTATCAAATTATGGGAAGTTTATAAATTTCCAGAACACAAAGTGAGTACAAAGTAGATTTTTGGAGTTTTGGATATTTGTGCAAAAAGTTTTATGTTACAAATATTTTTGTAATATTTACCAAGATGTTAGAGAACACGATGTTAGTCAGAAAAAAATGATGATTCAGGGGTCCAAAAAAATGGGCTGTCAGGCAACTATCAAATTATGGGAAGTTTATAAATTTCCAGAACACAAAGTGAGTACAAAGTAGATTTTTGGAGTTTTGGATATTTGTGCAAAAAGTTTTATTTTACATTTTTTAAGACAACAACTGCTAATGCTAAAACAAGAGCTTCAGGTGTTAATAAACTGTTTGCCTGTGGGGTAATATTTCCAATTGAAAACGATCATTCAGGACATGTTATTGGAGAGGTAAAAATACACTTGTTAACAATCTATTGCTACAACTTTAACCCATAAAAAAATAAAAAAAACTTAAGAGCCACAAAAATCAACATTTAGTGCTTCAGCCAATTGACTGTCGATTAATCGAAAAAATCAATGAAATGGTGGAGGACGGAATTTGTCGCATTCCAGAAATAAAACGTGGATTGGCATCGTTTGTCATACATGAAATGTTCAAGAATCAGACACCCCCAAGTTTTGACAACAGGCGTTTTTTCCCACAAAGAGAGAGATATCCGAAACCATTATTATCAGGCTTATGCTAAAGCGCAAGCTTAGCCGCATTGACCAATCAAACATGAAGGCAATCATTGAAAGTTGGCGGTCATCCTCTGCAAAGGATGATGAAATATTCTTTCGACCTTACGTTGCAGGATAAATCGCGATTTTTTTAATCACAATTTTTTATTTTTTTAATATAATATATAAACATTCCACTTTTTAAAAGCAAAATCAATAACATAACAAAAAGTAAAAAGAAAACTTACAATTAAAGGTGTTGGTCAGTGTGTGTGCATGGAGAAGAAGATGAAGTTGACGACAACAATGCCCCTGTCATCAACTGTGAACAAACTCTTTTGTTTGATCAGTTTGCTTGGCAGAGGAGGCTTCTCCAGCGCTACGGGCAAAACATATGTTTGCTTGACGCAACATATAAGACAACGAAGTACGTTTTTCTTTGTGTCAAAACAAATGTTGGCTGACGCTCTTTCCACCCTCAAAAAATGGTCAGAGTTGGAACCCCACACACACTGTTTATGACCGACAAAGTGACGCAGAGATTAATGCAATAGAGCGAGTTTTTCCAAGTAAGTGTAGAGTATGTGATTAACCCTGTGCAGTAACAAACGTTATTAAAAAAACAAACGAACCAAAAATTAAATTGCTTGTATTTTTACATTTATAGAATGTCGCGTTTTGATTTGCGACTTTCATCGTGAGCAAGCATGGGAGCGTTGGTCTAAGAAATCTGATAATATGGTTGCTAACCAGCGTCCGGAAGCCCTTGCTCTCATGAGAGAAGTTGCGAAAGCTGACAGTGAAGGATGATGGTTGGCTGCAGCTTTATACGATTTACAAAATAGCGACATTTGGAAAAACAATGAGATTTCAAAAATATTTTACTAATGTTTGGCTTACAGAGAAAGAAGTGAGTAAATAAAGGAGTATGATTAATTGTTGGAAATGGTTTAACATTTTTTTGTTTTCTTGAGCAGATAGCCGGCAAAACAGGGTGCTGAAGGAGTGTCACATGCGGTTTCGCACTGACAAGTCGCGCTCTCCAGTTTAGTGACTGTTTTGCATAAAGAATTTTTACCAGAAACTTTAGAAAGGTGATATATTTTGATTTGGTGTATGCAAATTGTTATGTAGAATGTTATTTTGTGGCTCTAGCATGGTTAACACATTAAAATAAAACATTACAAAACTTTTTAATCTTAAAGGTATAAACAAGAAAACCTGTTGGCATCTGACAACTACCGCCGGTACAGTGAAGACGTTCTAGCCTTTTTACACAATCGGCCACGTAAATTTGAGCAGAAAAAAGTGTAGAGAGAAAAGCAGTGTACAACGTTTTTCTTGGTACTCAGGACACTTTTCCTTCTTGTAGCTGTCCGGATTATCGGTGTCATTTTCTGCCATGCAAGCATATATGTTCGCGGTGTTTAAACTGCAGCGAAATATCTTGGAAGAATTTACCTCAGTGGATAAAGATGCTGCTGAATTACCTGAAAAATGTAGGGTGATAAATCCTGACATGATCAGGAGCAGCTCAGAGAAAGTGGTATTTTGAGATTCCCAAGCTCACAGACTTTACAGGACTATCGGTATGTTTAGGGAGTCGTATTTTTTTCAACAGTGTTGTGACCAAATCTTTAAAAAAGGTGAATTTATCTTATTATGTTTTAGAAATGTTTACCAAACAGCACCAGGTTTACAAAATCATGTGCTGAAAGAGAATTGGCAGATCATGAAAGGTATTTTGGCAGTTGAGAATATTTCAATAACACACAGTATGGGGTAATTTGAATAGAATTGTTAAAAACCCTTGATATTATTTTTTATTAAAAAAACACAAATCAACTAGTGCGAAGCACAATAAAATAACATGGAAAAGTAGCGATTCACTTATTGGGGTGTTGTCGTATAATTCATTCACTCACAAAACATGGTTGGAAAATATTCTACCATATTCTATTCCACCTTTACACACTGGCTGTCGGTTGCCTAACATGTTCTGTGTACTAAAACCTAAATTATTAAGTAGTTGAATATTTTTATATTACAGTAAAATAAAATATTGTGTACAAATGCCTCTTCTGCGCGAAGCATTGTCAGCGCTTATTCTAGGCCTGTTTTATGAGAACGTACAAACAACGTCAAAGCTTGGTTAGTATGTTTTGGGAAGTGGTTGAATCACTTCTCAAATGCAATTTTACAGTAGTTTACAGTATGCAGATGGTGCTTCATGTAACCGAAAAATGCCACATCTCCTTAAAACAACATGTAATTGTGTTCGTTCAAGTCGGCCAAATGGATCTAGATTAATGAAATATGATAAGCATTTACATTTTATGGCAGTATTTCTGTACCCCAGCTCTTTCAAAGTACAGAATTGAGAAGCTGCAAATTAACAGACTGTCACTTTTCGCATCAAAGTTATGCAAAAATGAGAGTTTGTTATGCTGCTCAACTTCTTTCAGGATCTGTTGCCAAATTAATGGCCAACCGTGGTGGCGAGGAGATGACAAGAAGTGCATGGTTTGCTGACCTACCTGATGAATAGATGGTTTGATTTAATGAACACCCGAACAGATTTTGGATATAATTCTGACTTAATTCCAACCTTACAGGTCAGAAGATGCCGCTTAGTCTGGTTAAGCACAACCTTCCTCGAAGAACTACTGGAAATGTAGTTTAAAAGGTTCGTTGGCAGAGCAAGCAAAGCAATTTTTAAGCCCCCAAACTTATAAGGGCTTGTTAATAACTACAAAAGCAATTACAGAATTGGTCAAATTTATTCCTAATAAGAGCCCGGAAAATGTTTATGTAGTTTACAAAGAGATTAAATCAGGATCCATTGGAGTAATATTTTGGCCACATGAGACAAATAGGGCGCAGGAATGAAATGCCTGATATTAATCAGTACTCACAATTTGAAAATGTCATTGTCTGCCAAAAAAATATAAAGTCTCTCAAAGGGTCAATGTAAAAACATAAATTGGATTGGAAGAATGCTAGTATCTGATGAACAGCTACCAAAGCGCCAAAGAAACCTGACATAAAGCCTAAACGGCCCTTCACAAGGGCACAAAACACATACAGAAGTTACATTTTGTAAACGATTTACATGACTTGCATGTAAAACTTATTCCAAAATGCTATCTACTTTTGTATTCATTTTGATATTTAAAACTATGAATGGTTAACTTCACAAATGAACACTATTTCATTTTTTTACGCAAACTAACATTTTGGTCAAAGTTCACATTCATATTCGAAGTTATATTTTTTGCCTTTTGATGACAGCGAATTTTAAGAAAAAACTGAATAACTTTAAGCAACAATACCTGTGTAAGCAACTATCATAAATATACAAATTCATTAAAAATATGCTGTACATAAACAAAATCGATAGATTCCAAAACAGTTTTTCTAGTATTTTCAACAGAATAATATTTCTAAAGTTTCTTTCCAAATATATAATGAACTTAGTTACAGATTTTACTGGCGTTGTAAGAGAGCCATAGTTGTGTTTTTAACACAGTTTAATGAAGTACCTTATTTCTACATTAGCAGCGTCTGATAAGTTTGTTTAAAATGTATCCAGCCATGTTCAATTATACTCTCTTCGTCTTTGTTAAGAGCGTGTCATTAAGATTATGTTTAATTGAACAGTTTTTTTTTTTTAAATGAAACTATTTTTCTTACTGTCCCTAATGCTTGAATTCGCGGTAAGGAAAACAATGATGGGGATAATAGTTATATTCCATCAATAGAAAATTTACGAAATAAAATATCTCCAGATGGTTTTTGCAAAAAAAGCTTTAAAAAGTATTCTTCCAGTGCGTTGGAGTTTTAAACTTTCATCGTTTGAGCAGGATTGAACATTTTCTGTAAAAATAAGTTATGTAATATTAGTTAAGTAGTCTGTTATTGTAATATCATGCTTTTCTTTTTGATGCCAGATAACTTCGTCATCATTTTCCAAAATTTGATCACACTTTTGTTGGCATCTGTACATCAGTGAAACATTTAGTTATTAACTGGCTAATTAGTTTCTAGTTAAAAGTTACACGGATGCAATTTACTAAACAGTGCATACAAAATTAGGTTCATTACAAATTCCAGTTCCTACTTTTTTTGTTCATCACCAAAAATAACTTCAATAGATAAATTATAATTCATTTTGCTAAAACTTGGTTAATTAATTTTATTAGGATCTATTATAGTAAAATTTTGCTGTTACTTGTTGACCCTTCTACTTAAAAAAATACTTCAGTAATAACTATTTTTTACATTGTTAATAGAGATATTTCGCTTCTACCGATATATCGGTATCCGTAAATGTAGACGCATATGATATAATCATTCCTGTATAACAACAAACTACTTACCCATTCTTTGTTAAAAAATCAATCTCTTATTCTTAACCTGCTATACAAATAAATAAACCAGTACATCTCTGGCTTGTGTGTAAACACAACTTCAAAAAATAAATTAAAAAAGGGCCTGTAGTGTTAATAATATTTGGGTTAGGGTAGACCAGAGTACAAAAAAGTATTAAGAACAAGTTTCATTTTTCGAGAATAATGGAATACGTAAAAGTTTTGGGTTGCAGAGCACTGGCCTAAAGGAACTAAAAAACGTCAAGCTTTACAAATTTCATTTAGGTGCGAGATCAGCTAAACTAAACTTTTAAGCTCTGATGCTAGAGTCTTCTGCAGCAGCAAAGCACACTATACAATGTTTGCGTGCCTCAGCTTACGACAGACTACACCTAATTATTTCTGCGTTATTGCACCAAAATTTTGGCTAACTAACGTATCAGTCAAACGATAGTTGTGCTTGTTTTACTATTATGCACCAGAGCGGAACGCGCTACGTTAGAGTTTGTCCTCATGGTTATAATCTCTTTGGTTGTTCCGAAGTTCTGTCAAGCTAAGTGAGTATGTTTATTATAACGCTTTTATATTGCATGAAATAAATCGGATTTTACCCCCTTGTATACGAGTTTAATTTTATTCTAAAGCCTAACACCTCATTTTTGGCGACGCCCTAGTGTGATTTAAACACGCATAAAACCTTCAACCTAACTAACTAACTAATTTAAGTCTACGCCTTGCTTGATTTGCATGTTGCATGTTTTTGTTGTTGCATGATTAGCTTTACGAGTAATGAGCACTTACTGATAAGTTTCGAAGTTCTAAAAGCAGTGCTAAATCTTCCGATATGATGGCTAATCTGGGACAAATCGCATGCATTAACAGGCTCTTTTCTCAATCCTAATGACTTTCCCCTAATCTATCTACTCAACATACCAAGTAAAGTATTTCGGCTGTTGCACTCGATTTACTCGCAATCAGGTTGTCAGCTACCACGTTTAACCCTTTCGAGATAACAAGTTGCACGTCATCGCAGGGTACGGTTAGTTCAACTTTTACGAACATGACCTCTAATTTAACACAACAGACACGTTTGGTCAAATTAAATACACCAAAATATTATCAATAAACAACCCCTGTATAGGATACGGTAGCTGGCCAATCCAAACTCACACCTAACGTTCAGCCGAGTTTTCAATCAACTCCAAATCAAATTCAAACTAATTTAGGTTCCACGGCGCATGCCTTGCGCAAAGTAGCCTTACCTGATTTTTGCGCAATCGAAGCAATCTTCGAAAATCATTTAATTTTTGGTGAACATGAACGTTTCAACCTAACAATTTCGGCCTTTCACCTTCCGTTTCTCTCAAAATAGCTCTTTTAAAACAATATCAAGACAATGTGACATTCGTCGTCTTGACAAACTTTTACACGAGACACAACTTGGAAGTTGCCGCCCTTCCGAACTAATGAACAAAATGAAGCAGTTACTAATTTTAATGGTGGTGAACAAAATTCAACAACAGAAAAGGTTTCAAAAAAACTTTTTCTTGAGCGAATGCCAGAAAACTTTCGTTTGGTTCTCGCTGCTGATTACGAGGGATCTTGATACGCCTTAGCAGATAAAGCTGACAAAATCATGATGATCGGAAATCCTAATGGTTTTGGCACCTAACTCAAACAAAAACCGACACATCAGGTTTGGTTAATTCTCAAACCTTAATAAACAACAAAACAATTTCTCTAATCAAAGGCGAGAAGGTTACAACAACCGCTCGTATCATAATCCTAATTCTTACCGAAGAGGCAACCTTGGCATTCTCGACCGCCTTTTCGAAATCGAAATGAAAGATCTTGGGATTACAAAAATGACCCACCTAAGCGCTATAACCTCTCATCAGACATAACGGCGCAAGTTCAACGCGTTTTGAACAACCGAACTACCGGCACTTTTCAAAAAACGAGCCAAGTCAAATATTAACAATCGTTCACCGTTTTCGACTGCTCAAATCAACTATCTTTTCTCGTGGATTCGGGAAGTGTTTTAAAAGCTTAATTCCCAAATCTATGGTAACTGAATTTCGCCGTTCTAAGGCAGTTAATAAATGCGCGATCGGCAACAATTTTAAATCTTATGGTGAAGTTGTTCTAAATCTAAATTTGGATGTTGGTTCTTTCAAATGGAAATTTTTAGTTTGTGATGGATGTTCACGAATGCATTTTAGGTGCAGACTTTTTAGGCCGCCACAATCTTTTAGTCTCTAATTCCAGTGCAAACGCGACACGTGTGTTATCTTCCGCCGTTACTAACACGTCACAGCCGTCGCAAGAGTATTTGCAAATCTGTCAAACAGAGAAGATGATCTGTAAGCCGCACAGATGTTCATTGTTCCGCCTTTCCTGACACGTCGCCTGAAAAGCCGCTGACAAAACGAGGCAAACGTATTAGCATAGCAAATCTGCTAAACAGAAGAAATCTGTAAAACGCACACAGCAGTTGTGTTAATCTTTCCGGCAGCCAGTCGCGGAAATGCTCCTCCATTCAGCCTAAAAATGCACGGCATTCGTGACATGCCTGTTTTACTTATTAAACATTGCCAGCTTGTCAATTCATTCTTTGATAGGCAGAAGTGCCCGCTTGATTACAAATATATCGCGCCTCGTTGCGATTATTCTTTCTGCCCCAGCGCCAATCGCAAAACAATTCAGTGATTGTTGCGTTACTTTAAAAACGGCCGCTGTTTCCTTATCTGCGCCAAACGAACCGGACGTGCCTCTCAATCAATTCGAGAAACTCCTCGATAATTTTCCAACGCTAACCCAACCGATATCAGTTAATCGGCCGGTTAAGCATGATGTCACACATGTGATTGAAACAAAAAGGGTTTACCAGTTTCTTGTCGCCCGCGTCGCCTCGCGCCCGAACTGTTAGAAGTCGTAAAAAAACAGTTTGGCGATTTACTTGAAAAGGGAATTGTTGAGCCAAGCAATTCGCCTTGGGCTGCTTCACCGCTTCACTTGGTAAAAAAGAAGGATAGTTCTTACAGATGCGTTGGCGATTATCGTCCTTAATTTAGCCACTGTAAAATATTCTTACCCAAAATGCCTTTCTTGCGTGACTTTGCTTACAATCATCGATTTGCTATCTGCGTACACCATCATGCAGAATACCGTAGGATGAATTTTGATTTATGTAACGCTTCTCAAACGTTCCAAAGATTCATCAATAATTACGCGGATATGAAAGCTTTTGTTTTGCTTATGACGATGATTTACTCGTAGCTAGTGCTGACGAGGAAGAGAACACAAACGCCATCTTAACTTGATTTTAAAGTAAGATAGGCCATGTCGAGTCGAATCTGTCAGGAATTTTCCTCGCCCTCGGACTGTTACCCAATTATTACAAACGGTTTCTCCCAAATATATCAGAGTCGCTGCGGGACCTAAACGGCATGATTTAAGCATAATGCGAGATTTTCTCTCATTTGCGATGCCAGCCAATTTGCAGTTGGTTGGTTCTGCTTTGAATCAATTTGATAATGGGGAGTGGAAACCCATAGGTTTCTTTTCAAAAGCTCTAACCGCACCTCAAAAGGAAATTTTTGAATTTTGATCGCGAACTTCTCGCAATTTATTTGTCTCTTAAACATTTTAAGGACATACATACTTCAAGGTCGATCCTTCCGCTCAAACAGCGAAAATTTCACTCCTCGCCAAACGCGTTACATGGATTTCATTGCGCAGCACACCAACAATGTTGAATTTACGAGTGGTTTTCTGAACACCGCCAGTGATGCTCTTTCGCGCATTGAAATTAACGCTGTCTCTTTAGCTGACGAGCTACTTCCTTTAACGGAAATTGCAGACAAACAAAAAGGCGAAATGTTTCTTAACACTATTGCGGATGATTATGCTTCTTTGCGCCTACAAACAGATTTACTTCCAGGGGAGCAACGTGTGTTTGATACCTTTCACTCGTTGTCACACCCTGGTAATAGCGACGCAGCGTCTTATCGGCGATCGTTTTGTGTGGCACGGTATGAAAGCAGACATTCAAAGATGGTGTCAAACTTGCATTGCATGTCAACGTTGCAAGCAAGGTCATTCGGCACAATAAGGCTCCTTTCCGAAACGTTGGTAGAAAGTAATATATATTGCCAGAGGAACCTGTTTTAAATATACTATGCCTGGTAGCAACAGCATATTTAAGGCTCCTTTAGCTAAATTTGTCGAACCTTCTTCTCGCTTTAGCGATTGTCACCTGGACATCGTTGGTTTTCAAACGGATATTCTTATCTTCTTTTAACATGCACTGATTGATGTGGATACACGCGTTGGCTAGAAGCCATACCTTTGCGTGACATTTTAGCGTCTACTTGCACCGACGCATTTTTGCTTCACTGGATTGCACGTTTCGGCTGTCCAACACGCTTAACTACCCCGATCGCGGCACGCAGTTTTGCTCAGCGAGCTCTGTTTGCAAACTTTTGCAACAATTTAGGCATTAAATTGCAGACTACAACCGCTTACCACCCAGCCTCAAACGGAGCGATCGAAATAATGTAAACACTCAAATCCGCTCTGAAGGTTTATGACGATCCACTAAACTGGCATTCAAACTTAGGTTTAGTTCTTTTAGGCGGCCTACGTTCTGTTTACAAACCGGATATTGATTGTGTTGTTCTGCTGAGTTACTTTATGGATCAACCCTTCGTTTGCCAGGCGAATTTTTCGAAACTTACGTTCCGAATGTGCCTCAACATATTCGCACAACTGACAAGATTTATATGTCGCTTCAATCTTTTATTCCTCGTAGAGAACAAAAAGATACCAAGGTGTATGTATATCTCTTGACCCTTCGCTGTCGTGTCCTGCGCTCATGCTTTTGTCAGGGTGAAATGCTCTAACAAAAGGCAGTTTATCCTCGTTTTGACGGTCCTTATAAGAGATCTTAAATAAGCATCCAAAATATTTCACTCTTGCTATGCGCGGACGCAGTAACAACGTCTCCATAGATAGGATTAAGAAATTTTATGACCTTACCGGAAGACGTTGACAGTAACAGATCTACTCTTTCAACAGACGTTGCCAACTCGCCAACTGCTTTCGAGTCGGAGGATTTGAACGTCGAAGAACCGTTACGTTACACTCGTCGCGGACGTCAGATACACCTGCCTTCCAGGTTTCGTGACTAATTGAAAAAAAAACAATGTTGTCATTTTTAACACTTTTCCTATGCCTTTGACTCATTCATTCAAGTTGTGTCACGAATCGTTAAGGGTGAATATTTTATTCCTCAGCCTGATGTGTTCGAAGCTCCACCCCTAAAGTCAAACTATGTCAAGCAGCCATTTACAAATCCATCAAGCGACTTTTTGAAATTAAATGTGCACACTTGCCAAATTTTTGAGTCGTCCTATATACTTCTCTCACTTTTTTTTTTTGGAGCTAAAGTCCATGACAGAAGCACAGTTTCTGCTCCACCTCCTTCAGGCGGTGGACCGGCTTGCGCAAACAACTGATAACACCTGGTCAACTTCTCGAAAGTTAACAATTAATTACAAATGGCCAAGGTGCAGTTTACACCACTGTTTTAACAAAACCCCTTATAACATAACATACGACGCTGGTATGTATATATGATTCAAACATTATTATGTAGATCTATTTATTTTATCATTAGTATCTGGATATTCAAATTCCATAGTACCTGAACCCGAGTGATGCAAAGAAGTTACAGTAGCTGACAGGTTTAATTTAGCGGTATAAACAAAACTACATGAACTGATAAACATCTAACATTCTTTAACAAGCTGGAAGACAACATGTTCCATGATCAAGATAGAGAGAGAGAAAAGCACTTGCTATGCTTATTGACGAACCAGGAGAAACAATCGCGTCACTGCTAACCAGGGCCTAACAACCTGCAAGCTCCTGACAAACAACACGCATGGTGGCACATGGTATATCCAACAGGAGTGACAAAAGTCGATTGAGACGGCTAAGAAATGGGGGAAGGACCTTATAAAACCACTGCCCGCAAATAGTCATCATACTTGGGAAACTGTCGAAAGTAATCTCAACAAAGTTGTCGCCTCCGCCTTCCCTTTTTAGCCCGTGCCCCCACCTAGCTTGGAAAAGGTCTCCAGCCCGAGCTGCACTAATTAGGAGGGAGACCCGCTGGCACAATGCGCAACCGCTTATTTAACAGGAGTCGGGGCATACCACCTCGTGGAAGATGTCCGAAGTTTTCCGGTCGAAATCCTCTTGGCTCACAAAAGGCACTGCCCGGATATCTAGCACCCCAAAAGAAGAAGATTAAAATGATTGTGATTGAGAAGCATTCAATGAGTGGAGCTGTTATAACGACGGGGCAATAAATACGGGCCCCTACCTCCTCCACCATTGCATTGAACTTCACAATTATGACACTAGATAGATATCATTTCATCCTCTGGTATAAGTGGTTGGTTGTGCAGCAGAGTGGGACGTTGTGATTTCAAACCAATTTAAAATCCCAGCTTTCCACAACTGTCAAACAACATTAACCTAAAGCTCCGATCAGCATTACGCGGTACAGAGCCAAAATCTATTACAAGCTCCCCTAACAAGCCTACGTTTTTCTTCAAATAAATAAAAATGCAATAAATGGTCATGCTTTTAAGACTTTTTTCAACAAAACAAAAAAGCGTAAATTGATTGCGCAGCAGAGTGGGACGTTGTGATTTCAAACCAATTTAAAATCCCAGCTTTCCACAACTGTCAAACAACATTAACCTAAAGCTCCGATCAGCATTACGCGGTACAGAGCCAAAATCTATTATTACAAGCTCCCCTAACAAGCCTACGTTTTTCTTCAAATAAATAAAAATGCAATAAATGGTCGTAAATTGAAAAGGAGCGATTAAATTACTACTAAAAAACATATGCATATTTTTTATAAAGACATTACAAACTAAATATGATTAAGTGGTATTTTATTATATGAACCATTAGATTTAGGGGTTCCCAAGTACTGCTTCATTTCTGACAATATAACAAAATTAACCACTATTATTCAAGTCAGTAAAAGAATTATTATATAACACAGATACCGTTTAAGTGAGAAAAATCTCCAGAACTGCCTTCTTCCTGCACGCAATTAGTTTGCAATCAGCACCCAGCAAACTCCACTCGCTTAATCGTGATGGTAGGTAAAAATCTGCTGCAGATTTTGTTAACCCGAGGTAACACTCTCTTTTGAATAAAACAGGAGGTACACCAAACTTGTTTCAGAAATTATTGACTTGAGACATAGGTTAACACCATGTTGTCGTCTTTCTGCGCATATTGTGATAATTCCAGATTAAATGTGACTCGCATTTTTCTGATTTTACAAAGCCAAATAAGGAGTTTGACTGCTAATCAAAAGACTCATTTGGGACAGCAAAATGGAATTGTTGGATGTGTACACAAATTAGAATGTTTGTTAAAATCCCCAAGTTGGTAAATCTAAGCTCTGACTTGACAAAGGGAAATAAAAATGGATTTTGTTATAAGTAAAATTGTAAGAAAGCCAATTATTGTCAAGTGGGGTAAAAAGTTAAGAAGACATAGTCTAACCAGCAAGCCCTCAACCCTCTTAATTTTTATGCAAGACCTTCAGAAACTTTTGTACAGATCTGATAGCAGCAGGTTTATGACAATAGCCTTTGTTGTGTGTTGTGTCATAACAATGGTCTATTAAACAAAAAGAACTTTATTTTGCTACCTGTTTTACTTTTTCAGATATTTAGTTGTTTTTTTTTACCCCAACATTTTGATTAGTTGATTACACAGATTTAGAAAATAAGTACCCAAATGCTACAGTGGATATGCTGGAAGTCTTACAACAAAAGGTGTTTATGCAACGGCGAAAAAGTTCTATCTTTCTATTTCTATGCTGCGCAAGTTATTATGGACTTGCATTGTTTCGCAGGGCCGTACCACTGCTTTGTCAGAAGAAATAGAGTTGTTTATTGCCAAGTGCCTCAGAAAAATGGCTGAGATGGGATTTGGACCAACTCTTTTTGAAATGCTTGATGAAGTGTTTAATCGTAAACATGTTTAAATTCGTCAATTGTGCTTATGTAATTTAAACACCAAAACTAAAATTAAACACGAAGGTGTTTAAATTTTAAACGTGTATAGACCGTTTTGGTGTTCAAATTTAATAACCACAGAAAAAAGTGCTGACATAATTAAAAAGTTATCCATGACGCTCTGATAGTGATGTTGATTTTCAATGTCAGTTGGATATTGAGGATGGACAAAATTCAGCAGACCAGGAAACGACCAGCACTGTTCCGAGTACGGTCGAAAATGGAGCATTTGTGGTCGCACGAGTATACTCATCTCAAGAAGAATTTATAGCTGGACCTGATTTTGACAATGACTACGAGGTAAAGTTTCCTAAAAGGTCAGAAAAGGTTAAAGTGGCTTTGTGTATCGTAAACATGAAGAGACTTAGTGTGCTGCCTGCCACCTTCACCTGTAGCCCAGACCAAGCGCTTCTCTGGTATCCTGAAATTTTATGTCGATTTATCGCATTACAATATTGCTTAATTTTCGTGATCTTTCGTAACACATAGCAAACACCAATTTAGTTTTAAATATGGCTGTCACTGTTGAGCTGTGTCTACCCATTGGGCGTAATCAGAAGGCCATCCCAAATTTCGAACTTACATATTCAGAACATTACGACATGTGGCCTAAAATTGCCTGGCTACGCCAGTGCTGCCTCTACTGTAAACGTTTTAATTCTTGATCGCTTGACCCTTGCAGCAATTGTCTCAATATGGTGGGTGCATTGGTCCACAATATAATCAATTAAAGAACAATCAAGCCGGATTTGCTTTACTTAACGTTTGTATGCTGTACTTATTGTATAAATTTAAAAAATTTTCGTTCTAAGAATAAAAAGATAGAACAAAAAATGTGGTAAGGGGTGCATTGGTCCCACTTCTCTCCCCTATCAATTCGACCGGACGGACCTGCAAATTGAAAATTTGTGGTTTGAAGTTACTAACAGCCAAACGAAAAAAATTGTACTGCGCACCGTATACAGGCATCCATCAAGTAATATTGACAAATTTGAAGAACAACTGCTAATAAAACTGACTATTTTAATATTAATTTATTGAATCATAGCATCATTGCATACATTACCAAAATAACCACAGGCACAAACAAGGCCACCAGGGGCGGCATTATGAACAGTTCCTCGCTCGCTAAGTTAACGAGCTCGTTTTAGCGAGGGATGAGCGAGCGAGAAACTCGCAAACGCATTTGGTATTACGAACGGTCCTCGCTATAACGAGACGCACGCGCGAGAGAATGCGTCAAAACACAAGAAAAAGGACGACTGGCTCAGCAAAATAGTCGCAGAAACGTCGTTTGGCGCTTTGTTTTGGAAATATTTAGCTGTTTTTGAATGTTAAATTTATTATGAAACAATTTTCAAGATGAACCCCGTGAATTTCATTCCTAATTACTCCTGTAGATCATAGAAAAGGGTTCACAAGGCACAATATTTGAGTATTAAACAATGAATATAAAAATACTTGACACACGCTAACTCACACCTTAACCCAAATATTGTTGATTTAATAATTGTGGAAGGATTTTAAACCAGCGCCCAACGTTTATATATACGTCTAAAAATGTAAAATAATTATTTTAAAACTTTTTATTCATGTGTATTTATATTTAGTTAGCTAGATTCTGTAAACATGTTGACAATAAATCTCCAGGGTGCAACAACTATAGCAGTAACACTGGAATTTTTAAACTGCAGTCAACATGCTGCTGGTGCTATACCTACACCCGTATGACTTTCACCAAGAAATTGTGCATGAGGCTCCGTATAAAGTTAAAGACATTCATATTCACTTAAAAGTGTTGAAAACCATTACTACTTTACCGAGAAAATATTAAAACTTAGGGAACACTGAAAAACGCAGTCTAATTTTGGCATTTCTCAACCACCAATAAGTCTTGTAGCAGAACCACCGAAAACATTGTATATAGATCACAGTAAAACACAAATTAGTCTTGAATCATCTTACTTTCAAAGAGCAAGACAATGGAATAGTTGCTGTGCAGTTTGTGCAATAAATTTCAACTATTTATATTTGAAAACATAATTAATAATTGTCTTGCCTCAATATTTTGCTGTGTGAATTTTTTTAGCTTAACTTATTTCTTTCTTAAAGTTAATTATATTCACTTATACACCATGTTTTTGTGACTCAAAAATACTTTGTAAGCTTACCAAATACAACAGCATATTTTTAAAACAATAGTGGATTTTGTTTGTATTTCTGTATGCACTTCTGGCCCTAAGGTTTTTTAGGATGATTTAATACAAAACTAATCATCATAATAAATAAATCATGAAAGATGCTGGACCACTGGAACACCATGGTATACCTCTGGATGTTCATATTTTTGGATTAGTCCATTATTACTGAATATATTTGTTTATCAAACTGACTCAAGAGCACCAATAAAATGAGCTGCTTTTGTAAATCCTTTAGTTGGATTAAGAAATAAAACGTTTAAAGTAGTTGGTTTAAAAGTGTTTTTAGCATAGACGCCGATTTTTTGACAGTGAAAATATATGACGTCACAAAATGTCCACTAAAAATATAAGTTTACATGCAGAGTAGTGAAAGAGTTAAAATGTATTTTAAGGTAAATAAAATTGACTAACTGCCGGAATATGTGTAAAATAAGTAGTAGTACCTCAAGTCGTAGGCATTATAAAAATATAAAGAAATTTGCATACCGATTGATAATTTTTTTAACTTTTTACGAGGAATGCTCTTGGCACCGTACGCACCCCAAACTCGGCCTTCATGGTGGTGGTGTGCAGGTAGGAGGATATCGCCTAAATCCAAATTTCACGCCATTTTGACAAATTAATTATGAAACTTTGTTATATCATCCAATTACGTGTCGGCATTATTATACGTTTATTAATAAAAAAAATGATTTTGTTAACAGCAGTTTAGGCTTTACCGAGTGGTCTGAGCCGCTCGTTAGTTAGCGAGGAGTTTAGCCAGATTTTGGTAACGAGAAGTGGGTTCGTAATACCAAAAGTCGACTTAGCGAGGTGTGTTCATCATAATGCCGCCCCAGGTTCGAGCAGCATTACTCCAGGAATTATAGAACATAACATTTCGGATCACCGTACCTATATATCTTCACATTTTAAGAGACACCACACATTTCAATAAGGATTTTCTTGAAGATCTAGAAAATAATATATATATTAATTGCCACTGAACAGGTCTTCTGACTGTAAATTTAATAAATTTATCAACTCATTCATTACAATTTTCAACAAACACGCACCAATAAGATCAATGACCCGTAGAGAAACAAAGTTGGCAACTAAACCATGGATAACTAAGGGAATTTTAAAATCCATTAAGGTAAAAAACAAAATGTTTCGGAGATGTTACAAAACAGAAGATATGCAGAAAAAATTCTATCATACAAAATATATAATAATAAACTGACAAGCCAAACAAATCTATTATCAAAATCAATTAAAAGTTCTACCCAAACATGGTGAAGCGTGGAGAGGGGGTGTAAGAAGGCTGCTGACCCCGTAGACGAGGGCCGACGGCTGCCTAAGTCTCTTACAAATTCTTAATCCGACTCCAAAGGAGCAGGCCGCTAGAATACCTGTCCTTAACTTCTTGTACTCTAGGCAAAGACAATCCACTCAGTGATAATTGCTCTTTGAGTATATTCACAAATCTCAGAAACACAGCGATAAACAGAGCGGTGATTCAAGCCGCTATTAGTAAGACGTATAAGATAGAATGAATGCGAAACGCGATCAAAGCCCACGATTCGGCGTTAGGTCACGCGTTAGTGAACAACGGTCACGTGTTTCTGCTACACATGGAAAACTATAAAATCCGTACAAAACAATCCAGTGGCCCTCTTTCGATATATTATCAATGAGTTGCTGTTTTTTTAATACGTCACGTAACTTAGCTTACTTAAATGACTTTACAATTCAAAAATTATTCTTGCCTCTTCTTAACCAACGAGATTGCAAACCGTGCTCAAAATGCGTCCGATTCTCTCGGTATCCACCCGATGACGATGCAACACAACGCCATCCAAAAGCACACAAAGTTGTCACGCAGCGCTAGAAAAACTGAGACTTCGAAATTCACACTAAGTCCTGTAGCTGACCCGAACGGCGATTCCCGCGGACAAACGCAGAAGTCCGGTACAAAGGGTGTACAATAATTAAATTTGTGACAATCTGTATGTATATCTTCTGGTAAGTAAGAAAAGTACAAATCCTACATCTGCCTGTGTCTGTTTTTAAAGTTCGATAATAATAATCGGCTGCCGGACAAATAGCGCCTTACCATCACACGCGGTGGAAAAATTCATCACAGAAAAAGAGTGTGCACCTTTTTAGCCACCTTTGCCGCACATTAAATGCAGATTAAGTGTACATTTGGTGCAAATATCGCGCACATATAACATCATTGTGCGCACAATGTGCACATTTTGGTTTTGAGCCCGTCTTCCGCTGCAGCTGCTTGTGTTTTAATGATTTTTTTATTCCTGTAAATAATTTGTCTTCGTATTAACTAGTGAGAATTAACAAGAAATCTAGAAAGTTCAACAGGCCACTTCCGAGGTCCCGGCGGGCCGCGGGTTGGACGCCCCTGCCCTATTATACCACAACAACATTCACTGCAAGCAGTTTTTCTTTGATGCTATGAAATACATACAAACAGTGAAATCTCATTGAAAAAAAAACAAATCAATTCAAAGACTAGGTTATTTACACGTTTTTTAATACCGTATATTTTGCTCTAATGAAGATATAATACTGTTAAAATGACTTTGAATATAATTAAACGATAAATTAAAAAAAAATGAAAGATCAGTTTCAAAAAGCTGACTAGAAATTTAAATAAAATCACGAAAGAAATGAAATCAGAACACTGAACTGTGATGTGTTGACCACTGATGCACTGCTACTGTGTGCGGAGGCTCAAAAACATAAATTGGGTTGGTGAATTAATAAAAACAGTTTGTCTGTGGTAAACATCCGGTTTTGTATGTAACATTACTTAATGAATTTGTGCTTGGTTTGATTTATTTCTCTTTTGCCCCTTAAAAGGACATGTTCTGTGTTACAAAAGCTCGAAAACAGCTCAACAGCAAAGTGAAAATTACATTAAAAACTCTATAGGCTTCCCATCCAAGTTAACAGGTAAAGATTTACAAATGACAAAATTAATGTTTTGCAGCCATTAAGACAAACCTAGATATTCAAAAATATACTGAGCTACATGTTTCTTAAAAATCTATGTTCCCGAATCAAGAAATTAATTTCCTTGTTTACTTTTTTACAATAGCATTTATTATTTTTTTACACCACCCATTTTTCTATATAGTCGGACAAGCAGTGTTGCTGGAAGACTGCCTAAAAGTTTAAAAAGAGACGCCAACAACAGAGTACAGCAGTACAACGATTTAGCTACCAAGTCCTCCTCAACCAACGCTCATACTGCTTATTATCTGTGGTTGCGCGCAAAAGAAGAAGAGAACTTTGTTATTGCGGACACGAATAGAGCAATTAGTTTTTATTGCAATCAAATTCGAATTTGTCAATCATTTATTCCTGGACTTCGTGATGGCGAGCTGTCATTTTTTCACACACATGTCTATTTTTTGCAGACCAACCTTCAAAGTTTGGTAGATATGTTTAGGGCAAACAATGAAGTGAGTGGATTAATAACGTCTACAATTCATTTGGATGACTACTCACTTTATTCCAATTTTCAGGATAACCGAAGTGACAGCGACAACGATTTGTCAGTCTGTTAAATTACAAATAGTTTATCTTATTGTTTCTGTAATAAATACATACACAATTGAGTTGAAAAGCCTTGCCTAAATGGTTTACTTAAAATGTACGTGATACGTGTAATTGTGTATTTTTGTACAGTAAGCTAGTACTTCGCGTCAAGGACGTATTCAAGTCAGTATCTGGCCACCCTGGTAGGAGACCAGCGCCAAATTTGTAAAAAAGTTCTATTTTTTTGTGAAACAGGCATATTTAACAAAAAAAAACTACTAAACCCCACCAACATTTATTAATACGATCTAATCGAGGGAGATTATATCCTGGGATAGAAAAATATAATTTCACCGAAGTCAAAACGCTTCGGTTAGTTTCTTGACGAATCGGATACACAACAGAAGCGCAGAAGACGCTCCAGCATGAGGTAGGTAGTATACCCCACCTTGTTTCCATATCTAGAATTGCCTGAAGGCCACACCTTAAATTGAGGCTAAGTTGGCGTTCGTAGTTTTTTCACGACAACTCGTACCCTGTTTAAGAGTAGTGCGGTCGGCTCGCCGTTCAAGGCATCATCCCTTATCCCCAACTGTAAAGTGTGTATTATTACACAACGCATGTGATAGATTTTGCACTCGAGCCCAGTGTCCAAGGCTTCTTCTTCTTCGGGTTCGTCACCGTCCTCATTTAAAAGCTGCACCGCCTTCGTCATGTTTGAAGCGTTGTCGACGACAACTGCTTTAAGCTAACTTTGTATTAAAAAAACATCGTCTATGAGCGTTAAACTTCTTTATGTTTACGACTAACCGTTCGATTATAACGTCACAATGCACCAAATGTGGCGTGATGTCTGCTGTGTAAGGCATAAAAGTTACAAAATAAACACATACGTATTTTGTACGGCTAAAAATCAAGCTCAAGGCAAAACTAGTGTTTATAACACTTTTGGGTATTGGCTGAAAAGTAACTTAAAATAGCAGACATTATTGTATTCGCACGACTGACCTGAGCTTTGCTTAAAGAAAAGAGGTGCATGGTTGCCTCGATCATGTCCTTCGTGTCTCGTCCAGTGTGTTTGCCTTCCCAGTCGCGTATAGACAGCGTTTTAATTTTTACTTTATTATCATCCCCAATGTACTGCCCCCCTGCACATTTACGGCAAAGTAATTATTTTTTTGGCGGGTGCATCCATCAACTTTAAGAAAAACCAGCCTTCCACGCAACTCGACTTTTAACTCTTGGATTCTTGCGCTGGCTTCGCCGGTGATGAGATACCTAATGGCATCTCGATCGATAGCAACTCCCAGCTTCTGTGCCATGTCTCCCACAAGACCCTTGAACCCGGGACTCGAGAATGTCACCTGAGCAATGAAAAGAGTTAAATTTAGGGTTTCATCCTTTTCGGTTAAAATTTACAGTTCAAAAAAGAAAAATTACTTCTTACCAGCGGTAGACCGTTCTTCACTGGTAAACTTATTATGTGTTTCTTCATTTGCTGTCATCCATGTTTAAATGTTTATTTTCATAAAACGACGTCAGCTTAGCTTGCGTCTCCACGGCACTGCTCTGCATGGTGTTTTTTCTCTTGATATGTCTCTTTAAATTTGAGCAGACGTTGCTGGCTGCTGGCACATGAAATGCTAACTTTGGTACCGCAGCCAACAACGTCGCACATCAATTTGTCCTTGTCTTCGCATTTTTTTAAAGTAGTGGTTGTAAACAGCACTGGATTTTCCAGGCCCTTTTCTTTTTTCAGTCATCGGTCCTAATTTAACAATTAAATAAGATAACAGTCAACGGTACTTTATTGTTGCAAGACGACGTCAAACACCTGGGCTGGACTTGCTCCAAAAACCACGCTATAAACAATGCCCCTGATTTCAGCAATATCATTCCCAAACAACGACAATTAGAAACACGAAAACTTCAATTTAAGCGTGATGGTAGTTAATGTGCGATGTTTTCAGTTACGAAATTGCTACTGCGTAAAGTGTACGTCGGGACTCGGGTAGATTTTAATAGTCTTAACAAACCGACTCCGCAGCCCTGTGGGAAATCGAGCAGGAAGCATAAATTTTCCAAAAAAGTTAAATCTGAACATCGCTAGTGAGTGTATGTTGTTGTCCTTGTTACAGTGGCAAAAACATCTGTTGATCCTGCGTTGGCCGTTTCCTGTTGTTGTTATTTCCTCTTGCTTTTCTGAATTCTTCCCATTTAAAGGCTTTGTCGACGATGAGAAATGAAATTTCACGCTCGTTGTTTTTGTTCCTTGTTGTTTAGATGATGAACGTGTGTTCCCATTTTATTGTTTCTTGGTTCATTTTGATTTCAACTTTCATCGCTTTTTTTTAAAACCAGTTCGTTATATATTTGCTTTCATTGTATTTTGCCACCAGTCGAATTCTTTATTTGTTTTATCGATTTCGTTTAATAGCGCCCAACCATGTTCTGTTTGGTTGGGGAGCTTTGGGGTAGTGGTTTCCCCATATGTTTGGAATGATCTGTCTTCTTTTAATTCCGATCTGGTACATGATTGTACCACGCGTGAAGCTGCGATTTTTGATTATCTGTGAAACATTAGGGGGCCTTGATTATGTTGATTCTTCCGTAAATTTTTGTATTTGTTCCGAATTGCTTGTATTTTTTATTTTTAGCTTTGGTCCAGTTTATTTGGATGAGTTCGTTTTTATTTCTTCACGGATGTGGGTTGGGCAGATTTCCTTTAGTTGCGTCTTAATCATCCTGTATTTGGACGTTAAGCGTCAGCTGTATCTGGTAATCCTGCGTGTTACCTTTTAAGGGGCTTCGTGGGTCCGTCCATTTATGGTTGGTGGGCGATCTGATCTTTCGGGTGCGCGTAAAAGGGGATGGTTGCGTTACGTGTCTGGTGGGTTCATATATGAGTGAAAGACGAAAGAGGAACAGAGGGTAGTTCGAGAAAAAAAGGGGGACGGGGAATTCGAGCAGGCGAACACAAAATATTGCTACTGAATTTATAGCAAATCTCGATTGTATTAACTTACTAGAAGGGCAAGATTTTTCTGCAGTCTCTTCTGCACAGAGATTATTAGCCTTAATAACAAAGATTTGTTAATTATATTATTTATTTACAAGCATTACAAAAAAATGATCTTACTTGCGCATTTGGTCTTGTGGAAAACAGAGCACGATCTGAACTGTCTGTGATCTTGACACTTTAAATTTTGTTGTAGATTTGTTTCAGGTTCATCCATTTTTCTCTTAGCTGTACACCCATGTGCAACGGTAAAGTTAAAATGCTACAAAAGCTAAATATTTTATTCTTAAATCATTTACTCAGAAATTAAAATAATGCAAACAAAAAAATGCTTGCCAAATAAACAAACCTAGTGTCTGTTGCCATGCGGGGCTACATCTTTGTGTTGATCCGACAAATACAAAATAATTCTTCCATAAGTTGAGTTGGCCTCCTTACTCTGGAGGTTGACAAATTCGGAAAAGTCTAAAAACGCTGCAACTCGGCGGTTGTATTTTGTACTTGTAGAGAAAAGGTCACCCATCGCTCCTGCAATTTAGTTGGCAATTTTGCCGCTATGGCCGTTATAAAGCCAACATAATCGACTGTAGAGGCGCCGCGTATTTTTGCTCAAGTGCTGCGCAGCAGTTGGTTAGAAGGACGGCGAATTTCTTTAGACCTTCGGCGTCGTTAGCAACTAGCTTTCGTTGTTCGTAAGGCTTTCACAGCGACGAGCTAGGTAGCGGTTGTATAAATCTTGTAGAGTACTTTCGAAAGCATATAGATAGTTAAGTCAAACGAATCGACCTTCCTGCCAATATGTATGGTGTATCGATTGATGAAGCTCCAATAGTCCATCGGATCGCCGTCGAATTTCTCCACTATAGGTTTCGGTAGAAATCGTTCGCTCACTTCACCTCTGCAACAATGATTCGTGTGATCACGTGGGCGTGACCCCGTATTGTACAAGCTTTTCGATGGGTTTTGAAGGTGTCGGGGTTCACTCGGAGGACTATAACGAAAAGTGTCGACGGTCGGGTGAAATGTGGTCGAGCGTGTTGGGTCACGTTGTGGAAATCCGGTGCGTGCTTGTTGTAGTGAAAACTGGAACTGTCGACCATTCTGACGTCGTAATTTTTTTGCGGAGTTATAGAACCTGAAAAGTTGCGCTGCGAAAGGCCTCTTCGGCGAGTTGAACCACAGTTTGACTCCGCAGCTTCTTTTCTTGACACTGGAGGGTTAATCGGATTTATGGAATCCGAATAGTAGTTACATAGAGAGCCCTCTTCGACGACTAGAGCCGCAGTTCGATTCCTCCTCATCGCAGCCAGCTTCTAGCTCCGATAGCTCGTGGCGATGAGGTAAACTTTCTTGAAACTCAAGCTCTAATGCCTCTCGTTCACGTTGGGTCTTCCGCTCAGCCGCTCTATTAGCCTCCTCGTTCCGACGCGGGCCTCTTCCTTTGCTTCTTCTGCCTGTCGCTGAAGTTGTCTCTCGGCGGCTTGCTTTTGCGATGCGAGACGTTCCTCTTCATGTACCTAGTAAGGCGTGCCATTTCCAACCTTTTTCGGCTCTCCCGCTGTCGAGTGCTGCTCTGCCTCGAGGATGCTTCGAGCTGCCTCATCAGCGGGGCTGTCAGGCAACGGCAACGGCAACGGCGTATGCGCTGGGCCTGCGGAAGAACTTCTCACTAGATCAAACCACTCTTGGACGTGCTTTTAAAGCCTTTGTAGAGCTGGATCCTGGCACGACTTGGTTGTCGAGGATACTGCCACATAGAGACATAAGGTGAAGGTATTTGGCGTTGACATATACGGTAACAACGAGATGACTGTAGGGCGACCTTCGGCTTGCTTCACATCTCACTTTCAACGTCTACGTACACGTGGTTTAGCGCTTGCCATGCGACAATAATGGGATCCATGGTGGTGTATGAGCATAGTGCTGTTTGTAGGCAACAATGGAGAACAAACAATATGACGTATCCAAGAAACAAAGCCTCGGGTCAGAGCGTAGAACAGAATGCAATGAAAAACTTGATGCTGCAGGCACGATGCGTTGTGACACAAGACGACGGACGTTGTGCTTTACTACAAGGGAAACTATGAGCGCAAATGGCACAACGTGCTGAACTTGAGCGTGTCGAAAGCACTTACGCCGCACTGTGGTGCAACGTGACAACGGGAGTCGAAGGCACTTCTTGCCGAGCGACGATAAATTCGTACGCTGCACTGCGATGCAACGGGACAACAGGGTTCGCTGGCAGTTTTTGCCAAGCGACGATAGATTCGTACGCTGCACTTTGGTGCAACGGGGCAACGGGAGAGTCGCAGGCACTTCTTGCCGAGCGACGATAAATTCGTACGCTGCACTGCGATGCAACGGGACAACAGGGTTCGCAAGCACTTCTTGCCAAGCGACGATAATTCGTACGCTGCACTTCGGTGCAACGGGACAGCAGGAGTCGCAGGCACTTCTTGCCGGGCGACGATACTTCGTACGATGCACTTCTGTGCAACGGGACAACCTCACCAGCTCTGCAAGACGGGAGGGATACTTTGAAAACTTTTGTAGAAATCAAGCTTTGCAATACTCAGCACTTCTTTCTATTATTGCTTGCGTCTACAAGGACAATAGCGAACGTACAATTTTCGCACGGTACAAAGCAAAACAGTAGAGAAATCGGTGCAGGTTTTCTGTAAGGCGAAAAAGGAAATTGTTAGCGCACAATACTTCATATATAAACAAAAAGGTTGCGAAAAATAAAGATACCAAAGGTTGATGTCTGGCGTGTATAGTGTCTTCAGTAATATGCTGGTGATGACTTTCACCAAGCACCGCAAAACAAAAGCTTTATACAGCAACTAAATTACCCTCAAAGGCTAGAAGAAGCTATTGCATAGCATTGCATTAGAAGCGCGCACTACCACGCCTAATTAAGTGAGATCTAGTGGAACACATAATGTTTGTGTATGCACCATTCATGAAATGTTAAGCTGATGATTGAAGGCGGACGTTTATGGAAAATATTTGGAAGTGATAAACAACAAACCTGCATATACAAAGACTTTTTGTGTATAATTACTTGTAATCCTTCAACAACAAACTGCCACCTCAATAAATGCCAACATTGTAAAACAAATATTGTGAAACTGGAAGAAACTCTTAAGAAATATTTTGAAGATGAAGGAATTGATCAAATAACTTCAAAATTGTGGTTGACAGTGGACCGAACACATTAGAAACAGTAATTAAAAACTTAGATGACTTTGTTACAACATATTTGGAAAAACTAGTTTGCAACATGACTTCATCGCCAAACAACAATCACTTTATTTGAAAAAATTAAAAGAAAGTATTATCTGAAACCGCAATAATAATTGCAGACTTTGCAGAAAATTATTCTTTTATTCTCCAAGATGCTGGTCAAGGCTTTCATTGAACCAATTCACAGGCAACAATCCACCCATTTATAGTTTATCACAAATTTGAAACAGAAGCAGACAAAACGCCCAACCTTAAACATGAAAACTTCGTCATGACACTAATAATAATAATACAGTTCATTGCTTTCAGCGAAAAGTCTTGAAGGGCATTTTTTGCACATGGCAAAGGACCATGTGACGGGTTGGGTGGGACTGTGAAAAGACTGGTTGCTCGGGCAAGTCTGCAGATACAAACCTCAAAAGAACTATATAATCGGGCCACAACAAATATCACAAATATTAACTTTTCATTTGTATTGGAAAAAGAAGTACCCTTTATTCCAGACAAATCTTGTCAGACTCACATCAAGGTTTTTGAATTTTCTGCATCATTGGATTATCAGAAGGTCCTGGTTTGTGACATTGCCTACAAACAACTATTGCATTGGGATGAGCTAAGGGGGTTTGTTACCTGCAAATATAACACCTGCATTTTGGACCATTTGAAGGAATCAGATGAAGTGATGGTCACTTTTCTACATCCAGCTGGACCTTCCAGATCTTTTAAATATCCGAAAAACAAAGATGAACTTGTGGTTCCTCGTGACAACATTTTGACTAAAGTTCATCCATCAACAGCGACTGGAAGAACTTATCAATTGACATGCAAAGAACAGCAAAATGCATCACATGTCTTGAATATGTAAAGCAAAAATAAAATACAGAAATGTTGAGTGAAATTTTTTTTCATACTTGCCATTTTATTAGGTCCACTGAAGATAATAGGCAGTATGTAACAATGAAAACAAATATAACTCACAAGTGCCCATTTTAACGTTTACATTTTGTTCGATTTTTACCACAGAAGAGTTATGTTAGATAATTATGCTCAAAATATCCTTTTTAGTCCTTTAAGGTGCAAAATTACCATTCTAAGGATGCATAACATTTTAATGTAGCTTTTGTACATATATGGCTGGTTTTATGTAGGAACAGCGCCCTCGAGTGGAAAATACGCATTTTATTTAAACCTAAATAACTTTGCAAATACACAACAGACTAGAATAAAATTTGGCACACATCTTCAAATAAAGGTCCTTTACATACATACATTCCTGGAATCTGAGAGTGTCATGTCAAAAAAGCAACTTTTTTGTGTTGATTTGACATGGTTTGACTATGACCAACCCAAAATGTAATTATGACAAAATTATGCAACTTGCAAATAACAAAAGCTTCTGTGTAATGAGAAATTTGCTGCTGTCTTTTTGGTGTTATACGTGGTTCTATTGAAGTTTAGGATTTAAACGAGTTGTAGCCTACTTTTAAATAGTTGGGCCCAACTCTTGCAACAATGCGATGGACAAACTCCTTCAACATCTTGCTTTTTGCAATTGAGATGACCGGCGGTTGAGAACCACTAATGTAGAGCCCTGCTTTAACGTAGTAAACGCGTTACGCCAAATTTCGGGCATTGTGACGCGTAATACGAACGGTTAGTGGTAAACAACAAGTACGCCCACAAAAAATAATATTAAATACAACATAATGTGTGCAACCATGTAGTTAGCGCTAGTGATGTTGTACACTGCAGCATGTAATAAAGAGAAAAATAATTCAAAAAGCTATGGCGGTAATACTGTACAACACACATGGGTTTAAAAATGCCTGAATGATACTTTGTGAAGATCCACTTCCCACATAAAATAGGCAAATTGAATAAAAATTTGGTTTTCTTTTAATATTTGATGTAACATATAAGAAATGAATTGCTGTTAATGGGCTGAAAAGTTGTTTTGCAGCAGCTTCCAATTGTGGTAAATTTATTAAATAACTTCAACCATACAGCACTAAAATTAAAGCTCTATGCTACAACCAATCCGTGTAATTGCTTCATAGGCTAGAAGGGAAGCTGAATCTCCCCCACCCACGAGACCCTAAACCGATGATTGCTTCTGGTGCTGCCTTGATTAGTGGTTGTTGTAATTCCACTTCTTGGGCAACGTTAAGCAGTTCGGCTATTACCTCACTTGTCAGTTCAATATTTGACATGTTAATAGACATAGAAAACTTTTTTTTTTGTTTTTAGAAAAATTCCTGCATTAACTGAAAGGCTGAATAAAATACGCAGGTCAACAAACGACATGAATACTCGTGTTACTCATGCGTGACGAGACCCAGTGAGCCTTCTATATAGTTAGTATTCTATGGTGAAACAAAAGTGACAAGCATAAATTAAATAATGATGTTAATATTTCAACTCAAGTTGTGGGTTGAGCATTTTATAATATGGGGTTTAAATGATTAAAACTTTATTCGAGAGAAGAAAGAGAAAAAAAACAATAAATGCTTGCGCTGCCGCTGTTAAGGTCTTCAGAATTGTCGACAAACTTGACCAATCGCTCTGGTGACAGCATGTTTACAAAAGACTTAAATTTCCGATAATTGGGACTTCCCGTTCCGAATTGGTGTGATAATATTTAACGTATGATTCTTTAAGAGAACGGTATTCCAAGTGTATTTTTTTTGGACGATGTATTTATAGAGATGTTTGTTTTTTTGCTGTTTGGCGATTAATTAAGTTGAAGTTTGCATTTTTGGGTAGTTTTGGTTATACAATTTCCTGTTTATGTTTTTTGACTTGAAGCCGAGGTTATATCTGCTGGCCCATGAGTGCCAGAAATCGGAGATGGTCAAATTTTTGTAATATTTGAGCTGCTCGAGTTGAGCAGCTTCGATTTTGGCTCCCCACCTTCCTTTATTGGTGCGATTAATTTTTTCCTTGCTACGGGTTCCATAGAGAGTGGAAACCACAAAAAGCCAAATATGAGGGATTGAAACTGTTTAATATATGTTTGCCTCATCGTTAGAATTCTTGCTACAAAGATACTTGTATCAGATTTATTTTGCCAAAGACCGAAAGGTTTCTATATTTGTGAATTTGGATTATTTTTTTAATTTTATCAATTTGTTTTGGCCAGTTTAGCTTTTCGTGGTCTCCACTTTCCCGGTAGAAGATGCCTAAAAAAAAACAAAGACCTAAACCAAAACACCACAATGGGAAGATAAATGGAAATCCAAGGACCTACAAAGCCCCAGACTAACTTTGTGAAAATTATGAGTGAGGTAGATCGTATCACTCGACTTTATCTTGTTTCACCCCTTTTCGAACTTTGTTTTAACACGTTTGTAACTTCTTTTCCTTAAAATAAACTAAGTAAAAAAAAGCCGATGATTTCGGCAAGACAACGACTGTCACAGCCAGCAAATAGGAAAAAAGGCCACTACTACTTAGACCAGAATTACACTGAAAACCGTTGTAACTTTTTAACATGAGCTAAACAAAGACTGCAAACAACCTCTGAACACAGGGCTGCTACAGCCACTAAATTTGTACACTCCACAAACTAAAGAAAATTATTTGAAAAAATTGGAAAAACTCGCAATCGCAAAAAAAGCATCGCGCTCCCTTTGAAATCGGGTAGTTGGTTGCTGTAATCTTTTTTTTATATTATTTATTGGTTAAGAACAGAAATGAAAATACAACGAACGACGAGGTGAACATGTAAAAACAAAATAAGGCGAGGCTATGACAGGTAGTGGGCGAAAGAGATTTGTTTCAGTTATGCAATAACAGTTGATTCATTGTACGTAGAATTACAGGTAGCGGGTACATATACATGTAATATTGCTATGACAGGTATTGTGTTAGCGAGTATACGAATATTGTACTAGGCGAAAGTCGTTTCAGTTATGCGGTAACAACGTAAAATTACAGGCAATGGGTACACACATACATGTAATATTCCAGGTGCTTGGTGTGCATTGTACGGGTGTATCGTCCGTCTGCCAGTTTTTCATACTATGGATTCACTAGTATATTTGGAGATGAAGATAGGTGTATGTAGCCAGCTTGGCAGTTTGTAGATAGCGTTGTTGCTACGCACGAGCATATACACAGTTGTCGCTTTAACTTTAATGTTCAGTCTATTATTATGTTTTTTGAAGTGAAGGTAGTTTGTAGTTGGGCTATATTTTAAACCATAACCCTTGAACATATCCAGTTATGCTTTGGTTAAGGCGGGATGCCAGCCGGGGCTCTTAATTGTAACGGGATTTAAGAGTTTCGATTAAATTATATTGTCGGGGATTCGAAAGTGCCGGCGCTTTAGCTACTCGGCCAATAGAACGGTTAGTTAGTATTAGTAGTTTTTGCTTGCTTAAGCTTCGTTGAAATTCTGTTGGATTTTGATTATATAGGGTTGCATAGTAGTCGGGGAGGAATGTGTGTCCGTATTCGTTTATGGTTGTTTGGTTGAGGTTTGTAAAGATTTTGTTAGTGATGATGTTACAGTGGTTAAGAAGAATTAATGTTATCGTTGGGTCCATGACAAAAGTTTTTCTTTGTCCTGTTGATGTTCGGATTATGTTTCGTTAATTCCTGAAGTCGCCCCATTTGTAGCCTTGGTGAGCTGTTAGGTAAGATGCCTCTCTTTCTTGGTTGTTATAGATCTTTTTTGTTTTCTTTCGTTGAGAAATATATGTGGTTCCAGTTAATTGATTTTGTTCCATTTTTATGTCTGTCGATATTGCTTTTGTTGGATTAGTACGCCGTACGCGGTCCTCATTTTGTTATTTTTCTAAAAAAATTCTTCATGTTCTTGTTGGATTTTGTTTGTTTCATTTTGAATAGTGATTTCCGAAAAGGCGTGAAATTATGTTACAGATATGGTACGGCTGCGTTGGCGTGATCGTCTTTTTTAGATGCATTATTTTTTCCATTTGGGCAGCTGCTATTTTTGTTTCGAGGTCTGGCATTTTCAGTCCTCCTTGGTTTTTTATTTTGTTTATTTCTTTTATTATTTTTTTATTCGGTGTGATGATTCGTGCGATGTGGATGGTTTGGGCTATCATTAGTGTATTTATGATGTGTATTCTGCTGTAGATGGTTAGTTTTAGTTTGCTATATTTGTGTTTTGTTTTTGCTTTTGTCCAGTTAGTATTTATTAGTGAATATTGTAATATATGCCTAGAATTTCCGGTTGAATATTGTCCAATTTTGGGTCCAGTAGAAATAAGTTTACATAACCATTTAGCTTGTCTTGCCTTGTTTTATGGGTGCAAAACTGTGTGCCTTTGGGTCAGAGGCGATTTTGAATATATGATCTTGGGTCCATTCGAAAGGAATCGGGAAGAGGGTAATTTTGGTTTGGGGGAGGGCAGGCTCTGGTGACAGAATGCTAGTGAATGACTTAAATTTAGTTCGAATTTCCCAATATGTTTTATTAATAAATTTCGTTTGATCCCATATATATTCATTTTCAAAATCTTGTTTTTTCTTTGCTTTAATTAAGATTATTTTAAAAATGTTGGCTAGTTTAATTATAAAGGGGTGGGTGTTCCTTGGGCTGGGATGTTATATCGTAGAATGGATGTGGATAATAGCCTCTGTCCTCGAGGATGAATGCCTCGAGTCTTCGGGCCAATTGTTTAACTACTTAGGTGTCTTCTTCGCCTCTGCAGAACTTGTAATGCAGTTTGAATACCCTGCCCGTTTCGTTTTGCAAAATTTGGCGGTTCATTTTGAACTTACCCAAAAAATAGCCTTTTTGTGCTATCCGATAATTGACTTCCCGTTCCGAATTGGTGTGAAAATATTTAACATTATTATTCTTTAAGAGAATGGTATTCCAACTGCATTGCGAGTCCCGCAGAGGGAGGTCGGTGGCAGTGTATTTTTTTAGACGATGAATTTGTACATGTGTTTTTGTTTTGCTGCTTCCCAGTTAAAGTCATTGTTTGTTTGGCTGTTAATTAGATTGACATTAGCTATTTTGTTAATCCATTCGGGTTTGGTTTGCAGCATTTTTGGATAGTTTTGGTCAATACAAATTCCGGTTTATGTTTTTTGATTTAAAGCCGAGGTTGTATCTGGCCCATGAGTGCCAGAAGTCGGAGATGGTTTCTAAATTTTTGTAATCTTTGAGCTGCTCGAGTTGAGCAGCTTCTATTTTTGCTCCGACATCTGGCACCCATAGGCCGCTTTCCTTTATTGGTGCAATGATTTTTTTTCTTGCTACGGGTTCCATGAAGAGTGGAAACCACAAAAAGCCAAAAATGAGGGATTGAAACTGTTTAATATATTTTTGCCTCATCGTTAAAATTCTTGGTACAAAGATGATTTGAGACATGACGAGGGCTTGTATCAGATTTATTTTACCAAAGACCGAAAGGTTTCTATATTTGTGAATTTGGATTATTTTTTTTAACTTTATCAATTTTTTTTGGCCAGTTTAGCTTTTCGTGGTCTCCACTCTTCCCCGTAGCAGATATACCTAGTATTTTGCAATCCTTTTTAACGTATTCTGGGTATACAAGAGACACCTTGTGTTTTAGCCTTATGGAAACAGATTATTTCAGTTTTTTCTACGTTTACTATTTGGTATTGTTGAAGTTTTGATAGTGTCGGCTGTGACGTCACAGTTTCGCGTGGCCCTTCGGGCGCGCTTCGCGCCACCTAAAGGCTCACTGTGACGTCACAGCCTAACTATCGAGCACCGAGTTCGTTAAAAGGGACAAGCGAACTAGTATGCAAATGAAGTACGATGTTGCACTAAACACTGCACTAAAGTTAGTACAGAAAATGCGTACTAGTGAGTAGTACAGGTTAGAAGACACTAAGTTTAGTGCAGTACTTAGTGCAGGTAAGAAAAGGGATATAATATGCAAATAAGGTAAGTTTAGAATCATTATGAGGTGGAAGTCGAGCAGTAAACTAGCGACAGGAGGAATAACAATACCTGGGCATCCCCACTGCGGACCGTTCAATGCCATAGGAGAAGACACGACTGGACCGCTTGATGAGGCTTGCAAACAACACGACAAACAATATCAAGAGTTGGGTAACAAAGCATACTGGACATTTAATTCTGCGGATAGTAATCTACTCAGAGATAGCGCTGACATTCCTGGCATTAGTAGCACTATCGTGCATGGTGTGTTCAAAGCTAAAAAAGCAATACTACCTCACATGCCCCCTGCGAAAAAAGCGCGAACTGAGAAGAATTGGCCGCAGATACAGAATTACAACAGAACAAGGCCATCAGGAACAGCTGCAACAACAACAACCACCGCCGACATACCAAGAGACAGCCCTGTAGAAAGCCCGATGAATGGGGCGATGGAGGATTTATCCATCAATTCCCAATCACTCATGGAAACTGGGGAACCAACGGCTAAGCGCGCAAGACTATCGGAGACTAATAGTACAGGAGTTGGGGGAAGCGGAGGAAGATCAGCTACAGTGCCAGTGCCAAGAATGCACCCAGTGCAACCAACAGTGCAAGTCAAATGCAAAACAAAAGGAGTCCTGTGGTTCTACACCAAAGCAGTCACAGATGCCAAAGGAACTTTCAAACCATGGAAAACGTGGGTGGATGGTGACAATTACGAAAGCGTTTCGCTGCCTGGGGCAAGGGCAAAAATGATAGTACACAGCGAAGTAATCCATAGACAAATGAGTGCACTACAATCAAAAGGAACAAGCCAAGGAAGAAGATGGAGAGTATACGGGCCAAACGGACTAACAACAGGAACGGAACTATCACAAGTAAAGTTACTAGCACCAAAATACACCATGATGAAGTTCGCAAACTGGAACATGTACCTATGGCCGGCAGGAGCACTAAACAACAACAACGACAATGCACGAAACATGCCAATAATGTTACTAGACGTGGCAACACAAAAGACAGGATTCAATCATCGATTAGCATTCGACTATGGATACCAATCAACAAACTCAGCAGACATACCAGAATTCCCATTGGAAGAATACCAAGACTGCACAAGATATCAATTGGGAGAATCATTCACAAAAATAAAACTGAAATTCCTACAATCGGACACCCATACAATATGCAACGACGCAACACACAGCACCAACAAAACCATAGCACAATACTACGAAACACCATGGTGGGAAGCCAGCACGTGTCAAGCACCATCATGCCAAGCAATAACAACACAAATGCACGTCTACGACCAGTCAATCAAAAAGGAACTACGAGCAGTCCAATACACAACGGCAACAACGGGATATACGGACAAGACGGACAACTTCATTTGCATACCGTATACAATGGAATGTGACATCATATTCGCAAATCCATTCTAGCACTGCACTACTTATGTAGTACGAAAAATGTGTATTAAATATAGTGTAGTACTTAGTGCAGAAACTGTGTATATATGTTCTCGCAAATAAATATATTTCATTTGAAAAAAATGTTTCCGAGTATTGACGTGATAAGAAACATAGCAACCAATTACGTTAAACCTAACCCACTTGATACTGCATTTCAGAAAACGTTAAGAACCAATAGGTTAACAGACGACTTACTGATAATCTATCATAATGAATGGAAGCGAAGAAACTGCAAAGAATTACAGAGGCCGAAAGTGGGCATTCACCACGGTTGCTGGAAAAGTTGGAATAACACAAACGGCACGCTACACGATCTATGTCGGCCCCCAGGAGAAGGGGAATTCAAACATACCACACCATCATGGGATGTTCATCATGCGGAATCAGGGGGGAGCACAACAATCGCCGGCAATAACGAAGAAGAAAGTAGCAGAGGAGCTAAAAAAGAACGGGTTTACCTTGACCTATGTAGCGGCTGTAAAGAACCAAGCAGAGTGGGTGCGGTACATGTACAAACATGCAGAGCCAATAGAAATACCAGAAGAAGTAAAAGAATTTATGAAGAAGGAAGGGATCGGCAGCAGCAAAGGGCCAATATCAAAAAATAGCAGAAGAGGTAGCAGCAGAATACGAGACAAAACCCAGTATGAATGTCTACAAGGAAAGGTTGTTCCAGCGCGATTTCTCTTTTCCGGAACTCCTGGCCAAACGAGCCTACAACCAGGTTCAGTTTGGGAAAAAGAAAAACAAGTTAAAGCGAGTACTAAAAAAGTTATCAAAGCATCAAGTACCAAAGTGGACTGTGAAAGAAGCGAAAGCAGCCATATACAAGATCATTAAACAGGCAAAGAATATAGAATTCAACAACGACCAGCTAACAACAGATGAGCTACTACTAGTATTGATTCAAGCCGGACTCGAAGCAAGAAGTGAGGCAGGGGGAATAGAGTATGCACCCCACATCATGCTCCATGGGGTGGCTGGGAAAGGAAAAACATTCCTGGGAAAACTATTTTTCCCGGTAGAATATGCATCAATCCTAACAAATGACTCACAAGGGGTTGGACAAATGGCACTACGGTTCAGGCACAAAGTGCTAAAAGTGGACGACGCAGGCAACGCCTTTTTCAACAACGATGCCCTGCTGGCCGCCGTGAAATTTATGCACCACAATGCGTGGAGCGCTAAAACACACGGCGACCGGCAGGACAACGAGGCGACCTGCGCGTTCATAACGACAAATGCTCAACATCCACTAGTAAAGATGGCAGGTTTGGAGGACATGGCTCCTATGAGAAGACGCTTTGTCACAGCTGAGTGGACGGAGCAAAGTGAAAACCCAGATCTAGGAGCACAAAAAAGAATCACCTCGGACCTAACAGATGAGTTACTAATGGAATTAACAAAAGAAATAGTGGATAAATTAGAAAACAGAGAAATGGCAGTACAACCATCACTCATAGAGATAGCAGAATACGTGCGGAAGGTGGCACACCTTATAGACGAAGATACAAGTGATGAAGAAGAAGAGGAAGAAGAGGGGAGCACACAAAGTAGCACCTCAACAAGAGGAACGAAGAGATCAGTGACGAGCGACGACGAAATAGAAGAACCAGCGGCCAAGACATCACGTGTTGAGAATGCCACGGGCTCGGCCGCTGAAACAACTATCGAAGAATTCTTCGATGATGGAAGGACCTGTGAACATAACGGGTGTCTGGCGCAATGTAGATAAAATTTGAAGTCGGGACAAAATCCTTCACTGCTTGTAAAAACGAATTTAGCCAGCAATTGTTAGAAAAATTAGGAAGGCCAACAAAATTAATAGATTGAAGTGTTTTTTTGTCACATCGTAACGAATTCTGTATAACCGAATATAAGATCCACATGTACAAATTTTTTACATCAAAATCACTCATATCATGTTTAACAATATTACAACAAATGTAATCTACAACAAAAACGCCACAACTAGCTAGTACTATCATTCTGTTCCACACAACTTCCAATATTTACCACAACCTCACTATCTGAAAACTTCTGAATAATTAGCAATAAGTTATGGTTTATATCAAACATCAAAGAAAAACTGTTATTGCGGAGTTTATTACTTTTATTTAAATATAGGCTGCAATGTTGTGGTCAAATTTCTATTTAGTTTACCGTTTATTATTTCTTCGACTAAAATACTTTCCAGACAACCAAATTCTGTAGAATTTACCAAAGAATTACATAGGCTTACAGTTCAATATAACAGTCTACAACTTTATCTGTAAGCCAACCAATTTCATGAGTATGACTAACCACAGATGCAAAAATTGCATGACGAGTTTCACCGGTTGGATTAGGAGGGCAAAGAGAACATAAATCAAACCATGAAACCGATTGATTATTGCTAGCTACAACAGCCAGGCTCATTAGGCAATCTTTTGGACAGTCATGCCAAACAAATGTGGAAACTGGTAAAATTGGATTACTAATATCACATTTTTCTGGTAAAAAGCTAAATTGTGGCATAACAGGAGTTGAAACTAAATTTTGTTTCGGATTGTCAAGAATTATAGGATCAGGATTTTTGTATTGAAGTTGCTTTTTACATTTATCAGAGGAGTAAAACCCTTTAGCGATTTGTTTACCCTTTTTAAATTTAGATTGAACCACAGGAGTTGAATGAACTTACTGATTCATTAAACATCTTTGACAACTTTTTCATTTTTATTTTGTCCGAAGCAAATAATAATGAATCTGCAAACATTTTTTCCTGAATTTTAATAGCATCATGATATTTAACGACAAAATCATCAATTCTAGCCATCCGTTTACTATTCAAATAGTTTTTTTTTACATCACCAAAGTGTCCCTCAATTACCTTGGGTTGCATTGCTTTTTAAAATTGTTTGAAATGTTATTTGTTTTAAAACATCACATTTTGCTTTGTAAGTTTCATACCAGTAACTTTGATTTGAAGTTGATTTTCCTGTAACAATATGACGTGACAAATCACCAAGCAAAAGTTTAGATGTTGAGCTGAACTACTTTTTGGCAAAACTTTGGGTCAAAATAAAAATTGGTAGGTAATTCTTTATTTTTAATGGAGTGCGAATGATACACATCTGACTCTAAAAATAAATCTAAACGTTGGTTAAAACAATTGAAAAAGGGGGATTTTTTCCTTCTATGGTTTCATCAAGTGCTTTACTGGCAAAAATAAAATCAGAATTATCATCAGAAACAATATTCTCAAAATCATGGTCAGTGCTATCATCTTCAGCACCACGTAAATTTGGGGATATAAGAATGTAATAATGTCTTTTGACATTAGTGGATGCATACCTGCAATTGGTTAGCACAAAAAAGCTGTAAACTATTATTTCTTTTAATTTTGTAAAGCTAACACAAGAAAACATCAAATTTAGTACATAAAGAAAGTCACGACAACAATTTTTATTTGTTACATTTCTAATGCAAAATATCGATGACTATAGCAGTTATGGACAACAGTTTTTTGCATATCTGTTTGTATGGGAATGCCACTGACAATACGGAAAAACGTTCATAATATTCTAACCTTGATTCTTGGCACATTGCTTTAAGAACCCCATTCCACATAGCCATAGAACCATCTACAATAATTAATGAGGGCTTCCGTGTCTGATGGCATTCTCGTAAAACAGAAAACAAAAAACTTTCTAAAAAATGACTGATGCTTATTGCATCATGACATGATGACACCAAAGTTGCAACTGGTAGTGGAATTCCTCCTTTTAATGGGTTACGTATTAGAAGAGTATATATATTTGAAAGTTACTGAAGCCATTTTCTCGATGTAATATGCTACCAGTTGCATCCAAATAAACAATATCTTTTTGACAAATTTCAAAATATACCTTAATTTGTGGTGTGGAATATAAAACAACCATAGGTGGAGTTTGCTGAATTTGCCTAACGAAGGGACGCCATTCTCTACATGCTCTATCCAAGTTTACATACCATAATTTACTTATTCTGTGTTTTAGATTTGCTTTACTTCTAATGTTGTTCAAAACGGACTGTGACGGCAAATATGTATGAGATCCCATGTAGCGTTCTTCTATAGTCAAATTTTTATATAGTTGTCTATGTTGTTGCAACGCAGTTTGGCCCTGTAATGATTTTTCAAGTTGCTTTCGAAATTCCCCTGTGACCCTTCTACGCTTTTTGCACCGTATTTTATGATTTCTGTTCCCATTGATATCAGCCTTTACTTAATCCGCACTTGAATAATTAGGATGTTCACCATGCATTCGCAACAATTTTTGTGGCCACAATACAATTTTATTGACCCCTCTTTATAAGATTTATCTGAGCTGTTATGTGTGTCACGCCATCCCTCCCTACCAAATAGTGACTAGAAATGGGTACACACTCACAATAAACACTTCTTAACTTAGTTAAAATTATATCCAGACCGATTATCAACCATCCTCCTCCACTCTTCCAGTGTCAAATCAAATTCTTTTGTTTCATTTAAAGTTTTAGTAAGTTTACATGAGTCAAAAGTGGCTTTAGGAATTTTAGCCAAGTCACACAATACGTCCTTACTTATCCAAGTTGGTAAATCACAAAAATCATTTGAACTGGAAGAGTTTGAAAGAGAGGCAGCATCAAGTTCAGCAGACAAACTAGAAGTGCAATTAAAGGTGTTTAAATCATCAGTTATATTTTTTGCATCGTTTTCATGGTCACAATTTTCGGTTGTGGCAAATTTTGTCCCTTCGTTATAGCTTACATCAAGCAAAGTAAAATTATTCAAATCATTACCGGTACAATAAACAGAAATGGGTGGATGGTGCATCTTTATACACCTTTCCCTCACACAACAAATCTAAATATTGCCACCTTGACTCGGGATAACTACCTGGTGAAGAGTGTTTAAAAACACATGGTGGATGGAACCAGTTCTCACAGGTTCATTCGACCAGGAGGTCACCCTCTTAAGGTTTTTGGCATAGACAATGTAATATATCTTTATCGAAATTACCATCCAACAAGTCTGAACTTATGTTATCATTAAATAAAATTTTACCAACATTTAAGTCGACATTAATATTACTTGCAACATCAGTTTTGTCAAAAAAAAGATAAGTTAATGTCCATATTATTACCATGACTATTTGTCTAGAATCAAATTATTATGACCATAATTTTTCTCATTAGCTAATTCAAAAGCAACATTATCCTCAACATCCGATATCATTTTATGATCACTACCAAAATCTATTAAGGGATGAGAAAAACACATGTCTTGGGCAACAGATATAGACTGCTTGCCTTCACACACAAGGTCAAGCATATGCCATTTGGATGGGGGAGATAACTGGATGGTGAAGCACCTTTAAATATACATGGGAGGTGAAACCAATTTTTACAGGAGGAACATTCTACCATGGCCTTTGGCAAAGACAATACAACAAATTTATGTCATTCAATGAAACACTTAAGCTGTCTTTGAATTATTTTTACAATATTTAACGGCAGTTGCATATGTAAGTTTATATTATTTTTACCCAGTGTTGGTATATGGTCTTGGCCAGTTATATTTTGTTCAACAACTGATTGGTATTTTTTGTATAAACTCAAAACACATTTAAGCCTTCCTTGGTAGGATAAATGCTTGTTAAACCATGGTTCTTTAGCCAGAAACAATTTTGCGACCTTTCTATCAAGAATTGAACTGCCTTGGGAATGTAAAAATGTTGCAAGAATGTCAATTTGGCCCTCCAGTTTCATTTTAGGATTACCACCTAATCTAACAGAAATGCAATTTACTTTCTTTTTACAACAATTAATTAGATGTTTCTTGTGTTGGATATCCTTACAATAAGAACAATAAATCTCACCCACATGTCTTGCTGTAATAGCATTCAAGAAATAAATCTTGCACAAAGAACTCAAACAAAAATGCAAAAACATCACATAAAACATCAAAAAAATAGAAATTGTTTTCAAAACCGCAAAAAATCCAGACGCCGCTAACATCACTTCATTAATAACGTATTTGAACTGGACCAAAAACAGACAAACACACAACTGCCCAAAGAAACTTGCCAGTCAATATGATAGACAACTGCCTTACAAACCCAACCACAACAGAACACTGGAAACACAAAAATGAACAAAAATATTAGACGAAAAGCACCAAGGAAAGTTAAACCAGAAAGAGTGGGAGGAAAGGAAGGCTTGGGGCTCTTACGAGGTGGAAGCCAACTTGACAGAGCAAGCTGGAGGAAAAGGAGGCTTGGGGCTCTTACCCACAACCCCCCAGTCTTGGAAGTGGAAGCCAACTTGACAGAGCAAGCTGGAGGAGGCTTGGGGCTCTCTTACCCACGACCCCAGCCTTGGAAGTGGAAGCCAACTTGACAGAGCAAGCTGGAGGAAAGGAAGACTTGGGGCACTTACCAACGACCCCAACCTTGGAAGTGGAAGCCGACTTGACAGAGCAAGCTGGAGGAAAGGAAGGCTTGGGGCTCTTACCCACGACCCCAGCCTTGGAAGTGGAAGCCAACTTGACAGAGCAAGCTGGAGGAAAGGAAGGCTTGGGGCTTTTACCAACGACCCCAGCCTTGGAGACGGAAGAAGTGGTGGTCGCCAAACATCCGAAAGAGAAGAGTGGGCGATACGACGCTTCGATCGCGATCGCTTGCCTCAGCGAGGGGGTGCAAGTTGGGGTCGGGATGCCTGGTAACAAAAACAAACAATGGAGCCGAAGATAATTTCTTAAGTTTGAAGTTGTTTGCATTTGTGAATATAATACATACCGCACGGCGAAAATCGCCACTTACCAATTGCCGTTTAGCATATATTCTTTTTAAGAAGATTAATTTGTAAAAGTCAAATGACTTCTCGGCGAAAGAATGAGAGTTATATTGGGTTTTTTAAGTTTTTTTATTGATGTTATCTATTCAAAAAAGTAGGAAAAACACAGCATATTTCTGGTTTGAATCCGCCAGATAAATTATATGGGCCGAAAATATGGGCCGAAAATTTATTTTCGGGACATATCTTGTTTTGCCGCTATTCTTTTTTGGTTTCCTATGGTATGTTTCAGACCGATTTTTGTCCGAAGCTATATAGAAAAAGTAGACATCGTAGTACCTTCAAATTTTCAGACATGGCGTAGAGTGGTATGTAGGTGCTTTGTAAAAGTTTATGAGGCTGCACCCCCAGGGGCCTTTGCTTGGGGGCTAAAAACCCGAAATATTGCGTTTTAGCACTTTGTAGCTAACGACTGCCATCTAGCAGCAGAAAAACTTTCATACAGAATTCGTTCATATTCGCTTGCTTTGTCCAGCTTGCGAAGCGTCGAAGCGACTCACCGCCTGCTGCGCTTTATTGTCCCGCGCGTGAGACTTTCATTGTGCGAAGTTGCACGTCCAACTGGGCTCGTGCGACTTGCATTTTAAAACGAGGCTTCTCTTTAGTAATATTACTTAATGCTGTTAAGAAACAACTTATTTTACCGCCGCAAATTTAAATGCGAAATCTGGTCCAACATATCAACACCAGGCCTACACAACTTAAAATTGTGTGTTGATATGTTGGATTGGAGTAACATACTATACAGGTGCAAATAGCAAATATTCTTCAAATCGTATTTCATCGTATTGTCGCGGTAATACAAAAAGAGGAAAGGCCGTGAATAAAGTTTCACCCACCGTACAATTAACGCATTTTCGAGTAGGGATGTTCAAAGCAGAATATCAGCGACTCATATAATGCTTGCTTTCAATGCGGCGTTATTTTTTGGGGGGGCGACCAATTACTTTGTGATAAACTTCGCCTAATAATCAAGTGTCAATAGGGTGTATTTACCGCCGCAAGTTTAAATGCGAAATCTTAAGGCAGTCTACGCCTCTCTGTTAGCACCTGTCGTGCATCTTGCTCCAACCAACATACCAATATCAGGCCTAAACAACTAGCAAAACTTTCGATTTAATAGTTTGCGTATTGAGAACATAATAGTGTTTTTCATATTGTTTAAAACTACAGATTTAAAGCCTGTTTTTACAGTGATTGCTCGGCCCAAGCCATGGTAAAATATTACCGAGTAAAAGTTTGCAAAAGTATAGCAAACCATAGGCGTTAAACCATTTTTAGTCTTTAAGAGAATAATAATATTTGCTTTTCAAACACGAAAGCTGGTCAAAATTTAATAAAATGACCATACGCATTATCTACGTAAATTCTATTTATCATATATATGTTTCGATCATTCCCCAAATTCTACGCAATATTTGAACCCCTTTCGCATCAAAGGCATAAGTTAAGTGGGGAGGTTTTCGGCCCATATCTGTTTTTGCTTGCAGAAACAAGTTAAGGAAAATAAAAAACAAAATATATAATATAAAGTACACAATACAAAATATTAAAAAAATAAATAAATAAAATAAAGTAAAAATTGAAAATAAACACTAAGCCCTGTAAATATACCCCCTGACAAAATATACAACAACCGCACCCCCGTCTAGTTCTTTTTTGGTTTCCTATGGCATATTCAGACCGAATTTTGTCCGAAGCTTCATAGAAAAAGTATACATCGTAGAACCTTCAAATTTTCAGACATGGCGTAGAGTGGTATGGAGGAGGTGCTTTGTAGAAGTTTATGAGGCTGCACCCCCAGGGGCATTTGCTTGGGGGGCAAAAACCTGAAATATTGCGTTTTAGCTCTTTGTAGCTAACGACTGCCATCTAGCAGCAGAAAAACTTTCATACAGAATTCGTTCATATTCGCTTGCTTTGTCCAGCTTGTGAAGTGACGAAGCGACTCACCGCCTGTTGCGCTTTATTGTCCCGCGCGTGAGACTTTCATTGTGCGAAGTGTTTTTTGTTTTTAAGCACAAATGGGCTACGGAAAACCTATTTCGCTGAAAAGCATATGCTTATGTTGTTAAGAATACTTTCTAGTAAATTTTTAGGAAATTTTAATGTGCGGTTAGTTTTTAAAAATTCGACCAAATCTACCCCCAAACTTTAATTTTTTTTGTTTTTAAGCACAAATGGGCTACGGAAAACCTATTTCGCTGAAAATATCTGAATGACCAGAGTGGGAGAGAGACTATACTTCACTTATCTTGTTAAGGATGTAAATTTTTAGGAAATTTTAATGTGCGGTTAGTTTTTAAAAATTCGACCAAATGTACCCCCCAAACTTTAATTTTCTTTTGTTTTTAAGCACAAATGGGTTTTATTTCGCTGAAAATATCTGAATGGCCAGAGTGGGAGACTATACTTCACTTATCTTGTTAAGGATACTTTCCAGTAGTTGTATGTAAATTTTTAGGAAATTTTAATGTGCGGTTAGTTTTTAAAAATTCGACCAAATGTACCCCCCAAACTTTAATTTTCTTTTGTTTGTAAGCACAAATGGGCTACGGAAAACCTATTTCGCTGAAAATATCTGAATGACCAGAGTGGGAGACTATACTTGACTTATCTTGTTAAGGATACTTTCTAGTAGTTGTATGTAAATTTTTAGGAAATTTTAATGTGCGGTTAGTTTTTAAAAATTCGATCAAATGTACCCCCCAAACTTTAATTTTCTTTTGTTTTTAAGCACAAATGGGCTACGGAAAACCTATTTCGCTGAAAATATCTGAATGACCAGAGTGGGAGACTATACTTCACTTATCTTGTTAAGGATACTTTCTAGTAGTTGTATGTAAATTTTTAGGAAATTTTAATGTGCGGTTAGTTTTTAAAAATTCGACCAAATGTACCCCCCAAACTTTAATTTTCTTTTGTTTTTAAGCACAAATGGGCTACGGAAAACCTATTTCGCTGAAAATATCTGAATGACCAGAGTGGGAGACTATGCTTATCTTGTTAAAGATACTTTCTAGTAGTTGTATGTAAATTTTTAGGAAATTTTAATGTGCGGTTAGTTTTTAAAAATTCGACCAAATGTATCCCCAAACTTTAATTTTTTTTGTTTTTAAGCACAAATGGGCTACGGAAAACCTATTTCGCTGAAAATATCTGAATGACCAGAGTGGGAGACTATACTTCACTTATCTTGTTAAGAATACTTTCAAGTAGCTGTATGTAAATTTTTGGGAAATTTTAATGTGCGGTTAGTTTTTAAAAATTCGACCAAATCTATCCCCAAACTTTAATTTTTTTTTGTTTTCAAGCACAAATGGGCTACGGAAAACCTATTTCGCTGAAAATATCTGAATGACCAGAGTGGGAGACTATGCTTATCTTGTTAAGAATACTTTCTAGTAGTTGTATGTAAATTTTTAAGAAATTTTAATGTGCGGATAGTTAATTTTTTTTGTTTTTAAGCACAAATGGGCTACGGAAAACCTATTTCGCTGAAAATATCTGAATGACCAGAGTGGGAGACTATACTTCACTTATCTTGTTAAGGATACTTTCTAGTAGTTGTATGTAAATTTTTAGGAAATTTTATTGTGCGGTTAGTTTTTAAAAATTCGACCAAATGTACCCCCCAAACTTTAATTTTCTTTTGTTTGTAAGCACAAATGGGCTACGGAAAACCTATTTCGCTGAAAATATCTGAATGACCAGAGTGGGAGACTATACTTCACTTATCTTGTTAAGGATACTTTCTAGTAGTTGTATGTAAATTTTTAGGAAATTTTAATGTGCGGTTAGTTTTTAAAAATTCGACCAAATGTACCCCCCAAACTTTAATTTTCTTTTGTTTTTAAGCACAAATGGGCTACGGAAAACCTATTTCGCTGAAAATATCTGAATGACCAGAGTGGGAGACTATGCTTATCTTGTTAAAGATACTTTCTAGTAGTTGTATGTAAATTTTTAGGAAATTTTAATGTGCGGTTAGTTTTTAAAAATTCGACCAAATGTACCCCCAAACTTTAATTTTTTTTGTTTTTAAGCACAAATGGGCTACGGAAAACCTATTTCGCTGAAAATATCTGAATGACCAGAGTGGGAGACTATACTTCACTTATCTTGTTAAGAATACTTTCAAGTAGCTGTATGTAAATTTTTGGGAAATTTTAATGTGCGGTTAGTTTTTAAAAATTCGACCAAATCTATCCCCAAACTTTAATTTTTTTTTGTTTTCAAGCACAAATGGGCTACGGAAAACCTATTTCGCTGAAAATATCTGAATGACCAGAGTGGGAGACTATGCTGATCTTGTTAAGAATACTTTCTAGTAGTTGTATGTAAATTTTTAAGAAATTTTAATGTGCGGATAGTTAATTTTTTTTGTTTTTAAGCACAAATGGGCTACGGAAAACCTATTTCGCTGAAAATATCTGAATGACCAGAGTGGGAGACTATGCTGATCTTGTTAAGAATACTTTCTAGTAGTTGTATGTTAATTTTTAAGAAATTTTAATGTGCGGATAGTTTTTAAAAATTTGACCAAATGTACCCCCCAAACTTTAATTTTTTTTGTTTTTAAGCACAAATGGGCTACGGAAAACCTATTTCGCTGAAAATATCTGAATGACCAGAGTGGGAGACTATGCTTATCTTGTTAAGAATACTTTCTAGTAGTTGTATGTTAATTTTTAAGAAATTTTAATGTGCGGATAGTTTTTAAAAATTCGACCAAATGTATACCCCCCAAACTTTATTTTTTTTTGTTTTTAAGCACAAATGGGCTACGGAAAACCTATTTCGCTGAAAAGTACCATAAATATTTTACATATAACCAAAATTTTAGTTAATTTAAATGTTTACTAATAACTATTTTAAATGTTCAAATCCTAATGGTCTTTAGTCTCATCTGCTTGATTTTTGAGTTTCTTTTCAAGTTTTAGCTGTAAAATTTTCAGCTTCATAGTATGCCTTTCTTGTTTTTGTTTTAGAACTGTTTCTAAAAATTCCTTTTTTAGTGCATTGATATCATTCTGGGCGATAATATTTTTTGACTGTTTTACTCTTTTTACTGGTGGACTGCCTTGTACTGATGTTGAACTGCTTCGCTGTATATCTAATCCAAAACAAAGCTAATTATTATTAGCAATAAAATAAAACTTAACAACTCACTAAAATTTGTATTTTTGACTTGTAGCTAAAATATATCAAACTAAAATTTGTGAAGCAGTTTATACCTTGATCTACGTAAAGAACAACAGTTAATGGTTCTCCAGTGTCTGTCGCTGTAAGATCGAGTACTGAATCATCATCAAATTGTTTTTTTAAAGGACTAATTTGACCTGATATCATTGCTGCCAAATACAAAACAAATTGATAGTTAATTTTACTTGTAAAATAAGTATACTTCATTGTTGGCCAATAGTTCAAATATTGTAGTTAAACAATATTGTTACAACAAAGTATTATATATCTTGCTTAGAGTTTCCTAATTTAAACAGAAAGTTTTTGTATCATAAGATACCCTAACTTCAACACTACAAATAGTATAATGGTGTGTTTGGTTGAAGTTGCCTTTTAATACAAAATATCACCATACCTTCTTCAACTTTTTGCAACTGAGCATCTTCAGCGGGCGGTGGCCCTCCACATGTGAGGAATCGCTCTCTTCTGACAAAAGCCGATTCCTTTTCAGCCCTCGATTTAAAGTTTTTCCAGAGGACCTGAAGCTGCCGTTTTGTATTGGTTGATTTGGCATTAAAGGTCTCGCTACGTTTTTCCCACGCCTTAGTTTTTGCAGCAGCTGTTACACAGTAAGTTTTTTGCATTCTATGTCATTTTTATAATTGTCAATTAGTTGGATGAATAAATTATTTTCGATGTTTTCTTTTCCGGTAATTTTGTTGAGTGTTGTTGGATTTGACGGTTTTGGCTTAGTTGGTTTTCCTTTTGGGGGCATTAATTGGACCAGTGGCCCCTTTGTCTGCAGAAGCGGCAGTTTGGCTCAAAAGATCGGCCGGGTTGGATTACCTGAATTTTATTTTGATAAACGGTGATTTCTGTTGGGATGTTAGCTGGTATCGGTTGTTCGAGATATTTATTTATGTAGCCGTTCCGGATTTGCGGATGGTTACGGTATACTCCCCAGTTTAGTTTTCTGGGGAGTTCTTGAAGTTATTCGTCCGGGAGCTCAAAAGGTACAGGGAATAATGTAAGGCGGTATAAGGGTTTGGAAGGGATAAAGGATTTTATGAGGATTTCGGTGCCGTCCAGCTCGACCCTCTCCCCGCGGGTGTATTTTTCATGTAGCTCATTTCTTGTTTGGTTTTCGTTTTTTTTTTCACGGTTCAAGGTTCGAATTCCAATGATGGCGTTTTTATATTAGTGGAGTGGATTGTGTTCCTGGATTAAGCAAAATAAATTTTCCAAGGAGAAGGGGTCCGGTGGTTGTAATTTGAATATTCATTGTATTGTAGACGTCGCCATGCTGACCAAGCTAGGTGTGATTTATATATTTTGATGTGGTGTTGGGGTTTTTATATTTTCGCATGAAGTTCACAGTTGTGGTGAAAAGTACAGTAATGGTAGAAGTATGTGTTTTAATATAATAAATTTATGGTTTATGGGTATATAGATATTTTTATTTAGATATTCAGATAATAGCTTAGAGTTTATGGTACAAAGATGGCGGCCGAACAGCGGCGTTAAATATAATTAAAGGAAAGAAAAAAGGGTAAGTAGCAGCCCCTAAATCCACCGCTGGTAGGAGCCAAAGGACCGCCGTCAGTCAAGCCGATGACGTCGGCAAGACTGTAAAGAGGTCCAAAGACCAACGCCACCCACAAATGGAAAGAAAGGCTGCTTGCTGTCTAACACCAAATAAGGCTGTTTCTACTTTTACACATATAAAACAAAAAACTGCACACTGCAACTAAATAGACAACCTGAAAACACAGGGCTGTTACAGCCACTAATTCGCCACAAACTATAATAAATAAGTCAAAAAAATTGGAAAAAATGGAAAAAACAGGAAAAAAAACGCAAAAAAGCAGCGGGCAGCGCGATTCCGTTTGAATCTGGCAGTTGCTGTAGTCCAACATTTTTTCTCCCTCTATTTGTTTATTCCCATTAAACAAACGATAAACAAAAGCAAAATGACAAAGCGAAAAATAAAAGTTTTTCATATTATAGAAATGATGAATATAGTTTATTTAAGGAGATGGTAGGTGGCGGATTTGGTCTAAGATATGGATGTGATTTATTAATGCAAAACTGAGAGGTTAGCTTTTTTCTGTTATATAAGATGGGGTTTTAGTTGATATGTTAAGTGTCATAGAGGTCTAGGCATGTAATAATATAAGAGTTATTGTGTTCCGTTTTCACTGTGTTTTTAATTCAAATTTCTTTAGGCTACTTTGGTGGCATGAGGTTTATTTTGACTTGACATGGTTTGCGGTGTTAGCTTTATACATTGTTTTATCTGTTTATGGTGTGCTATTGAGTTTGGAATTATTAGATATATATTGATGATTACATTTAATAATTGTTAAAATTATAATATCCAGATTAGATTTACAAGAGTGAAATATAGGTAACAGTATTAAATTTGCAGGTTAAAAAACAATAAGGGTTGGGCTGCCGCTGTTACAGTCTTGAGAGTTGTCAAGGTTGTAAAGCTTGGCCAATCGCTCGGGTGGCAGCATGTTTATAAATAACTTAAATTTGGTTCTGATTTTCCAGTATGTGTTGTTTATAAATTTTGTTTGATCCCATATGTATTCGTTTTCAATATCTTGTTTCTTTTTGACTTCAATTATTGTTGTTTTAAAGATGTTAGCTAGTTTGATGGTATAAGGATGGGTATTACCTTGTGAAGGGCAGTTGTATCGCAGAATGGACGTGGATAGAGTTCTTCAGAACAGCCTCTGCCCTCGGGGATAAATGCCTCGAGTCTTCGGGCCAATTGTTTAACTACTGGACAGTAGTAGTGCTCTATCATATGTTGGATGGTATCTTCGTCGCCTCTGCAAAACTTGCAATGCAGTTTGAATACCCTGCCCGTGTCGTTTTTGAAAATTTAGCGGTTCATTTTGAACTTACCCCAAAAATAGACTTTTTGTGCTATCCGATAATTAACTTCCCGTTCCGAATTGGTGTGATAATATTTAACGTTATTGTTCTTTAAGAGAATGGTATTCCAACTGCATTGCGAGAGGGAGGGGGTGGTGGGTTCATATTTATTTTTAACTATTTCGTTATTCAAAGCTGTTTCCGGTTTGGTTGTTGATGATATTATGGTTGTAAATTTTGTTGATCCATTCAGGCCTGGTTTGTAAGTTTTTTGGATAGGTTTGGTCATATAATTTGGGGTTTATTGATTTTGCTTTAAATCCAAGGTGGGGTATCTGACCCATGAGTGCCAGAAGTCGGAGATCTTTGAGCTGCTCGAGTTAAGCAGCTTCTATTTTAGCTCCGACATCTGGCACCCATAGGCCGCCTTCTTTTACCGGTGCGATTATTTTTTTTTCTCGCTACGGGTTTCCATGGAGAGTGAAAACCACAAAAAGCCTAAAATGAGGGTTTGGAATTGTTTAATGTATTTTTGCCTCATCGTTAAAATTCTAGCTGTAAAGATAATTTGGGACATGATGAGGGCTTGTATCAAAAGTTTATTTTGCCAAAGACCGAAAGGTTTCTATATTTGTGAATTTGGATTATGTTTTTAATTATCAATTTTTTTTGGCCAGTTTAGCTTTTAACTCTATGTTTCAGGTCTTTGTTAAAGGCAACTATTTCCGTTTTTTCGACGTTGAGCTTTTGTCCGCTTATTTTTTCATATTGTTTCAAGTTTAATAAAATTTGATTGATCGATTCTACATTTGTGGTAAAAAAGGTGCAGTCGTCTGCATACTGTTCCAGTTTGATTTCAGTTTTTCCAAATTTTGAGGCATTGATTTTAGGGTTATTTTTTATTATATGTGCTAGTACGTCGGCACTGGCAATAAAGAGTAGCATCGACAGGGAGCATCCCTGTCGTATGCCTCTTTTGATTTGAATTTCGTTACCAAGTTTCCCATTGATGAGTATTTGGCTGGTGATAGTTTTGTAGATGATTTTAATCCAGTTTATCAGGTAGTTCGTGTGCCGTACTTCTCCAAGACCCAGACCGCGAAGCCAATGCCGACGCGGTCAAAGGCCTAGGAGAAGTCGGTGAGAACTAAAGCAAGCGGTTGTGCGTGTGATTTAGCATATTGTGATGCGGCTTTGATGTTATGGTGTATTTGTTGTATTGATCTGTTTTTAGGCCGCATTTTTGATTTAGTGAAATTTTTTGATCTAGGTGTTGTGTAAGTCTGTTTGTGGGTGTTTCAGTGCTAATTTTGTAATCTGTGTTGAGAAGAGAGATATTGGTCTCCAGTTTTTTATTTGATTTTTATCTCCTTTTTTTGGTATTAATTTAACGACGGCCTTTCTCATGGACTTTGGCATTACATTTTGTATAAATATTATTCACTAATTCTGTCAAGTCCAGTTTTAGTTGGGGCCAAAAGGTTATACAAAATTCTACCTGTAGGCCGTCGCAACCTGGAGACGAACCTCTGTTCATTTTGTTTATTGCTTGCTTTAGTTCTCGGGTGGTTATAAAGAGTTGAGTTTTCGACATGGGGGATGTTTCAATTGTTTTCAGGATTTTTTTTTGTTTTTTGCGTTTAACTGTGGGGTTTAAAAGGTGTGTTGTGGGGGGTCTGTTGTTGCGCTTTGATTTAACGGGTCGGTTAATTTGTGGATGCCGGTGTTTTGAGTATTTCATCATTTTCAAAGTTTGTGATTTTGGCTCCTTCCAGGCTATTGTTTTCGTAGTCTTTGATTTTTTGTTTTGTTTCTAGGTATGTTTTATTTGTTTGTCATTGCTGAGGGTCGTCTATTTTTTCCATTAATGATTTTAAAGTTTGGGCGTATACTCGTTGTTGTTTTTAAAGATTGGTGATTTAAGATCTTACCACCAATTTGATATGTGATGATAGTCACATTTTTTTGTTTGCCAATGCGCCAAATGTTCCCTTATTAAAGTTTTGTATCCCTCATTCTCCATCAATTGACAGTTTAATTTCCATATGCCTTTTCCCCATTTAGTCTGGGAATGGTCTGAAAAGGCATATGGAAAGTGCCCCCTGCTTGGTTGATCCAGGATGACAAGGCTCTTGGTGTGGTAGATCCTATGCGGCTTTCCGTGCTATGTACGTGTATGATTTTTTGTGGGGGTAGAATAGTCGAAAGGAGTCAACTTGTATCCACCTCCTGGTTGCTATGTTGTCCTTTGGGTATTCAGTAAAATTGAAATTCCCAAGGACGATATGGTTATGATTATATTTATGGGACTGCTTAATATCGTCTAGGACGGTGTCAAGCATCTCAAAGCGGGTTTTGACTTTTATTAAGCGTTTCCCAGACGGCAGATATATATTATATATGTTTATTTGTTCGTTTTCTTGTTTGTCGTCTGGGGACCATTCTATTGTTATTTGGTGGATTCTATCCGGGATGATTATTTTATGTTTAATACTATGTTTATTTAATTTGTCGAGCCTGTATACCCAGAATATGTATAGTGTTTAATTTAAGAAATGATAGAACACTGTCCAATTTCTTACTTAAAGAATTTACCTCGCCATCCATGTCCATTCCGTCCGGTGAGAGGGATCACTATGGAAAAGGGAGAAAAGGATGAGCGATTGGCCAAGCAAGGTTGAACTATTTACATTAATTACAGTTATGGTTATATTTATGTTTACAGTTGTTACATTTAAATTAATAGATACGGTTATATATATTGTTGTGACATTGGGTCAGCATCTTTTCTTTTTATGCCTTCGTTTTCCTTTGGGTTTGTGTGTCCGTTGTGCTGAGGTTTTCTTTTATTTAAATTTGGATCGTATTCGTCGGTTGATGACTGACTCTTGTGATGATTCTTGGGATGAAGGGTTGTTTTGGAATTTATGAATAAGGTTTGAAAATCCGCGGGGATTGAGTGTCGGTGGGCGGCATATGGTGGTGGTGTGGTAGGTAGAAAATATGGGCAGATTGGTTGGTTAAAATACAATTCCTGCTTTTGCTTCCTTTATATTCCATTTCGGCACTTGGTGTTTGGCTAGTTTTTTGAGCACGCGCTTTAGCTTATTTTTCTTTTTCCCAAATTGCACCTGGTTTTAGGCTCTTTTGGCCAACAGTTCGGGAAAGGAGAAGTCGCGTTGGAATAACCTTTCCTTGTACAGACAGGTTCATGCTTGGTTTGGTTTCGAATTCTGCCGCTACTTCTTCGGCGATCTTTTGGTATTGCCCTTTTGCTGCGCCTATGCCTTTTCTTCATCATATCTTTCGCTTCGTCTGGTATGTCGATTTGATCTGCATGTTTGTACATGTATCTGAGCCATGTTGCTTTGGTCTTTTACGGCCGCTACATATGTCAACGTAAACCCTTTCTTTTTCAACTCGTCTGCAACCCTCTTTTTCGTGATGGCAGCCAATTGATGTCCCGCCCCCTGATTCTTCATCGTGAACAGTCCATGATGGTGTGGTATGTTCGAATTGCCCTTTTCCAGGGGGCCGACATAAATCGTGTAGCGATCCGTTTGACTTATTCCAGCTTTTCCACTCACCGTGGTAAAAGCCCACTTTCGGCCTCTGTAGTTTTTGGCGGTTTCTTCTGTTTCATTCATTGTTATAAACCGTTATAACCTATTTTGTTCTTAACGTTTTCTGAAATGCAGTATCAAGTGGGTTAGGTTTTATATAGTTAGCTGCTATGTTCCTTCTTATTACATCAATACTCGGAAACATTTTTTGAAATGATATATTAGTAATGAACATGCACATATATACACAATTTCTGCAGTACGGACTCGGACTTAATTTAGTGTAATTTGGTTGCACTACTTTTTTAGTCCGAATTATCTGTATTAACTTTAGTGCAGTCTAATGGATTGGCGAATATGATGTCACATTCCATTGTATATGGTATGCAGATGAAGTTGTCCGTCTTGTCTTCATATCCTGTTGTTGCTGTTGTATATTGTACTGCTCGTAGTTCTTTTTTGATTGATTGGTCGTATACGTGTAGTTGGGTTGTTATTGGTCTGCATGCTGGTGCTTGGCATGTGCTTGCTTCCCACCATGGTGTTTCGTAGTATTCTGCTATTGTTTTGTTGGTGCTGTTGTGGTGTTGCGTCGCTGCATATTGTATGGGTATCTGATTGCAGGAATTTGAGTTTGATCTTTGTGAATGAATCTCCCAGTTGATATCTTGTGCAGTCTTGGTATTCTTCTAGTGGAAATTCTGGTATGTCTGCCGAGTTTGTTGATTGATATCCGTAATCGAATGCTAGTCTGAGGAAATCCTGTCTTTTGTGTTGCCACGTCTAACAGCATTATTGGCGTGTTTCTTGCATTGTCGTCGTTGTTATTTAGTGCTCCTGCAGGCCATAGGTACATGTTCCAATTTGAAAACTTCATCATGGTGTATTTTGGTGCTAGGTGTTTGATCTGTGATAGCTCCGTTCCTGTTGTTAATCCGTTTGGCCCGTATACTCTCCATCTTCTTCCTAGTGTATTTCCTTTTGAGTACAATGCACTCATTTGTCTGTGTATTACTTCGCTATGTACTATCATTTTTGCTCCTGCCCCAGGCAGGATAAGTGTTGCCATCCACCCATTCCATGGTTTGAATGTTCCTTTAGGATCGTCGACTGCTTTGACGTAGAACCACCATACTCCTTTTGTTTTGCATTTTGACTTGCACTGTTGGCATGACTGGGTGCATCCTTGGTATTTGGACTGTTGGTCTTCCACCGCTTCCGGACCCAGTTCCTTCACTACTAGCCGCCGATAGTCTTGCGCGCTTAGCCGTCGGTTCCCCCTCGTCCATGAGTGACTGGGAATTGATGGATAAATCTTCCATCGCCTCATTCATTGGACTTTCTATAGGGCTGTCTCTTGGTATGCTGGCGGGGGTTGTTGTTGTTGCAGCTGATGGCCTTGTTCTGTTATACTGTTGTATCTGCGGCCAATTCTTCTCGGTTCGCGCCTTTTTCGCAGGGGGCATGTGAGGTAGTATTGCCTTTTTAGCTTTGAACACACCACGCACGATAGAGCTACTAATGCCAGGAATGTCAGCGCTATATCTCTGAGTAGATCACTATCCGCAGAATTAAATGTCCAGTATGCTTTGTTGCCCAATTTTTCGTACTCTTGATCGTGTCGTTTACAAGCCTCATCAAGGGGTCCTGTTGTATCTTCTACTTTGTTGAACGGTCCGCAGTGAGGATGTCCTGGTATTGTAATTCCTCCTGTTGCAAGTTTACTGCTTGACTTCCACTTCATACTGATTCTAAACTTACCTTATTTACATATTATATCCTTTTTCTTTTCTGCACTACGGACTCGGACTGTTACTAGTGTTCCCTGGCTGCACTATTTCCTTCCAGTCCGGTTTTCTGCACTGTTTTCAGTCCGAGTCCGTAGTGCAGCCTGTTTTGGCGGGCTCATTTGCATACTAGTTCGTTTGTCCCTTTTAACGAACTCGGTTCTGCAATAGTAAAGCTATGACGTCACAGTGAGCCTTTAGGTGGCGCGAAGCGCGCCCGAAGGGCCACGCGAAACTGTGACGTCATAGCGACACTATTGCACAACCGAGGAGTTAAAAGGCACTAACCAATGAAGATTTCGAATTTGCATGGAGTGGCAGGTAAGGGCAAAAAATCTTCCTAGGGAAGTTTTTCTTCCCGACGGAGTATGCCTCCATACTAACCAATGACTCCCAAGGAGTAGGCCAAATGGCACTCAGATTTCGCCATAAGGTTCTAAAAATTGATGACGCGGGAAATGCGTTTTACTGCTGGTCAGTTGGGTTTTGGGGAGTGGTAGCTAGAATTTGTGTTTTTGGCCTGTTATTTTTTCGTAATTGTTTAGTTCTTTGAATAACTCAGTTGTCTATTTTTGCGTTATTCTTTTATCAGTACAGGTACCATGCTAAGAGGGCACCCCTGGCGTAGGCCTCTGTTTTATTTTAATTTTGCTGTTTATGTCTGAAGCAGGCGGGTATAATTGCAAGTCTCATTAAAATAATTTGCCTCGACCAATCAACCTCACTCTATTACTTCAAGTTGTTCGGAATTAAATTCTATTGATTTTTATCATTGAGCAACATTGCTTATAACGACGCATCACAAGAAAATACGCTTTGAAGTTGCTGCTTTTTCACTATTATTGCTTTCAACAAAAGGCAGGAAATGGGGTGTTCCTAAAGTGCGAAACATTATGCTTTTTGATACGAGGTATTTTAAACTCGTGTGTAAACGCGGCTGCGTGATGAGAGAAAAACAGACAAAAACCCAAAACGTACCAAATGTTACAAGGGTTCGGAAATTTAACACTTATTTCGTGCACAACAAAATTAGGTCGTGATTCACAAGTTTAACGCGTTGATTTCAAACTATTGAGCTCCAAGCATAATAATTAATCTCTTTTAAAATTTATCAAAAGATTCTGCGATCGACGTTTAAGCTTAGACTTCATAGATACAGACCAGCGTTTCTTAACCGGTGCGCCGTGCAAGGTAGCCAGGTGCCCGAGAAAAATGCTACAAAAATTCTGTATTATTTTTTTTAATTTGCGACTGATAGTGGATTCCAGCAATAAGACCAAACTTATGAATAACATCAACGTCGTAATATATATAACACAGTTCGGAATGAGATCGAAAGAGGACCCAATATACCTAACAGCGCCCTTGTAAGCAGTGGCGGCGCCTAATCGTTTTATACCAGTTTCCTGCGGATCAGGATGTTATTTAGGCCACTTAGATCTTATACCAAAAATATATTGGGTTTTATTATGGCGTTGGTCAATTTTGGAATTCAAAGTTAAAATTTAAATGACATATTCCAACATTTGAAGAGTTTAAAATTGTCAATGCGCAATCAAACTGAAAACACTCATCCACAGATAAAATTAAAGCTTTTCTTAAAAAATAGGAGGGAAAGTTAAATTTTGCTGTTTGGAGATGATTCTTCAATCAAAAATGACCATAAGTCTGAATAAGCTATTTTCTGTGAATAAAAACACTGAGCAATATGACTGGATTCGGCGTAGCCCTTATTGAAGTCCCAAAAAAAAGAAAGAGGAACTATAGTAACATATCTAGCGGGGCTTCCGCCATAAGACCGCAATTACAACAACATTAACTTCGGCATAAAAAACGGTTCGGAATAAGACCTAACTAAATTCGTCCGAATAATTGCAAGAATAAAGGTGGCAGCCCACTGGACGCGTCTAGCGTCAAACTTTAAGGTTTTGCGTTTCGCGTTAAGCGTCAGGGGTGGCCCACATAAAAACGAACGCAAGACGCAAGCGATTTGGCGTCAAGCGTTCGAGTTGGATTTGATTTAACTTTTACGCTAGACGCAAAGCACAATGCGCTGTTTTGGTATAGTTAAAATACATATAAATGTTGTTTTTTATTAGTAACCACATACTACTATAGTAGCATTGTGGTTTGTTGTAGCCTAAATTATATAGAGCGTTAAGTGGAGAAGGTCGTGTTTTGTGAGTTAAATGTTAATATTTGTAGGCTTTGTATAATTAAGAAATATTTTAAAAATCATGTCATTTAATGAGCTCCTCATTGAAAGTGTGCGCGAATGTCCGTGTTTGTACAATTCCAAACACGAGCATTACAAAAATGTTCTGGTGAAGAACAACAACTGGGCAGCAATAGACAAAAACCATCAACTCGGACAGCCAGGTATGATATTTCACTTTTAAATTTAATTAGAAAACATGCATAGTTATGGCAAATTAAATTCACTTAAATATATTTTTTTTTCACTTCGGATTTTATACCAGAAAAAGCAAGTGTACTCTCAGTGTAGTTTAATTTTATAACAAGTTCACAAAGTAGCTATTTGCTGATTGTAGTCCTACATACTTTTGGAAGATTCCATTTACCCGAAGTTGTGGGGTTTAGCTGGGTTGAGGGTCGTCAATCTGCTGAGGTCAGCTGAGCAAAAGTCATTTACAAAAAAACTTCGATCCAAGTATTTTGCATGAAGTCCCAGTCAGTCATTCTTAAGTCAAGCCATTAGTGTTTTCAAGAACTTTTAAGCAATAAATTTATAGCATTCCAAAAGATATTTTATATAATGTTGAGCCAAACCTGCACTGAGCTATCCAGTCTAACCATAGCATCACTCTATGTAAACTTAAGTAAGTCACAGTCATGTAATTTGAAAATGCTGACCTGAATGCATTAGGTGTTATTTCAGCTTCCAACAACTAGTTAATGCAAAAAGTATTTGCCAGGGAAGCACATGTTTGGTTGATAATAGTCAATAAATAGTGTATATATGCTATTTGATTTAGCATTCTAGTTAGTTCATCATATATTTAGGTTGGAGTAGTAGTCAGGTTCACTATGTTCAATTTTATGGTTTCGTTGGATTTTTGTGGAGATTTGCAAACCTATACATTTTTGGAAAGCTTAGGACATCAGGAATCCGAAAATCGATGTTCCCATTTGCACAAAATAAATAAAAGGTTGTAAATCCCATTAAGTATGGCATTCTGTTCAGCATTGCCTCCATGTTCTTTCATGAGAAATTATTTGCAAAAATATATCTTCTTCCCCTGCAAATTCAGATTAAGATTATTGAGGTGTTCAAAAATGGGCCCTGGTTCAAAGCAGCAGGGTATACAGCTCCCCTCACATACTACTTCACTGAAAGGCCGGGAAGGGAACCAACCCTACTAGGGAAATTCCTCTTCCCGACTGAGTACGCAAGTATTGACAAGATAGTCAAGGTGTGGGGCAGATGGCATTGAGATTTAGACACAAGATCCTCAAGGTCGACCGCGACCGGCATTTTTTAACAACGATCAGCTATTCAAAAAATCCACTTATCAAAATGGCGGCATTAGAAGACGCAACACCGACGATGCGCAGGCGTTTCATACAAGCAGAAAGACTCAAAGACAGGGATGCAAAAACGCATAACAGGAAGCGTAACAGACGACATAGTAATGGAGTTAACAAAATACATCGTAGTGGAAACCAAGCTGATACCAGCCAGACACAAGCAGCCAAGAAAGCAGGAAGAGAGGGAGCGACACTGAACTCGACACAGAGAGTAGTAGTTGTTCCCCGAAGAGATTACGCGATGAGCCAGCCTAGCGTCAGTGTCACAACTGGCACTAGTGCCGATGCCGCGATTAACTTAAAAAAAAAAACACACACCACACCCAAAACGAACAAATCGCACAACAAATTACTCTGGAAAATGCAGAAAATAAACAAACAATATCTCGAAATTCCAAAAAATAACTAATAGCATCCTCGAAGGGGGCAAGTCAGAGCCAAAATAAAAGAACATTGAAGACAACGAAAAACCAGACAAACAAAATGAATAAAGAGAGGTTCACTGGACTTGACAGAATTAGTAAACAATATTTTATAATGCCAAAGTCCATGCGAACGGCCGTCGTTAAATTGATACCAAAAAAGGAGATAAATACAAATTAAGAACTGGAGGCCCCCATCTCTATTCTAAAGACGGACTATAAATTGATTACAAAAACATTACTAACAGCTGGAACCACATCTTCAGGACAATTCAAACAAACCAAAAATGCGGCTTAAAACAAAGACAAATTCAGCACATATTCCCACAATGTTAGCCATCTCCTCCTCACCTACTTAAGGCCTTTGACCGCGTCGGCATTGGGGCGCGGTCAGGGTCTTGGAGAAAAGTACGGCACACCGGCCTACCTAATTAACTGGATTATAAATTATTTTACAAAAACATTACAAGCCAAAATAAATACTCATTAACAGAAAACTAAGCAACGAAATTCAAATAAAAAGCTCCTTGTCGATGTATTTATTGCCAGTGCCGAGATGTGTAAATCAAATCCTGCTGAATATAAAAACAATATGAAAGAATAAGGCGGTGAAAAACTTAATGTCACAGTGTCAAATATACCCAGAATATGTAAAAACTGAATGCAAAATCCTAGGGATGGATCTGCTGCTACTGGAGACCACAAAAAGCTAAACTAGCCCCCATTAATAAAATTAAAAATATAATCCAAATTCACAAATATAGAATTGTGAATCGGTCCTTTCGGTCTTTGATAAAATCATAAATAAGTAATCTAATATGCATAAATAAGTAATCTAATACTGATACCACTACAATATTTATTACTAAATTCATCTGACGAATCCGATGAGGACTACCACCAAAGTCTGGAGCAATTGAAGATAAAATGCAGAAAGTCCTGTTTTCCTGCTGGCCTCACGGATTTTAACCTTAATGAGGGGTTAAATGTGGACCAAGAGACTCAGACACACTAGAGCTACTACTCCATTAGCCCATATCTACTCAGGCTCTCAAGCAAAGAAATTTTATTTACACATGTGTACAACTATCTTCGTAGACTGGAATATCCATTGCCCTCCTCCTACATGACTCTCTCTGTAGTCGAGTGCAGAGTTTGGAGCTCAGTGCAGCCATTCAGACAGTGATCCTGGACTGGATGAAAACAAAAATGGGTGGACTTCATCCAAATGAAAAAGAGTGCTGTCTCTTACTTGATGAAGTACAAGTAGCACAAGCTGTTGAGTGGCTCTGAAAAGATTTGTTGGTTGGATATGCTTGTCCTGAATTTTCAGAGTCTGGTTGTGTAGCCTCTCACGTGTTATGTATGCTTCATGAAGGGTTTAACCAGATGATTGGTATAAATGTGGCAATGGTTTATATAACATGTCTTCAATGTTTAGTATTTTTATATGCCTCTTATTTCTACACGGGGTCATCAATTAAAGGAAAAGAATCACATGTGTAACTAACTATCTTCGTAGACTGGAATATCCATTGCCCTCCTACATGACTCTCTCTGTAGTCGAGTGCAGAGTTTGGAGCTCAGTGCAGCCATTCAGACAGTGATCCTGGACTGGATGAAAACAAAAATGGTTGTTGGACTTCATCCAAATGAAAAAGAGTACAAGTAGCACAAGCTGTTGAGTATGATGACCAGGCTCTGAAAAGATTTGTTGGATATGCTTGTCCTGAATTTTCAGAGTCTGGTTGTGTAGCCTCTCACGTGTTATGCTTCATGAAGGGTTTAACCAGATGATTGGTATAAATGTGGCAATGGTTTAACATGTCTTCAATGTTTAGTATTTTTATATGCCTCTTATTTCTACACGGGGTCATCAATTAAAGGAAAAGAATCACCTTGTAGTTGAGCTTGGAAAGCGCGACTTTCGGGCTATGTGGAAGGCGGCTGGAATTGTTTCTAACAGGTAATTAATAGTGTTTTTAATTTGTAGTATTTTTGTGTATATTGCAGAGTAATTATATGGTCCGAAAATTTATTTTCGGGACATATCTTGTTTTTGCCGTTATTCTTTTTTGGTTTCCTATAGTATGTTTCAGACCGATTTTTGTCCGAAGCTTTATAGAAAAAGTGGACATCGTAGAACCTTCAAATTTTAGAGTGAGTGAGTATGTAGGTGCTTTGTAAAAGTTTGAGGCTGCACCCCCAGGGGCCTTTGCTTGGGGGGTAAAAACCTGAAATATTGCGTTTTAGCACTTTCTAGCTAACGACTGTCATCTAACAGTAGAAAAACTTTCATACAGAATTCGTTCATATTCGCTTGCTTTGCCCAGCTTGTGAAGTGACGAAGCGACTTACCGCCTGCTGCGGCTTTATTTGTCCTGCGCGTGAGAGTTTCATTGTGCGAGAAGTGGCACGTCCTAAACTGGGCTCGTGCGACTTGCATTTTAAAACGAGGCTTCTCTTTAGTAAAATTACTTAAAGCTGTTGAGAAACAACTTATTTTACCGCCGCAAATTTAAATGCGAAATCTGGTGGCAACTCTAATCCAACATATCAACACCAGGCCTACACAACTTAAAATTGTGTGTTGATATGTTGGATTGGAGTAACATACTATACGGGTGCAAATAGCAAATATTCTCCAAATACGATTTTTCCAATATTCTCCAAATCGTATTTCATCGTATTGTCGCGGTAATAATACACAAAGAGGTGAATAAAGTTTCACCCACCGTACAATTAACGGAGGGAAGCATTGCGAGTAGAGATGTTCAAAGCAGAATATCGGCGACTCATTTATAATGCTTGCTTGAATGCGGCGTTAGTTTTTTTTTCGGGCGACAAATTACTTCGCGATAATCTTCGCCTAATAATTAAGTGTCAATAGGGTGTATTTACCGCCGCAAGTTTAAATGCGAAATCTTAAGGCAGTCTACGACTCTCTGTTAGCACCTGTCAGCATACTATCAACATCAGGCCAAAACATCTAGCAAAACTTTCGATTTAATAGTTTGCGTATTGAGAACATAATAGTGTTTTTCATGTTGTTTAAAACTACAGATTTAAAGCCTGTTTTAACAGTGATTGCTCGGCCCAAGCCATGGTAAAAAATTACCGAGTAAAAGTTTGCAAAAGTATAGCAAACCATAGGCGTTAAACCATTTTTAGTCTTTAAGAGAATAATAATAATATATTTTCAAAATTTAATAAAATGACCATATACATTATCTACGTAAATTCTATTTATCAAATATATGTTTCGATCATTCCCCAAATTCTACGCCATATTTGAACCCCTTTCGCATCAAAGGCATAAAAGTTAAGTGGGGAAGTTTTCGGCCCATATCTGTTAAAGTACACAATACAAAATATTAAAAAAAAAATCAATAAAATAAAGTAAACATTGAAAATAAACACTAAGCCCTGAAAATATACCCCCTGACAAAATATACAACAACCGCAACCCCGTCTAGTTCTTTTTTGGTTTCCTATGGTATGTTTCACAGACCGATTTTTGTCCGAAGCTTTATAGAAAAAGTAGACATCGTAGAACCTTCAAATTTTCAGACATGGCGTAGTGGTATGTAGGTGCTTTGTAAAAGTTTATGAGGCTGACTCCCAGGGGCCTTTGCTTGGGGGGGTAAAAACCTGAAATATTGCGTTTTAGCACTTTGTAGTTAACGACTGCCATCTAGCGGCAGAAAAACTTTCATACAGAATTCGTTCATATTCGCTTGCTTTGTCCAGCTTGTAAAGTGACGAAGCGACTTACCGCCTGCTGGGCTTTATTGTCCCGCGCGTGAGACTTTCATTGTGCGAAGTGGCACGTCCTAAACTGGGCTCGTGCGACTTGCATTTTAAAACGAGGCTTCTCTTTAGTAAAATTACTTACTTAATGCTGTTAAGAAACAACTTATTTTACCGCCGCAAATTTAAATGCAAAATCTGGTGGCAACTTTAATCCAACATATCAACACCAGGCCTACATAACTTAAAATTGTGTGTTGATATGTTGGATTGGAGTAATATACTATGTTCAAAGCAGAATATCGGCGAATCATTTATAATGCTTGCTTTCAATGCGGCGTTAGTTTTTTTTCGGGCGACCAATTACTTCGCGATAATCTTCGCCTAATAATTAAGTGTCAATAGGGTGTATTTACCGCCGCAAGTTCTCTCTGTTAGCACCTGTCGTGTGCATCTTGCTCCAACCAGCATACTACCAACATCAGGCCTAAACATCTAGCAAAACTTTCGATTTAATAGTTTGCGTATTGAGAAAATAATAGTGTTTTTCATATTGTTTAAAACTACAGATTTAAAGCCTGTTTTAACAGTGATTGCTCGGCCCAAGCCATGGTAAAAAATTACCGAGTAAAAGTTTGCAAAAGTATAGCAAACCATAGGCGTTAAACCATTTTTAGTCTTTAAGAGAATAATAATATTTGCTTTTCAAACACGTAAGCTGGTCAAAATTTAATAAAATGACCATACGCATTATCTACGTAAATTCTATTTATCAAATATATGTTTCGATCATTCCCCAAATTCTACGCCATATTTGAACCCCTTTCGCATCAAAGGCATAAAGTTAAGTGGGGAAGTTTTCGGCCCATATCTGTTTTTGCTTGCAGAAACAAGTTAAGGAAAATAAAAAACAAAAAAGTACACAATACAAAATATTAAAAAAAAATAATAAATAAAGTAAAAATTGAAAATAAACACTAAGCCCTGAAAATATACCCCCTGACAAAATCTACAACAACCGCACCCCCGCTATGGCATGTTTCAGACCGAATTTTGTCCAGAGCATTATAGAAAAAGTGAACATCGTAGAACTTTCAAATTTTTCAGACATGGCGTAGAGTGGTGGTATGAAGGTGCTGTGTAGAGGTTTATGAGGCTGCACCCCCATCGTTTTAGTTCATAACAGCTATCTACTACTATCTAGCGGCAGAAAAACTTCAATACAGAATGCTTTCATATCACTTGCTTTATACAGCTTGCGTCGCGACGAGGCGGCTGCTGGCATCCCTGCTGCGCCCTATTGTCCCGCGCGTGCAACATTTGTGTTGGAAGTAAAACTATGCACATGCGACTTGCCTTTCATAAAGAGGCCGCCTCTCTAAGTAAAAAAACCTATTGCTCTTACAACACAAAATATTTTACCACCGCAAATTTAAATGCGAATCCTACAGGCAGTGTACACATCTCCTGTTAGCACCTGTTGTAACACCATTCAAACATATCAACACCAGGTCTAAACAAATATAATTATACAAGGGCCGCAACAACAAAAAGCTTAAGATTAACGCATTCTTAACGACGACGTTACAAAGCTACGTCATAACATGGCGTCATAAATAAATAAATCTTGCGTTTATTGGATTTAAATGGGCAAAACTTTCAATATAAAACGTGGCTTATATTAGGCACATAAACGTGTTTGCATATTGCTCAAAACTACAGATTTAAACTCTGTTTCAACAGTGATTGCACCAAGGCATGGTAAAAATTTACCCAGTAAAAGTTGGAAAAAGTATAGCAAACCATAGACGTTAAATCATTTAGAGAGAGAATGAAAATATTGACTTTTTAAACATGCTAGCTGACCAAAATCCGTAAGCATTATCTACGTAAATTTTTATTGATCATGTTTCGATCATTTGCCAAAATCTACGCCATATTTGAACCCCCTTCGCTTCAAAGCCATAAGTTATTATATATTATACACAACTTATAATTGTGTGTGGATATGTTGGATTGGAGTAACATACAGAACAGTATAAAGTTTCACCCACCGTACAAGGGAAGCATTGCGAGTAGAGATGTTCAAAGCAGAATATCGGCGACTCATTTATAAAATGCTTGCTTTCAATGCGGCGTTAGTTTGTTTTTCGGGCGACCAATTACTTCGCGATCATCTTCGCCTAATAATTAAGTGTCAATAGGGTGTATTTACGTAAGTTTAAATGCGAAATCATAAGGCAGTGTACGCCTCTCTGTTAGCACCTGTCGTGCATCTTGCTCCAATCCAACATATCAACACCAGGCCTACACAACTTAAAATTGTGTGTTGATATGTTGGATTGGAGTAACATGCCATACAGGTGCAAATAGCAAATATTCTCCAAATCGTATTTCATCGCATTGTCGCGGTAATACACAAAGAGGTAAGGCCGTGAATAAAGTTTCACCCACCGTACAATTAACGGAGGGAAGCATTGCGAGTAGAGATGTTCAAAGCAGAATATCGGCGACTCATTTATATAATGCTTGCTTTCAATGCGGCGTTAGCTTTTTTTCGGGAGACCAATAACTTCGCGATAAGCTTCGCCTAATAATCAAGTGTCAATAGGGGGGTGTATTTACCGCCGCAAATTTAAATGCGAAATCTTGAGGCCGTCTACGCCTCTCTGTTAGCACCTGTTGTGCATCTTGCTCCAACCAACATACCAATATCAGGCCTAAACAACTAGCAAAACTTTCGATTTAATAGTTTGCGTATTAGGCACATAATAGTGTGTTTCATATTGTTTGAAACTACAGATTTAAAGTCTGTTTTAACAGAGTGATTGCTCCGACCAAGCCATGGTAAAAATGTACCGAGTAAAAGTTTGCAAAAGTATTGCAAACCATAGGCGTTAAACCATTTTAAGTCTTTAGGAGAATGATAATTTGCTTTTCAAACACGTAAGCTGGCCAAAATGTAATAAAATGACCATACACATTATCTACGTAAATTCTATTTATCAAATATATGTTTCGATCATTCCCCAAATTCTACGCCATATTTGAACCCCTTTCGCATCAGAGGCATATTTTGAGTGGGGAAATTTTCGGCCCATATCTGTTTTTGCTTGCAGAAATAAGTTAAGGAAAATGAAAAACAAAATATATAATATAAAGTACACAATACAAAATATAAAAAAAAAATTAAAATAAAAATTGAAAATAAACACTAAGCCCTAAAAATATATCCCTGACAAAATATACAACAACCGCATCCCCGTTCTTTTTTGGTTTCCTATGGTATGTTTCAGACCGATTTTTGTCCGAAGCTTTATAGAAAAAGTAGACATCGTAGAACCTTCAAATTTTCAGACATGGCGTAGAGTGGTATGTAGGTGCTTTGTAGAAGTTTATGAGGCTGCACCCCCAGGGGCCTTTGCTTGGGGGGCAAAAACCTGAATTATTGCGTTTTAGCCCTTTCTAGATAACGACTGCCATCTAGCAGCAGATAAACTTTCATACAGAATTTGTTCATGTTCGCTTGCTTTTGTCAAGCTTGTGAAGTGACGAAGCGACTCACCGCCTGCTGCGCTTTATTGTCCCGCGCGTCAGACTTTCATTGTGCGAAGTGGCACGTCCTAAACTGGGCTCGTGCGACTTGCATTTTAAAAATAGGCTTCTCTTTAGTAAAATTACTTAATGGTCTTAAGAAACAACTTATTCGCAAATTTAAATGCGAAATCTGGTGGCAACTCCAATCCAACATATCAACACCAGGCCTACACAACTTAAAATTGTGTGTTGATATGTTGGATTGGAGTAACATACTATACAGGTGCAAATTGCAAATAATCTCCAAATACGATTTTTTCAAATATTCTTCAAATCGTATTTCATCGTATTGTCGCGGTAATACAAAAAGAGGTAAGGCCGTGAATAAAAGTTTCACCCACCGTACAATTAACGCAGGGAAGCATTTCGAGTAGGGATGTTCAAAGCAGAATATCGGCGACACATTTATAATGCTTGCTTTAAATGCGGCGTCAGCATTTTTTGGGGCGACCAAAAATTACCTTTGCGATAAGCTAATAATAATGAAGTGTCAGGGTGTGTTTACCGCCGCAAATTTAAATGCGAAATCTTAAGGCAGTGTACGCCCCTCTGTTAGCACCTGTTGTGCATCTTGCTCCAACCAACATACCAATATCAGGCCTAAACAACTAGCAAAACTTTCTATTTAATAGTTTGCGTATTAGGCACATAATAGTGTGTTTCATATTGTTTGAAACTACAGATTTAAAGTCTGTTTTAACAGTGATTGCTCGGACCAAGCCATGGTAAAAATTTACCGAGTAAAAGTTTGCAAAGTATTGCAAACCATAGGCGTTAAACCATTTTAAGAATCAACACGTAAGCTGGCCAAAATGCAATAAAATGGCCATAGACATTATCTACGTAAATTATATTTATCAAATATGTGTTTCGATCATTCCCCAAATACTACGCCATATTTGAACCCCTTTCGCATCAAAGTGGGGAAGTTTTCGGCCCATATCTGTTTTTGCTTGCAGAAACAAGTTAAGGAAAATGAAAAACAAAATATGAAATATATAATATAAAATACACAATACAAAATACAAAATATTAAAAATTAAAAAATGAATATGAAAAAAAAAATTGAAAAAAAAAAAATTAAAATAAAATCAATTTAAAAAAAATTAAAACAAAATAAAAATAAACACTAAGCCCTGAAAATATAACCCCTGACAAAATATACAACACCGCCGCACCCCCGTCTAGTTTCTTTTTGTTTTTGGGCGCAGTTTACATTTTTTAGCAGATACTTGCTGAAAAACCTTCGATCTGCATGCATTTCTAAAGCATACTATTGCTTTACCAAGGGAAACAAGTTGCCTTGTTTTGAAGTACACTGATAACAATTTATTAATGCTTCTGATTGATTATGTGCAACAGGTAAATTCCATGTATGTGTTGAGGCAGTTGTCAAGCAGCAGGAAGGTAAAGAGCTTTTGCTTGCTCCTAAACTGACTGCTAGGCATATAAATCCCACACACTATGAGAAAATGCGTGTCACCATGGCTGCAAAAACTAAGGCAGGGATGTCCAACATTTTATTATAGTGGGCCGCAGAACCTTTTAAGTTTCAAGATTAAGTATTGGCCTTCAGGGTTATAACGGGCCTTTAGATTTATATATATATTTTTTACCCATACTATACTATTAGTGCGCCCCTAAAAGCTGACTGGTACATTTTAATTAGGCTAATATTGAACAATTAAAATACTACTAGGGAGTAAAAATGACTAGCGGTTCAATAGATGGGAAAACCATTCGATAAAGTCGTTCATAGCGAAATAGTTCAGTTCTCAAAAAGCAGCATACTGTAAAAAAGTTTGACTGCCAGCACCAGTCTGTTGCGTTTAACGTTTGGCGTAGCGTTTCACATAGCGTTAACGCAAGACGAGACAAACGTGAAGCGCATGACGCTAAGTGGGCAGAAAGACACCTTGAAGCGTCTGGCGTCAAGCGCTAACGTCGTCCAGTTCACACGTAAAGGGATACTGCGTTTCGCTTTAAGCGTCGCGTCAAGCAGTGCGTAACGACGCTTCAACCGTTCGGCTGCGTTTGGCGTGGCGCGTTTTACATAGCACACAAAACGCGTCAGGCGACGTTCCCGGTTTGTTGTCAGCAGACAGCGTCAGTTCGCTTGGCTGTTATTACAACAGCAGCAACTATACTGTTGGCTCTTGGCACTGTATTACCTGAAAGGTAAGCCTGGATATAAATATGTAGCCAGTCTGCATTCTGTTGTTTTTTTAATTGTGTTTCGACCTGATTTAGTATGTTTAAAACTTAAGTTTTCAAAATAAGGATTTCCCACCTTAGGTGTGCAAATAAAACATGGTTGCACACTTCAAAGTTTAGTGCTGCACACTCCAGGTTTCAGCATGTAGTGCCATGAAATGTAGATTGACCTGATATGCTCACCATTTATACTATTAACATTTTAATATGTTTGTCATTTAAGAAACCATTGGCATATTTTAACTCATCTAAACAGCTTTATTTTGCATCAGAGAATGAGTTCGTGGAATACTTTTGGAAAGAGAGAATCTGGGTGAATTTAATTTAGTCAAAAACATGCGGACGGACCCAGAAAGTTTTCACAAATATTTTCGAATGGATGCAGACATCTTTGATGAGTTGTTGGAAAAAGTTGAACCATACATTCATAAAAAAGATACACATTGGAGAAAGGCTATTTCCAGCTGAAAGATTTGCAATTACATTAAGGTACATGTTTTATAGTGACTGTAATATTAGATTTTCTATATTTAATTAAAATGAGTAAATTTCTGTTTTGTTTATCTTTATAGATATTTAGCTTCTGGTGATTCACAAACAACTATTGCTCTAAGCTACAGGGTGGGTTATACTTATACTTGCCAAATAATTATGGAAACATGTGAAGCCATTTGGAAAGTGTTGCAGCCAGGGTGCCTAAAACCTCCATCTTCTGAAACTGAATGGAAAAAAATTGCTCATGAATTTTATGAACTTTGGGACTTTCCTCTATGTGTGGGTGCAATTGATGGCAAGCATATTGTCATACAAGCCCCTGGTAATGCAGGTTCTGAATTCTTTAATTATAAAGGTTCACATAGTATATTGTTCTTATGGCAGTATGTGACGACGCTCAATATTGTTTTACCATGATTGACATAGGGGATTCAGGGCGTCACAGTGATGGCGGAGTCTTTGCTAACTCAGAGTTCGGTAAAAGGTTTATGGAAAATAATCTAAATATCCCCCTTCAGAATGCTTGCCACACACTGACACCATGGTACCCTACTGTATTGTTGGGGATGCAGCATTTCCACTTAAAAAAATTTAATGAGGCCATACCCTGGAAGGAGATTGTCAGAAGACAAAAATATATTTAATTACAGGCTGTCTCGCGCAAGACGGGTCATTGAGAATGCCGGTGGCGCATTTTTAGAAGACCAATAATTGCAGAACCAAATAAAGCTGTTTTAATTACAAAAGCAGCTTGCTGTTTACATAATTACCTCCAAATTAAAAACAAACTTCAGCTACCCCAGGAAAGAATGTATTGTTCACCATCTTATGTTGATAAAGAGGATAGACTGGGTAACATCACTATGGGAGAGTGGCGTGCAAACTTGCAACAGCATACCAATTTGCATTCGCTTGGACGCTGCGGCTCCAATATGTATTCAAAAGATGCTTGATTTTTTTATCTCAGACTTTGGAAAATTGTCATGGCAAAATGCAGTGGTTAACCGTTTGTAATGTTCTTACCTAATTACTTATGGTATTTCTCTTTTCCTTCACTTCATACTAGCAGAGCAGTATTTCACTTTTTGTGTATTGAAAAAAGAACAACTTGAAAATGAATGGAATGAAAAATAAAATAAAAAACTATAAAAAACAGTTTGATTGTTAGCTTGAAATCACTTGAGGCTCTTCACTTGTAGATTGAGAACATAAGAATTGTAAAATACTAGTCATGGACTCATTTGCTTTGGCAAGACTCATGCTTCGTAGTTTAAATGCGACAAGCTTTCCAAATCTATCAAATTCATCGAAGATTCGACGGCCGTTTTGACTGTATTGTAGCCATAGTTTTCATGTTTTCTTTGAAAATGCCACAGATGGTTTCCTGAAATAACCAAGCATTAAACATCTTTCCTGAATCAATAACTTAAAATTGAATGTACTGTTATATAAACTGACCTGAAATCCAGTTCGATTTGAAGTTTTTCTTTTTTTACTGCTAGATTGTGATTGGCCTGAGTGGACTGATTCACTATCAAAAGTTTCTACCACTTCATTTTCCACAGGCTCTAATTCTATTTGATCTAAACATGCAAAAATGACCAAGTATTTTTTCTATTCATGAATTAAAGATACATGTGAGTTTCAAGGACAAACATACAACAGCACCTTCATCTGTCAATTCACTTGTGTTTGTAAAATCTAGTTCCTGTGTAGGATTAAATAGCTCTTCAGCGGAACTGACATTTCCAATAGTTCTACAAAAAGTTACTTATTTACAAAATATTTCCTAGATTTAATTAATAAATTAGTCATGTCGTCTTACATTTTGTGTCGAAGGTGGTCCAGTAAAAAGGTGAGAGAATTATAGTGCTCCCACATTGAATTAGATACAACTCCTGACCCACTTTTTCTTTGATTATCTATTTTCTTTTTTTCTTTGGAAAAACGGTCTCGCAAGCTTTTCCAGCGCTTTGTACATGTATCCACTGTCAAAATAAATACGTGGAAAAACGCTAGTAAACTCATGATCATTTTAATTACCAATCACCTGGTTGGCCTGTGCACTCGCTTATTTTCATCCACATGTTGTCTTTTCTTAATTGGTCTTTGTAAAATTTATCTTTGGAATCGTATAGATATGGGGCATCACGAACCATTTGGATTAATATTTCATTAAAACTCATTTTCACTGGTCTACCAATAAAAAAGTTACTAAACTACTAATTTACATCAACAAACCAATATATTTTGTAAATTTATCCAATATTCAATACAAAAAATAAGCGCGTCCCGCGGAAAATGCTTTGCCGCGTAACGCTTAACCAAAAAACGCGACGCTTGACGCGAAACGCAGTATGTGTGCAGAGCCCTTTCGTCATATTTTATCTAAAAGTAAAGGGCTCTCTCTCCACACATACTGCGTTTGGCTCTTGGCACTGTTACCTGAAAGGTCTGCATTCTGTTGTTTTTTTTAATTGTGTTGCGGTGTGCAAATAAAACATGGTTGCACACCCCAGGTTTCAGCATGTAGTGCCGTGAAATGTACCTGGTGGTATCATGAGATAATATAAAAATCTCCTGAATATTATATGCTCACCATATTTATACTATTAACATTTTTTATATGTTTGTCATTTAAGAAACCATTGGCATATATTTTAACTCATCTAAACAGCTTTATTTTGCATCAGAGAATAATGGGTTCCTGGAATACTTTTCGAAAGAGAGAATCTGGGTGAATATATTTAATTTAGTCGAAAACATGCGGACGGACCACTGATCTCTATGAAACCTGGATAGCGCAACTAGTAGTGGCACGCGTGAGCGGTTTTTGAAGCCAATTAGAAGGCTTCTACGCCATCTTGAAAAGTTCCATTTTCTATAAAGTACCCTTATTGAATGTTGAAAATAAATAACGATTTAATAATAATGTTAACAAAACGCTATCAAACTACAACCTTCGGTGCTTTCAAGTTTATATTAGGGTGACAATATTGATAAAAAATGTAAAAATCTTAACAAATTCTCATGTTTTTTCTTGTTAGTTCTCATTACACATCACATATTCCATGAGACAAAAGTGGTCCAGAATGTATGTATTATTTTATGGCTAGCATTGATTCTTGCTCTTTAAATCATTCCGATAAGAATATACCACTTCGCTGTTGTTATGTTGTTGTTTATTGCATTTTTTTTTATTTTTCACAGCCCAAAAGTCTTCAGGAAATATTTACAGGTTAACACACATCTATATTATTAAATCTAAGTAATCTGAGATACTCAAATCAGCAACAACAATTATATTGTTAGTTTAATATCAAACTAGTTACATGCAAAAAATAAACTTGCAGTTTTATTCATCAATATTATTATTTGTCATAAATTCATGCATTGTTGAATAAAAAATAACTATACTCATGCAGTTTAGGTGGAATTACACTACTTGCAGGCTTTAAATGGTTTAGTGATGAATTCCAGTTTAAAAAATCTAGGTGTGTTGTTCCTGCAATCAAAATTATTTGACTAAACCTATTAACAGTCACAGTGCGGACTAAACCGGTGCTGGTCTAGAAATCCTACACCACAACGAAACATTATTCGGGTTAGGGTTAGCGTTTGGGGTTAGGGTGGGTGAGTTTTATTATTAAATAAAGAATATATCAATACTTGACCCACACCCAAACTCAAATTTTGTGCGTTGATTTTATAACTGTAGTAGGAGGTGTCCTTGGCTTAACAGCTGGAGCAATTCTGGGTCTTGCTCCTGTGCTTGCGCAATCTCGCCCATTGTCAAACCACTAGAGGCACGAACATCGATAGTGGCAACCTTCGGCGCATCGGTCAACTGGTCTTCGCCTATTCGACTAAGAGCGTCTGCATTTTTATGTTTGACACCCGGGCGATGCATTATTAAAATCGTATTGTGACAGGTGCTCGACACACTGGCCATAGAGGTCCTTTAGACTGATATAGCCACTTAAGAGAAACGTTGTCAGTGCGCAAAGTGAAAGCTTGGCCTAGGAGGTAACAGCGAAATAACTTGGTGGCATGAACGACCGCTTATAATTCTTTGCGAGTGGTGGAATAATTTCGTTCTGTTTTAGTTAAAGTCCTGCTGCCATAAGATAACGTGTTCCTTTCCCTCGTGCCACTGCGCTAACACACATCCAATGGCAAAATCAAACGCGTCGGTGTCTAGTACGAAAGGCTTCTGGAAATCAGGGTAGCGAAGGACTGGTGATCTTATCAAAGAAGATTTTAGTTTGGCGAAGCATGTCATGTCTGACACTCGTCCGACCTTGCGATGGCTTCGACTTTTCTGTTAGACGGTGAAGCGGCGCAGCGATTTTGGCATAATCACGTATGAACTTGCGGTAATAAGAAGTTAAGTTAAACCAACGAACTGTCGTACTTGCTTTGTATTCTTCGGGGCCTGCAATGATTTTACTGCAGCGATTTTTTCGGGGTCACACAAAACACTTTCGGCAGAAATAATGTGGGCCTAAAAAATAAACCTCTTACTTGAAAAGGGCGCACTTCTTGGGCTTGAATGTCAGGCCCGCGTCGGCAAGCCCCTTCAGTCGTTCCAGATGCTCCTGAAAGGTGCGCCCATACACACACTATGGTGTCATCCAAATAAGCGAGTACTCCTTGCCATTTAAAACAATACGCATTAGACCCATTGGCATCACATTGAACTCAAGCAGGCTTGCGAAAGCGGTCTTTTTGCGGGAACTTTTTTATCCATAGGAATTTGCCAATACCCAGATTTTAAATCGAGTATACTAAAATAGGTGGAGTCTACTCGTGGTATAGGGTAACTGTTTTCCTTGTCACCTCATGAAGGCCCCGATAATCAATGCAAAAACGAGTTTCACCTGACTTTTTCCTCACAAGTACGATCGAACTTGACCATGGGGATGATGATGAACGGATAAGACCCCCCCCCCTGGTCTTCTTCATCTCGTGGACGATTTCCTCCACTTTCTTCTTTTTGGGTGGTGCCATCCGACGAAAGGGTTGTCGCACTGGGCGAACATCTCCGGTGTTAATCATCCGTCCTATTTCTGTTGAGTGGGTCGCGAACGATCTGCGATAGTTGCAGCCTACCCGTGCGAGCTCGCTTGTTGTAAGACCGCCACCAATTTCAATTTCGTCTGTAAAATCTCCTTCAGGTTTTCTTAAGTTGGGTATACGGAGCTGACGCTCTGTTGGGCAGGACAAGAAAAGTCCACGCATCTCTGGTCATTACAATAACATGTGTGTGTTAACGACTGGACTGTGACGGATGTTAGAATGGGCGAAAGTGTGGCAACGCGGTGCCTTCAGGCAGCTCGATAACGTCGTCGGTGGTAACAAACGACGCACTCCTGCGTTTCTAGGAAATCTATCCCAAGAATACAATCGAATGAAATAGAGTCACAAACGAAAACATTCATACGTAACTCTTTTAGCAGCAACTGTAAGTTGTACTGGAAGTAAACCATCCATATTTAGTTTGTGGCCGTCAGCATTGGCGAATGACAGGTTTCGGGACACATCGACAAGTTACGTTTAACTTTTGCCTTCAAACAGTTCCACACTTTTCTCGTAATGATGGTAACTGCTGAACCCGTATCAACTAGGGCGCATACTTACAGGTTTTCGAATCTGGTTGCGCTTGGCGCATATAGTTAGGCCGTACAAAGCAGGGTTGTTTAACGTCCTTGTGTTAATGTAACTTCATGTCGAAAACAGAGGTCGAAAACCTACGGCCCACCAGTGAAAATCATCCGGCCCGCAAACTTTTTTACAAACTGTACACGAGGCCATGCCCGATCTTTTTAACTGTCGTAATTTAACTATACGAAAATGCACAAAATGTTCGCGCCCCGCGCGTATCTAATTTGACTTTGAGTTAAGGTGACGTGCGCATGATAAATTTCTTCCAAATTAATTCGCTGATGTATTCTATCGTGATCAACATTAACAAAAAGTAAATAATAAATATGTTGATGTTTCGTTTTCTGTGTGCCAAAACTGCGTTACGCCTCTTTGTAAATTAAAAGGTTTGCCGATTTAAATCAAACAAACGCAATTTTTCTGCGATGCGCGCGTTGCCTTCCTTCTGTTTTAGTATAACTAGACTCATTTTTAACTGATCAAACATTTAGGCCGTCCCCGATTAAGAATAATTATAAGTGCTTTATAACAAATTTTTATAATAAAATTTTTAATGGAAATTTAATACGGACCGCCATGAACTTGCTGAGTTTGGTTTTACCCGCGACTAGGTCAAGGTTGCCGACCTCTGCAACTTTTGGGAGTTGGTGGGGCTGCAACCCCAGGAACACATATTGGTTGCTAAATTTTCATCCGAATGAGACATCCGCAAGTAGTCAAGCCCAAGGCTTTTTTCAGTTGTGTTGCACAACCCTTTCTCTTTTAAAATGAACAAAACGCATAACACAGATTTGTCTTTATAAATAGAAACACAATAAGTTGCTGTGGTTTTTTAGCAAAGCTATCTTATTAAAAAGAACCCGAAGTATTCGGGTCGCGAGACCTCGGTACTAGTAATTTTGTGTTGCGCCAAAAGGTATTTGCGGGCCCCTGTTCTAGGGGACGGGTGCCGACACACTAAAGCCGTCCTGCGCTAAGTTATGCACGCAGTTGGGTTATGGGACGCGGAGTCGAGACTGGGTCGCTACCGTGCTGTTCAGTAAACTATAGACCGTGATTTTTTAAGTGCGTTGAATAAAATGCGAAGAACCAAACAACCCTAAATGTAAATATAATATAACCCTGTAGTTAAATAAAATAACCCGGTATTTGGCCAACACTTTGTTTTCCTAGTACTTTTGTCACTCTAAAATTGACTTTGATGTGATAAACCCACTTTTTATCCTACGATTTAGCTGTTTTGAAGCAGGCGACTGTAATGCATGTACAACCGCCTGAAAATGGAAATTCATGACCCACTTTTGGAAACCGACCAAGGAGGTAAGAAATAGATACTTTTACTTCGAAGCTTCGTCAAGTAAAGACACTAAATAATTTTCATGAGGGAAAATATAATTCTAAGAATGCTTTCGCTATTCCGATACATATTCCAGTAACCTACCGCCAAAGATCTTTAATGTAAAATATTTTGTCCATCTCTTCCAACAGTGACGCCATCTAGCGTTTCGCGGCAATAGTGGTGCAACAACGGGCTTTTTTGCATAAATTAGGCACAATATTTTTGGCCTGAAAACTTTGAATAAATCTTTGCTTCAAAAGTAATGAAATGCAGACGGACGGAGCGTACCGTTATTGTTGTTTCTTGTTGACAAAAATAAAAATCGCCAACTAATCATGGTCTAAATCAGGGTGGTCCAAGGTTGACAGCATCGCGGGCCACAATATTTCTTTGATATACTTGGCGGGCCACATAAAGCAGGCTATATATGCGACATGCGTGCTAGGAGCGATCAACAATTTTCGTTAGGTCATGAAATGTTTAAAGATGACGACAAAAACCATCGTCAAAAAGTAATGCGATAAGGAGACTACTGGCAAAATGGTGCGCGCGAGGCGCGAAAAAATTGCGTATTTGACGAAACAGAATACACTGGATAAATTTGTCTAGAATTGAACGATGGAAATGTCCAGGGCGTTAACCTTTAGTCACATGCCAGTGAAATCCTGTAAAACAATACTTTGCCGAAGCGCTATATATTTTTTCATCGTTCATTTACCTTAAAGGGATGGCAAAAAAAGTAATTTATATAGGGTCGAACTTTTTATATTATGTTTACCGGTACATTAAAAAGACGTGAAACAAAACGCTAACGTAACCTACAAGTTAGCAAAACAGCTATTTCAGAAAGTTCCATGCGTACTGCGACTTTCTAACCGGTCTAACACAATACCAAAATTAGGCGTTCTTGGCACCACTGGATTAAAACTTGATGGGCGATAAACCGGTTAGTTAATTTATTTAATAATGTAACTAGGCCTATTACCAAACAATTGCAATATGTTTGCTGATCGTCGGTCAGTTATATTTCTTTGATTAAACCCTCAACTTTACGTATTACAATAATTTAACAGTTTTTCGCGGGCCATAAAAAAATGATGTCGCGGGCCACTTGGACCTCCCTGGTCTAAAAAGCCTTGGCCTGGGCGCGGAGCAAGGGCATTATAGCAGCACGTATGGAAATGTCCAAGCTGTAAGATCCAAATGGAACAAAAAGTTTTGCGATCGTCCCAAGACGGATTGGTTTGGCGCTGTCCAAAACGAGTAAGTTAGTTAATAAGATAACTATTAAATGCCCGTGGTTATTAGACTCTTCAAGCGTATATTTTAAACTTGATTTAATTGTGTCAAATAACTGCATTATTGGTTGTCATTAGATATAACGAGATTACGCACACTATCCTAAAAAAACATGGATGCTTTTGTTAAACGATGTTATTATGTTCTTGATATCTAGTAATTTGTTATGAATTACATCGGTATCCAAACTATCTTTTTAAAACCTGTACTTTGGAAACCACGCTTTGTTAGTAGTGTAAACAATTTTTTTTTTTTTTTTATAGAATTGTAGAAAAATTTTCTCTTTGAGAAAAGGATCCAACGTCGACCTGGAAACACTTTTCGAGTTGGTGTACTACCATTGGTCATTTAAATCTTCAACTATAGATATTCTCCGCCACACTGCCCTGTCAAAACAAACTGTTACAGATAACTACTATGTCTATCGTTTTGTGTGTTTTTGCGTATGTATATGTGGGTGTTAAAGTTTTATAAAAATTATGATTTTCACAGATTTGTTCAGAAGATTTAGGCGGCGTCGGCCACGTCGTTGCAATCGACGAATCGCTGGAGGCTCGGCGTAAGCCAAGCGCCAATGCGCAGGCACGGCAATACCCCAATTGTGGGTATTTGGCGGCATCGACATTGATACCAAGTGAGTTCATTTAATACCATCAACTTACCGTATACACACACATGTTTGTTGCGATATCACTGCATTTTATTCATGTTTTTCAAGAGAATGCTTCATGTAAATTGTCGAAAAACGGGACCGCGCCACCCTACAGCCAATTATATTGGAAAACATCGAGCCAGGCACCACACAATATGGTCCGACATGTGGCGCGCCTACAACAACTTGTCCTGTAAGTTTAAAACATTGTAGGGTTTTTAGCTTTAGCTGCTGCGCTATATTCGTTTATAAAAAAATAATTGATGAGATAATACTTTTTTTTTCCAGCTATAGGTTTCCAGCACGAGACGGTGAACCATTCAATAGAATTTGTATCACCAGCTGGCGTTCACACAAACCATATCTAAAGTTTGTGGTGTGCAGCAAAACGCTACATAAAAAGTGTGAACGGCGCTCCGGCACATCTCATTCCAGGCTACCTAGATGAGTTTATGTGGCGCCGGCAGCGCGACCCGGATCGCTATTTTGAGGACATTTTGGCAGCCATCGCCAGAAATCCTAAATACAGTTTTTAAATGTGCAAAATTTTGTTTCACTGTCAAACAGATAATCCAACAGCTAAGTTCCATTATAAGGTAGTCAGAGATGTTAGTATAAACTTCAAAATACTTTTACTTGCGCACGTCAATGCAATTTCCTATGCTAGGCGGCCGTAGATATTCCAGCCAAATTACCCTCAAAGAATGGACTCTGTAAAGAAAGGCTAGCACTAAGCACTCATAGTTACGTTTTAGGAATAGAATAAGGCTACCCCAAGACTCGACCAGAGTTTCTGTGCTGCCACCTAGTGGCAAGATATTTATAATATAGGGTACACTAAAAGTTCCGCTAGGCGTCGCACCATGCATATAGGGGTTTGTTTTTGCTCTCGCTGTACAGAAGATGAGGGTTGGCTCTTTCTGACGGTGTGTTTATCATTAGGGTAGACCCAGCACAAGGGCAACTACACAATTCTAAATTTTCGGGCAAAATGCAAACATATATGACCGTTAACCTTCAATAAAATACGCCAGGTGTCGCCACTTGCAAGATAATACCCCCTGTACAAATTTATTGGGAAAATGCTTTGACCTTTGGGAAAAATATGGCCAGCCTAACCAGCTTTATTGTTACCTTTGGAATTTGCATTTTAAAAACTAAATTTTGCTACTGTACCTCCTGCCGCTAAAAAGTGGTAGGATTCTAGACCAGCGCCAAATGGACTGCTAAGTATTTGTTTACTGAAGTTGTAGGTTGACCTAATCGCCGTGTTTAAGGAATACAATATAAGTCGGCATTATCATAGAAATACAAAAACTTGAATGATGGTCACATTGCAAGCTTTATTAGCTAAGCTTGGAAAGCAACGATGCAACCAAAACCAGCTTTGTGATATCATCATACAAACTAGCTAAAAACAGTAAACCATTTGCAGAAGGCGAGTGTTTATGTCTCGTTGAGTCGGCAGCATTAATATGCCCTGAAAAAAAAGCAATATTTGAAGAAGTTCCGTTGTCGAGGCGAACGGTTACAAGAAGGACAGAGGAAATCGCGAAGAACCTGACGCTCAAGTGCAACATTAAGTGGCGAGCTTTGACTGTTTCTCATTGGCTCTAGATGAGAGCTGTGATGTCCGCGATACTGCACAACTACTTATACTTGTCCGTGGAATAACCGACTTCAAGATTACAGAAGAGTTGGCAGCAGTACAGTCGATGAAAGGAACAACCCTAATGCTTGCGTGGACACGCCAGGGTTAAAATGGGATAGACTGGCTGGTGTCACAACAGACGGTTGTCCAAATCTTACAGGAAATGTTGGACTTTTAAAACGGGTGCAAGATAAAGTAAATGGACTTCACACGGATCACACAAAGTAACATTTATTCATTGTATAATTCACCAACACGTGTTATGCAAGTTAGTGCTAAAAATTGACCATGTTATAAAACTGCAGGGCACGTGCATATCACAGGCAGTTTGTTGCAATTTTAGAGGAGCAAGACACGGAGCATGGTAACCACACAGCTGTCAAGTCCGGGTAAAGTGCTAAAAAGGGTTTGGGACTTGAAGACGCAAATTCGAGAGTTTTGTTAACAAAGACTTAAGACTCCCCTTTCTGCTGCTCCATTTTTCGACCGTTCTAAAGGTAAAATAGTCAAAAAGTATTTGAAATGAACTCATGTCTAGTTGTCAAAGGGGCGCGGCTGGCCGAATCCGGCGGCGACCCCTGCTTTAAATGTACAAACATTTTGCCGCGTATAAAACGGTTTAACGCAACAACATCCAACAATTAACACATAAGAAAGCCCATTATTACGTAACAACGGTCGGGAAACTACTAAAAGTTCGCAGTACGGAAGTTGCCATAAGGTTAAAAGTTACCTACAATGCTGTTTGTTACTACTGTTACTTTTTATGTGAACCTTTTACAAAATTTTGCAAACAGTACTTTCATGTAACGCCCCCTTATGTGCGTTCAGCGCCGCAAATCGCCAACGTAGCCGAATAAAATTACAGAAGCTGAACTTTTCTGGAATGAGGTAAAGCAGTTCAAAGCTGCCTCAGGTAGAGTGTTCAGTGTATGAATTAAATCAAAAGCTTAATGCTGACTGCTAACTGTTATTATCCCCTATGTGTTATAAAAATTGTCAAATTAAAGTGTTCAAAATATCACAACGACTGGCTTTGTTTAACAAATAATTGTAAGTTGATTTATAACCTCACTAATTGAAAAACAACTTAAGTAGGGGGGGGGGGTGGTAATTTACAATTTTTTCATTGAACAAAACCAGGTGTACCCGGGAGGACTAAATAATAGTTAATTATGCCTTTAAAAAGGTTCTACATTGAAAAAAAAGTCCGACCTCACCTATATTTCTATTTTTGAAATTTGAGATCAACTAATTAAGGTATATGACTCTTGGTCTTGAAGGACCTTTAGACTAATTTATTCCCATAAGTTTTACCTGGAAATTTGACAGAAATTAGAAACAAATATCCCCAAATATCAATTTTAGGCTCATAGTATTTGATACAGGTTTACAGTAATATTCACAAATACACTAGTCCAAGGCTTTCAAGGCTTTGTCAAACTCTTCAGCATTCTTGTCACGGCTCTTTCCATTTAGCTCAGTCTTTCTGATTTTGAAGAGAGGGTCAGCTTTAGGAAGCAATGTGCTGGTAGCTCCTTTTTCATTCTTTGCTTTTTGATCTTCTCATTCTGTGAGTTGAGGTCAGCTAGATAATCCTCAACTTCTTCTGCCGAAGTAAAAGGACCTCCAATAACTTTAAGAGATTCTAAGTCAACAAGTCTTTTTCTTTCCTGCTTTAGGGCCAATTCTCTTTTCTCATAAGCGCCATCCTTTAGTCTGTTTAGACCAGTTTAACTCTCCAGCTCACTCTTGAGCTTAGCTTCTCTGTATCCGCGAAAGGATGGAGTCTCTCCGGTTCTTAATTCTTTCATTCTCTGAAGAATATTTTGTCTGCTCACGGCACTGAGTTCTTTAGATTTGTGAAGTCGGTAATCGATCTTTCACAGGCTCTCTCAGCTGCCATATTGTTTACCGGTGTGTCATCAATGTTCCTGGCCTGTTCGTTACCTTTTTTCGTCAATGCCGTAGTCCCGTCTCTGTCTCGCCAAAACAGTTTGGATGTGAGGAAGCATCACTTTTGCCAATTTTAATACCTCTACTTTATGCTCTTGCGCCACCTCGGTAACTGCAGCCAGAACTTCAAGCCCATAGCTCATTTTCACCCCTTCAAACAAACTCTCTGTCACACCTACAACATTATAGTTAAAATAACTACAAAACAAATCTATTAAAATACATGCAATTATCATGGTAAAAGTCTTACCCGCAAACTCAGGTTCGTCAAAGGTGTAGAAGTTATCACCAACGTCACCTCCCAAACTTTTGTGAATTTTGATATGACCTTAGATCAGTGCATATAGCATCCTTGGAAATTGTGTTGGTTAACTCCAAAACAGGCAAATACAACAAAAACTGGCTTGAGATATGACAATCCCATCACTTCCCTGACCAAACAAGCTAGACGGTTGTTAATGTTTGGTAGCCTCTAGGAACTCAGCAGTGAAGGACTGCTGCTGCCCGAGAAAGACAGCCAAATCTACTGTCTTTGTAGGCAAAAAGACCAACACCTTCACGTTCTTTTCACTGAGAAACAGCATGAACTCTTTGTTCTTATTCCATGGTTTAGCATTGTATTCTGGGGCCACCATATTCAGACACATATCTAAGGAGTGTCCAGCAACACTGCTATCCTTAGTGTCAAGGTCAACCATGAAACTCCTCTGAAGGAGAACAGCAAAACCTTTGTTGTGCTCAGTGAAGTCTGTCATGTGTGCATCAAGAAGTTTGTAGATGTCCTTCGCTTCTACCCCTCTTACAGCAGCCAAGATTACAAAAGCCATGTCAACCTAAAGTAAACTTTTTTTAGTACAAAACAATCTAGAACATACAGCATATCTTTTACCTGCATAGCCACACACATTTTTCTCCATCAATGGGAAGAATGGGAAGGGATAGGGAGTGTCACGACCAATGTGAATTCCCTGGGCCACAAACTGGCCAATCCTCTTTTTCGTGGTTGCATTATGGTAGTGAGTAAAGGCGTTTCCTCCCTGCTTTCCCTCAACCATCTTGTCCATCATCAAGTCAAGATCTTGGGCCTCAATACTCTTGAGAGCTTCCCTTATGTTTTTCTGGCCAGGAAGAAGAGTATCAACGTCGAAAGTTTCAGAATCACCAGGTAGATTCCATGTACGACCAAACAAAACATTGCCAACCTCCACAAGTGCCTTTGAAGCTTCTGGAATGGAGAGTCAGTCCCTCACCAACAATATTTCCAAGGCAAATGTAGGTTTCATCCTTAACCTAAAATTAATATTTAAAAAAAGGATTTTTTATTATATTTTTTATCATGATACCTTTCTTTCGCTTTTCCTGAGATGTCTAAAATCTTCGGGCAAAGGGTCGTCAACTTCCTCTGATTTTTTGTTATCTCCAGATTCTCCAACTTCTACACTTTCTGCCACTACAGGTTCTATGTCCAGAGGGCTTGCTTCTCCATAATGTGTTTTGCTTTCATTCTCACTACTGTCCTCACTTTTAAAGATATCTAAGGCTCCATCTTCTTTGAGAATCTCTCTGATCTTAGATATTGGCTGGTATTCAAACTTTTTTTCTCTCTCTATTCTGTACTTTCTCATAGTACATTTTCTCCATTTTCCCCATTTTTATACCCCAATCTTCTTCAACCCTCCGCTGTTTCTCATGATCTTCCTCCCCATTAGCTTTTCGAGGAAAGATATCAAAAAGGTTATTCTTTTTGTCAACCAGCTCTTTAAACTCTGTCACCACCTTTCTCTTCTTTTAGTCTCTTACTACCTTCCTGTACCAACTGAAGAAGCTTCAGAAGTTTATTGACCAATGTTTCATACAATATGCATGGAACCGAATCGTGGTACCACTTTGCATAGACTTGTTTTGCTACTTCTCTTACAGCCTTGTTCTTGCTATGACCTGCTCCTCCAATCTGTGTGTAGTACCTTAGGAGTTGAGTCACAGGAAGATAAATCTTGACTTTAGGGAAATCAATGTCAATATCGTAGACAGGTCCATCTGATCGGGTTTTAGGGCGACGTACTTTGGTAAGGTTTCCAGAACACACTTCACTCATTTTCTTATTCACAATTACCTAATGTATCTTAAAATTTAAATATTTTGGATATCAAAGTAATTAAGGTAACAAACTTGCAAAAAACTGTATTATCTGAATGTTCGTATTTTATTGGATGACACGTACTAAAAAAACATGGTTAAATTTCACCATAAATTTTTTTTCTAATATTAAAGACACAAGCAATATGTAAACTTCTATATAAAACATTTTCAAAAATTAGGATGAGCTTGTTAGTAGAACGAAATACCCGACAAACGATAAGACAAACCAACAAATTAGGCCAATTTAGTCCAAATTTTGAAATGACCGAGGTCGGACTTTTTTTATAAGATAAGACCACCAAGTGATGATTTTTTAGAGTCAAATTGGGTAAATATTAAAACCCTGTAAGTTGGTTTTGTTGGCCAATTCTAAAATTTGACATTTTAGCTCAATTTCCACCCCCTGCTACTTAAGCTAGAATAACTTTTGGGGTAATTAACAAACTAAAATGGGATTACCACATTTTAAGCACAGGTTGCAAGAGATGCAGGAATTGAATTATGTTTAGGATTAAGTTATTTGCGAAGTCTCAAGTTCTTACCACACTATATTATGGTACATCCCAATTTTATGCTGGGGTTTTGCAAGTGATAAAGTTTCAGTAAAATTAATAACTGGTAGTTGTTCGTACTTTTCATCCCCAAAGTTTGTCCACAAATATTACCAGAACGATTTGCCCAGGACATTCGACAATTATTTCAACGTAACAACTCATACTCACCAAAATAGATTTGCTACTGGTAACAACAACTAAGGCAAAAAGCACGAGATCGCAACACTCTACGGTTTAAAAGAGTTAAACCTGGAATGAATTACCTGGGGAAATTAAAACTTGTGATACGTGAAGAGCTTCGTGAAAAAATGAAGTTTAGGAGAAGAGGTGGGTTACTTTTCTTGTTGTGTCCAATTTGTATATGACAAGACTAAAATCATCATTGTTGCCTGTAAGACAACTGATAAGCCGCCACTGATTTCTTATGTATTTTCGTTTTGCCTTTAACTGCTTCAAATTATTGTTATGCTTCTGGACCTATCTCATCTCTCGAAAAACCTCGTGTTGCTGAATTGTTATGTGCTCTATTTATTTATTTGATAAAAAGTTTTGCCATATAAGTTACAGCCCGACTGGAAGGTTCTGGTTGTGCCCAGCTCGTAGTATTTCTTATTATAATTGGTTGTAAATGAAAAATTGATGGCAGGTCAAAACTACCTTTAGTTTTTTTTATAAAAATTATAAATGAGTACTATTTATTCATTAGAAGCTAGATATTGTATCGATGTTTAAAAACAATACTGACAAATTCACGATTAAAAGTTTCTTCTGAAACTGAAATGATTAATAGCTGTAGTGTATGTGCATATTCTACAACCTAATATTTAAGATACCTACCTAGTTTAACTGTAAGGTAGTCAATGAATTAAAACAAGAATAAGGATTAAAGTCACGAGCACCAAATGCAAACAGATGGTTAAATCCAATATTTGTAAGCGCTGGAAGAGGATTCTAGCTCAAAAGTGACATTTGAGGAAATCAGGGGCGGCATTATGAACAGTTCCTCCTCGCTCGCTAAGTTACCGAGCTCGATTTAGCGAGGGATGTACGAGCGAGAAACTCGCAAACGCATTTGGTATTACGAACGGTCCTCGCCAACACCTCGTTAAGAGAATGCGTCAAAATCACAAGAAAAAGGACGACTGACTCAGCAAAATTGTCGCAGAAACGACGTTTGGCGCTCTTTGTTTTGGAAATATTTAGCTGCTTTTGAATGTTAAATTTATTATGAAACAATTTAAAAAGGTGAACCGCATAAATTTAATTCCAAAATAGTCCTGTAGAATATAGAAAAAGGTTTTGGGAAACAACGTTTGTCGCTGGTATTTTATCCTATCACAACGCACGATATTTGGGTATGAGTGCAAGTTAGCGTTTGGGATAGGAAGGGTCAAGTATTATTGTTATTAAACAATGAATATAAAAATACTGGACACACCCAAACGCTAACACGGACACTAAAATAATTGTTGTGGGATTCTAGACCAGCGCCCAACGTACATATACGTATAAAAAGGTAAAATAATTATTTTAAAACTTCTGACACCGTTGCGGTTGGTCACCAGCGGAGCTGTCGATGGGGAGAAGAGTGAGATCAACGGTGCCAGGACTCCCACAACATCTGGTGCCACAATGGCCTTCTAGACTCGTTTCGCTGCGCGGACGAGCTTATGCTTGGATAAATCACGACAACGCATGTAAGAGTGTACTGTTGCCTCACAATGTGATAATGTACCACGTTCGTATGCTGTTGATGGTGCTAGAATGCTACGCAGAAATAGACGCGATGTAATTCCTATCTGTTGAACCTGTATTATACTCATTTTGGTCGTTTGGTAAAGCCTCCCGAGCGGCTTAACTTATAAGTTTAACAATAAATATAAATCGCTCTTCTGGTGTAAACGAAGTATAAACCGACGTTTCGGCAGCAGATACCAGCTGACCTCATCAGGGTTAATAATTAAAACGAGAGTGCGTTAGCGATATTATATACTAAGAAGTAAAAAATTGTAAAAACGTAGATTAAAATTAATAATTCTAGACGTCGCTGAAGTATGCGATAAGCTGTGACGCGCCGGAGTCATCCGGTGCAGAACTGCGCCGTCGGACAACGGGCGTTTATCAGCTATTGCGTATAGCTACAACGACGAGTAGATTGCCGGATACCATGAATCCTTTTTATTCATGGTGTTAGGAGATTTGTCAATCCGGAATGATTCAATGAACCGTCTTTTGTAATAGTGCGGTTCCCAGTCTAGAATTTTACAGTTATCCCAATCAATTCCGTGTCGGAGTTCAACCGCATGCTCTGCCAGAGCTGACCGGGATGGGAAGATAATTTACCTGACCGGTTACGGGTGATTAATGAATCCAAGAATGAAATTGAGCATTTGTTCTCTGTTTCCATAGTGAATTTAATGGTAGGTTCCAAGCTGTTCAAGTGGTCCAGGAACTGCTGTATCAAGTTTGTTTTTATTATGACAAACGTATCATCTACACGTATCTTCGCCACATTCGCGGGGGGGTATGGAATGAATTCATGGCCCGTTGTTCGATGTCCTCCATAACCAAGTTTGCCACAGTTACTGAAACCGGTGATTTCCCATAGCTGTTCCAAATATCTGTTTGTAATGTTTTCCTTTAGTGTGTTGTCTTGGTTAAGACGTTCTTTAGCTACTTGTATAGCCAGGTTAGCGGGGACATTGGTGAACAGGGAGGTAACGTCGAACGAGACCATGCTTCCATCTTCTTTTATTTGAAAATTTGTAATTTCTTCAACGAAACCAATCGAGTTTTTAACATGATATTCTGTTTGACCTAAAAGAGGGGATAAAATTAAAGAAATACGTTTAGCTAAGTTATACGTGGGGGACCCCCAATGAATGAAACAATAGGCCTAACCGGGATTTCCGGTTTGTGTATTTTGGGTAACCCATAGAGTAATGGTGATGTAGCATCAGAACTTTTGAGAAGGTTCCATTCATAGTTGTTCACCTTCTCTTCTTTCTTCAGCCGTTGAATGTACCTGTTAAGTTTTTTTTCTATACCTTTAGTGGGATTAACCGTAACAGGACAGTAAGTGTCCCTGTCTGCCAACATATTGTGAAGTTTATATTATCGTACTCAGATTGATCATTTTGACAACAAATCTCCAGGGTGCAACAACTACAGCACTAAGACTGTCAGTTAAACTGTAGTTGCAACATGCTGCTGGTGTTACACATGACTTTCACCAGGAAATTGTGCATGGAACTGAATTTACAGGCTCTGTATAAAGTTAAAAGACAGTCATATTCACTTGAGAACCACCGACAACAGTGTATAGATCAATTCAAGGTGGAAAAACACAAATTAGTCTTGAATCATCTTACTTTCAAAGAGCAAGACAATGTCAGCTGTGAACTTTGGTAAGCAATTTTCTTTGTATAAAAAGAAATGAATTGGGCTGCATTTCAACAAAACATAATTTACAATTGTCTTGCCTCAATATTTTGCTGTGACCATAGGTAGAGCACCTTCCTTTTCAATCAGAGTCTCTTGATCTTTTCTGGCTGTTCTTAGTGATTACCTGACTTTTTGCTGTACAATTTTAAGGACGTGCACTATGACTGACCCGTTTTACATCTGCTAGAGAATGTCCAATCTTTGTGTGAAATCCTGGCTCAATTCCTAAACTATAGAGTGTCGTTGTTTGATAACCTTGATTCCAAATGCATACTGCATCTGCTGCTGCAAAATCAAGTTGGTTTCTACCAGAATGTGTGCGTTTAGGACATCTTATCCAAATCAAATTGTTCAGCGATTCACAACAGTTCTGTGTAAATCCATCCAGGCACTTGAGTACAAAGCAGATATACCTGTATACATATACTGGAAGAGTAGTTTATCCATGATGTGCGATTCTGGTTTCTTATCGCTTTGGCATCGGTTGAGAAGGAATGTCAGTTTGCACCATGCTGTTAATATTGATGTTGTGGATTGTTATCACTTCCATTTTCATCCTTTCTATTACGCCTAATTGCAAGTCCATAATAAATTTGTAGTTTGTCTATTTTTTTATCAGTAAGACGACCACGACCACCAATGTTCGTCTATTAAATTTGTACCCATTCTTTCTTGAACATGGCCAACACATTCAAGCTTTTTTATAGGTTTGGTAGTACCACCATATGGCTGGCTTACTTGCACACACTGCGAGGTAAGATTTTGAGTCCCCATCTCCAATATAGCTAGTTTAAATATTATCAGTGCACCCTCTGGTTCCATTGGGAGCAGAACCTCTATACTTGGACTTGGCTTCGCCCTTGGCCAGCACCTCGGTGTCGGAGCACCAGTCGGCGTCATGCTTCCGCTTTTCCTCCTCGCCCGTCGGCGCGCTGATCGAGCCGAGAGACGAACGCCTGACCTTCGGATTTCGCATGGTCACCGTGGTGCCGACGTTGTTCTTGTTGAATAGTGCACATTCATGATTAAGAATAAAAAATCTTGGTATTCTGCACTTTCTTTATCTTTTGCCAGTTTACTGCATCCCTTGCAAACTTTATTTAACGTTGCAGAGTTACAGGTTCAACCCCCTGGAGAGTGATGAGTGCCCTCTTTTCCGCCATGTACCATCAAGCATCACTTTAGCTTCACAAATATTCTTTTCATCAATAGATATGCCTCTTTGTGCTCTTCAATTGCTGCACTTTGCATAGATTTTAAAGCTGTTGCTTCTGCAGTCTCTTTCAATTTATTTATGTTTGCCTCAAACGTTTTGTTTGGGGTTCATTGGATTAAAAAATCTACAAAATGAACATGTGAGAGGGTTCAGTGGTGGTTGGCTAATCCCATTTTCTTATCATAATTTTCCTTTAGTTCAAGACTGCCTACTTTACAATGCTTGCATATCACACACATACTGCTCAAATAAGATCTTTATAAATGGAGCAGTAGGTGCACTGACAGAAGGCTCAATGCTGATTTTACTTTGGCTTGCTGTTTTCGTGTACAGGGCTATCGGCTCTACTGTGTGTTGAGAATTATCTGATATCGCCGGTGATTCAATACTTGCAGTTGAACCAGCTTTGTGTGCTGATTTCCTTTAAATTTACGGTTTTTATGCCTGATGGTTCTGTATTTGGGAGACATGATGTTAGATACCTTTGTCAATATTTGATCAGCCATTTGGTATAAGTTTGAGTTTTTTAAAACAGAAGCATCGTGGCTTCTTGATCCAGGCATTTTTACACTGATGTCACGAAATCTAAAAAAAAAACATTTTGCTACAAACCTATATAAGCTCAAAACTTACCGGTACCATTTGTCAGCACCACTGCTTCTTGTAGTAGTAGGTAGTACAAGTGAAGGAAGCACCCCTCGACACACATGTATATTGCAACCATCTATTGCCCCCCACAGTTGTTGGAATTTGTTGCAATGCTCATTTTGATTAGCCAAATCCAGTGCCTCCTCATTTTGGGGTATTTGAATGTACATATATTTTTTAGCATTGCATCTGTGCAATAAATAAAGTCAGGCTTCACATTGTTTAGAATTTTTTAAAAGTTGATTTGGTCATCCTCAAATGTTTTAACCATAATTCGTCTGTATAATTTTGTCCAGAATGTACGAACATTACTTTTTACAGCAAAGATTTGTGGGTTTGACACAGAGAAAATGGTAAAAACCGCTGCAAGACTTTTTGGATACTTTGTCAAACAAAATATTAAGGTTTCTCTCAACAGCAACAATTCAGAAAACAGTCAATACTATGTTCAACATCAATATTTTTATTCCCTTCGGTAAGTGAAAGCACAACTTAAAAGTATAATTATAGTCAGTTTTTAAGTTGGTGTTGAAACGGTTTTATTATTTGTTTACAGTTTCGCATCATACAACAACATAAAAGTATAATTATAGTCAGTTTTTAAGTTGGTGTTGAAACGGTTTTATTATTTATTTACAGTTTCGCATCATACAACAACATAACACTGGTTAAAATTGAAAGAAAAAAAACTTGTTAACTTAAGTGATTTTTCATGCTACTTAATGCTCTTACTTTGGTCCAATTTAAATATTGAACAATATTATACCTTTCAACTTTAGATAAAGTTTACCAATTACTGCTGCTGTCAATTGATTTAATTGCCCATTCACTTTTTGTATGCTGGAATATTTCTTAGTGGATAATTTAAAACTTAAAACAGTATTTGATAGAATATGAAAGTTGAAAGCTTCCAGTAACTGCAATATACATTTAATATTTTTTTTTAAATAAGTACACATTAGGGGGTATTGTTAGGTTTTATTTTGTGCTCGACAACAAATTTCGGTTGTAAAGTATTACACTTCAGGATAACTACCAAAAAACAAACATATTCTACCCAGAGGTCACACAGCAGTGTATAAACAGGGTTGCCATACCGTCCTTATTTATAAGATTTGTTCTTATTTTGTCTTATTTTTTTAACCTTGTCACTTTTTTATATCGAACGCTATAAATTTATCTGAATTCCATTACACGAATAGTTTTAGCTTCTGATTCGTGACGATTATGAGAGGGAATTCAAAGGTATCAAACGAAGCTTGAAGGGAGAGAGTATTTCTCGCACACTGCAATATCTGCAAATGCGACCTAATCTGGAGGCCATAGGAAAGAACGCTATAATTTCACATAACATTGATACCCAAAAACACAAGAAGTGTGTCATGACGATTAATTCAAACCAGTCGATGAATGATTTTTTTACAAGTCAACGATCAGGGCCAACGACCACAGACTACTACAAGGCAGCTGCTGCTGAGGGTACCTGGGCATTCCATACTGTCAAACAACAGCAATGATTCCTCACCAACAATTGCACATCGCTTTTGTTCAAAGTAATATTTCCTCGATTCCAACATCGCAAAAAAGTTTGCTTCCGCCAGGACCAAGAGTACAAGCTCTATCGGTACTGGAGAACTTGCTCCATTTGCTCAAAAAATGATTTTGTCTGAACTTGGTGTGCACCCGTCTCGGTTTGCGCCTCTAATCACTATTTCCTCTAGTTATCAGATTCTTTAACGCCAAAGTTTGAGTATGAGTGGAAAATCAACGTCTTCGCTCGTCTTAAAGAGCAAACATTGAATCTCTGATCCCAGTCGGCCAGTCGGTTGCCCTGCTCATATTTTGCATGACGCAGCAGAGAAGGGAGCAGAGCGCCTCACACTTGACATAGAAGCGATCGTACTAAAGATTGGTGGTAGCCACTTCAAACTCCAACATTTCTGTGAGGAACTGGATAGCAACTGCTCGTCTGTGTAAACTCACACGCCAACTCGATGGACCACACTTGATGCTGTGTACTCGGCTATGGGTAGCGCATTTTCTTTTGCAGAAACAACCACCAAGAATATTGGAGGATTTGTTTAAATCAGAAGAGTCACTGATCTTTATCATCCCTCCACAGCACTAGTTCGGGAAGAGATTATTGAATCTTTCAAGATCAAAATATTACAACGCCGAGTTCAGGGTTTTTCGGAGCAACAACAGGCGAGCTTTCAGGAATTCTACACCATTCATTACCTTGTAATACATAAACAATTGATATCGATTTGAGAAGCATCCAACCTGCTGTACAAGCTGATTAGCATCATTTTCTCCCTTCCGGTCAGCAATGCGTTTGTGGAAAGAGTTTCTCTCTTGTTTAGACCCAGTGGACCAAGGAAAGGAACAGACTTAGTGAAATGACAGTCAAATCCCAGCTACAAGTAAAAGTAAACCTGGAGCTGAGCTGTCGTGAAGTCCAATAACAAGGACATGCTGGAGCAGATTGTTTCTGGCTAAAAGTAGCTCATATAATAATACAATGCATGTTAAAAAACGTCTTTTAAATGCTAATCTAATTATTCGGTTGTCCTTATTTTTGGTCCATGTCGATGGCAACCCTGAGTATAAATCTAGTAAATTTTTGAGATTTCGGGAAGTCGGCACCCTGCGAGTAGTCCATTGAAGAATTAAAGAAGGCCATTGATCAAGATGAAGTAAACCTGTTCAAGTCGTATATCACTTGAATGGGCTGTTGAGGCATAAAAAGAAAAAGTTTTCAACAAAATGCAAAATTAAGCGTTAAGTTTTAGTCCAAGGGAATTAAGATTGGCATTTGCAGGATTGAAATGAGTGAAACTTAGATATGAAACAGGTTTACAGAAGAATCTTATGCTAGTTTCCAGAAATATGTTAAAAAGATGTTTCACCGGCTAGTGATGTTGTTGTCTTCATACTTTACATCCATAATTCATGGTGGTTCTGCTCCTGGTTGTTTCTCACAATTTCTCTATTTGAAAAACTGAATTTAATTGGGTTACACGTTTTTAAGAACAAGTAAAAAATTGAACTTGTTTAAATGTGTTATTTTTGTGGCAGATAATTAAGGCACAAACTGTTGAAATTTAAAGACAAATTAATCGACATCTCTGAATTTATCTATTTGTGGGTGGGAAATAATTTCCCATAGCCTTTAAAACACATTTATAAACAAAACATCAACAAACAAGTAACAACAGCGCAGAGGGGAACTTCCACAAGTTGAACACAGAATTTTTGACCGTTTTTCATTGTTTTTGTTTAGCAAAGCTTGCAACGCCGCGATGATATGGTTACCAACATTTGAAAATCTAATATTTTAGAACCACTTGTTTTTTTTATTATTTTTTACCCTTTCGTTTTTGCGAGCTGAAGGAACGAATTAGATATTGTGCCACCCGACTTTGAAATTCAATATGCTTATTTTTAGACTGGGGGTATCATGATGTAAGCCAGTGGTTCTCAAGCTCGCCTATATATCCGCGGACTCAAGCTATATATTAACGAAAAATAGTTTTTTTTATTTCCTATCCAAGCGAGTTTAATACGGTATCAACGAAAAAAGCAAGCACTGTTGTTTTTCACTCAACACACACTCAATGAGCCTTGTCCTAAAATTGCTTGACAAGTTTTTCGAATTCCGGAATTATGGTTGCCAATGCACACATCTTTCCGGTTGAAGTCTATTGCGATACTTCGTTTTGATCATCGTCAGAGTTGAAAAGCCAGATTCACACAGGTATGTGGTTGGAAATCGCAAAAGAGCTGTTGCAGCTTGCTTGCAAGGATCTGAAAAACTATAGGCTCTGTCGGCTTTGCAATTCAAGCAACTGTTCATCAGCAATGCAGTCCATATCTGAATGAACTTCTAGCGCTGACACCCGAAAAGGATTCCGAACCCAATTAAAGATCCTGCAAGCAAGAAAGATGGGAAGAATGGACGCTCTTCCACAAATAAGTTCAATCCTGGGAAAGCAGCTAACCTCCCATTTTTCATTCGATGCATCCACACATCTTTATTTTACCTTTGAATGATGCATCAATACTTTCCAAAACATAAAAAAATAGTTTATTTTTTTCTTTCATGGAACTATTCAGTTGGTTGGCTGAAAACATCGGCCAAAAATAGCATCAAGTTAATTTTCACAAAACTCATGACGCCTTCCCATCATGGATGGAGCAACATCAGCAAAAACAGACACGCAATTAGACCACTCAAGCTGATGTTCTTCAAAGAAGAAATCCACTTTCTTGAATATATATCTTCTCCTGTGTTATTTTTAACAAGTGGACGGCAAAACAGAAACTGCTCAACGAAATAATTTGTGTCAAAATATCGCACAAACCCCATGAGCTGTGCATCAGTTTCCATGAATTGACGAGAACCAGCATCAATGCAATAATAATAAAATATAGTGTGAAAAAAATTCGAATACAACAAGCAAAGTAGGTTTAGTTGGATAATAGAGCTTCTCACATAGTTCTTTGTCTGGTTATCATTACAACTCGTATATTAGGGGTTACAGCCGGCAATGGATGAGTTCTCCCATATATAACACACCCTAAAAATGCCTTCAATTCAACCAGCGAAATATCAACAAAATTGGTTGACAGTGGCCATTTTTAGATGTTTAATTAAATTAACGAATAACAAAAACACATGCGCCCCTTATTATTCCTTGTCTATTTATCAAAATTGTCATAATATGTAATGTTGACGAATTGTTACTGTGTGCGTTTTTAGTGAAAACTTCCGGTAATTGCCAGTGCCTTGCGAAACAGTTCGGCCACTTGTTCACAGATGACGAATAGCAAAATTGACACACATCCTTCCTTATATTGTCCTCGAATGTGCGACCTCAAATCGCCGTTTTGAGAATGGGCACAGTAGCCATATCCCAAAACTCGAAATTGTGTTTACAGTTAGAGAAGCTGTTTTCGTGTACTAATATGGATCGATTCTAACTTCCTTGTAGGAGATATGACACCCGTGTGACGTAATTACTATTAAATAAGTATAACAATTTGCCGTGTCTTTGCTGCGTCATAATCTTTTTCTCGCACAGAAAATTTCTCTTCTGAATTTTGTGTATAAAACGGATTGCTCACTAAGTAAAAATGTCCAGTTATCACAGGATCAATTTCAAGTTGTTCTGCTGTTAAACCTAGTTCAGGTTACAGTCTACAAAGTTCAATAGAAAACGAACAGTTAGACGAAAGGGACGCTGTTTGCTAACTTCGTCAGAAGATTCATCAGCGCATTCAGCAAAAAGGACTCTCTTAACCCATTTGTAGATTTGGGTAGTGATTGGCCATCAAGCTCGACATTTGGACGAGTGAAAAGACCAACGCCCATACCAAGAGCTCAAGCTAAGTCTCGGGAAAGTTCACCAGAAGACAGAAGAAACCAATCAGATTCAGATTATTACCCTGATAGTCTAGAATCTCTTATAGTCGACGTCATAAAAGAAGAACCAGAGAAACTTCAAGACAAAGAACATTTTACAACCGACAAACTGATTCTAGGCAAATTCATCCATTCATTGATCTCTATGCACGAATCCGTCCGTGCACAAGCTACGACTTCAAAACAGATCATTTGAAGCCCGCGTTGCAACTTTCGATTACTTCGAGACCGCAAGAGCAGAAGAATTTCGTCATATCAGTTTAATAGACAATTTGTGTATATCAACTGTCCACGCTTTGAGGCTCAACAACTCTGAAGGAGAGGTCTATGCTCGGTGACAAGAACCACGTTGAAGAATAATATATCGATCGCCTTGAGATTAGGAGTCCCGTCCCATCTTATACGTGACCTGGTACTCTTACACGTTCCGCCGTTCATTGCTTCACAGTTAAAAAGGATCCTTCAGGTACAGCATCATGCGCAAAGTTACGGGTGTATCAAAATTAGGGAAACTTTCAAAAACTGTTGATGATGCCTTGTTTGACCATCCATTTGTATCACCATTTTCAGCTAGAATGAATGAACTATATCCATAGAGCAATTGGTTTGTGAGGACTCGCTATCAGAGTGCAACTCAGATTCGATGAAATTGTCTTCAATGTCTGTATGGCTGCAATGCCTTTATCAATAGATATTTCGTTTGTGAATCTGAGGAACGACGAGAGAAGCGGAAAAGTTAGTTTAACTGTTTTTTTTTCTTTGACAGTTTAGATATAATGTCTGGAATTGTAGTAATTAATTTTTCTTAACCAAATTTAGAGCAATGGGAAATACCCCAGGTCTGAAAAAAAACTGTCTTAGTCTAAAAAGTTGTACATAACTTGCTTCACTATTTTAACCACTTGCACGACTAGATGCTTTTTAGCTTTACCTTTTGTCAAGTGTCTACGCGCTGAAAATTTTTGGTTGATCACTCAACCGTATAATTTAATTTTCATAGATAGACATTATTTATACGCTAGACAACGCATATCAGCGATGTGGTACAAATACACATCCCATTGGACGGCCTTACTAAGAATATGTTTAAATAGCAGCAGTAGAGTTCCAACTATGTGGTACAAGATATTGGAGGCAAAAAGTATACATTTTGATATGCAGCACAATAAAAAAATGTATGAAGGTAAAAGCCTAAATTATTTTTGGCAACAGGTTATCGGAAATCACTTGACTAATATGATGGATGCTGCTGCTTGTCTTCGTCTTTGATAGAGAGCACAACAAACCGGTTTGCGCCTAAGCAGTAACTTCTGAAGGTATTTTGCAATGCTTCCAAATGACTGCTGTGCAGAGAGCATTTGTAGTTCCAACATTGGGAAATTTAGTTGTTAGTGTCCAATCTCCTTTTCCACATCGGCCTTAAAAGTAACTTAAGCTCTTCACTTTCAAACTGCTTTTGATACTTTATGTGAAATAGCGTCGAAACACGTTGGTTCTGATCCAGTTTAACTGCTTCTTGCTGTGGTGTTGCTCCGAGCTCAGATGCATATCCAGACGAGAGGGGCGCTGAGGGTACACGTACTCTGGTGTAAAAAACATCAGCGAGGCCAGCATGGAGGGTGAATAGAACACGGTCATCCATTCGTGGGGAGCATCATCAAAACCTAGTTTAATCAGAACTTGTAGAAAACTGCTTTTTACTTCGATTGTTAGTTTTATCCAGAGGATAAACGTTTACGCTGCGACATTTTTGCCAGCGATCTGTCATCAGCACTTTAACGTATTTCTGTCCTTCCTCTATTTTACGCTCAAAATATTCTCCCACCTACGAGAAGCTTCGGTTAAGTTTCGTCACAAACAATTGTTAAAACTAAACGTCAGGTTGAGTAAAAACTAGTTTATATGACATCATAATATTCAGAGTCCAGAAGGAATAGAATGCACTCGAATCTAGGTTTCGTAGGACAAGCAATTATTACGTTATTTCTGATAACATTAATAATCTCTTAAGATGCGCAAACCTAGGCATATTTAAACTACATAAAATCAACGTAACATAAAATGAATTATTCGACAAGGCACAAATGATTGACAGCGACCAAACAGCCTGCCCAACAAGTATGAGTGTGCTTGTTGGCTTCTGCTTGTTATGTTTCCACACGTAAAACTGGTCAAAAACAGAAAAAACATTGATTGTATCGCACGTAACAACTATTCAATTTTACAAACGAGAACTTTTTATGTTGTGTGTTTTAAGTATGATAAACGAACGTTGGGCGAACGGAGACTGAATAAAAAGCAATTTATGCTTCGTGTTGTGACGTCATATGATCCCCTTATACACACTGGAATGTATCAATTAAATAGCTGTTTAAACCTTCTCTGCCTCTGCCAGGACAAATATTGCACAAACTCATCATGCATTCTTTGTTAAAAATGGAACAAACCAATTTTTAAAAATAGTCTGTGTATGTCAACTTATCGGGCACTACGGCTTGCATCAACGTGGCATTCTGATATTTTGGTCATTCACAAAACTGATGTTCAAGTTTGTCCAAATTCAGAGCATGAAGTTCTTTTAAATTTGCTAGAAGTAGATACTTTTGTTTTATCCCATCTTTTGTCGAAACGCAGTCTCTTTTACCTTGACACATCCTTGAATTCTCATTTGAGTCATAGAAATTTACCACTGCATCAATGACTTCGCGTCACCGTTAACAAATTTTACACTGTCAGCAGTTTTGACGGACCCTAACGTATTTTTTAAAACCATTTTTTTACCGTACGTAAGCCACTGGCAGCAGTTTTTACTATTCAAATGTATTGTTTATTTACTACAACTGTCCACATAATGCTGCTGTGGTTACACAGTTTTATGACTTGTCTTTGCATCATGCGACCCAAAGTTAAAATATACCCGGTATGTTGATTTTTGCAAAGTCTCTAAAAAAGATTAGGTGCCTATCAATAGAAGCAAAGAGAAAAACGTTTTATCTTGGTAGTGTTTCTATTTTTTTACCTGTAGAACCCGTCTATCAACTTTAGTGCAATAAAGAAATTGTAGAGCGCACGACTATAATTTGCCGACTAAGAGATTGTGTTTACAGTAACTTTTGTGATGTATTTGCTTATGCCACAGATTTATTGCCTACTCGCTCCAAAGTGCAAAGTAGTTACTGGCTTGTGACAGCACAGAGATTTGTGTACTTAACACCGCTATCTGCTCGAAAAGAGACTTCTTCTCAGTTATCGTCTTGCTGTTTGCAACTTTGATATTGCAAGTAGCATCTCCTATATGCTAACTTGTCTGATACGCACGCAACCTTAAAACGAGAGTCAGAAACTTCAACTAAACTAATCTCGTGCCCCACAAAATCATCACATGGACAATGTAGACCTTTTCCACTGCAACTTTATACTGTTTAATAGCAGCTGATATCCCCTAAAAACAGATACATAATTCTAAAACAACTATTTTTGCAGCAAAAATACATATAAAAAAAAAACTAATCACATCTTAAAATATATATATCACAGTGTGCATACCAATGATTATAATTTATGGGTTTGGTTGATTAAGTTTCTTCAAGAGGTTGGTAAATACAAAAACAGGCAGCTTTTAAGTTTATTTCTTAAATATAAGCAAAGCTAAAAAAGGACAACAACAATTGGCACAAAAAAACATCTTTGGTAATCTGTGTTGAGAAGAGAGATTGGTCTCCAGTTTTTTTATTTGATTTTTATCTCCTTTTTTTGGTATTAATTTAACGAAGGCCTTTCTCATGGACTTTGGCATTACATTTTGTAGGTAAAGGTTATATAGAATTCTACCGGTAGGCCGTCGCAACCTGGAGACGAACCTCTTGTTCATTTTGTTTATTGCTTGCTTTAGTTCTCGGGTGTTTATACTTTCTGCTGTTTCGTTTTGATCCGGTGCTTTGTCCTTGTTTTGCGAAAGATTTGAGGAGCCTTGTGTGTTATTTTGGATTGCGCTGTGATCCGGGTTAGTTGGTCTTCTAGTTCTTTTATCACTGCTTCCATGGAGGCAGCGTTCTTGGGGTCGAATGTGTTGGATGGTGTGGAAGTTTGGAATCCATGCAGTTTGGGGAATTCACGTTCTAAAAATTCTTCGCGGGTTTCGCTCGGCGGTTTGTTGTGTAGAAGGTCCCGATCGAATTCTGGTGTTATGATTGCAACATTTGTGCAATCCTTCATAAGATGTCCTGTCTTAAGGCAGAGGCGGCATGTTTGGGGGTTGGGACATTGGTTGGCCCAATGTCCCCTCTCGTTGCAGTTTCTGCAAACTGGTCCAAAAGACTGTCCGGGCTTTACAATTTGAATTCTATTTTTCCTATAAAATATTTCTGGCTGTATATTGTTCAATTTCGGGTCCAGTAGGAATAAATTTCCTGCCTTGATTTGTGTGTACAGAATTGTGTGCTTTTGAGTTTTCCCCATTGAAGGTCAGCAGCGATTTTTAATATGTGCTCTTGGGTCCATTTAAATGGGATAGGAAAGAGGGTAATTTTGGTTTGGGGGAGGGCGGGTTCAAAGGATTTCAATTCAATTATTTGTCTGATTTGAGTTCGAATTTCTTTACCAATTTGCTGAAGCCTATCTCTGTTAAATTGTAGGCGGGAGCTTTCTTTGGTGAATATATGTTTGGGTTCTTCTGTTAAGTGTTCTTGCTCCAATGCGCGTATTGTTTTGGTTTAAAGCAAATTTAGGCAGAGAGAGGACAAGAAAAGGCACAAAATATGTAGAGAAATTAATTATAAAATATATCTGCCCCTTATCGAAAAGGCAAGGGGTGGCTAAGGGCGCTTTAATCAAAGGTTAAATAAATGTGTATTAAGTCACGTGACTTAGGCTCGTGCGTTTTCGGCGAGTAAGCCAGGTTTGTAAAGGCTAGATATATTGAAGGGCGTTTTATGATTTATTAAGGTGAACGGTGGGTAAATTTAGGTTGAGGTTATGAATCAAAGGAGTGACATCACGTTGTTGATAAACATTACGGTCACTAGGCAACAGCTAGCTGTGTTTTGTTATTGTTTTGGTTATATCAGCTGACCATTGCCTAGTGACGGCGGTTACATTTCAGGGAATAAGAAGAACATAGGAAATTTACATATGAAATGATAATAGCTGGTGTAACAAAAAGAAAAGAATATGATTTAAAAGTTGTCAAATAATTTTCAAAAAGGATTATTTCAACCAATGCTTATTTCTATGGATTATTATGTGTGGATCAAGAGTTTTAAGCAAGATTAAGAGGTATGTTAAATTGATATTCATTGTTTTAACGATATATACATTTGCTATATAAACACAAAGCAATTTAAAATATAGTTTTTAACAAGAAAATCTTTTGTGATAGGAAATCAATTTTCGGACTCTCTGGTTGTCGAGTAGAGACTGATCATTGAAAAACTTTAGAAAGTTTAGCAATTGCAATGTCAATAATAAAAGAAGTAGCAGTAATGAAAATATGATTAAATTTGATTATTGTTAAAGTTATAATATCCAGTTTAGATTTACAAGAGTGAAATATAGGTTACAGTATTAAATTTGCAGGTTAAAAAACAATAAGGGTTGGGCTGCCGCTGTTACAGTCTTGAGAGTTGTCAAGGTTGTATAGCTTGGCCAATCGCTCGGGTGGCAACATGTTAATAAATGACTTGAATTTAGTTCTGATTTTCCAGTATGTTTTGTTAATAAATTTCGTTTGGTTATAAAAGGGTGGGTGTTACCTTGGGCTTGGCAGTTGTATCGTAGAATGGACGTGGGGTTCTTCAGTATAATAGCCTCTGTCCTCGAGGATGAATGCCTCGAGTCTTCGGGCCAATTGTTTAACTACTGGACAGTGCTCTATCATATGGGTGATGGTGTCTTCTTGTGCAAAACTTGCAGTGCAGTTTGAATACCCTGCCCGTTTCGTTTTGGAAAATTTGGCGGTTCATTTTGAACTTACCCCAAAAATAGCCTTTTTGTGCTATCCGATAATTGACTTCCCGTTCCGAATTGGTGTGAAAATATTTAACGTTATTGTTCTTTAAGAGAATGGTATTCCAACTGCATTGCGAGTCCTGCAGAGGGAGGGTGGTTGGAATATATTTATTTTTAATAATTTCTTTGTAGAGGTGTTTTTGCTTTGCTGTTTCCCAGTCAAAGCTGTTTCCAGTTTGGCTGTTGATTATATTATAGTTAAAGATTTTATTCATCCATTCGGGCTTGGTTTGTAGGTTTTTTGGATACGTTTGGTTGTATAGTTTGGGGTTTATTGTTTTCCCTTTAAATCCAATGTCATATCTGACCCATGAGTGCCAGAAATCGGAGATGGTGTCCAAGTTTTTATAGTCTTTGAGCTGCTCGAGTTGAGCAGCTTCTATTTTTGCTTCGACATCTGGCACCCATAGGCCGCCTTCATTTACTGGTGCGATTATTTTTTTCCTCGCTACGGGTTCCATGGAGAGTGGAAACCACAAAAAGCCAAAAATGAGGGATTGAAACTGTTTAATATATTTTTGCCTCATCGTTAGGATTGTGTTGTTGTTTTTCCTTGCCGCCTGGGTCCCATTCTATGGTTTTTATGGATACGGTTATGGTTATTTAGTGTTTTCAAGAAGGGGCCGTAGACCTAAAAAAGCCGTGCCGGCAAAGTTAAATCTGTAGTCAGTTATATTAGAGTAGGTCTTATAGTTTTATTATTATTAAAATATTTAGTTATATTATCTATGTTACAGTTATGTGTCTCCTGTATACCCAGAATACCTATTTTATTTAGTTTTACAAATGATAGAACATTGTCCAGTTTCTTACTTAAAGAATTTACGTTGACAGAGGCTATCCTGATTTCGCCATCCACGTCCATTCCGTCCGGTGAGAGGGATCACTGTGGAAATGAATGAAGATGAGCGACTGGCCAAGCACGGTTAAAGCACGTAGCATGCGAAAAATATTTTTACTAGTTATGGTTATGATTAAATTTATGGTTACAGAGTTATATACAATGTTGTGATTTTGGTGTTGTTGTGAGTGTGAAATGACTCTAGCTGGGGGGTCAGCATCTTTTCTTTTTATGTCTGCGTTTTGATTTGGGGGGTGTTGGTGTTCCGGTGGTTTGAGTGTCCGTAGTGCTTAGGTTCCGTTTGTTTGTAGAGGGGTCGTATTCGTCTGTTGAAGATTCTTGGTAAGATTCCTGAGAGCTTGGGGGGGGGTTGAAAATTTGTTTATTAAATTCATTACTGGACTTGGATATATAATCCGCGGGGATTGGGCATGGGTTGTTGGGGTGATGTATGTATGAAATCGGCAGTTTGGACCAAAGCTCTGTCCAGGCTTGATAATTTGGATCCTGGCAGATTGTAATTTCTGATAATTTTTGGATCCTCGATTTGGATATTTATGTAGCCACTAACAAAAGGTAATTTAAGTTAATTATGTTTACATTGTGCAGCAATATGATAGATGTGATAATGATGAGTATGGTAATAAGTATTAAATATGATTCAAAAGCTGATAATAATGTTATAATATAATTGAAGCGAATTAATTAAGAGGTGTATATTTAGAGAAGTAAGTGTTACATTAATTATTTAAGCGACAAAGATATGAATATTAAAATACTATGAGATTTTCGCTGCCGCTGTTAAAATCCACAGAAGTGTCAAGGTTGTAAAACTTGACCAGTCGCTCTGGTGACAGAATGCTAGTGAATGACTTAAATTTAGTTCGCATTTTCCAGTATGTTTCTTTCATTAAAAAATTTGGTTTGATCACATATATATATTCATTTTCAAAATCTTGTTTTTTCTTTGCTTTAATGGCTAGTTTAATTATAAAAGGGTGGGTGTTACCTTGGGCTGGGATGTTATATCGCAGAATGGACGTGGATAGTTCTTCAGTATAGCCTCTGTCCTCGAGGATGAATGCCTCGAGTCTTCGGGCCAATTGTTTAACTACTGGACAGTGCTCTATCATATGGGTGATGGTGTGTCTTCTTGGCCTCTGCAGAACTTGCAATGCATTTTGAACTTACCCCAAAAATAGCCTTTTTGTGCTATCCGATAATTGACTTCCCGTTCCGAATTGGTGTGAAAATATTTAACGTTATTGTTCTTTAAGAGAATGGTATTCCAACTACATTGCGAGTCCCGCAGAAGGAGGTCGGTGGCAGTGTATTTTTTTTGGACGATGAATTTGTACATTTTTGTTTTGCTGCTTCCCAGTTAAAGTCATTGTTTGTTTGGCTGTTAATTAAATTGAAATTTGCTATTTTGTTAATCCATTCGGGTTTGGTTTGCAGCATTTTTGGTTATACAAATTCCGGTTTATGTTTTTGGATTTAAAGCCAAGGTTGTATCTGGCCCATGAGTGCCAGAAGTCGGGGATGGTTTTGTAATCTTTGAGCTGCTCGAGTTGAGCAGCTTCTATTTTGGCTCCGACATCTGAACTGTTTGATATATTTTTGCCTCATCGTTAAGATTCTTGCTACAAAGATAATTTTGGACATGACAAGGGCTTGTATCAGATTTATTTTACCAAAGACCGAAAGGTTTCTGTATTTGTGAATTTAGATTTTTTTTTTTAATTTTATCATTTTTTGGCCAGTTTAGCTTTTCGTGGTCTCCACTTTCCCCGTAGCAGATGCCTAAAATTTTGCATTCCTTTTTAACGTATTCTGGGTACACAAGAGACACCCTATGTTTAAGTTCCTTGTTGAAACAAATTATTTCAGTTTTTTCGACGTTTATTTTTTAGCCGCTATCTAGTGTTAATTGAGTTTTACCAAATTTTGGGCCTGTTTTACTATGTGAGTTAGAATATCAGAGATATGCCTCTCCTCACCACGATCTTCTTGGTTAGTTTTCCATTAATATTAATTATTTTTATCCAGTTTGTTAAGTACATTTTGTTGGCTTGAAATTGCTGGAAAGTTTTTATTATCATTTTCTTGGTCGTTGGTTGAATTGTCTGGGTTTGCAGAGGAATGACATATACCCTCTTGATTCTTGTTTAAGTTTTTTGTAGAAGCGGCAATTGGGGCCACCAAAATGATTGTATCCGGTTTTGACAGTTGGATATTATGCGCGCTTTCTCGGCAACAATGGGAGAGGATTAGGTTAACTACTTTTTTCTTTGTCTACTAACGACATGTATGTGCGTGCTCAGTGAGATGGTAGAAACTGCTAAAAATGCAGTATTTATGGTTGGTGATAACTGTATTACTAAATTTGTTAGGGGTAGCTTATTTTTAGTTTTTCGTTGTTGCCGATCGGCAAAGAGATTTGGAGTTGAAGAGGTGCGATGAACTTATATGGATCGAGTCACTAGAGGATGATGATGGTGGTGATCAGAGGTTAACGTGGGCCCCCTTGTGAGCGTTGGCGAGTTACAAGGGGGCGCGTTTTTGGTCTTTTTGTAATTTGGGGGGCGCTGAACGCACATAAGGGGGCGGCGTACTGATGGAAAAATTTTGTAAAAGGTTCACATAAAAATAGTGTGACAAACAGCATTGTAGGTAACTTTTAACCTTATGGCAACAACTTCCGTACTGCGAACTTGTAGTAGTTTTCAGACCATTGTTACGTAATAATTGGCTTTCTTATTTATGTTTAAGTTTGTTGTTGCGTTTCACCGTTTTATACGCGGCAAAATGTTTGTATAATTTAAAGCAGGGGTCGTCGCCGGATTCGGCCAGCCGCGCCCTTTTGACAACTAGACAGGAGTTCATTTAAAATACTTTTTGACTATTTTACCTTTAGTACGTCGAAAATTTTTCGCGCTTCGCGCGAATGATCTTTCTACGCCCAGTTTGCTTGTACATTTTTCAAGCTGTTTTTTTTGGACTAGATCAGCGCTTCTTTACCGTTGCGCCGTGAAAGGGGCTACCACCAAGTGCGTCACGGAAAAACGGCACACATATTTTTTAACATTTTTTTTGGCAATGTAATAATAAAAACCAGCAGGAGATTTAAAAGAAATGCCGGTATACCCCCCAAAAATCGCGCTCGCCAGGTGCGCCCGGACTTAAAAACATACACCACACTATCTATTAAGGGTAGGAGGTAGTAGAGCTTTATTACACTTTTCATTAGTAGTATGGATGAAAAAATGCGGCCAACGGAGGAGACCTTTTGGAGTTTGGTTGGCGACCAGAAAGTTAAAATTTTCCTGGTAATGACATAACCTGGTGAAATAATGTATCTATTAATTCCCGTAGTGAATGTGTGTATGTTAGACAACCTAAAATATGACTGACAGCTTATCGAAACGAAAGTGAAGTCAATATGATTGTTACACACAACGATTAATATACAAACACTTTACTGTAAAACAAGATGAGGGGGGGCGATATGAAATAATCCTGCCCAAGATACAAAAGCATTAGGAAGTGGTAAGGAAGAAGATTTAGTTCTATCTCTTCTCAAACGGACGCGGGGGAGGGTAGTAGCCAGCAGCAAAAAGGCCATATCATATATACATTTCCTTTTAAAGGTGATTGGGATGAGAGCAAACGAACTGTTACTCTCTGGCTAAAGTTGCAATGATTTACGATTTCATGGTTTATATCGGCAAAGCTATGAAGTTGCTGGAAATGTTGTCATAAGATTTTCCAGAAAACAACTTCAAAGTGTATTTTGATACTGGTTCAGTTCGGTTAATCTTGTATGTCTACGCCAAAAGAGTAGGAAAGAAACGTGGTAGAGACCATCGAAGACCAAGAAAGCCCTGCCAGTTGCTGTGTTTGCACCACTGGCCTCATCATATTGCAAAATAATGCAACACGCAACCAACAACTGCTTGATGGCCTTTCACAGCAAGTGATTTTGATAAGGAGAGAGAGGGACTTAGACCGACATAGCAGTTCTTTTTCTGTTTTGTGATATTGCTGAAATCAGGGGAATTGTTTATAGCGGTTTTTGGACCACGTCCAAGTAATTGACGCGCGTCGTCTTGCAACAATAAAATTTGGCTGCTATCTTATTTGGTTGTTAAATTCGGACCGATGGCTGAAAAAAGAAACGGGCCTGGAAAATCCAAAATGCGAAAGACGAGGACAAATTGATGTGCGACGGGGCGTTGTTCAAAGTTAGCATTTCATGTGCCAGTGTGGGGCACGAGGTTTAGTGGTTGAGACTTCTGACTCTACAACTCGTTTGTATTATCTGATAAGCGAACACCCAGTTGAAACTATAGAAGGCGGACAATCAACACTGTTAACAACACAGCGCTGTGCTGTCAACCGCACAACACGTTAACTGAGAAGAGGACTTTTTTACAAGCGGATAGCGGCCTTAAGTAGCCACAGACAATCGAACTGCTGACTGCCGAGATAATCGCGGAACAGCACATTTAGCATTTACACTTTGGTGCGAGTAAACAATAAATCTGGGGCATAAGCCGTTACAGCGTAAATTGCACAATAAACACAATAATATCATCATCATCCAAATTAAGAAAAAACACATAGTAGCGGTAAGAAATAATTTTTCTTTCTTGATCTGAAAATTTTAACCCAAAACGACGAGAAACCCTAAATTTAAGTCTTTTCATGACTTGAAGCTGGGAGTTGCGTGGACGGCTGTTTTTTCTTAAAGTTGATATGGATGTACCCGCCAAAAAAATAATTACTTTGCCGTAAATGTGCAGAGTAGTAGTTGAGGGTATAAAATCTATACGAGACTTGCAATTCTTTTCTTTAAGCAAAAAAGATGTCTGCTATAGTCGTCGACAACGCTTCAAACATGACGAAGGCGGTGCAGCTTTTTTAAATGAGAAAGCAAAGGGGGGTAGAGATGAACGATTCATTTGTCGAAGAGGAAGAGTGAGCTCGAGTTTAATTTGGCTGTGAGCAACGAAGATTTCTTGCATAATCTATCACATGCGTTGTGTAATACAAACACTCTACAGTTGGGGCAAGGGATGCCTTGAAAGGCGAGCCGAGGTACGGACCTACCTCATGCCGGAGCGTCTACTGACCATTATTTTCATCTTCTGTTATTTCTTTTTGTTTGTCAAATTCTAACTCTTGAACGCATACTTGGGCTATCTGTGGAAAAATGTATATTATTGAAATTTGATGTTATAAAAAAATAAACCAAAAATAGCGACAAAATTTTTTTACCAATGAAGGATTTAAAAAAAACTTTTATAAGTAACAATGTCACACAACACAGCAATGTGATTTGTACCCCCTTTTCGCCTAAATGAACTACTTTTAAAAATTACGCAAGTTATAAAAACCAACAACAAGAAAATCATACTCACCATGCGACAGCCGCGCTGATGAAAAAGGAATTAATTATTCATCATCATAGTTTTTGGCAATATTACAACAGCTAGAGGGGGGTAAGGTTGAAAACCAAACAATTGTGGTTCCATATTGTCTAATTCTAAATGTGGATATGTATGTTTAACGTTATATACCCCTTTGTTTCAACCTTTTTTGGCTTAACCGAGCGGGGCTGACGAAGTTTTTTTACGTACTGTAGTCCGCATTTCATAAAACAAGAGACTTTTTAATGGACTGGTTTGTTGTTGCACATTATTAACTAACAACTCCAACCGAGGTATGATATATTTTTCAATTGCTCCCCTCATCAATGGGTCGATGTGTGTGAGTGATTGAATTTCTCTTTCGAGATTTAATTTCACACAAATAAGAAAAACCGCTTTCGCATAAATACTGTTGTTGGCATTTTATTTGAATAAGCACGGAAATTGCCTTTTCTGCTATGCCTCGTCACATAAATAAAAGGTTGTAAATCCAAGAACCGGCATTCTTCTGTTGAGCATTAAAATATTTCTCAAAATTTTCTTGCAACAAACTAAGATGGGCATATAAATAAGTGGCAACAGTTGCTCTTGAAAAATCGGAAAATCAGAGAAATTATTTGCAACTCGGTTTATAGCATTGATTTTGGACATGCTTTTAAAAATATATATCCCCTTTCTTCCACTGCAAATTCAGATTAAGATTATTGAGGTGTTCAAAAATGGATGCCATACGCAAAAGTACTCCCTCCCCTCACATACTACTTCACGGAAAGGCCGGGAAGGGAACCAACGGCAGATGGCATTGAGATTTAGACACAAGCATTTTTTAACAACGATCAGCTATTCAAAAAATCCACTAATCAAAATGGCAGCCTTAGAAGACGCAACACCGAGATGCGCAGGCGTTTCATACAAGCAGAATGGACGGAAGACTCTCAAAGACCCAAAGAGAAGCGTAACAGACGACGACATAGTGAGTGAATACATCGTAGACAAGATGGAAAACAACAGGATGCCAGTGGAAACCAAGCTGATAGAGACACAAAGCAGGAAGAGAGGGAGCGACACTGAACTCCTCAAAATAAAAAGAATATATATTAATAAAAGAACTTTGAAGACAACTTTGAAAAAAACCAGACAAACAATTCTAATTACCCCAAACAAACAAAATGAATAGAGAGAGAGAGGTTCTGTCTCCAGGCTGCGACGGCCCTACCAATTCTATATAACCCTTAGGCCCCAACTAAAACTGAACTTGACAGAATTAGTAAACAATATTTTATAATGCCAAAGTCCATGCGAACGGCCGTCGTTAAATTGATGCCAAAAAAAAGATAGCCCCCATCTCTATATTCTAAGCACGGACTATAAATTCATTACAAGAACACATTACTAACAGCTGGAACCACCACCAAAAATGCGGCCTAAAACAAAGACAAATTCAGCACGTTCCCTAATCACCCGTTAGCCATCTCATATTTTCACCTACTTAATTAAGGCCTTTGACCGCGTCGGCATTGGGGCGCGGTCAGGGTCTTGAAGTAACGGCACACCGGCCTACAAAATCTTTTACAAAAACATTACACCAAAAAAATACTCATTAACAGAAAACTAAGCAACGAAATTCAAATAAAAAGCTCCTTGTCGATGTATTTATCAGTGCCGACGCTCTGGACTCAATTCTTTACAACAGATGTAAAATCTGTAAATCAAATCCTGCTGAATAACAATATGAAAGAATAAGCGGTCAAAAACTTAATGTCAAAAAAACCGAAATAATAACCTTTAATAAAGAACTTATTAAACAAAGTGTCAAATATACCCAGAATATGTAAAAACTGAACGCAAAATCCTAGGGATCCTGCTACTGAAGACCACAAAAAGCCAAAAATTAATAAAATTAAAATAATCCAAAATCACAATTCGGTCATTTCGGTCATTGGTAAAAAATAAACTTGATACAACAAGCCCTCATCATGTCCCAAATACGGCGCACCCGTAAAGCTGCTCAAGGAAACGATCTCCGACTTCTCAAGAACTATCTACCCCAAATAATACACAATCAAACGTACCCCGTATACTTTTACAAACCAGGCCAGATTAGATTAACAAAATTTACAACCACAATGTATCATTAACAGCCAATCCGGAAAAAAACAAATTGTTGTACAAGGAAATAATAGTTCCACCCCTTCCTTCCTCTGCAGGACTCGCAATGCAGAGCAGTTGGAATACCATTTCTCTTAAAGAATAAAAACGTTAATAGCACACCAATTCGGAAAGTGTTTTGGGGGGTAAGTAAGTAAGTTTAATGAAGGAGTTCTGCAGAGGCGAGAAAGACACCATAATAGAAAGAACACTATCAGTTAAACAATGGGGCCCTTGACTCGGGGCATTCATCCTCGAGGACATCTGAAGAACTATTATTATCTACGTAACACCCATTCTTATATTATAAAACTAGCCCATATTTTTAAAACAACATTAATTAAAGCAAAGAAAAAACAAGATTTTGACAACGAGTTATCTCTGCTGGGATCAAACCAAATTCATAAATAAAATATACTGAAATTATAAACCATGCGGTCACCCGAGCGACTGGGATTTTAACCACGGCAGCCCAAACCTTATTGTTTGTTTTTTAATCTCTTTCGCAGTAATGTAATACTTATAAGTTCACCTCCCATTTTAATTACCTCGATAATATAACTTCTTTAATTATGCCTATACTACAATATTTATTACTAAATTCATCTGACGAATCCGATGAGGGTAGTACCACCAAAGTCTGCTGGAGCAATGGGATGGTTTCCACCACTAGGGGTCGCGCGGACCGACTCAGATGAAGTCGCATTTTTTTACAATGGCGATAGGTCTGAGTGAGACTGGCACTATTTGGTCGATAATTCAGTTATTAGGGCCGTTTGCGACATTTTGACCGGTTTAACTGTTAAGTTTAGTCTCACTATCAGACCATTTTTTTTTATTTTTATCGCAAAGACCATAAGTTAGTGAGAATTTTGTGTAAACTTCTAGAAAATACTTGTTTGGTAATATAACCTACTATGCATTCTCTCCCTGGGTTAACAATTTATGGAACTAAAGAAACTGCTACTACTGGAATAATTTAAGCAGGTAAAAGTTATTTTCTACCTTTAGTGCTCGCTGATTAAATTAGTATGTTATATGTGCAGTTTTTATTAAGTTGTGGGATTCTTTATCAGTGTTTGATTTAGTTGAAATAAATAATAATCTATAATTCAAAAAATACACTTGTTTAGTTGCTATACTGTTGTTGTATTTGTAGCAAATAATCATTATCTTATAAAATCAAAACAGACAAATCTGGAAATATAATTTCTACGAGGGAAGATTCAAACAAGCCTACATTAAAAAAACACTTTTAATCACGTTCTTGATTCATTATACTACACAGTTCACACCTAACAAAAAGTGAAAAGTTTTGCTTGTTTTATTTAAACTTCATAATATGCATTTAATTTTTGTATGATACGAAACGAAACAAATTTACACAGTTGAACAAAACGCTGCGAATTAAATTGACCTGAAGTACGCAAAACCTCAAGTAAAAAACATTCTACTAAATTTCATATTAAAATCAGTACATTATTATTCTAGAGATTTGACTACTATTTGAAGAATGATAAGATTCATTGTAGTTGTGACCAGGGCTGCCACTCCTAGTGGTTGATGAAATGGAGTAATAAACTTTAAGTTATTTCCCGGCTTCCATTGTTAAAAATGGTAAAGTGAATGAAAAATTCCCTTTTTTAAATCAAATGTAAAAGACTGATCATGTTTGGTGATCGTCGATGGCTCGATGCTTGTTAATCACACGTTTCTATACTGATTACTGTTAGTGTCGAGCAGCAGACTATATTTAGAAGTTTGTACGTGAGCCTATTTAATCACCGCTTGCCAACCAAAGGTGCTAAAGGAAGAAGAGGGGAGTGAAAGGAGCAGGTCTAGGTAGGGTATATAGGTAAAGCTGATATAAATTCGCCGGCAAAAAAAAAATTCTTTCAAAAAGTCGACCTTTAGGGAGAAATTTTTGGCAATCTCTGGCTAGGACCCCCAGGGTCAGTTATACTCATTCATAGCGAATAGAACTGCCCCCAGGGCCCAAACCCAATCTTTGCGATTGGCCCTTTTATTGTACTTTACAGTTTCAATTGATATCATAGTCGGAGTGTGACGTAACTCCACCACGAAAAAACAAGTTTTTATCGCCTGTTTTACTTGAATAATGACTTCAGCAAAGCTTGCTATATAAAGTTAAAACAACCAAACACAAGTGGCGTTTAATGTACCGTCCAAAGACAGTGTTAAGCATAAAAGAATAATACTGCCAAACTCAAAACCACTGTTGCCACATTTTTTTAAGTAGATGCCTTAATATTCAACAAAAAACGGTAATAAAAGCAGAGCTTTTGTTGTGTATATTTAGCAAATAGTAGCTTTAATAACGCAATTATGGCACACAGACTTAAAAAATAGTCTGTGGATGGTCCAATCTAGTGTTTTTTTTAATTTGAGAGTGGCAGCCCTGGTTGTGACTTGTTTGTAACATTGCAAACTAACAAACTTCTTTCATTGTCCTGGCGTTGTTCCACAAATAATATACGATTTCTTTGTCAAGATGTAAAATTTCAGTTCTGTAGCTAATATATTCTTTGGAATTCAGCAAGTGCCTGATTTTTCAGCCAAAGGCACAAGCTTGCATAATATAAACATTTACAAAATTACACCTATTTCAAAACAATATAACAGTACAAATAGTTAGTTGTTTTAAAAGGATGTGGATCACTCTATAAATAATATTTTGCTAAGATGTGAGGTATCATGTTGAGTACAAAAGAAATATCTGGTAAAAAATTTAGGTTGCACAAGCAATTACACTGTCGTTTAGAATACTATACAGAAGATATATTTTAAAATTAAAAATGACTGTAGGAAACAACTTGCAAAATGCAAAGTTATAGGTTAAAAAACAGCAGTACCACAAAAAACTACAGTATTTCCTCATAAAAATGCTTATTTCAGCTTTGTTCGCAACTAGCTGGCCTTAAATATTCTAATTAAAGTTGACACAAATGCTTCCTGGTTTTAACCGGGTACAAAATTAAAGTTGTAACAACATGTTAAGGACTTATCGCTACCAGAGTATTTGAAGAAATTGCGAATAAAAACTGATTATAGATATTAATTAAAGTTAACTTAAAACGAATAATTAGCTTCATAATAGATTCTACAAAAACAAAGGGTGAAATTGAAAACCACGGATAACCACTGTAAAAGATAGGCGCTCGCAACTGTTCATCTGACTCACGCAACGCCTCTAGTGGTGGTGGAAACCATCCCATTGAAGATAAAATGCAGAAAGTCCTGTTTTCCTGCTGGCCTCACGGATTACCAACCTTAATGAGGGGCGCTAAATCGCGGACCGAGAGACTCGGACACACCAGAGAAAAGTCCGGTGAAAACAAAAATGGTTGGACTTCATCCAAATGAAAAAGAGTGCTGCCTCTCTTACTCGATGAAGTGTGAAGTACAACAAATAGCACAAGCTGTTGAGTATCTGAAAAGATTTGTTGGATATTTTCAGATTCTGGTTGTGTAGCCCCCCCTCTCACGTGTTATGCTTCATGGTGAAGGGTTGGTTTAACATGTCTTCAATGTTTAGTATTTTTATATGCCTCTTATTTCTACACGGGGTCATCAATTGAAGGAGAAAGACTTTGTGGAAAATGACCAATCACCTTGTAGTTGAGCTTGGAAAGCGCGACTAACAGGTAATAGTGTTTTTAATTTGTAGTATTTTTGTGTATATTGCAGAGTAACACTCATATTTCTTCTTGTTTTTAGAGATACTGTAACTGCAAGATAGCTCATCCCCATGTTTTTTTGGGCGCAGTTTACATTTTTTAGCAGATGTTCAACACTTGCTGAAAAACCTTCGATCTGCATTTCTAAAGCATAATATTGCTTTTACCAAGGGAAACAATTTGCCAATATAAGTTGCCTTGTTTTGAAGTAAGCATGTTCATGTTTAGTAACTGATAACAATTTATTAATGCTTTTGATTATCTGCAACAGGTAAATTCCATGTATGTTGAGGCAGTTGTCAAGCAGCAGGAAGGTAAAGAGCTTTTGCTTGCTCCTAAACTGACTGCTAGGCATATAAATCCCACACACTATGAGAAAATGCGTGTCAACATGGCTGCACAGGTAAACATCCATTGTCTAAGGGTTGATATTGATAATATGTTTACCTTTTAATCTGGTGCAGGTTCTCAGTCACTCAACTGAATCGGCCATTCGAACATTCAAACTAAGGATTTGCCAGAAAAAGCCCTTCCCACTGCATTTTTTTGCGAGTTTTTTAATCATAGGACATAATGAAGTGCCGATGCTTCAAAGATGGATTATTTGAAAACTCGCTTCAAAAGATTCACAGTTACATTTGGTAAAATGTTTGATTTCATGCATTAGCTGCATAATCACTTAAAAGCTGCACTTCTGCTAAAGGCGCTGAACTTGATTCAAAAAATGAAGTTTCCCTCAGACGCTTGGAAGCCAGTTCAAAGTGGTATGAAGTTGTCAAACAGTAGGTTATTGTCATTGCACGATACACTTGTGAAACATGGCAAACTCAATTTTCTGATGAGTGGCCGACTAACCCAGGATGCCTTGAAAATCTTTTTTCACAAGTAAGAATTTTTGCATTTTTAATATTTCGGAAAGTAACAACATACTAATTATCCCAAAGATTATCGTCGGGCAATCATCATCTTGCCACTAAGACAAAGACGATACTACTCCGCACCTTCTCAGCTTCATTAAAGAGCATTATAATGCTGATGAAATTCCCTCTTCTTTTCCCCGAGACGAATCATCCACCTCCCTTGACACACTCTTTATTGGAATAGCATCTTTTTCGCTAGATGTCTGTGAGGGGAGAGGGTAGTGGTTTAGGGTGGTGGTCATTGTTTAAGGTTCTGAGCGCAACTGAACATGTGACGACATATGTAGACAAGCTTTTACTGCACAATCTGTTTTGGGGTTGACTGATTCACAACATTTGTGTCATCCATAACCAAAAACTGCTTTTTTTCATTTTTTTAAATATGTTGAAGGAATTTTTAGGTCAAAAATTGGTGTACTGAAAACAGCATATCACATTTGAGGGGTTTAAATTTCCACAGTGCCATCAGGTACTTACGAAATCTTTACACCGATTTACACATTCACGCTAAAACGGCCAGTTAAACATTATGGTGGGAAAAGTGTTGCCAGAGCAAATATATAAAGTAGTAGAATTACCAATCAGAGTTGCTTCCTAAATGGTTTTAATTTTGAAATAAACAATTTACTATTACTTTTCGTTACGTAATATATATGACCGAAGTATGAATTTTTATTAGGCTTTTGGGGCTGTTGACTTTGTCAGAAAAAACTGTTGTTTGTGGTATTTACCACTTGACATTTAATATCCCACAAAATAGCATTAATCTTTGATTATGCAATTCAGCTGAAGTGCAGAACATGGTAACTAAGTACTCTTAATAGGCCGAGAAGATTTTTTAATTGATAAAAAACAGATCAAAAAAAAAATTAAACTTGACACCAACGATATGTGGCTTTAACTAAATTGTGGGGGCTGGCCTACAACCCCACCACATTATCTTCCGGCAGTTTATATTGCTAACCATATTGGGTTAGGGTGCGAGTGGGTGGGTCTAGCATTATTATAATACTTATTCTTACATATTTATGCCTTACTTAAAATTCTAACTTTGACAACTTGTTTCGTTAGCTGGACGTGATTTAGTTATCCAGATATTTTACGGTAACAATTTTCGACTTAATTCGGCGCATTTTTACAAATTTGCCTTAAAAAGGTAAAAACATCTAATTTCATGGTTGGTTACTTTTCACAGAAATCAAGAATGGTTGCAAGCGGTCTGTGATCTGATTTATATCCGCACAAAAGGCACGAATCGCTAATGCTTTATAAATTTTGTTAACACACAAATACGAGGTATATAACACTTAGTAAATATAACAAAATACCAAGTGCATTCTTTGCTTGCCGGATAAGGAACCCCCCATGTCCACACCTTTACAGGCAGTTCTTTCTGTTTAGCAATAAGAACTTGCCTAATTTCTTCTAAAAAATGCGTTTAATACATTTTACGCAATTACAAATGTGTCAACAAACCTAATTTTACTTCAATAAAAGTTGTTCAAGACGACTTGTAATCCAAATCACTTCTGGCCTTTTTTTATTAAAGCTGAGTTTGCAGCTGCAAGTCATTCATTGTGGAGAATGATTATGGTCTGAAAATAATGTATGTATTTTCTCGTACAATTAATAGACTATACAGTAGAATAACAATAAAAAACCTGTCACTGCTAAGTTGATGGGTCTCTTCAAAGTCTTGAGTTTGCGAAAAGCTTCTGGCTATCTATTCTCCCGATGATATACAATTTGAAAATTTGCCCCATTAACTATTCCTTATTCACATTATAACGTTCAAGGTGTAAGTGTTAGGACTTTCATTTCCAAAACGCGGGTCAATGTTTATGACAATTTTTTTCCGGTATAAGAACGCATTATTGTCGTCTTTAATGGGAATGCTGCATCTGCAGCCATACAGAACAGGAATATTTGGTTAGTGCCAGGAATGCCCACGTCGCTGTCTTCCAGAGTCACCAAAAACCCTTGTAATTTGTAAAAACTCCGAGCCTGAGAAACATGTTTGCCGTCTATAGCCCCGATGCAATGTGGAAAGAAGTTCCACCGGCTTTTAAATTTCGAAGCTATAGAGCGCCATTCTGTACCTGATGGCATCTTCAAATATTCTGGCATCACAACCGTCCATATTGCTTCGCAAGTCTCTAAAACAATGCGACGTACCGTGTGGTTTGCGAATTTCCAGATGCAAGGTATCTGAGTAAAAAAATTTCGGCTAAACCTACTACGGTTTGGCATGAATTAAATTCAAACCTATTATAAAAAGCCTATAGCTTATTGTTACAGCTAGCCGCTAAAATGCAGGCAAGGCGTATCTTGTTTTGTAATAATAGGCCCCACTTTTGATAATGAAATATAAAAATGCGAAAGTAGTTAAAAAAAACTCTCTGGGTCATCATCTGGTCTGGGTATCCGCTCCCTTCTGTCATAAGCCGATTCTTTTTTGGCCCTTGATTTGAAGTTCTTCCACAGAACTTGAAGCTGCCCCATATTTCTTGTTGCATTTGTGGTTTCGGCATTAAAGGCCTGGCGAAGTTTTTCCCATGTCTTATTTTTTGCAGCGGCTGTTACGCAGTCTGTTTTTTTGCAGTCTAAAATTTGTGCTGAAGAACGCGAGTGTAGTTGTTTGAACGCGATGGTTTGCTGGGAATCACCGGTAGCCAAGTACCTAAAAAATAAGTTTTAAATAGTTTGTGTCTGTGCTTATTTTACATTGAATTTGGTATTACTAATTAGTTTACCTTAACGCCATTGCCAGCCGTTGTGTGGTCGAAATAGATTGTCTCCAAGGCGTGTTGTTTTTTGACTATGCAGAAGAACAACTCCAATAGCTCGTCGAACGAATCGACATTCATCCTAAATAGTAAAATGGAAGCTCTCTGGATCCTGACGCATTTCTTCCACAAGATTTTGTTCGCCTAAAGACTCCCTTTTCTTCTATTTCTTTCTTTTACCAGCAACTTAAGTAACATATTCTGCTGCTCCAATAAAACAACGACTAAAGTGGAATTCATCTATATATCAGTGTTTGAGGTTATGTCATTACCAGGAAAATTTGAACTTTCTGCACAAAGAATTTAATCAGGGGGTCGGGTCGCCAACCAAGCTCAGGGCTGCATTTTTTCACCATAGCACTACTGAAAAGTGAAATAAAGTTAATTGAGAAAACGCGTTAAAGATTTTTTAAGTGCGGGCGCACCTGGCGAGCGCGATTTGTTTTTTTTTTGCTAGTTTTTTATTACATTGCCAAGCCCATTATTACGTAACAATGGTCGGGAAACTACTACAAGTTCGCAATACGGAAGTTGCCAGAAGGTTAAAAGTTTTTACCTACAATGCTGTTTGTTACTACTATTTTTATGTGAACCTTAAGACCCACAACGCCCCCTTGTAAGTCGCCAACGTAGCCAAAGTATTGTGAAGCTGATGAGATGATATCTAGGTGCTCATGATAATAAAATTACAGAAGCTGAACTTTTCTGGAATGAGTTAAACAGTTCAAAGATGCCTCAGGTAAAGTGCCCGTTTGATTCACTTTTTGAATATGCAAAGTCTTAAAGATGGTGGTTCAGAGCCATTAATTAAATCAAAAGCTTAATAATGCTGACTGTTAAATTTTAGCACGTCGAGGAAAGTGCTGTTCTACTCTTATGAATTGCCAGTTATTGGCACTGCAGGTATTCCCTACCCCCTACTTTAGGCCCCCAGCTCCACTCTACATAAAAACAAATAATTTAAAATTTAAAGACGTCCTACTAACTCAAATTGCCAAGTTTGTCCACAAATATTACCAGAACGAACGATTTGCCCAGGACATTCGACAATTATTTCAACGTAACATCTCATACTCACCAAAATAAATTTGCTACTGGTAAACACTAGAAAAGCACGAGATCGCAACACTCTACGGTTTAAAAGAGTTAAAACCTGGAATGAATTACCTGGGGAAATTAAAACTTGAAGCTTCGTGAAAAAATGGAAGTTTAAGAGGTGGGTACTTTTCTTGTTGTGTCCAATTTTTATATGATAAGACAAAACTGATAAGCCGCCTGATTTCTTGTGTCTTTTCGTTTTGCCTTTGATTGCTTCTGGACCTACCTCATCTCTCGAAAAACCTCGTGTTGCTGAGTTGTGGATATCACAGAATATATATTATTTGCTAAAAATGGTAAAAATTGTGCGTTTGTAAGTGTTTTAAGATATTTAAACCAAAAATATTTATAGTTTAAATAGAACACAACAAATGCTTTACCGTAAACATCACAGTTTGAAGATCTAATAATTTTTTGTTGCCTGATTTACTTGCACCTTTGCATAAGGTCATTTATTTAAGATAGTTCAATTAAGTGAATTATAAAGGCACAGTTTACAAATTCTGGGGACCTCACAAACTTTTAACACTACTGGGATGAATGTAAGTTTTTTCATGAAGTTCAATAAAATAATATTCCTGTGGTGTTGTACAAGACCATTTACCTAAATTAATACTGCAAATAAACTTATATTTTTTGGGAAATTTGAATTGACCTACCTCTAAATGCTTTTCCAATTTTTTTGCTTGCTAATATTTTAAGTCTGTTAAATTGGAGTACCTACCTATTCTTTGCTGAATATATGAGGCTTGTCTGTCTGTTGGTGGTTTTCTGGTTGACCAAGATTAGCAAAAAAATAAGTTTCCTTATGTAAGTAACATTTGTTTAATTCTGTCATTTTGGCAAGGATCTCTAAACTGCAAACTAAAATGACGCAATCTTGTCCTGTGCGTTTTTTCTTCTTCATTTATTGCCAAATCTGGTCAGACATCGGTTTGTGTAAATACACACACCCCGGAGTGCAACACTTTTTTTATCCACTGCTGAAATCAAGCGACACTGGAAAAGGTCGAATTTTTTACCCGGTTCATCCAAGCGTGACCGAACCGATTTACGAGTGTCGCCTCTTCGTGCTCTATGGTGGAACAATAAAAAGATCAACTGCCCTGGAAAGACATGATGACGCCCATTGGAGAACTAGATTTGAAATTTACAACATATGTATATTCCATACCAAGTGTTTGTTGTTTCAAAATAATAGACAAGAAAGATATGACTGATGCGTATGGTGTTCTTCGGAACAAGGAGCTTTCACAATTTTAAACCGTAGCCACAAAAAGGAACAATGATGACCAATATACACACAATTTTCAAGTACACGAACAATTTTTTCCAGGAATTTCTGTTGGAGATGTCAATGTGAAGCTCTCTACCTAGATGCATTGTTTTTCCAAAGAATATGCAACCAAATCCCCTTATTATAATAAGCATTTTAGAAATTTGCCCTTTATTTTTTCTTCATGTTCATTGTTTGTTTATTAACGTTTCCATTTCATTTTGCTATACATTAGAATAGACAAAAAAATCCTACTTCGTTTATTTGGATATCCACCAGTCAGCATATCTCAAATATATTTTAATATAAGTAATAAAACCAGGGTTTTAAATTAAAGGTGGGCACTTGCGAAACCTTTCCATTGCAATTTTTTTAAGTTTTTTTTTAGATGGCCGTGTTACAACACACAGCTCATATGACATTTGTAACCAACCCCCTTGGAAGGACCAATGAAACCTGGTTTAAATGAAAGTACTTGGAATAAGCTCTCCATAGACACCTTACACCTTCTAAATTGGGGCTGATTTAAAAAAGACAAATGTTTAACCTCTACATGACCTCCAAACTTCAATCCATCACAAAGATACAAGATGTTGAAGATTACATAGCTAAGAAATCCAAGGTATAGTGGTTAAAATTTTACTTATTTCCCTTCTAGTTGCTTTGACATGGAATTTACCCATTGACAACAGAAGAGTTTCAATTTTACATCAATGCTGTTCTTGTTAATTCATGTTGCATTGCATACAGCGCCAAGTCTAAAATTCAATACTGAGTTTCAAAGTCGAGTGGCACAATATCTCTTTAAAGAGTGAAAAATTATTTTTTTTTTAGTTGCAACAAAGCCAGTGGCTTTTAAAATATCATCATAATGGTTTAATTAGCATTTTATATTTTAACAGACACTAAACAAACGCAGATTCGGAAAATTGGCATAGCTCCACGATTTCTTTTCAATCCATTTCCATTGCCATTTTTTAGAAAACTACTATGCGAAAACAAACCACAACGAGCTACGCCAGGTTGCTACAATACCTGAAAATCACGTTTTTTTATCAGCATGTCGTAAAGGTAACAAGCCTAAGGCCGGTTTAATCAAAAAAATATGGCACGATTTAGCAAGAAGAAACCTAATGAAAAGAAAAGGGCGAACCCGGAGGTGGTGGGTTCATTCTATATTAAAAAGAAGGAATGAACTTGGTAAGTAAGTACCATTTAATTCTTGTTGGCTGAGCTATGTTTATATTTTAAAAAGTGAGGAATAAATAATGTATTAGTCTACGATTAACAGGTGAATACCATCGATTAATAATGGAATTGCGTTTGGAGAGGACGGCGGAATTTCAAACATGTCGCCTGAACAATTTGATCCTTAGTTAATAAAATAGGACCTCTGATCTCGAAGCGGAATACCCACTTGAAACATCGACATCCGCTGCAGAACGTCTTGCAATAACTTTACGGTACTAGTCTTTACCTTATATCGTATGAGTAGATTTTTAATTGTAAGAGTTTTATCTTGATTTTGCAGTTATTGGGGATTCGTAATCCACCATATCAATTCTGGTCCCTGAAACCTCTGCAGCCATCTGGGAGTGTTTGCACTCCGAGGTTATGCCATGACCATCTAGAGAAGATTGGCTTAAAATTGCAGGCGATTTCGTTAATTTTTGGCTTTCCGCACTGCGTTGGGAGAGCATAGATGGCAAACATGTTGTGTTGCAGGCTCCAAGCAACTCCGGGTCCATGTTTTATAACTACAAGCATACACACAGTATCGTCCTGATGGCTGTTGCGGACAACCAGTATAGATTTATTGACATAGATGTCGGTGCTTAGGGTAGACAATCTGACGGAAGTGGGAAAATAATACGCTAAACTTACCTAATGTTACTATTTTGCCAAACAGCTTAAAAACAACTCCTTTCGTGTTTGTTGGAGACGAAGCATTTCCTTTAAAATGTAATTTAATGAGGCCATTTCCTGGTCGTAACCTGGTTGTTTCCAAACGCATTTTTAACTATCGCTTGTTTCGAAATAGAAGGATAGTTGAAAATGCGTTCGGAATTTTATCATCAAAGTGGCGGGTTTTTAGAAGGCCAATACCAACTGCGCCAGAAAGTGCAGACTTATTAGCGAAGGCATGCTGCTGTCTTCACAATTATTTACGCCCATACTGCAACGAGGGTGATTTTGACCGAGAGGACCGTTTCGGAAATATTATAGAAGGCAACTGGCGGGGGGGAAACAATTGGCCAAGCATTTGAAAGTTTCACAAAGTTTGGCCGTAGGAGTTCGGAGGCTGCTGCATAAGTGCGGTCTACATTTATGGATTATTTTAATAACGAGGGTCAAGTAGACTGGCAAACAGCATTGGTTAACAGGTGTTAAAAATCAACACTTATTGTACATGTGTTCATTTATTAATAATTCTTACAAAAATTCTGCTTCATGAAATAAAGTTTAAATTTTAATCTTCAGTTCTGATGATTTTTGTGGAGGAAGGGCTTTCAATTTTTCTTTCATAACAGAATATTTGATATATAAAAATATTCACCTATTATATATATATAATCCTGTAAATATCAGTGGTGCTTATTAGGTTAAACAAAAACATTAACCTTTTTGATGAAATTTACCTATTTGAAAATGTTACTATAAACTAACTTTGCAATTCTTTAAAAAAAAAACCTTGGGGAGTCACTTGAACATATATATAATATTGGATCAATTATTATATGATAGAAGTTTTTGTCCAAAAGTTACTCACCACCAGTTTCTAAAATTTGCAAAAATTTTTTTTCGAGTTCAGAGCATGTTCAGAGCATGGCTCAAGTTCTAATGTAACCATATCATCAAAATTGCAGGATGTTCTTTTAAAAAAGGAAAAATAGTCAAAACAATAAAATCAAATGTTTATTTACTTCGCAAGCTATACTAGTTGTTAAATAACATACAGCTGCTTCAATTAATGTTGTCAAACAGTATGATAATTTAATTAAGAACCATAGCTAAGCTATTTTGTAATAAACCAAAAGCTAATACCTCCTCGGTTGAGAATGTAAGGCTCAATAAAGGACATTGCTCCGAGCAATGGCCAGCTATTCACTGGGCTGTAGTAGCCTGACCCTGAACGAATATTATTCGATTTCTTTTTTATTTTAACAAATTTCCATTTTTGTTTTGCATCTTTTACTGAAAAATAGTGAAAAATCTTTACAAAAATGTCTCCGATTGTAATATGCAAAATAACTGAGAAGCTCAGTTTTTAATAAGATGACACAAACTGTATTTTATAACTATACTGTGAGTTCAACTGTACTGTCTGAATTCAATTGTCAAGTATACCTTCTAGTCACGATCTAGTAGTAAAAATTTGCTCATATGAAAATTGTGACAAGTAAGCCTTAAAATAACATCAAGTATAATAACAAACTTTAGGATAAATGCATAGCACAAACTTCTAGCATTTGGCATAGTTGTCGCAAAAGGCACTAAATATATACCAAAAAAATAACACAAACAGCAAAATGTCTTTCACTGCCCTTCAAGGCTAGGTTTAACGCGACAAGCGATTCGGCGTCAGTGCGCACCAGTGTAAACGGTTACGCTTAAATCAGTGGAAGCGATCCAGTGTCGCGTCGCTTGTAGTGTAAACGGGCCTTATGCAAAGAAGTCTTACAAAAACATGTTAGAATGCGGCAAAAGTATACGCAGAATCAAAGAAGGTGACCGACTTTTTTATGGAAAAGAACCTACCCTTCTAATAAAAAATTAGGTGGTGTAAGTCTTTTACGGCTTGGTGGAAAACATCTTAATTTATAGGCTTTTAGCGTTGTACCAAGTCTTTATTTTGGTGTTAACAACTAAATGGCAAAAAATAAATTTTGATTGGTGCTATATTCACCTTAGTCCGGATGCCAACAGAGTACTGACTGTAAAAAATAAATTAATTTTCTGCACTGCCAAAAGAACACCATTTTAATGTCGAAAGTAGAAGAAAATAAGCTCAAATGTTTAGATTTATCAAGGGGATGAGTTCATGTATGACTTTCCTATTTTGATGTAAGAATGATATATGTTTGTCTGAAAGAATGAAGAAATGCATTCGAAAATAGGTTGCACTTATACATATAGGCCCCTAAGATCTATTTAAATGAACTGTTAACTGAATTTAAGCCGTGATAAGGTAGTTTTGCTACCACAGATGTAAGCTACAGGCATTAAACCATTATGATTTACGCGATTTGTCAGTCTGTTAAAATAAATTGTACACAATTGAGTTGAAAAGCCCCTTGCCTAAATTGTTTACTTAAAATGCACGTAATAAAAAAAAAAAGAATAACATTTTATGTAATACGTGTATAGACTGTACAGTCCTAGTACTCCGTTAAGTAAATTGGACGAATAACTTGAAAAGTCGAATTTAAGCTTTAAAATATATAACTAACAACTATTTTAGGCCGTAAAGGGCCAATCTGGCCACCCTGGGAAGGATCCTAGACCAGCGCCGAATAATGTTAACCAAGAATCCTATTTTTTTTTCCTTATCATTGCTTTAACAAAAACTACTAAAAACCCCAACATTTATTACATTTTTGCGATATGATTCGCTGGTAAACGATCCAATCGAGCGAGGATAGAAAATTAAAATCTCATAGATGTGCTTCGGTTAGTTTCTTGACGAATCGGGTGCGAAGCCGAGCAAAATGCTTCGTTAGCAACAAAAAGTGCAGCCAACTCTACAGGTTTATTACAGGCAAAATGGTCAAATGAAGATTTAAGGTCCAACCAAAGCTTCGGACAAAATCATAATTGAGATGATTGCTATTGGATGTAGGCTTGAAGCGACAATGACAGCAGCAGAACCAAGATACACACTGAAAACAGAAAAAATGTATCAAACCAATGATAGGTATCGAAAAGGAAGAACAACATTTACCACAGATTGTTGGTCAGGAGCAATGAGTCTAAAACAGCAGTAGCACACTTTATTAACAACAACTAGAAAACAAGAGTGCAGGTGATGGTTTTGTCAGCTAAATCAATGCATTGCAGAAATGTTTTAGTTTTGGGAGATTGAGAATCTAATTTGAGCGACCGACTTTTGGTATAACGAACCCACTTTTCGTTTCGGTAACGCCTAATTTGTGTTCTGAAAACTTGAGATCTGTAAACGAAATAAAAAATGGCTGCATTTATTGCTTTGAAGCGTCCAGCAAAGATTACGACGAGAGACCCAATGGAGATGACAGAGGATTTTGATAATCTAGGGATTTTGCAAATCGTTTTGTATATTAGTTGTTAACTAGTAAATGGAATTTTGTAAAAAAAAAAAACAGGTCCAAATTATTCTAGCCTACTTGCTTTATTTAAAAGATTAACTGAAACTGCATAGCCTATTTAAAACCTGGCATGAATTTGTTGATTGTTGCGTTATTGTACATTATGCATTATAGGCTATTGTAGAGCGCGCACGACTATAATTTTACCGACTAAGGGATCAGTTTACCTTGATCCGGGATCAATATTTCAGGTTTCATTCCACAAACTCGGATCAAAGATAGGTGGATCAGCCATTTTAAAACAGCATTCTTGTTGAATACTTTTTAAATTTATAATAAATACCACCCTGTACATCTACTTTTCATCTTGTAAGGCGTGCAATTTGTAAGATTTTAAAAAATTTAAATATAATATTAAAAGCCGGATACCATAACTTTAACCTTGGCGGTTGCGATGAACGGCGAACACCGTTCTGAGTCATTGCCGAAATACAGTATATGCTGAAAAGATTATATAATACAAAATGTCAATTATCTCAGTTAGAAACGTGGTGGAATTATGTGAACAAAGTGAACGAAATAAAGCACTTCCTAAAAGAAGACTATACTCGATGTACAAAATCCGATTGAGTTTTACGAAGAAAAGCAATTTAAAAAGCGATACAGGTTTTCCAAGGAGTCACAAGGTCCACGGAGACATGGTGTTCCGGCAATTTTTAAAATATTAATCACATTACGATTCTTGGCAACAGGGCAGTTTCAAACAACCGATGGTGACCTTATACACTGCAGCCAAAGCAGTGTCTGTCGAATAATAAAAAAATAGCCGTCCTACTTGCAACTAAAAAGGATCTTTTTATAAAATTCCATTCAAGTCTCGTTTGCCGAAGTAGGAAATTTTTCCTAATGTTTTATAGAATTGCTGGTTTCCCGGTGTTATTTGTGCGATTGACTGCACGCATATCCCGATTTCTTCACCTAGAGGTGACCAAGCTGAGGTCTTCAGAAACCGGAAAGATCACTTTTCTTTGAACGTGCAATGCATTTGCAATGCTAACATGATGGTGACCGATGTTGTTGCTCGTTGGCCGGGATCGACCCATGATAACAGTATCATAAAATCAAAATTCGAATCAGGTTTGGTCACTGGTTTGTTGCTCGGAGATGGCGGTTACCCTTGCCGGTCATATTTAATGACACCCTACAGATGCCCTTCATCAGCAAAAGTATAACAAGGCACAAATTAAAACCCGGGGAGTTGTGGAAAGGACATTCGGTGTCCTAAAATGCCTTCACAATCTGGCTATTAGGCTTAAAGATGACATTGAAGAGGAGATACTTCCATTTATTGAGGAAGAAATGACAGTCGTTGGGGCAACTACTATTCAGATAAAGATTTTCGTAACAGTAACATTTTCATTTAATGCCTTTGGCGTTTCCATTCGTGTTCTTGGTTTCTGTTATTCATTTCATTAATCATTAACTGGTCTTTAAGAGTTTCGTTAGTTGCTGTAAATTAAAAATATATTGTTTACCTTTGTTTTGTTACACAGCCATTAAATACTTACCAGAAACATTTGTGCTTGTTGAACTATTCAGCAAAACGAAATCGTCGTTTGGCTCTTCATTATCTGTAAGTAATGAAAACATCGAATTAGACCATATACGGTTATATAAGCAAAATTACACCTTCCAACTGTTATGTGTCTCACTCCCACTGTGGAAGAACCTGCATTGACCTCACCTACAAATAAGTAACAAGAGTCGGAATTTAGCAGTTTTTGGAAACACAACAATTTCATTGCACACCTGGACAATTCTGTTGTTGTTTTTTTAAGAGGAGGTGGGGGTGGGGGCTTCTTCCCCCCTTGCCTTCAGGTTCTTCCACAGCTGACGCAATTGCTTGGCATCACGCTTTTGCCGTGTCGTAATGCCATTATACTTGAAATTTCAAACCAATGCGTCTGTCTTTTTATTTTCTATAATTTTAATATATCTACCTTGCTTAATTAGATCAATTATACAATTTTTGTCAATATCATTGAAGCTTTCGTGTTTGTTTAGATACTAATTTGCCTATCTTCGTATAGCCCAGTGCAGACGACTTTTGGCTGTCAATATAACCTTGGAAACTACTTTTGAAACCACCCAACCGTGGAATTTAAGTTATAAAACATCGCTGTAGCGAAAAAGCATCACGACTCACGAAACTGATCCAGGATCAGTTGATCCGAGTTTGTGAAATGAACCCAGAGCTCAGGATTTTTTTTTTTTTTAATCTCGGATCAATTCCAGGATCAGGGATCAATCCTGATCCGAGTTTATGAATTCGACCCTTAAATATTGTGTTTACAGGAACTTTTGTGATGTATTTGCTTATGCCACAGATTTATTGCAAAAAGACAAATATGAGGGATTGAAATTGTTTAATATATTTTTGCCTCATCGTTAATTGGGACATGACGAGGGCTTGTATCAGATTTATTTTACCAAAGACCAAAAGGTTTCTATATTTGTGAATTTGTTTTTTAACTTTATCAATTTTTTTTGGCCAGTTTAGCTTTTCGTGGTCTCCATTTCGCCTTAGCAGATACCTAGTATTTTGCATTCTTTTTTAGTGTATTCTGGGTACACAAGAGACACCCTGGTTTTTTAACGTTGATTTTTTTACCGCTAATTTGTTCGTATAAGGTTAGGTTTTTAAGTATTTCTCTGATAGACTCCACATCCGTAGTGAAGAAGGTATTATATACGGAGGTGTGCCGTACTTCAAGACCCTGACCGCGAAGCCAACGTCGACGCGGTCAAAGGCCTTGGAGAAGTCGTTGAGTATGATGGCTAATGGGTGATTGATTGTGCATATTGTATGGCTGTTTTGCAGGGAGGTTATCATGGTCATCTTGGCTTGTTGTTGTTTTGTTCCGTGTTTCCACTTTCGTTTTCCGTGATTGTATTTCCTGGTTCTGTGTGGATTAGTTTTTTCTGTTCCGGGTTTTCGTTTAGTAATTATGTCTTCTGGTACTATGTGTCTGTTCCGAGTTTTCGTTTATATTTCTGTATCTATGTTTACATTTTTATTTCCGTTTTCAGCGACTATGTTTTTTGCTATTTCTAGGATTTCTTCTTTCTGTTCCGGATTTTCATTGATTATGCACATTCTGCTGTCATTGGTATTGGTATTTTTGGTATCGTTGTTTTGATCCGGTTCATTCTTTTTAATTTGATGAGTCTGGTGTGTGTTTTGGTTTGGGCTGTGTTCCGGGGTATTCATAAATCCTTGGTTGAATTTTTCTTTTCTTCTTAATTGATCTTCTAAATTTTTAATCACAGCTTCCATGGACGCTGTGCTCTTGGTTAGACGTGTTGATGTTTTGAATCCATGTAATTTAGGGAATTCTCGCTCTAGAAATTGTTAGTGAGTTTCGCTCGGTGGCTTATTGTGGAGAAGGTCTCTGTCGAATTATGGCGTTATGTTGGTTGTCACTTTTGTGCAATCTTCATTAGATGGCCTGTTTTGTAGCAGAGGCGGCATGTTTGGGGGTTGGAACATTGGCTGGCCCAACAATGTCCCCCCCCTCTCATTGCAGTTTCTGCAGACGTGGGGCGAAAAAACGATAAAATACAAGTACCTGATAGACGGGAACAAGACAGTTTAACTAATCTACCAAAATACGGGGCAATTAGTGACGTCACTTCCGACGTGGAGCAAACAAAAAGTAATTAGAAAGTAATAGAAAGGGTATAATAACCACTAAGGGGCAGTAGGGATCCCGAAAAATTAAAAAATTCTAAGTCCGACAGGAGTCTCTGAGACTCACCCGGCGTACTTAAGGAGGCGCAAACAAATCACAAATACGACAAATAGCACGAAATTTTACAACCAACAAACGAAAGGTAAACAACCCTACAAAAGCCTGCCTGCCGCCTCTGCCACAAAACTGGGAAAAATAGCCTCTAACAAGTTGAAAAAAAACGCGTAATAGAATAAATACAATATGTCGAAAAGCTCATGGTTTGAAATTTAACTTTTATTTTTCACGTTCGCATTATGCAAGTATTCATTTTCTGTTGTACGTTTGTTTTTTTCGGTTATTATTATTTGTTTTGTTAGTGGTTTGCTAAGACTGTGTTTACATTTTGTTAGGTTTATGTTGCAGTGGTTTTTAACAGGTGGTTTATATTATCGTTCGGTCGGTGACAGTAATTACATCGGTTGATCCTAGTTTGTCGAGTTGAAGTCCCTAATTATATTTCTAGATTTTCTAAAATCACCCCAGTAGCCTTGATGTGCCGTTAAGTATGACACTTCCCTTTCCTTGTATAATTGTTTTTGTTTCGGTTTGTTCAGGCGTATCCATTTTTATTTCGGTATGCATTGCTTTTTCTTGGAGAAGAGTGTCTCGTAAATGACTCGCATTTTGTTATTTTTCCAGTCAAATTCCTTGCTCTTTAACGTGTTGTGGGTATATTTCTGTAAGTTGTTGTTTTATGAAAGGTGTGAATGTTTAGTTTTTGTCCTGTTATGTTTTCGTAGTTTTTAATTTCTTTGAAAAGTTCTATTGCACTGGTTTTATCCGAGATATAGAAGGTATTATCATCTGCACGTTGCTGTAAATAGATTTTGTTTTTGAAAAATTTGAAGCCGGTTATTTTTTTGCGTTTTTTCTGGTGTTCCATTAATTTCTATTTGGCTGTTGATATCCGTGTATAGAGTATTGCGATCCATTTAATGAGATTTTTATTAATTCCGAAATATGTGAGAGTTTTTATTATTAGTTGATGGTCGACTCGGTCGAAGGCTTTCTCGAAATCCGTTAGTACAATTGCTAATTCCCCTTTCATTGCTTTTGTCCTTCGGCTATTGAAAAGTATTTATCTTCTGTTTTTTCTGCAGTTGGAATTTGTTCTGTGTCGAGTATTTCATTTTGTCCGTTTACGTCTAGATTATCTTTCCTGTCCCAAAGATTGTAGTAGAATTTGTTTATTTCGTTTTTGATTTCTGTGATGGTTTTTCGCCATTTTGGTTTTTCGATCTGGAAGAAGGACATAGATTTTTTATTCTTGCTCTGATCTGAGCGCCAATGATCTTTTTATTTTCTAGTTTCTTCAGTTTTTCTATAATATTGACGTAGTTTTCGTTTTCTTTTGTATTGCCATCGCGTATTTTCCGATTGGTTTCTTTAATTTCGTTTTCTTCTAGGTTTTCGTTGCGTTTTTTGTTGATACAATAGCTTATTGTTTCCTTTTTAATTTTATTTTTTAGCTCTTCAGATGTGGGTGATCGTTTTTTGTTGATTTTTCATGTTGTATTAGATTTGTTATAATGTTGTTGGGTTGTATTTGTAATATTTCGTTATTTAGTTTCCAATGACTTTTGTGTTGTTTTTTAGTTGTTGTATTTCCGATAATTACGTAAGGGGCTTGAGTGTGGTCCGAAATTGTATGGGTGCTGTGTCCTATTTTGTTTATTGCATGTTTATTGTTGTCCTTGTTATAGATTCAATCTATTCCTGTTGCCATAGTTTTTGTAATTCTTATGGCTTGGTTTCAGGATTTTTTTCTCTGAATGTGTCTTGCAGGTTTAATTGGTTTTTCGTTTCTCGCCACTTTTTTCTATCTTTTGTGTTTCTTGTGATCGCCAAATAGTAAAATGTCGTCATTATGGTTCGCATTTTGGTTGATATATTCTTTTTTGATTTGCGTGTTAGCTTGTCCAGATTTTGAATATATATGTTAATAATTCGTGTTTTGTTTTGCCGCCTGTCTTCGTGTTTGTTTGATATTGTAATGTTCCAATGTGTCTTATCGTTGTAGAATATGGCTGTACCATGCCAAAAGTGTTTGGTTTTTAGTGTGTTTTCGTTTATTTTATGGATTTCTTGTAAATTGCAAATGTCGATTTTGTTTTGTCTGATAAAGGTTCCTAATTGGTGTAGTTTGTTCCGTTTATGTTTTGCGTGTCGTTGTCATGGTCTGGTATCGATGCGGTGGTTGAGGGGACGGAGTCCGGTGGGTCAGATCGGTTTGGAGGTAAGGTGATTCGATTTGTCCGGGTGGCGATATATTTTGCTCGGAGATATTTGAGGTAGTTGGGTGACTGTTTTGGTCTGGTTGGCTTGTTGCTTCTTCATTATTCTGGTTAGGCTCTGGGTTCATTGGTTTGTTATTTTGGTGGTCCGTAGAAGTTGATGGGGTGTTTTCTTGGTTTTTGTTTTCTGTGTCCATTTTTTCGTTTCTGTTTTCGTTTTCAGGGATTATATTTTCTGGTGTGGTTCTTTTTCTTTGTTATGGGAATAATGATTTATCGTGGTTGAATCGTTCCTTTGATTGCGGTCTGGGGTTGCCATAAATCCTCGGTTGAATATTTCCTGTTTTCGTAGTCGTTCTTCCAATTGTTTGATTATGGCTTCCAGAGAGGCTTTGACGGGGTTGATGCTCTAAAACCTTGTAATTTTGGAAATTTTCTGTCGAAGATTTGGTCTTGTAATTCGTTGGGTGGTTTATTGTGAAGAAGATCGCGGCCAAATTGGTGGAGGGGCCTTTGCTAGAGTAGTTTTCCTGTTCTTGGCTGCTGTTTTCATTTTTTTCATATTGTTGTTTTTCTTGATTTGTTTGGGTTAAAAGTTCAATGTTGGTCGGGGTCGAGGGTGTTGGGCCTTAACTTGTATTCTGTGATGGAATATAGATATTTCGCTTGGTATATTTATTATTGTGATCGGTTCTTCCAGTTGGATGTTTACATATCCGTTCCGTATGGCAGGGTGATTATATTTGCCCTAGTTTTGTTGTAGGGGAAGGGATTGGAGGAGGGGGACTGGGTAGAGCGTTAAGCGATATAGGGTTTGGTGCCGTCCACCTCAACTCTCTCCCCGCGGATGTATCTGTCGTGGAGTAGTAGGTTATGGTGAAATTTTATTTTTCTGTGTTGACAGTGCGTATTTCTATAATTTCTTTCTTGTATTGGTGAAGAGGTTGTCCATATTCAATCAAATTAAAAAATTGTTCTAAGGTGAAGGTTGATACTTGAAAATTTGTACATGTGCTTTTGTTTGGTTATTAATTAAGTTGAAGTTGAAGCATTTTTGGGTAGTTTTGGTTATCCAATTTCCGGTTTATGTTTTTTGATTTGAAGCCGAGGTCGCATCTGGCCCATGAATGCCAGAAGTCGGAGATGTTTCTAAATTTTTGTAATCTTTGAACTGCTCGAGTTGAGCAGCTTCTATTTTGGATTCGACATCTGGCACCCATAGGCCGGCTTCCTTTATTGGTGCAATGATCCACTTTCCCCGTAGCAGATGCCTAAAATTTTGCATTCCTTTTTAACGTATTCTGGATACACAAGAGACACCCTATGTTTAAGTTTTTTTGTTGAAGCAAATTATTTTATTTTTTTCTACATTTATTTTTTAGCCGCGTATTTCTTCATAGGTTTTTCAGTATTTGACCGATGGACTCCTTCACATCTGTGGTAAAGAATGTGAGATCGTGATGAAGAGGAGCATCGACAGGGCGCAACCCTGTCGAATGCCTCTCCTCACCACGATCTCCTTGGTTAGTTTTCCATTAATATTTATTTGGCTTGTTATTTTAGAGTACAACTGCTTTAAGCAGTGTAGTGTAATAGTGTATCTAATTAGCATATTTATAATTTTTTTCTTTTTATTGTAAATTTCTTTTTTTCTTTTTTCTTTTTTTGCAGTTCGGAGGGTCAAACGAACTCCCATCATAACCCCTCTGCACTAAACACTACACTAAAGTTAATGTATTTCATTTTACACTAGAACTTAGTGTATTTTATATTACATTACTTATAGTGTAGTGTTTAGTGCCCACAATAACAAATCATATACACAACATACAATAATACAATTAAAATTCGATTCCACTTTCTTTCATTGCAGCCTCAACCATATCTATCATTTCATAGTCTGATTCTTGTAATTCTTCTCCTTCTTTTTCGTATGCACATGTACATTGCGCCCATCATCGTATTCGACTTGTCCCATCATTTCTAGTAAGGGTGCGACTGCTCTCTCCGCGAAGCCCGTGGCAATCTCAACACGTGATCTCTTCGCGGAGTCTTGTTCTTTTTTTTCTTCCTCTTCTTCTTCTGATTCGTACGCTCTTTTACTTCCTCTACTACTTTGCGTACTCTTTTCCTCTTCTTCTTCTTCTGCACTATCTTCTTGTAGTAGTTGTGCTACTTTTCTTACGTATTCGGCGATTTCAATGAGCGACGGTTGCACACCCATTTCTCTATTCTCCATCTTTTCTACAATTTCTTTGACTAATTCCATCAATACTTCGTCTGTTATATCCGATGTTATTCTTTTCTGCTGACCGAGATTGGGATTTTCACTTGTTTCGTTCCACTCTGCGGTAACAAATCTTCGCCGCATTGGCCCCATATCCTCGAGTCCTGCCATCTTGACTAACGGGTTGTTGGCATTTGTAGTAATAAATGCGCAGGTCGCCTCGTTGTCCTGCCGGTCGCCGTGAGTTTTAGCGCTCCACGCATTGTGGTGCATAAACTTCACGGCGGCCAACAGGGCATCATTATTAAAGAAGGCGTTGCCTGCATCATCTATCTTCAAAACTTTATGGCGAAAACGTAGGGCCATCTGCCCCACGCCCTGCGAGTCGTTGGTGAGGATGCTTGCATACTCCACCGGGAAGAACATTTTCCCGAGGAAGGTTTTACCCTTCCCCGCTACCCCGTGTAGCATTATATGCGGAGCGTATTCTATACCTCCTGCTTCTGATCGCGCCTCCAATCCCGCTTGTACCAAAACTAGCAACAGCTCGTCGGTCGTTAGTTGATCCTGGTTGTACTCTATATTCTATTTTCTTATATATCATTTTTATCCAGTTTGTTAGATATGAAGGTGTGCCGTACTTCTCCAAGACACTGACCGCGTCTAACGGGCGCGGTTGTGTGAAGGTGTTGTGGTGCCAGTCTGTTTGTGATGATTTGCCAGTCTGTTTGTGATGATTTTATAGTCTGTGTTTAGAATAAAGATAGGCCTCCAGTTTTTAATTTGTTTTTTATCTCCTTTTTTGGTATCAATTTCACGCAGCCTGGAGACGAACCTCTATTCATTTTATATTGCCTGTTTTAAGGATTTGGTTTTGTTTGGCTTTGTTGACAGTGGGGTTTTTTCCCCAAATGTCAATCATAGAAGTTATATATAATTTTTTCAATTTTGTCAGGGTGGGTGGTTATTGAGTCGTTCTTATTATTGTCAGCGAGTTGAAAAATTTCAGATTTTTTTTTAAATGTAAGGTATTTTTTATTTATTTGTTCTAGCTGCTTAATGAGAGAGTATTTTGATATTGTTGGAGAATGATATGGACTTTTTCCGGTGGTGATAGTCACATTTTTTATTTGCCAATGCTCCAAATGGTCCGTTATTATTGTTTGTATTCCTCAATCTCCCATCAAAATTGGCAGTTCAATTTCCATATGCCTTTTCCCCATTGGGCTAGGGGATTGGGAATGGTCCGAAAAGGCACATGGAAAATGCCCTGCTTGTTTTATCCTGGATGACAGGCTGGATGCTGATTTCTGTGTAATATGGGTATATGTTTTTTGTGTGGGTTGGCTCCTCTCGACTATCCACCTTCTAGTTTCAAGTTTTGAGTTTGTTTTCTGGCCGTGTTGTCCTTAGGGAGGAACGTTATATTAGGGCAAAAAAAATATATTTGAATTTGTTAAGATAGAGGTAGAAAATAAACGAAAAAACATTTTTTTTTATTAAACAGAAGTAAAAGTTTTGGCCCTTAAGAGCCGGTTTGTAGTTTTGGCTCTAAAAAGAGCCGTGTTTATAACGCCCATTGTGAAAAATATAGTCTTCTTAGCTATATATTTGAAGTGAAGGTTTAATAACCATTCTATTTCAGCAACCAAGGATTACGAATGTGATAATGAATCAACAACTATTTGTCAAAACTCAGAAATCAACTTGGACAAAGTCTATAAACATTGGAGGAGGAGAAAAACAAGGAGAAGCTGTGCGAGTTAAATCTGTTCATATGAATCGCTCGTTCTTTACGAAAAAATAAATTGTTTAACAAAGCTTGTAATATATTTTAGACTTAAATTTTGCGTATTTTAACGACGCTGCAAATATTTTCAAACTTAGGTTTTCAGGTATGTTTTTAGCACAACATCGAGAGAAAAACGGCCCTATTCAAGTTACAACTTTTACAAAATTAAACTAGATAAAAATTAGGACGTTTCTAGAACGGTTTTTAGTGAATATTTTATGTGTGTCCGGACAGACTCAAAATTTATCAAAATATACGTACTGCACTTTTTGCGTTTGCGAAACTTTTTAGGTATTGTTGCTAGCCATACTGTGGAGTAGTTATAAATCGTGTTAGATAAACGCTTTTTTCCGATACCCTTAATGTCTGAGATTACCAATGCGTTCGTCGTCTATGGGCCAAAATAGGTTGCACTTCCCAATAATCTGTACTGTGAACGAGATTTTGGAGAAAAAAGACAGCGCTTATTTTTAATAAAGCTTTTTTATCTACAGCTAAAATCAAAGTTATTTCATCTTAATTGTGATTGGAACAACAAACCAGGGCTCACAAATGAAAACCAGAAAATCCCTAAAGCATAATATCACATTAATATAGGAGGGGTGGTACAAATACAAATTAACTAACCTTGTTTACATGCGCTAAAAAGCTTAACTGCATTTGTGTCTCAGGGTGGTGTCCAAGGTTGGCAGCATCGCGGGCCACGATATTTCTTGCATATATTTACGGGCTACATAACGTATATATACATGCGTACCAGAAAAGGATCGACAATTTACGTTTGGTCGGGGCACGAAATGGTGTTTAATCAAGCTCCAGAAACTTGCTGCTATCGTCGAACTTGCGCGCAAAGCGCGAAAAAGTTTGCTAATTTGACAAAAACTTCCATTGCTTCTTAGCCCTAGCATCTATCTCCAGCTTCTTGTCTATTATATATATATTATACAGCTATCGGAATATCCCGCCCTGCTCGTTATAGCATCATTTTATAAGACCAAAGTGTGTTAAATGCTAATCGCTTTTTCCCCATATCCACTGCGGCGGTCAGCAATTGGAATGTCCACCCGATCCGTTAGAAATCAGTGCATTTCTAAGCAAAAAGGTCTACGACAATCAGGGCATCCAATGGCAGAGAAGTCTAGACTTTTAGACCTTGAGGTCCTGGCAATGCACTGATTTGTTAAACTCCCGGCGTAGATAAATTAAATATATTCATTAAAAGTTCAGAAAAGATAACAAAAAGTATGAGATAGGATTAATAACACTTGTCCCACCTAAACACTAACGCTAACCCGAATCCTAACCCAAATAATGTGCGTTATTTTAATAATTCTTTAAATGCTGGGGAAAAAAGCCCAAACTCGGATGGGCATAAGATGGTTTCTCGTCCATTGTATTTAAGATTATTACGTCACAAATTGAGGTATTGGGGCCTGAAGCGTTATAATTATTAAATTATCGCACATTATTTGGGTTAGGGGGCTGGTTAGCGTTTGGGTTTGGTTGGGTCAAGTATTATTGAACTTAATCTTCTTATGCACATTGTTAATGCAAATTAGTGCATTGTCCAAGACCTCAAAGTCTAAAAGTCGGACTTTTTGATCCTTTGAATGCACTGATTTCTGACGGATCGGGTGGAATGTCTGTAGCTACTTAAGACCGCATCCGCTTGTTTATCAACTAATACAATTCAAATCACCAGAACGTCGTTTGTGGCGGCTCGCGAGTTGGATGCGCCCAACCTTGAAATTTGTTTGGGTTGAATAAACTATTAAGATACTAAACTCGTGCCTCCCAACGCACTGCGGCTTCTCTCAAACCGGTCTAAAATATACAAATTTATGCATAATGTACAATAAGGCAAGAATTAACAAAATTCATGCCAGGTTTTAAATAGGCTGTAACGCCCCTAAGTTTCGGTTACCCTTTTTCGGTAAATTTTAAATAAATAAAAAATGGCGAAAACTCCCCAGATTTGTCTGAACTAAATCCCTATAAGTGAGAGAGCACTGCAACAATAGCCCTCCGACTAACCTATTGGCTGAAAGAAATTTTATGACGTCACCGACGAAAATATTAGACGGGTTAAAAAAAAACTCTATTTTTGAAACGGTGTTTTTTTGACCTTTTAAACGGTTTCGATTAGAATACGCCGTGAATAATTTGCTTCAGGGCAGGTGTTTTCATCAGGTGATATAAGCCTGCTTCAGTAGTTTTATTTCTTTGCTTTAACGGAAAGGAATTCCTAAACATATCGATTCAAATTAGCCAACTTTAACCAAAATGTTTTCTTCGTTTAATGTCTTCTTATAAATCAACAAAATGTGTTTAATCTAAAGAAATACATGGAAGGTTGTTTTTACATCACGAAAATAGTAACTTCATTAAATAAAACGTTTATCAACAACTTAAATGTAGATTTTTTTAATTAAATACTGAAATGACGGGACACATATCATTGGCATAAGAAAGGGTGGGTGGGTAACTAAGATTAGGTGGTAAATCTTTTCCATTTTATACAAATACTAAAAATATGTGAAATAACTGTCAAATAACATTGTATCTTACCAAAAGTAACATTTCCAACTGGAACACCGTATAAGAGTTATTCTACATACAAAATAAACGTTACAAAAGGTTTTCTTATACTTTTATAATATATAGCAAAGCTTTGTCAATTTAACAAGAACGTATGGTTATTTTAACAACATATCTTTACCGATATCATCAACCACTTACAAAACTCGGCCATTACAGAGTCGGAAAACCAGTTCTGAAAATCATCCACATTTTGGACCTTCAATCAATGAATTCTAAAGTTTGAAACCTGGAAACGATAGTCTAACGAAGAGTTTTCTCTGAAGTAAAAGTAAGAAGTAGTCAGTTATTTTTTACTTGATTGACCTAACTGTTAACAGCTAGTTTTGTTTACTGTTATTTCAGTGGTTTTCATCTGTGCATAATGTTAAAGCAGCTATACAGGTGTTTAAAACAAGTAAAAGTAAAAGTAGTCAGTCATTTTTTACTTGATTGACCTATGTTTAAAAGCTAGTTTTGTTTACTGTTATTTCAGTGGTTTGCATAATGTTAAATCCAGGTGTTTTGTTAGGATTTACGAATTACACATTTCTTCTAAAAAAATGAAAGAATCTTACCAGGTAATGACGTCAGGGGGTTTAAACCCGTGACCGAGCCCATAGTGGCAGCGCAGCAAGCTGAGTTGCTTGGCAGACTACCTAAAAGTTTAAAAAGTGTCGCCAAAACAATTAAAACAGAAATAATGCACAACGATTGGGCTACCTTGCCATTTCAGGATAACGGAAGCGACTTCCTTGTCAGCAGTCTGTTAAATACAAATTATTTTTTTTTTTAGTTGAAAAGCCCCTTGCCTAAACTGTTCACTTTAAATGCACGTAATAAAAAAGAATAAAATTTTATGTAATACGTGTGTACACTACTAGTAACTCCGTTAAGCAAGTTGGACGAAATAACTCGATCTCGTGTAGCAAAAAAGTCGAATTTAAGCTTTAAAATAATATAACTATTTTAGGCCGTAAATGGCCAATCTGGCCACCCTGGGTAGTCCTAGACTAGCGCCAAATAATTATGTTAACCAAGAATCCTATTTTTTTCCTATTGTTTTGTGGAAAAAACAGTTAAATTTAACAAAAACTACTAAAAACCCCAACATTAATTATATTTTTGCGATATGATTCGCTGGTAAACGATCCAATCGAGCGAGGATAAAAAATTTAAATTTCACTGGTGTGCTTCGGTTAGTTTCTTGACGAATTGGCTGACAACAGAAGCCAACAATTTTATAAAATTTTAAGGAACTTAACTTTACCATGAACTAGAAACATATGTTTATTTTTTGAGCTATTTCAGAATAAAAATATAAAGTAGCAATTTCTGATCAGAAAAGGAAGCACCCACAAGTCCAGTCAAGATAAACAATTTCAAAAAGAAAAAAATAATAAAAAATGCAGCCAACTCTCTACTGGTTATTTGTTTGTTTGAATACTTTTTTTTCATTAAAGTCGTTGTGAAGCTGAATAGTGAACCGACTCAAGAACATGAAACACGTACACACATCATATACGTGGGAGAGAATAAATCAAGTGACAATTTGTTGGCACCCGACCTAATGCAGACTTAATTTATTTGTTTGCATAAATGAATAATTATGTATAGAAATAACAAATCACATTGAGATACGAACTTGATTCCTATTTTCTTTAAGAAATTTCATGTTTCCTGCGACACACCTGGTGGCAATCTTTCTGGCACACAAATATTTTCATGACTCAAAAGAACTACGTTGATTTGTGGTGTTTGGCTTTAAGCAGGGCAGCGCACCCTTGTAATAATTTCTCCACGCTCCCCTACCGTTAAAAGTTATTTTGCTTGTTGAAGGTGTTCTACGTAAAAATAAGTAAATTGTGGCTGTAACTGTTTATGCCTGAAACTGTCGATAACTCGTTTGAAGTATTGTTTCGTTGCTGCCACTGTGGGCTATGCGGTCACGGAAAATAAAGTAATTCGTTAGAGGTTATTTTCTGTGGATACTTCGATCAAACCTTGAAAGCAGAGGCAGCGTGTGACGTAGCTAGAGGAACCTAGAAGCCACTCCAAAACAGGCAGGCCGCGTTACTGCAACCCTTCTTGGAGCGTGTTTCATACCCAATTTCCACTTGTCACTGTTCAATTAGCCTTGAGTGTTGTGCGGTTTTCCGCTTGCTTTGACTGACTGAGCTTTTTTGGATTTTGTACTGAACACACGTTGCTGTTGTGTTTTGAAAGATCAGTCATTTTTGGCGCGATCAAATTGCAGCTGCCACGACGTAGGTGTAGGAGAGGCGTTGCTATGGGGAAAAATGTTTTTTGCCAAAGAACCCTCTCGTTTTATAGTTAAATTGCAGCACGTTTATCTGGTTGATATGGATGCTGCTGTATTATATCTTCTAAATCACTATGGGAAGTGTGTATATTATATTTTGTTAACAAACTAATAGTTTCAGAATTTTTTTAGTAAATGTTAGCAACCCGCTTGTATTTGGAAAAAATGGATGTAAAAATGTACGGAAATATCTGGCAACCCTCCTATATGCTGGTGCATTGAATTTCTCTTTTTGTGGCAAATTTTTTTTGAATTGAAGAAAGAAACCTATGACCTTAAACAAATCTGGTGCTTCATCAACTAAAGCAATTTCATGGCTATATTTTCACCTTGATATAAGCCTCCCGCGCCCAAGAAGTGTAGTATCTTTTTTGGTCAATAGGATAAAAGGTTTCTCAAACTGTGGAAGCCAGCACTTAACGACCCGGAATGCAGAGTCAACATAAATTGAAGTAGTTTGCTTATTGATTAAAAGACTTTCACAAGAAAATGAAAAGATGATTAAAGCAATTTCGGAAGAAAACAAACTGAAAAACACATTAAAGAACAATTTTTTTCCTATTCGTTTTTGTCGTTGTACTTTCAAATGCACTGTTATTGTTTTCATTGTTGTTTTCACATTTTTTCTGTTAAGCCTGAACTGCTGTGATAACACGGTTAAAGGATGTATGTCTGTGCCAGTGAGATATTAACCAGCATCTCCAGCTATCATCAATGGGATTTTAACACCATTAATTGTTATGTCACCCTAAACAACATATCTATTTTAATACAAAATTCTGCCTTTTTCCATAACTTTGGTATATAAGTTTGAGTTTTTAAAACAGCAGCATCAGCCTTTGATCCAGGCATTATTTTTACATTTGCTACAAACCTATATGCAAAGCTCATCAAGATACAAAAAAACTTTTGTCAACCACTGCTTGTCGATTAATCTAATCTGAAGACCCCCCTCCTTCTGTATGGCAACCAGGTATTGCAATGCTGATTTTGATTAGCCAAATCCAGTGCCTCCTCATTATGAGGTATATTTGAATGTGCAATAAATGATGAGATTCTGACACTACAGTTCCAGTCAGCTGAAGAAGCAAGCTGAAATATTGCAATTGCAAGTCGCTTGTTAAAAGGAATTTGTGTTCTTAATTTTTTATCTAAAATGTAAATTGTTAATGCAAAATAACTAAAAAAACTAGCATTAGACATATTCTTTCACATTGTTAGTTGCTTATAAACATCCCAGCTAACTCCGCAAAAAGTCTTTAAAAAATCGGGAGTCAAGTCTCAAGAAAAATTATGTTTGCATTGTAACCAGCACCTCATTCTTCCAAGATTACCTGTGTATAATCTTCGCTATTTTCGTCATCTAGTTCTTTTTGGTCAATTGCAATATTCAAAAGGTCTCATCAAATCGACATCTTCAACAACGCCACATTCGAAAGGTAATATAAATAATTCAGCTTTTTGGAACGAGTTTTTTATGGCTGATTTCGATATCGAATCCCATGCACGGTTAACATAGTCAACACCCGCTGCCCCTCTGGGTAAAAAAAACCTTTTTGCTTGTTCTTCATCCTTTCGTTCCTTTAAAGTATCGTCTAGCCCAGGGGGGTGGGCAAGCTTTTTGAACCACGGGCCATGTGACTAAATGAAAAGACAAATAGTGTTAAAGCTACACAGTTTATTAGAAAAGTTAGTTACATTATTTAACTAACATCTTTCTGAAATTAAATTACATGATAAACAAAACACGGCAATCTGAACAAAGTCCTTAAAGCAATATTTTTTGCCAAAGTATCGAAACTTAGGGTTAATTTGGTTGTGGCGATTGTCAGATATTTTCCTTGCAGATTCATATGTGAGAATCTATTTCCTCAAGTATAAATTGTCGATGGTGAAGCCTCTCCCTTTTATGTAATTGATCAGTTGCACCACTGCCTTCACACTACATGATGATTATTAAGCTGCAATACAAACTTACATAGTGGTGGGAGTTTTTCAAAATCAAGAAATCTACGACAGAATTATTGGTGCAGATTATCCAGTAATTTGATGTATTTATTTTGTTTAGGGGCTTACTTTCAACGTCGCTAGAGTAGGAAAGGAAATATGCACAAAAGAGTTGTTGAAAATCTGTTCTGAGAATAAAGTTAATTTAGATTTGAAAGCCTCAACATTTGTGTACATTTGGTGGGCGAAGAAATATTTTCCTTGCAGTCTTGTGTTCATTCATATGTGTCCTCAAGTACGATGGTGAAGTCCTCTCCCTTTTATGTAATTGATCAGTTGCACCACTGCCTTCACACTACATGATATGATTATTAAGCTGCAATACAAACTTACATAGTGGTGGGATGATTATCCCATCCCAGGGCTTTCTTTGCTCTTCCATCTCTAAGTCTTTTCAGCAGTCCAATATTTTCCATCTGTGGTGACATTTGCAAGGTCTTCTTTCAGCCTGTCAATCACATCAGACACTTTAATAAAAAGGTCCTCTCCTCGTGTTTTCCCCTTGGTATTAATCCCTCTGACAAAAAACAAAAGCTGGGCGGTGTCCTTCGTCAATTTGTTCTCCACGGCGATAACTAATTTTCGTATTTGCTTTTTGCATCTGGACACAAGAGATCTAAACTCTCTCCATCAGACAACGGCTTGCTTGCTTTTGCTATTCTAAAAGCCAGTAAAAAAAGCTTGTCTTGGTGATTGACTGAGATGAATGGCTCTTTGCTGGTGAATCCGAAAATGTGTTTTTAATCTTTTTGCGCAGTAGTTTCTCGTTGTTGAGTTGACTACTGGCCACTAGATAATTTGATAGTTTGCGTGGTTGGTGTCAAAATGGCGGCGGATGTTGTAGAAAATATTTTGCTGTTCCTTTTTGAATGTTCTGCGCTCACTATATCCACTTTTAGCTTCTTTAATGCACTTATTGATAATTTAGCTTCACTGAAACTGTTACGACACGTTAGCATAACTTGATTAATGTGATACTCACAAATCTTCAAGTAGGCTAGCTCAGCAGATTAATTTGTTATTAAACAAAGTTTCAATGAACCAAATCAACACAATAAATGTTTTTTCTGTGGTATACGGTAATCAAAAAAATAACAATAAAATTTGGTTTAAGCCAATTGACAGACGGGCCAGATTATCGGCCGTAGTTTGCCCATAAAAGCTAAGAACATTATCCTTAAGAAACAGGTACACCTGAATCTTTTCTTTAATGCTGCAATGACACCCATATCGCATGGTTGTTTGCTTCAAAAGCAGAAAAATGACCTGGAGCATTAACCTCTTCATCCTCATTAAAAACCCATTTCCAACATGTGTCAATGGTTAAGCCACTGCCAAGAAGCCTTAAAGTCATTTTTTCTCTGATATCGAGAGCCATTCGGCGATATTTGCCTTGCTAATGAAGGTGGAACCGGAAAGACTGCTCTATCAATCCAAAAAGATACAGCATATCTTCTAGTTCCGACAGATGCTCGAAATTTCGTTTTGACAACAACAGAGCAGATCGATTTTCCCACACCTTTCGGATAGCTTTTTCATCTACATTGTACTTTCGTTCAAGACTTCTCTTACTAGGGTGGCCTGCACACAATACAGTAATAATTTCTAGTCATTCGCTTGCTTGCCTTTTCCTGACATTTTGTGTAAAATTGCAGCTTTATATGTGCCGGCTACTACCACCCTCACTTCACACGTTATAAAATCTAATGAATGGGGACAACGCTGATTTTGTTTTAAAAGTTTTTAAAAAACACCAACAATGTTAACAACATTTATATATATATGTTGCCTTTTTTTAGCTTTGCTTTTGTTCTCACGTGATCTCCGCTTGGTACTAAAATTACAGCAATCATTAATATCCTCGCATTTTTGGTATGCGCCTTGAAGCAGCGTTACGTGTCACACAGTTAATTACTTTAAAGTCGGGTTTGGCAGAATTCTCAAAGAATGTCCATTAGCACAATGTGAATTATAATTTTTGAAGACGTGTAAAACACACGCACTAATAATTATCATGAATTGAAACAGTTTATTGTGCTGAGCCCGTAAAAAAATAACTTAATGCGTTAAGTCCGCACAAGCCTATAAACAATTTGGGGACTTAACCTGTTCAACATCCAGAATCTACGAACATTACTTTGCTGTATTTTTGATCGGGCTACTATTCTCAGATTCTCAGTATTTGGCAATAACTTCGTCGATTGGCCACGTGGAAAGGCTAACTAATATGCACTTCCAGGGCAAAATCAAAGCTTTTTTTTAAATTTGACGACTTAATAGTACATTTTTTTTCAAACAACACGTACTATATATACTACCAGGTTTGAGACATACAGCAACAATTCACAACAGTCTGAATTACGTTTTATATGTTCAAACGGTTTCATTATTTGTTTACAGTTTCACATCATACAACAAACATACACTGGTTAAAAAGCAAGTGATTTTTCATGCTACTTATTTAATGTATGCTAATGTTCTTACTTTTTGGTCCAATTTAAAACAAACAATATTTATACCTTTTACCAATTAGCCATAATACTGCTGTCATGATTTGCCCATTCACTTTTTGTATGCTGATTCTTGTGGGCAATTTAAAACTTAATTTGTTTTGTGCTCGACAACAAAGCAGCCTATTTACACTTCAGGATAACTACCAAAAAACAAGCATATTCTACACCCACGGAGGTGTAAAACAGCGTATAAATCTGGCAAATTTTTGAGATTTGGGGAAGTCGGTGACAGACGGTGTCAATATACACAGTCACGACCCCTGTGAGTCAGTCCCATTGATCAAGATCGTCGTATACCACTTGAATGTTTTCAACAAAATGCAAAATTCAGCGTTAAAACTAAGATATGAAACAGGTTTGCAGAACAATCTTATGCTAGTTACCAGAAATATGTTAAAAAAAGATGTTTCACCGGCTAAATGTTGTTGTTGTCTTCACAGGTAAACATTTATTTTACTTATACTATGTTTATGGGTGCATATTGCCCTCTACAATCAAATTGTCGATAAGCCGAGAAACTATTTGATAATTACCATGTTATTTTTGTGGCAGATAATTAAGGCACAAACTGTTGAAATCTCGGTGGGTGTGTTTTTATGTAATTTTGTTGTACTTTACCGTAAAAAAATGCATGAAACAAAAATATTTTTTTTTGGTTTGTTTATAATTCAATATGCTTATTTTTAGACTGGGGTTTGTATCACGATGTAAGCAATATAATGAATGAATTGACGAGAACAGCATGAATGCAATAATAAAATATACGAAACCACCATTTCTTTGAACTTCCAACAATATGTTTAAATAGCAGCAGCAGAGTTCCAAGTTGTGGTACAAGAGATATTTGAGGCAAAAAGTATACATTTTTATAAGCAGCACAATAAAAAAATGTATGAAGGTAAAAAAAAATTTGGCAATAGGTTATCGGAAATCACTCTACAACAGGGGTTCACTTATTTTAGCGCGGACCACTGATTATGAATTGGTGACAAATTGTTTGTTTTATTAAATTTAAGGAATAGCGAAATATCACTTAATGACTAATATGGTGGATGCTGCTGCTTCTTGTCTTCTACAAGAATTTAAAATTGTGGCTTCGTCTTTGATAGAGAGCAACACGCATATCATCCGTTTGCATTAAACCGGTTTCTACTCTCTTTTCGAAAATCTTGACTCAAATAAATATGTAGGGGAGACCGGGGCGTAAAGGTAACACGGGTCGATTGTAGCACTCTAAATTGCGCATAGAGTGATTAACAATTCGCGTGCGCCTTTCGGTTCATTTCCGCCATTGAAAGTTTGAGCAGGCTACGTGCAGTACAAACAAAGTTGTGGACAAAGGTATGAAAGTAACTTTGTTGTTTAACCATTTAACTTTAAAAATTGTAGAGCATACAATCGGATTTAGTAATTATTATAGTTTATTGATGCATACTTTATGAACTACCCCCAGTTGACTGGGCAAGTGGTGAACGAAGGTAAGTAGTAATTAATGGCTGACATGGGCCTGGGTCGGTTGTAACAAAATCCCTATACTAAGTCTTTAAATCTGTGTTGAAAAACTTAAAACGAAAAAAACTGACAGAGGTACTACTACACCTGTGCAAGAACTTGCAAGAGCTGCCAACGATGTGAAAAACCAAGGAAAATCTATTCGATCAGTAGCAAAAAAGTATATTCTATTTGCCATTCACGTTGTCTAGATTTTGTAAAGCAAAACAGAAGTTAGAAGATAAAGGTATAAATGAATTGCCTTATGTTGGTTACCGCGGAAGTATTCACGGAGTTGCAAGAAAAGGAGTTGACGAAATATCTCTTGATGTCAGCGGATGCTTATTACGGATTCTCTCCAAAAAATGTAAGATATACACTTACTACCTTTCTTTTTGTTTTTGTAGAATCGATGATATCATTTCTAAATCACATAAGTTATAAGTAATGGAAATAAAGTTTCCATTTTTTTAGGTCCGATAATTCGCTTACGAACTTGCAGTGTTGAAATACAAGTGCAGTCATCACAAGAGTTGGGAAGAGGGAGCGGATTGGTTTACTGGCTACATCAAAAAAACTCAACGCTATCAATACGAAGTGCAAGGGCTACGAGTTTAACAAACACAATGTCGGTGTGTTTTTCTCCAAACTAGACGGCGTGATATCATCAAAGCATAAGTTGAATGGTAACGATATTTGGAATGTCGACGAAACAGGTATTACCACTGTTCAAGTTCCTAACCGTGTTAACGCAAAACGAGGGTCAAAACAGGTCGGTGCTTTCACTTCAGGAGAGGGGCACGTTAGTCACCCTTGCCTGTGCAATAAACGCCATCGGAAATACACTCCCATGTTTGTTTTCCCTTGGTCTGGATATGCCGATCATTTTGTTCGAGATGGTCCTCATGGCGGCTGCATAGGATCCGGAAACAAATCTAGGTGGATGCAACAGGACGACTTCCTTATTTTCCTTAAACACTTTTTAGGTACACTAAAGTCACAGTAGAACGAAAGGTTTTGCTTTTGCTCGACAATCATAGCTCCCACCGTACAATTGCAGCCATAGATTTTTGTAAGAAAAATGGTATCATACTTCTTTCGTTTCCTCCTCACTGCAGTCACAAACTTCAGCCTCTCGATCGTAGTGTTTATTATATATAAAATGTGTTGTTAATGGTGCCAGCAGTGACGCGTGGATGAAAATGAACCCCGGAAAAACCATAAACATTCAGTCAGGATTCCGGTGCACAATGAATCTGCTTCAACTCCGATATATTTGAAGAACCATTGGGACATCTTTGTTGCTCTTCTGTCTTCGCATTCCACAGGATCGGACTTCTTACGTCAAACTCCATCAACTTCTGCTGCTGCATGCGAGCCTTATTCTAAAATGAAAACTAATTTTTTTTATTACTTTGATAACCGTGCCATGCGATGTTATCTCATGTGTATGCACAATATATGCTGCGCACAGTTTCCGATACGTTTAGAGAACGTATTATTTCTGCTAACTTTTTCGTTTACCTTTGAGTTGCCAATTTGTTTGATCAGCACCAAAAACAGCCAATTTTGTTTAACCTAGTTTAGTAATCATGCCCAAGCCTGCAGTTTCAGCTGTAGGCTTGTTGAACTTAACAATAATCGAAATTTGTTTTTGAGTAGTAATCCTGTCCTTTTGCAACTCCTGGTTACACCCAGGCTACATGCGGTTGTTTTCATTTGTTACGATTCGCCCCATCAGGTGTTACAACCGACCCGTGCACGGGGCACGTTGTAACACATTTTTTGTCTTTTTTGAAAGGTCATAACTTTTGCTGTGAACAAGATATTTTTGTATGGCGAAGGTTTTATTTTATTTATTCAAAAGATAAACAAGTTATTTGACAATATGTCAAAATTGTATCAACACGCCCCGGTCTCCCCTAGTCGCAAAGGTGTCAGACATTTTTTTTATTCCATTGCCCTTAGTTGATCCTATCACTGATAATAGATTACAGTTAAACGAGGAAACGATAACGTATCATCCATGCTGTACTGATCCTCTGCGCCTAAGCAGTAACTTCTGAAGGTATTTTCTGTGCAGAGAGCATTGCAAACTGTAGTTCCAATCTGAAGCATCAATTCTTCCTCCAACATTGGGAAATTTAGTTGTTAGTGCCCAATCTCCTTTTCCACAGCGGCCTTAAAAGTAAACTGATTTTAGAAAAAATAAACTTCCATTCGAAGTTCGAATAGGCGCTTAGCGAACTTCCCATTTCTTGACACCCCAATGATTCAAAGCACGAGCTCCTCTGATAAAGTTAACGATTTTCACACTGCAAGAGACGACAACACTTCTTTAAGTCAAAGTTTTGACCGTCGTTTATGATAAAGGAAATCTATTAAGGCCCGTCGGGAACAACTTACTGGAGTTTGGTTTGGCCAAAAGCTGTATGTACAAGTTCGCTCTGACGCAAAAAAGTTGACAACGGTTTTCATTAAATAAGGGGTGATCTTGCCAATTTTCAACTAAATAAACCATTTTTTCGCGCATACAAAAATAGCTGTTTTTCAATCCTGGATCCCCCCTGGTCGTTGAGCGTGCTTATTTTTTGGTCTCAGCAGATAACCCTGGTTATAAGAGTACTATTTTCGTAATATTATATGCTGGCGTGTGCTTGATTTCTGTTTTTTTTATATATTCATTTATTTTGCTTTTGTGCATTATTACGGCGGTGGCGGTGGTGAGCTGCTCCGGACCGCGTTCATCATGGGTGGATGATATCTAGTAGTAGCCCTATGTTGCGTCGAAAATCCTCGCAAGTCGATGCAGCTCTGGGCTGGAGGAATACGTTGACTCGAGCAATTTCGCTGCAGACATCACCGGGATCTTGGCATTGTCATTTCTATCTTTTAAGGTTTGTTCAGCAGGAACAATGTCAAATCTTTCTGATAAGAAGCTGCTGTGCAATCTTTCTTCTCGGTAGCAAAATATTGGAGCGTAGCGTGTACAGCAGGCTGTAACTAATTTTCGCGCAGGCGCATTTCTTGGTAGTTTTGCGGCCTTGAGCTACGAAATTGAAAATTTTCGCCGCCTCCTTTACCCCCGTGTGGCTAAGCGATGCGCATGGCAGTAGTGCACGTGCCAGGTGGGTAATCGGATTTTGTGCAGTCAATTGCTGTGAGAGGGAATTTCGGCGGCCGCAGCTCCATCGCATGCAATAATTTTACCCACATCTTTCCAGAGTCGGAATAGGTTGGCAGCAGTTTTGCCTGGTGTCCCTTTTTATTGTGACGTACTGAACAAATGTAATATATTTCTGCAAAGTAGAAATATCGGTTGTCTCGTCGACCATGGTAGCCCAGCATAGGCTTTGCTATCCAGCAACGATGCGATCAGTCAGATGGTCGGAGATGAGCAAAATAAACTCCGTCACTGCTGTTGAACTGGTATGCCGCAGGTCACGAAGCCGGTCATTGTGACCAATGCGGTCAACCAATGTTTGGGAAGCGCAACTTTTTCAGTACCCAGTAAATTAGGTATAGTTTTGTTTTAATACACGATCTTGATACTTTGTGTGAAATAGCGTCGAAACACGTTGGTTCTGTTCCAGTTTAACTGATTCTTGCTGTGGTGTTGCTCCGAGCTCAGATGCAGCATATCCAGACGAGAGGGGCGCTGAGGGTACGCTGGTGTAAAAAACATCAGCAAACTTGCCTCGGCCAGCATGGAGGGTAGGGTTGTTCAGATTTAACTTTTTTTTTAATTTATGCTTCCTGCTTGGTTTCCCATTATGTGTCACATAAAAATGAGTTTCGTAAGTTTTCAAAACAATTAAACAACATTTAGGGGCTCCGCAGACACCCCAAAGTTATCACACTGAAATTGCTAAAATCTGGGACTTCTTCTCCAGAGCATAAGCGTTTACGCATCGACATTTTCACCTGAAATAAATCCTTTTACCAGGAAAGAGATCGCTGGCAAAAAGGGCGATGTAAATCTACAATAATAGCACTTGTAAATAACGACGCATTAAAGCTTGATAGCAACTGTCAGCACTTTAACGTATTTCTTTCTTAATTTCTGTCCTTCCTCTCTTTTACGCTCAAAATATGCCGCCTTATATAAAATTCCAAAAATATTCTCCCACCTACGGAGAAGCTTCGATAAGTTTCGTCACAAACAATTGTTAAAACTAAACGTCAAAAAAATACGTTTATATTATGACATCATAATAACTCGAATCTAGGTTTCGCAAGAAAAGCAATTATTACGTTATTTCTGATACCGGTAACATTAATCTCTAAAGATGCGGTACAAACCTAGGCGTTTTAACTACATAAAATCAACGCAACATAAAATTAATTATTCGACAAGGCACAAATGATTGACAGCGACCAGCTTGTTGGCTTCTGCTTGTTATGTTTCCACACGTAAACCTGATCATTATGCGCCAGAAATCAGAAAAACAGAAATAACATTTATTGTATCGCACGTAACACCTATTCAATTTTACAAACGAGAACTTTTTATGTTGCGTGTTTCAGTATGATAAACGAACGTTGGGCGAACGGAAACTGAATAAAAAGCAATATTTTCGTGCTTTGTGCGATGTGAATTTACTTCGGTTGCGTAACATGAATTATGAAGTTATTGTGACGTCATATGAGACCCCCTTATACACTTAAACCTAACTCATCATGCATTCTTTGTTAAAAATGGAACATACCAATTTTTCAAAATAGTCTGTGTATGTCAGCTTATCGGGTACTACGGCTTGCATTAACGTGGCATTCTGATAGTTTGGTCATTCACAAAACTGATGTTCAAGTGTGTCCAATTCAATTGAGCATGAAGTTCTTTTAAATTTGCTAGAAGTAGATGCTTTTGTTTTATCCCATCTTTAGTCGAAACGCAGTCTCTTTTACCTTGACATATCCTTGAATTCTCATTTGACTCCTAGAAATTCACCACTGCATCAAAAGTCATACCCTGTAAAAGTTGTACACAAACACAACAACTGTCCACATAATGCTGCTGAGGTTACACAGTTTTATCACTTGTCTTTGCATCATGCGACCCGATTTTTGCAAGGTATCTAAAAAAGATTAGGTGCCTATCAATAGAAGCAAAGAGAAAAAACGTTTTATCTTGGTAGTATCAACTTTTGATTGCCTTTGGAGGAGATACTCCGTATTAAAAATAAAATAGCAGTAGAACATCCTGCTAGTGCAATAAAGAAATTGTAGAGCGCACGACTATAATTTGCCGACTAAGAGATTGTGTTGTTTACAGTTAACTTTTGTGATGTATTTGCTTATGCCACAGATTTATTGCCTTTACTGGCTTGCAGTATCTCTATGCTGTCAGCACAGGGATTTGTGTACTTAAGACCGCTATCTGCTCGAAAAGAGACTTCTTCTCGGTTATCGTCTTGCTGTTCGCAACTTTGATATTGCAAGTAGCATCTCCTATATGCTAACTTGTCCGCCTTCTATAGTTTCAACTGGTTGTTCGCTTATCAGATAATACAATTATATTAACCTATACGTCTTGTGGTTGGCTAACGAGTTATACGCACGACGAGAGTCAAAAACTTCAACTAAACTAATCTCGTGCCCCACAAAATCATATCACATGGACAATGTAGAACTTTTCCACTGCAATTTTATACTGTTTGGTAGCAGCTGATATCCCCTAAAAACAACTATTTTTGCAGCATAAAATACATAAAAAAAAACTAATCACATCTTGAAGTATATATATCACAGTGTGCATACCAATGATTATAATATGGGTTTGGTTGATTTGAGTTTCTTCAAGAGGTTGGTCACCCTTTAAGTACAAAAACAGGCAGCTTTTAAGTTTATTTCTTAAATATAAGCAAAGCTAAAAGGACAACAACAATTGGCACAAAAAAACATCTTTGGCCTATAACCTTTTCCAACAAAAGTCACATTGGGAAAATTTTTAACTACGTTGCTAGAAGAGTCCAGTCTTCAGTTTTCTCAAACTGTGGTCCGGACCATTATTGGTGGTCCTCGACGACTGTACGGTGGTCTGCAGCGATATAAAAATAAATTAAAAATCCACCAACAGTGCGTCGCCGCAGTTATTCACAACTTAATGAATTCGAAAGCTTTGTATCGTTTGTTGGGCCTTCGTTGTAGTCAAAAAGTTGCTTACGAAAAATTCTCGTATTCCTCGTCTATGACTGCTTAATAATGTATTCTTATCGCCATTCGGAAGATGTAGTGCAACAGCTCCGAGAATTTATGATTTATTTATTTATTCAGAAAGAAGCAATCGTATCCGTGCCATTGATGTTGTCAGTTTGTGCATTGCCGTCCGCGAAAATTTTACAAATATGGTCCGTGGTCCAAAAAAGTTTGGAAACCTTGTTCTAGAGGATGACGAAATAAATTTTAGTTCGTCTGCTGATGGAAGCATTGCCAAGTCCAAATTAGCCACCCAGCCAAACTCTTAACTGAGCAGTGACAAGTTATGTGTAAAAATCGATTGGATCAAAGGAACACCCTTGTATCACCACTTTTCAACCTGCCTACAGGTAAAAGTACGTAAAGTAGCTTTGACACACACACACCATTTCAAGCAGCCGGAAACAGAAACATAGCCATTTGTTTGTTTAATGCATCCAAGCGGAACAAAAAACTTTTTTTTTTTTGGCCAGAAAAGACTGAGGATGTTTGGTACAAACTGTTGCACCCATCATTAATGGAAGGATATGTTTGTACAACATCACAGTAAAGGAAGAGTACAATGACATTACTGCTGCTTTTTTCATATTTCCTTTGAGGCACTTGGTATATGCACCAAACTCGGATGAGTCGAGCCGACTTCGCCTTCTTACTGCGATTAAATAGAGCAGTATCTCCTAAACTCTACAATGGTACCATGCGTAAACTTTGTTTTTTTAATCTGAGCAACGACGCTTTGAGACCAACTCGTTTGTAGCATCATCTTGAAAAAAACTCCAAAGCATTGGCGAAACATGGATGAAGTTAGGCGAGGCGAACAGCGCAAGAAGCTTGCTAAGATATGTGTAACTTGCTGATTCTTACCATTGAAACACCACGCATCGATGAGCTTACACGGGATAATTTGGCCCAATTATTGGTCTATGTTCGCTTTGTCCGGTCTTCTTCAATTGATAAAGAAATGTTGTTTTTTGCAACAATGATATGTCGGAGGGAGATACTTGTGGGGTTGTTGTCTGCACTGATGGTGCCCCAGCAATGTCAACTTCGTCAAAACAAGTGCTGTTGGTAAGAAGAGATTGTTTACCAAGCTGTGTAGAAGACATAGCTTTGTGACTTACGACATCATGCTCTGTGTTGACACCACATCCTTTGGAAAAAGATCTCTAAAGCAGTGGTTCCCAACACGTTAAGGCGACCCAAGCAAACTGTCGTAATATTTTAAAAGACATACAAGATTGCGTTGCAAACAAACAGCACTACACAATAACAGTAACTTTTTCCGAAAATAATATATTTATCAAATCACTAATGAGATAGCTTTGCTCGCTTGCTGTCTCCGAGGTGTTATTTTGCTTAGGCATGTATGTCTCTAAAAATCTAGTTTTACAAAACCAAGTTGTTGAAAAGGGATTTGAGTTTTTGAAGAACTAATTTTGAAACTGTGGGATATATACGCTTTGCAACAGGGCTGCGGAGTCGGACTCTGGACTCGAGCAAAACCGCGTAAAACTACCTGAGTCCAACGTGTGCGCATGTGCAGTATCAAATTTTAAAACTGTTAATAGCAAATGATGAAATATTTTTCAACCATGTAATGCGGGTGGATCAATTATGACACCATTAGTGGATTGCAGAAAATCCACCTTAACTTAGTTGCATAATTGGGTAAAATACAGGCTGTAGATTCAGAGCTGGACTCGGATTGTTTTAACGGACTCCGCAGCCCTGCTTTGTAGCCTACATGGAAGCGCATAAGAAATTTTCCAGCAAAATGGATCAATTATCCAATCATTTTGACTATTAAGTGATACAGATTCACGAAAGCAATACACAAACTTTTTGGCGAGCTGTTCCAGGTGTCCAATTATGGTTTGTGTCTTGTGACATACCTTTTCCAGAGTGTAAAGTTTTTTGTGGTAGGGTGGTGATCAATCACCGCAAAACCATTGCCTTGCATAGATAAATTTAGAGAGTCAAATAGCAAGATTTGCGTTAAAATCTTTTTGCAAAAACCTTCCACTAAGTTCTGTTCTGTTGCCTCATGAAGATACAATCACTTTCCGCAAATCACGCCATCGCGCACTTCTGTGTGCAGCAGCAATGCTTGATGATGCGGTTGGCAGCATGTTTATAAATTTTGTTTGATCCCACCATATGTATTCGTTTTCAATATCTTGTGTCTTCAATTATAACGCGCGGAGAAAGGCCACGACTATCATAGGTTAAATACAAAGATACATATAACAACCTGCACCCTGCCTTGACAAGGAGGTCTAGTACCTCGTAACGTCACACATGTAAAGTCACAACAAATTTGTCTGTTCAGTTCGGAGATCGCGATCCTATGAGAATAAGGCCGTCCGGAGGAACTTACCTAGAATACTTTAAAATCGCGCGGCTGAGGCTTTATGCGAAGGCCAACTTTCAAAAACGCCAGTTTACTCAATATACGATTGTATGACTTCACCACCTATATAAGGGTGTCGCCAGAGAGGCGCTGGTAAGTATTCGCCATGCTATGTGGTCACGTGGTACTTCGTGTTGTTCGGCGACATTTTTAACAAAAAATTAACGCCCAAAAAGCCAACTCAACATTGCGCGCTGTGGCACTTCAAAGGGCGGCATACACACAAGAGAGAAGCGCCCTACGGTAAGTTGGAGGAAGCGTCACCTGCGAAAGCCACGGGGGTCGGCAGACTTGCAAAGGAGAGAGAGGAGCTGATTTTGGTTATGGGAGAGTGGGCCAGGGCTATACATGCATTTTCGCCATCTCTTAATTTGACAAAGGACGTGATAACGCGATTTGGGGATTTTGCTACATGAATGCAATACAGTGGGGGTAGCTTGGCTAAGCGATTGATTGGTTCTAAAAAATATTCCACCGTTTTTTTTTTTTTTTTTTTCTCTATGGGTTTATTCACATTAAACAAACGATAAACAAGGCAACATGACAAAAACGAAAAATAAGAAACACCAAAACAAACAAAAGAATAGTTTTTCTTATAGTAGAAATGATAAATATAGTTCGATTTTGGAGCCGGTAGGTCGGGGGTTCTGCTTTGCGAAATGTTCAATTTGGTATAGGTTATGTTATGTGGGGCTTGAAAGTCTGAGATGTTATATTTGCAGGCTATTTAGTTGAAGTCTAAACGGTTGATTGGTTTGCGGTGTAAGTGGTATGGAAGTCTGAGCTGTAGTCATTACAGTGATACAGCAGGCTATTTTGTTGAAGTAGTTTGGACTTTGCGCGGTTGACTAGTTTTAATGTGCTTTGTTACTTGTTGGGGTGCTATATTGGCCTTTTGAATTAGCTGTTTTGGGTGATGACATTTCGTAGTTATAGTTATAAGTTTTAGACTTATATTAGTGTCATTGCGTTATATATATATATATATATAGGAATATTACACGGTTGGGTGATTTGCAGTATGCAGTTTGAGATCTTATATTTGTGCAGACAGCCATTGCTTTATGTCCTACTACATTGCGCTATTTGAATGTATGATACTATGCTATGCTTTCAAGGTCGTTTATCACGGTAGGGTGGTTAGCGGTATGAAGGTTAAGATGTTATATTTATACTAACAGCTATTGCTTTATGTGCTATTGCGCTTAGGGCTATTTAGTTCAGGTTATTGCGAAAATTTAAGGTTGTCTGCGGCGGGGTTTGAACCCGCGGTCTCAGGACTTGAGGCTTAATATGCGTATTAAGGAAAGAAATGGCATTTAATCAACAAAATAGGTACAGAAAAGCACAAAATATATACAAAAAAGCAATGGAGAATGAAATCTGCCCCTTGCCCAACCGGCAAGGGGTGGCGAATGACTTTTGGGATATAAATAACTATGATGTTTATTAGGTCACGTGATTTAGCCTCATGTGCTTTTTCACAAAGGAAGTTTAGGCTAGGTTTTGGCTTATGGTACGGTTTGTGGTAAGAAAATTAAGATAAATTTTGACCAGTAGAGCGTGACGTCACATTGTTTATAAACATTACAGCCACTAGGCAACAGCCAGCTGTGTTTTGATATTGTTATTGTTTTGGTTATATCAGCTGACCATTGCCTAGTGACGGCGGTTACATTTCAGGAAAATAGGCATAGGAAATAGGTGTACAATTGAATGAAATGAAGAACAAAATACGAAAATAATGTGGGATTGCCAAAATGTGTTCTCATGTTGGATTTTTTCTACAAGTGATAATTCATGGTGGAGTGAAACATGATTTTGGATATAATTTTATGAGGTGGGTTTACTAGTTTACGGTAGGCCTACTCAATTAATATGTACACATGCAGAATAATTGCAAGAAATTTAAATAGATAATACATAGCAAAAAAACTTTAGTTTTAGTGTCCTAAAAGGTGGAGCTCAAGAAGGTTTTCAGCTCTCACAGGGACTGCCAGAGGCTGAGCAAATAAGAAAAGGTAATAATATTTAATTTAATTATGTTTACGACAGCAATATGAAGTATTAAGTATGGTTCAAAATCTGATAATAATGTTATAGTATAATTGAAGCGAATTAATTAAGAGGTGAATATTTAGAGAAGTAAGTGTTACATTAATTATTTAAGCGACAAAGATATAAATATTTAAAATACTATGAGATTTTCGCTGCCGCTGTTAAAATCCACAGAGGTGTCAAGGTTGTAAAACTTGACCAGTCGCTCTGGGGACAGAATGCTCGTGAATGATTTAAATTTAGTTCTAACTTTCCAGTATGTTTTTTTAATAAATTTGGTTTGATCCCATATATATTCGTTTTCAAAATCTTGTTTTTTTTTGTTTTTTTTAGCTTTAATTAGGTTTATTTTAAAAATATTAGCTAGTTTAATTGTAAAAGGGTGGGTGTTACCTTGGGCTGGGATGTTATATCGTAGAATGGACGTGGATAGTTCTTCAGCATAGCCTCTGTCCTCAAGGATGAATGCCTCGAGTCTTCGGGCCAAATTTAGCGGTTCATCCGATAATTGACTTCCCCTTCCGAATTGGTGTGAAAATATTTAACGTTATTATTCTTTAAGAGAATGGTATTCTAACTGCATTGCGAGTCCTGCAGAGGGAGGGTGGTTGGAATATATTTATTTTCAATAATTTCTTTGTAGAGGTGTTTTTGCTTTGCTGCTTTCCAGTCAAAGCTGTTTCCGGTTTGGCTGTTGATTATATAATGGTTATAAATTTTATTGATCCATTCTGGCTTGGTTTGTAAGTTTTTTGGATAAGTTTGGTCGTATAATTTGGGGTTTATTGTTTTTCCTTTCAATCCAATGTGGTATCTGACCCATGAGTGCCAGAAGTCGGAGATGGTGTCCAAATTTTTATAGTCTTTGAGCTGCTCGAGTTGAGCAGCTTCTATTTTTGCTCCGACGTCTGGCACACATAGGCCGCCTTCTTTTACCGGTGCGATTATTTTTTTTCTCTCTACGGGTTCCATGGAGAGTGGAAACAACAAAAAGCCAAATATGAGGGTTTGAAATTGTTTAATGTATTTTTGCCTCATCGTTAAAATTCTAGCTGTATAGATAATTTGGGACATGATGAGGGCTTGTATCAAATTTATTTTATCAAAGACCGAAAGGTTTCTATATTTGTGAATTTGGATTATTTTTTTAACTTTATCAATTTTTTTGGCCTGTTTAGCTTTTCGTGGTCTCCAGTCTCCCCGTAGCAGATACCTAGTATTTTAGATTCATTTTTGATGTAATCTGGGTACACAAGAGACACCCTATGTTTGAGTTCCTTGTTAAGGCAAATGATTAGACTCCACATCCGTAGTGAAGAATGTGGAGTCGTCAGCGTATTGTTCTAGTTTCAGTTCGGTTTTTCCAAATTTGGGGCCTTTTATGTTTTTGTTTTGAGTTATGATGTGGGTTAATATGTCGGAGATCGTGATGAAGAGAAGCATCGACAGGGAGCAGCCCTGTCGTATGCCTCTCCTCACCACGATCTCCTTAGTTAGCTTGCCGTTGATGTTGATTTGGCTTGTTATATTGTTATATATTATTTTTTATTTTTATTTATTATTTGTACTCTGTAAATTTGAAATCTCCAATTATGATGTGATTATGCTTATATGTGTTATGGTTATGGTTATGATTATGGCTACGGTTATGATTATGGTTATGCTGGGCTGACTGCTTGATGTCGTTTAAGACATCATCAAGCATCAGCCCTTTGTTTTATTTTAATGGTTTAGTGTTTCCAAGAAGGGGCCGTAGACTAAAAAAGCCGTGCCGGCAAATTTAAATCTGTAGTCAGTTATATTAGAGAGTAAAGCTTATAGTTATTATGATTAAAATATTTACTTATATTATCTATGTTACAGTTATGTGTCTCCTGTATACCCAGAATACTTATTTTATTTAGTTTTACAAATGATAGAACACTGTCCAAAGAATTTACGTTGACAGAGGCTATCCTGATTTCGCCATCCACGTCCATTCCGTCCGGTGAGAGGGATCACTGTGGAAATGAAAGAAGATGAGCGACTGGCCAAGCACGGTTAAAGCACGCAGCATGCGAAAAATATTTCTACTAGTTATGGTTATGATTAAATTTACGGTTATGGTTACGGTTATATACAATGTTGTGATTTTGGTGTATGAAATGACTCTAGCTGGGTCAACATTTTTTCTTCTTATGTCTTCGTTTTGATTTGGGGGGTGTAGGCGTTCCTGTGGTCTGAGTGTCAGATGTACTTAAATTCCGTTTGTTTGTAGAAGGGTCGTATTCATGGGTGGAATATTCTTGAGATGATTCCTGCAATGTTGGGGGGTTTGAAAATTTAGTCATGAGATTCATCACTGGAGTAGGGCTAGGATATATAAATGATCCGCGGGGATTGGGTATCGGCGGGCGGCACTTGGTAGTGGCTGGGTGTATGGTAGGCGGAGTGGGATGATTGGTTAGTAGGTTGTCCGGGGGGGAGGGGGAGGTGGGGTAGAGGGGCCATGGCTTATTAAGGCTTGATGTTGGCTCGTGTTGTCGTCGCTTTCTATTTCCTCAGAGTTGTCGGAGGGATAATTTGTATTGTTGGTTTGCATCATTGCTGTTAAGGGTATTTGGTTTTTCGTTTAACGCTGGAAAGTTTTCTTGATAGTTTTGCTGTTCTTTGTTGGTTTGAATTGTAGTTTCTGTATTTGTAGAGGATGACGCACCCTCACAGTTTTCTTTAATTTCGCTAACTTGGCGTAGTTTCTGAGGGCACTGGTTTGACCAGTGGCCCCTCTGCCGGCAAAACCGGCAGTTGGGGCCAAAAGAATCGCCAGGCTTGATGACCTGGATGCGGTGGTGATATATTGATATTTCTGATGGGATGTTGACTGTTAATGGATCTTCCAATTGAATATTAACGTAGCCATTTCTTATAGCCGGATAGTTTTTGTGAGAAAGCCATTGGTGGGAGCGGTAATTTCCCCATTTCTGTTGGGAGGGAAGGGATTGGAGGAGGGGGTCGGGTAATTCAAAGGGAACTGGGTACAGGGTAATACGGTAAAGGGGTTTTGTTGGAATAAAAGATTGGAGGAGGAATTGGGTGCCATCCACCTCAACCCTCTCCTCGCGGATAAATTTGTCGTGAAGCTGGTTTCTTGTCGGGTCTTGATTTTGTTAATGTTACTCTAAATATTTTTTTACTCTGTTAAGTGTTCGGATTCCTATTATTTCTTTTTTGTAAACCTGAAGGGGTTGGCCATATTCTATAAGATTGAAGAAATTTTCCAGTGTAAAAGTTCCGTCTGTAGTAATTTGAAAGTTGATGGTTGAGTCTTGGGTGAGAGATGAGGTACTCATCTTGGCCCAGCTAGAGTTGAGTTTTATGTTTTTTGTTTTGTGCTGTGTGATGTACGGTTTGTTGTGTTAATTACAATTTTTTGCACACTTACTTTTTGTTTTTGAATAAACGGTTGATAGTGCATAAATAAATATAGGTTTGTTTACAATTGTAGGTTCAGGAGCATAGAAAGTTTTATAACAGAGAAACAAAATGGCGGACTTATGGTCTCACTTATAGGTTTTAGATAAAGGGCGTGGTCAGATACAAAATGGCGGACAAATTTACCAAGTAGGGAAGTTAACAAGGTTAGTTAATAGCCTCTTCGCCCTTCCGCCAGTAGGAGCCCAACGACCTCCGTCAGTCAAGCCGATGACGTCGGCAAGACTGACAGGGGGTCCAACTAGCGCTACCACCAACAAACGGAAAAAAAGGCTATTAATTGCGTTTAAGTTACAATATTATTATGCTGGCTTTTTTTAAACATAAACACAAAAGCCTGCAAACTAAATAAGCTGCAAACACCCTGAACACAGGCTGCTGCAGCCGAACTAAATATGTACACTCCACAAATGAAAAAAAACGGATGGAAAAAATTGGAAAAAAATGGAATAATCGGAAGAAAACAAAAAAAAACGCAAAAAGCAGCGGGCAGTGGGATTCCCTTTGAATCGGGTAGTTTTTTTTCTCTCTCTATGTGTTTATTCAACAATGAAAAATAATAATCACCGAAAAACAAGTAATTTTTCATATATTTTTTGAGCCGGTAGATGGCGGTGAGGTGGTTAATGGAGGGAAAGGTGGCATGGGAAATCGTAATTATAATTCTGTGTGTTCAGGGTTATTATTATTTCTATATGGTCTTAGTTGTGCTATCTTGGGTCTATGTTCTTCATTAGGTGCTGTATTGACAGTTAAACTAGGCGATTTTGGGAAAGGACAATTACATATATAGATTTAGTTGCTCTATGGGATTTTATGTACACTGGGTTTTTGACTGAAGCATTAGGTCTTATTATATCGGCGTTTGCTTATTATGTTGTTATATATTATTTTTATCCAGGTTATTATATACGGGGGTGTGCCGTACTTCTCCAAAACCCTGACCGCGAAGTCAATGTCAACGCGGTCAAAGGCCTTGGAGAAGTCGGTGAGGATAATGGCTAACGGGTGGTTGTGGGATTGGGCGTATTGGATGGCTGCTTTGATGTTGTAATGAATATGCTGAATTTGTCTGTGTTTTAAGCCGCATTTTTGGTTTGCATGAATTCTGAATATGTTGTGTAAGTCTGTTAGTGATGGATTTTGTTATGATTTTATAATCTGTGTTTAGAATAGAGATTTTTTATCTCCTTTTTTTGGTATCAGCTTAACGACGGCCGTTCGCATGGACTTTGGCATTATATTCTGTAGATAAATGCTGTTTACTAATTCTGTCAAGTCCAGTTTTAGATGGGGCCAAAAGGTTATATAGAATTCTATCGGTAGGCCGTCGCAGCCTGGAGACCAGTGGTTCTCAACCTTTTTTGAGGCCAGAGCCAAATTTCGAACCTACGGTTGTGCAAGGAGCCGCATGAAAAACAACTGTCTAATTCTAAATAGAAACATTACTTAAGAAAGCAACAACACAAAAAAAATTGTTTAATGTGAAGTTTGACATGGATTTTTGATTTTTTTTAAGTGTGTCAAAACGAGGCGTATCGGTTACGATACTGATTTTTTATTTTGACCATTTTGCTGAAATGTGCTTCACATACATAAGTTGAACCAAATACAGAGGCATTCTTCAGGGCATTACTTATCAAGTTGAGATATTTTTCCTCTGAAACTCGACCCCCAAAGTCGAGTAGACCTTCACTTTGAAATGCTTGTTTCAGCTCGACACCGGACTGCATGTCTATAGTAGCTCCAACTGAAACTTATCAGGGGCGGTGTCTGCCTCTATTGCCATAGGTGTAGCAAATGTTTTCATCAAAGGCAAAAAAGAATGCATTCCGTTAATGCGACGTTCGAATTCATCAATCAAGTTGCTTATGAGTCTGTTATACGTATTAAATGATCCGCTGTCTCGATGATTTGAAAGAGCCGGAAAATGCGTTGTAGCACCTCTTGAAAGTTGCGTGTTCCAAAGGCAAAGCATTTTAATGAAGGCAGATGCTGTGCCATACAAATCATGACAAAACTTCATATTTCCTTGCAGGGTGCGATTTAGGAATGAAAGGTGGGTAGTGATATCAACCATAAATGCCAAATCAGCTACCCATTGTTCATTGCCGAGCTGTGAGATGTCTTTCTTTCTTCGGCAAACAGTTTAATCTCCGGTAGAAGGTCATAAAATCTCTTGAGGCATTTAGCTCGGCTTAACCATCTTACAGCAGTGAACATGATAACGTCACCATAATCAGCATCAATATCTGCGAGAATCTTTTTAAACTTACGATGGTTAAGTGCATTTGTTCGAATCCAATTTACTGTTGTTGTTACTACGTTTGTCACATTAGGCATGTTCAAAGACTTAGCAACGAGACTTTCTTGGTGTAAAATGCAGTGATGCCATGTCACGGGAGCTAGGTTATCTTCTTCTCGCCATTTGTTGATGAGTCCTTGAAGTCCTTAATTTGCGCCAAGCATAGAAGGACACCCATCGGTTGCCACTGAAAACAGCTTTGATGGATCCAAATGTGCTTCTTGAAGAGCAGCTTGAAATTCACGAAATATATCCGTTCCTTTGTTGAGCCATGAATGGAACGCATTTGTAGGCATCATACTTTGCAGAATGAATTTTGTAGTGCCTCTCAGCGTTAAAAGCTTTTACACTACTAATCACCACAGGACACAAAAGGCAATGAAATTTGTTATCTATTTCAATTTGAAAATATTTCTCTTCCCAATCCCTTTTGAAAGTCCGATTTTCTTGCTGAAAAGTGCGAGCTTTCTCGGTAGGCTGCTCTGACATATCGCTAGACTAGGCTAACTAATTAACACTGCTAAAATAGCTTTTTCTTATTGCCATAGCTTGTCGATCAAGACAAATTATATTATGACGTCACAAACCACAAAATGATTTTACACAGCCAAGGTAGTAACCTGGTAAGATTAGTACTTCGTACACGGGATCCTTGCTGAGACAATTTGCTAATTCTTAACATGTTTTACTTACTTTGTTGCAATTCTGGTACAAGTAATTGAATTTCACTAAGTTAGTGAGAGCCGCAACATGTACAGTTGAGAGCGTTGATTGATTTGAGGACTTGGGTTTGTTTCTTTTTGTTGACGGTGGGGTTTTGTCCCCAGATGTCATTGTAAAATTTGTATATGATATTTTAAATTTCTTCTTGGTTAGTGGTTATGGTATTTTGATTGTTTGTTAATTGGGAGATTTCGGTTTTTACTTTATGAATTTTTTCTGATAGATAAAATTGTTTATTTGGCTTTTCGTTCTCTTCAAAATCTTTTATTTTGGCTCTAATTTTGGCCCCTTCGAGGATTTGATTTTCATGGTTTTTGATTTTGTTTTTAATTTCAAGATATTTTTTATTTATTTCTTCATTTCCTGGGGTGATTTGTTGTTGGATCTGTTCTAATTGTTTAATGAGTGTGTTTTGGGTGTGTATGTTTTGTTTTTTTAAATTGATGGAGAATGATATAGACTTTTTCCGAATTGATGATTTAAGATCTTCCCACCAATTTGATATGTGATGATAGTCACATTTTTTTATTTGCCAATGCTCCAAATGGTCCCTTATTAATGTTTTGTAGTCATCATTCTCCATCAATTGACAGTTCAGTTTCCATATGCCTTTTCCCCATTGGGCTTGGGAGCTGACCTTTATTTTAATATAGGGGGATTGGGAATGGTCCGAAAAGGCATATGGAAAATGACCTGCTTGTTTTATCCAGGATGACAGGCTCGTGGTATGGTAGATCCATCCTGTCAATCCTGGATGCTGATTTCTGTGTGATGTAGGTGTATGTTTTTTTATGTGGGTAGGATAGTCGAAAGGAGTCAACTATTTCTAGTTGGCTCCTCTCGACTATCCACCTTCTAGTTTCCAAGTTTTGAGTTTGTTTTGTAGCTGTATTGTCTTTGGGGTACTCTGTAAAATTAAAATCTCCAAGTATGATGTGGTTATGCTTATATGTGTTATGATTATGGTTATGATTATGTTGGGCTGACTGCTTGATGTCGTTTAAGACGTCATCAAGCATGTCAGCCCTTTGTTTTATTTTAATGGTTCCGTTCCCAGACGGCAAGTATACATTGTATATGTTGAGTTGTTGTTGTTTTTCCTTGCCGCCTGGGTCCCATTCTATGGTTAATTTATGGATACGGTTATGGATTATTATTTTATGGGTTACGTTATGGTTATTTATGGTGTCCAGGAAGGGGCCATGGACTAAAAAAGCAGTGCCGGCAAAGTTAAATCTGCAGTCTGTTATGTTACAGTAGAGCATATAGTAATTATTTTTAAAGAATTTAGTTATGTTATCTATGTTTCTTGCTGGAATTTGGAGATTAGATTTGAAACTAGTGTTGGGCTTGGGATTATGATCCGCGGGGATTGGATATCAGTGGACGGCAGGGGGTGGTGGGTAGGGGTGTGATAGGTGGAGTTAACGGATTGATTTTGTATGATTGCATGGGAGGTTGAAGGGCGTTTGGGTCGGGGCAGGGGGTGGAGGTGGGGGAGAGGGGGTGCTGCGGGAAGGGGACAGGTGATTGGGTTGTGAAGTGTGTAGCTGGTCTGGTTTAGGTTCATCAGGTTTGTTTGCTTGGTTGTGGTTGTTTTCGTTGTTGGAATTTGCTGGATTGGTTTTCATCGATTACGAGGTCAGAGTTGTTGTTGTCGGAAAGGTCGGAGGGTACGTCATCTTGCCTTAGGCTTTCAGAGGATTGGTTAGGATTTTTATTTGGTTTGTTTGCTGTATTTTGGTTTATAATAGCTGGGAATTCTTCATTGTATTTTTCTTGGTTGGTGGTTTCTTCTGAATTTTTGTTGGTTGTCGCAGAGGATGACGTACCCTCTTGGCTTTTGTTTGGTCGGTTTGCGTTATTTTTTTGTGGACACTGGTTGGACCAGTGTCCCCTTTGGCGGCAGAAGCGGCAGTTCGGGCCGAAAGATTCGCCGGGTTTTATCACCTGTATGCGGTTTTGAAAGATTGAAATTTCAGTTGGGATATTTGAGATTATTGGTTCTTCCTTCTAGGCTGAAGTTGACGTAACCGTTTCGGATTTCTGGGTGGTTCCTGTGAGATAACCATTGGTGATTTTTGGAAGTTCAAATGGGACGGGGAAGAGGGTTAGGCGGTATAGGGGTTTGGTTGGAATAAATGATTGGAGGAGGAGTTGGGTGCCGTCCACCTCAACCCGCTCCCCGCGGATATATTTGTCATGGAGTAGGTTTCGTGGAGGTTTTGTTTGTTTTGTTAAGGGTTATGGTGAATATTTTTTTTTCTCTGTTAAGAGTACGTATTCCTATAATTTATTTTTTGTATTGGTGTAGAGGTTGTCCATATTCGATAAGGTTAAAGAATTGTTCTAAGTTGAAGGGTCCGTCAGTGGAAACTTGAAAGTTGATGGTATGATCCTGGGTCAACGATGAGGTGCTCATGTTGACCCAGCTAGAGTTGTTTTTATTTTATTTATGTGTTTTGCAGTGTTGATTTTCGCTTTTTTGTTATGAATAAAATTGCACGGATATATGGTTTTGAATTATTGATATAAAAGTATATAAATAGATTAGCTTATGATGTATATATATATAATTTGACACAAAATGGCGGATTAAATGGTGTTAACAGTAGGTTTTAGGCGGAAAAACGGGGACAAATTTAGGACACAAAATGGCGGCAAATAAATTTTTATGTTTAAATTTGAAAAGCCTGGCAGCCCGTCGGCGGGAGCTAGAGGGACTGCTGTCAATCAAGCCGACTGCGTCGGCAAGACTGACAGGAGCCCACGCAGTAGCCGCACGCCCAACAAACGGGAGGCCAGTCTATTCTTGCTAAGTTTTTACTGTTATACTACTAATGATTGTTGACTTTTAAACACAAAAAACACTTGCAAAACTGCACACAACCTGAACACAAGGCTGCTGCAGCCGAACTAAACTTGTAAGCTCCACAAATAATAAAAAATAAATGGAAAAAATTGAAAAAAGATGGAAAAAATGGAAAAACGGAAAAAAACGCAAAAATCAGCGGGCAGCGGGATTCCCTTTGAATCGGGTAGTTGCTGGGTCCAACGAGTGGAGCAATTTACCTTATTCAAATAGAATACTTTAAAATCGCGCGGCTAAGGCTTTATGCGAAGGCCAACTTTCAAAAACGCCAGTTTACTCAATATACGATTGTATGACTTCACCACCTATATAAGGGTGTCGCCAGAGAGGCGCTGGTAAGTATTCACCATGCTATGTGGTCACGTGGTACTTCGCGTTGTTCGAAATTTCTTGTCGCGCCCCGTTCGTTTCAACCGCGACATTTTTAACAAAAAATTAACGCTCAAAAAGCCAACTCAACATTGATCCCAATGCATATCGCGCGCTGTGGCACTTCAAAGGGCGGCCTACACGCAAGAGAGAAGCGCCCTACGGTAAGTTGGAGGAAGCGTCACCTGCGAAAGCCACGGGGGTCGGGCAGACTTGCAAAGGAGAGAGAGGAGCTGATTTTGGTTATGGGAGAGTGGGCCAGGGCTATACATGCATTTTCGCCATCTCTTAATTTGACAAAGGACGCGATTACGCGATTTGGGGATTTTGCTACATGAATGCAATACAGTGGGGGTAGCTTGGCTAAGCGATTGATTGGTTCTAAAAAATATTCTTTTTGGTTAAGAAAAATAGAAATGAAGTACAGCGAACGAGATAAAAGTCCAACGAAAAGTGGAGAAAAGAGGATAAAACAAGTCGGTATTGCGCTAAACGATATGGCGAGAGGGTCGATAATTGAGATATTGGCGATATAACTGCGATTAGGGAATATAGGCGAACATATGAGATTTAGTCGATAATGTATAAGTTTATATCAACTAGGTACAGACATACTTTAATGAATTCACGCTTACATTCGGACGTACTAGCATATGCGAGTGTGTATATATTTGCTGGTCTGATGGGCAAGTGTTTTGTTAGTGGGTATAGTGGTGGCATAATCCGGCTGTGAGGGTAGTATGTAGTTTAGCATTGTTGCTACGCTCGAGCATTGTATGCGCTTTGAGGAATCCAGTTGTAGGTTTATTGATATAACGGTGAAGGTAGGGTAGTGTGTAGTTGGGTTATGTTTTAGGTTATAACCCTTTAGACAATGGAGATTCTGCTGCGCTCAGACATGTATGTGCTTATAGTATTATCATTGCATTGCAGTTGTAATGTCGTGCTTTGGCAGTGAAGGCAGTGTGTAATTTAGTTATAATGTAGATCATAACCTTTAGGCATATGGGGAGGGTGTGGTGACTGAAGACTATTTTGTCTTTGATATTAATGCTATATTGGGTTGATTCGTTATACGGAACATGGGATTTTACGAAATAGCACTATTTGAATAGTATTAATTTACTGGACTGACCCGGGGTTCGAACCCGGGCCCTATAGGTTACACTACCGGCGCTCTAGCCATTGTGCCATTGAGTCGGTTGGTGATGTCTCCGTGTTTGGAGTTGTTATTCTAGCGTTGTGTTGGTTAGTGCGACTCGTTTTTGCTTTTTGTGCATTTGGCTGCGTTGTTGAGTTAATCAAGGTTATCGTCTGTGTTTAGTTGTGTTTGTATGAGGTTTATTATGTTTTTGAATTTGACTTTGATTTTCCATGTTGTTTCATTTACAAAGTCCTGTGCATTGTGTAGATATTCATTTTCAGCTGTTAGTTTGTTTTTTTCATTTATTAGGATTTGTTTTGTTAATATTAGCAGTTTTTGCTTGCTGAGGCTTTTTTCAAATTCTGCTGGGTTTTGGTTATAAATGGTTGCGTGGTGGTCGGGGATGAAGGTGTGGCCGTATTCGTTTACTGTTATTTGATTGAGTTTTGTGTAGATTTTTTTGGTGATGTTGCATTCATTTAGGAGGTGGTAGATGTTGTCTTTTGGTCCGTGGCAGAAGTTGCATCGATTAATTCTTAGTTGTCCTGTCGAAGTTCGATTTATATTTCTTGAGTTGCGGAAATCGCCCCATTTATAGCTTTGGTGTGCTGTTAAGTAGGAGGTTTCGCGTTCATTATTATTGTATAGCTTTTTGTGTTTCCGTCCGTTCAGATGTATGTGTGTCCAGTTGATTGGGATTCGATCCATTTTTAATTCTGCCGAGATTGCTTTATTTTGCATAAGGATGTTGTAAATTGCCCTCATTTTATTATGTTTCCAATCGAAGTCACCGTGTTCCTGTTGAATTTTGTTGAATTGTTCTATGATAGATTTCCAGGTGGGATTTATTTTGTCTGCTTTTGGGTAGTGGTTGCCAAAAAGATGAGGGATTATGTTTTTTCCTTTTGTTCCAAGGGCGTGCATGTACCATATATGGTATGGTTGGGTTGGCGTGTCCGTCTTTTTTAGGTGTGAAATTTTTTTCGAGTTGGGCAGCAGCGATTTTAGTTTCCAGATCCGGCATTTTGATTCCACCTTCTTGTTTTGTGTTTAAAAGTTTTAGCCGTTTAATTGGTTCAATTTTTTTTGGGTGCCACAGGAATTCGTACAGTAGTTTGTTTATTTCTTTTATTATTTTTTTTGTCGGTATGATAATACGTGCGATATGGATTATTTGTGAGATCATTAGAGCATTTATAATGTGTATTTTCCCGTAAATTGTTTGGTTGAGTTTATTGAATTTGTGTTGTATGGCTTGAATTTTGTTTTTCGCTTTTATCCAGTTAATATTTATTAGTGAGTATTGAGTGTTGTAATGTATGCCTAGAATTTTAACTTGTTCTTTAATGTGTTGTGGGTATAATTCTAAAAGTTGTGTTTTTATGAAGGGTGTAAAGGTAATAATTTGAGTTTTGTCCATGTTAAGTTTTTGTCCTGTTATATTTTGGTAGATTTTGAGTTCCTTGAAGAGTTCCAGCGCACTGTTTTTGTCCGAGATATAAAATGTGTTGTCGTCCGCAAATTGCTGTATGACGATTTTTGTTTTGAAAAGTTTAAATCCTGTTATTTTTTTGTTCCTTTTTATCATTTTGTTTAAGATTTCTCCTATACAGGTGTATAGCAGCATACTAAGGGGACATCCTTGGCGGAGGCCTCTTTTTATGGTGATTTTTTCAGTTAGTTCGCCGTTAACTTCCAGTTGGCTGTTTATGTCAGTGTATAATATTTCGATCCATTTGATGAGATTTTGGTTGATTCCAAAGGATGTGAGGGTTTTTATTATTAGTGCGTGGTCTACTCGGTCAAAAGCTTTCTCGAAGTCTGTGAGTACGATTGCTAGTTCCTCCGTTTTTGCTTTTGCGTACTCTATGACTGAAGTGGTATTGTAGTGGATATGTTCGATACGTCTGTCTTCTATGCCGCATTTCTGATCTATGTTTATTTTATCTTTTAATTTCTTTTTTAGCTTGTTTGTGATGATTTTGCTGAGAATTTTGTATTCTGTCGTTAGTACCGAGATCGGGCGCCAGTTTTTGATGTCTTCGGGGGGTCCTTTTTTTGGTAGAAGCTTGGTTAATGCGGTTTTCATGGTTTCGGTCATGTTTTCCTTTAGGTATATGTTAATAAAAACTTCGTGCAGATCTTCTTTAAGATCTTTCCAAAAATGTTGATAGAATTCGGACGTAAGTCCGTCGATTCCCGGTGTTATATTCTTGTTTAGTTCTTTCATGGCTTTGGTGAGCTCTTGTGGGGTTAAATATTTTTCTTCCGTTTTTTCTCTAGCAGGTGAGTTGTTGAATTGTAGTATTTTGTCTTGTCCTTCGATGTCCAGATTGTCCTTTTTTCCCCATAGGTTGTGATAAAATTTTTGTATTTCTTTTTTTTTATAGTTTTCTGTTTTTATGAGTGTTCCATTTTCATCTTTTAGATTTCCTATTTTTTGTTTTTCTCCGTTTGTTCTTTCCAATTGATAAAAGTGCCTGTCCGGGGTTTCGCTGTCAGTAAGATTTTTTATTCTTGCTCGAATTTTTGCTCCGAAGGTCCGTTTTCTGTCTATTTCTTTTAATTTTTCGATAGTGGTGATGTATTCTTCGTTGTGTGTCGTATCTCTGTTATTTATTCTTGCATTTATTATTTTTAGTTTATTTTTGAGTTGATTTTCTTCTATGTTTTCCGTTCGTTTCTTTTCTATACAATATGTTATGGTTTCTTTTTTAATTTTTTTTTTAGGTGGTCCCACCACGCCAGTAGGTGTGGGTGATTGTTTTTTTTTGTTTTTTCGTTGGCTATGGTTTGTTTTATTAAGTTTGTATACTTTTCGTCTTTTAATATGTCGTTGTTTATTTTCCAGTGGTTGCTTATTTTTTTTTGGTTTGTAGTTTTGCCGAGTGTGATGTAGGGTGCTTGGGTGTGATCCGATAGAGTGTGAGTGATATGTCCTGTTTTGAAAATTTTACTTGTATTGTTATCTCTGTTGTATATACGGTCGATTCTGGTTGCCATTGTTTGGGTTATTCGCGTGTAGGTTATTGAATTTGGGTAGCGTTGTCTGAATGTGTCCTGAAGGTTTAACTGTGCTTTTGTGTCGCGCCATTGTTTTCGGTCCTTTGTATTATATATATTGGTATTAGTTGTATCGATGTCGTTTTCTATGAAATTGAAGTCCCCCATTAGGATGAGGTCGTCGTAATGGTTTGCGTTTTGGTTTAGGTATTTTTCTATCTCATGGATTTGGTTGGTTCTTTGTTTTATTTGTGCGTTTGCTTGGCCAGATTTTAGGTAGATATTCAGGAGTCTTGTTTTTTTATGGTTCTTGATTTCGTTTTTGTGTGTTAGTGTAATTTCTTGTATCCAGTTTTGTAGTATTATGTTTTGTTCGATGTCCCAGTTTGAATTGATTTCTTCCTTATATAATACGAGCGTGCCTTGCCAGAAATGTTTTACATTTTCGTTTGTGTTAATGTTTAGTACGTATTTAAGTTTTTCCTTTTCGGCCCAATTTTTAAGACTGTTTTCGTTTATTTTGTGGGTTTCTTGCATAAGGCAGATATCGATTTCGTTTTGTTTGATGAATGTTCCTAGTTGGTGTAGTTTGTTGTGTATTCCGTTAATGTTTAGTGTGCATATCTTTAATGTTGTGTTGGTGTGTGACATAATGTTCAAGAAAGAGGGGGAAGACGCAAAGATTTAAAAGTACGATTTATATATATTAACCAATGGTGGCGTTTACTTGGACTATTATACCGGATGAGTTAACACTAATTTCGGGTGGTGTGTTCTGTATATTTCTTCGTTTGTTTTCTTCATCGTCGGTGGATAGTTGTCGTTTTCTTTCGTTTTCCAGGGGTGTTGAGTGCTGTATGGGGTTTGGGTTATTTGGTGTCGGTAATTCATCTTCTTTGGATTCTTCTTGGTTGGCTTCTTTTTTTGGCGGTTTTTTTCTTCTGTGTTTTGGTCTTTTTCTTGTTTTTTTTGGATGGTAGTTTTCGTCATCAGAAGGTTCCGTGTTGGTTGTATTGAAGTTTGGATAAAGATTGAGGAAGACAGACGAGTAGTCGTCGCTAGAAAGAGGGGGTGAGGAAGAGGAGGAGGAGGAGTGGGAGAGGGAGGAGGAGGGAGGGTTGTAGTCGTTGTCATGGTCGTCTGGTAACGATGCGATGGTTGAGGGAACGGAGTCAGGTGGGTCGGATAGGTTTGGCGGTCCTAGGTAGGGTGATTCGATTTTTTCAGTTGGAGGTGTATTTTGTACGGGGATATTTGGGGTGGATGGTTTGATGTTTTGGTCTGGTTGGTTTCTTGCTTCTTCGTTGGTATGGTTAGATCCTGGGCTTATTGGCTTGTTATTTAGGTGGTCTGCGGAAGTTGACGGGATGTTTTCTTGTATGTCTTGGGGTGCCGGTAGATTGGTTCGTTGCGGGTTTTCGTTTATGTTTTCTGTGTCCATTTTTTCATTTCCGTTTTCGTTATCAGGGATTAGATTTTCTGCTATCTCGATAATTTCATCTTTCTTGTGTAGCTCTTTTTCTTTGCTGTGGGAATGATTTGTTGCGTTGGATTCGTTGCTTTGGTTTAAGGTGTGATTCGGGGTTGCCATGAATCCTTGGTTGAAGATTTCCTGTTTTCTTAGTCTTTCTTCTAACTGTTTGATTACGGCTTCCAAGGAGGCCGTATTTTTTGGGTCGAAACGGTTTGCTGGTGTTGACGTTCTGAAACCTTGCAATTTTGGGAATTCTCTGTCAAAGATTTGGTCGTGTGTCTCGCTGGGTGGTTTGTTATGGAGGAGATCGCGGTCAAATTCTGGTGTTATAATTGGTTCGTTGGGGCAGTCTTTCATCAGGTGTCCTGTTTTAAAACAGAGGCGGCATGTTTGGGGGTTGGGACATTGGCTAGCCCAATGTCCCCTCTCGTTGCAATTTCTGCATACCGGTCCGAATGATTGGCCTGGTTTCACGATTTGTATCCTGTTTTTCTTGTAGAATATTTCCGGCTGGATGTTTTCAAGTTTAGGATCTACTAAGAATAGATTAACGTAGCCATTCATCTTATCTTGTCTTGATTTGTGTGTGCAAAATTGAGTACCTTTAGGTTTTCCCCATTGTAATTCAGACGCTATTTTAAAGATATGATCTTGTGTCCATTCAAACGGGATCGGGAATAGGGTAATTTTGGTTTGGGGGAGGGTGGGTTCGAAAGATTTCAATTCTATTATTTGTCTATCTGATGTTCGAATTTCTTTACCGTTTTCTAGTTCTTTGTGAAGTCTATCTCGGTTATATTGAAGGCGTGGATTTTCCTTATTAAATGTTATTTGGTAGGTTTGGTTCTTTCTGTTGAGTGTCCTTGCTCCTGTGATATTTTCATCATATTTTTTCAGTGCTTGTTCCTCATCGAACAATGATAGGAAGTTTATTATCGTAAAGTTCGATGTGTTACGAACTTGAATGTTTAGTGAACGTGTAGCAGTATATTCTAATATATTCATACTTATTTGTAGGGGAAAGGCGCAAAGGGAAGAAAGATACGGAGGGAAAGTGCGATACAAGAAAGGGTACAACAAACAATGTGGTGAGTGTGTTTTTTTTTTTTTTTTTTTTTTTTTTTTTTTATATATTATTAAGTATTTTTATTATTTACCGTTAGACGGCGCTAGAGAGCAGTGGATTTTTTTGGGGTTCGGCACAAACTGTTTATTTTTTTATTAACCGCTAGACGGCGTGGTGTGTGTTTTTTTGATTTGTCGGTAGATGGCGCTAGTGTGGCAAATATTTGATCAGGGCTTCGCCTCAAACGCTTAAAGGGTGGGGCGAAAAAACGACAGAGTACGAATACGATGACAGGCGGTAACAAGACAGTTAAGCTCCGCTGCAAGTTTTGGGATGTCAGGAAAAAAACAAACAAAAAGTACGAGCCAATTAGTGACGTCACTTCCGACGTCGAGGGATGAAAAATTTACAAGTATTAGAAAAGGTAGTACCACTAAGGGGCAGTAGAGATCTCGAAAATTTGCCGGGAGCTTCGCTGTATTTTTAAATACGAGTAGGCGGAAAAAGTTCTAAGTCCGTCAAGAGAGTCTCTGAGACTTCTCTCGGCGTACTTAGAAGCGCAAAAAACCACAAACACGACAAAAAATTAATAACGAGGCGAAAGAGGAGGCACCACTGATTGGCGCACTACTAGAACGTAGTTTACCCAAGTTGAAACACTTGGCGAGAAAGATTACAAAGGCGCAAAAAATCTACAATACGATCAATAACAAACACACAATTAAAGTTTGATAGCGGTCTTTTGCTTAGAGCAAAGAGTTGGTTTTAGCACGATTAAGTACCACAAATAGTAGAAAAGTAACAACAGGTCCCTACAAAAGCCTGCCTGCCGCCCCTGCAACTGTTTGTTACAGCGGCTGCTGACTAATGCCTTCTAGTAAGGCCTGACACGAAAAGCGCAACAAAAAACCTCTAATAGGTTGAAATTACAAAAGAGTACGTCACAAGGGTATATCCAAAAGGTTGAAAGGCTCGCAGTTGCGGGTGATTCTACGCAAATAAGATAAAGTCCGGGTGGAGCAACTTACCTTATTCAAATAGAATACTTTAAAATCGCGCGGCTAAGGCTTTATGCGAAGGCCAACTTTCAAAAACGCCAGTTTACTCAATATACGATTGTATGACTTCACCACCTATATAAGGGTGTCGCCAGAGAGGCGCTGGTAAGTATTCACCATGCTATGTGGTCACGTGGTACTTCGCGTTGTTCGAAATTTCTTGTCGCGCCCCGTTCGTTTCAACCGCGACATTTTGAACAAAAAATTAACGCTCAAAAAGCCAACTCAACATTGATCCCAATGCATATCGCGCGCTGTGGCACTTCAAAGGGCGGCCTACACGCAAGAGAGAAGCGCCCTACGGTAAGTTGGAGGAAGCGTCACCTGCGAAAGCCACGGGGGTCGGGCAGACTTGCAAAGGAGAGAGAGGAGCTGATTTTGGTTATGGGAGAGTGGGCCAGGGCTATACATGCATTTTCGCCATCTCTTAATTTGACAAAGGACGCGATTACGCGATTTGGGGATTTTGCTACATGAATGCAATACAGTGGGGGTAGCTTGGCTAAGCGATTGATTGGTTCTAAAAAATATTCTTTTTTTTATATTATTTATTGGTTAAGAAAAATAGAAATGAAGTACAGCGAACGAGATAAAAGTCCAACGAAAAGTGGAGAAAAGAGGATAAAACAAGTCGGTATTGCGCTAAACGATATGGCGAGAGGGTCGATAATTGAGATATTGGCGATATAACTGCGATTAGGGAATATAGGCGAACATATGAGATTTAAGTCGATAATGTATAAGTTTATATCAATTAGGTACAGACATACTTTAATGAATTCGCGCTTACATTCGGACGTACTAAGCATATGCATGTGCGAGTGTGTATATATCTACACTGGTATATTTGCTGGTCTGATGGGTAAGTGTTTTGTTAGTGGGTATAGTGGTGGCATAATCCGGCTGTGAGGGTAGTATGTAGTTTTAGCATTGTTGCTACGCTCGAGCATTGTATGCGCTTTGAGGGATCCAGTTGTAGGTTTATTGATATAACGGTGAAGGTAGTGTGTAGTTTGGTTATGTTTTAGGTCATAACCCTTTAGACAATGGAGATTCTGCTATGTTCAAACATGTATGTGCTTATAGTATTATCATTGCATTGCAGTTGTAATGTCGTGCTTTGGCAGTGAAGGCAGTGTGTAATTTGGTTATAATGTAGATAATAACCTTTCGGCATATGGGGAGGGTGTGGTGACTGATGACTATTTTGTCTTTGATATTAATGCTATATTGGGTTGATACGGAACATGGGATTTTACGAAATAGCACTATTTGAATAGTATTAATTTACTGGACTGACCCGGGGTTCGAACCCGGGCCCTATAGGTCATACTACCGGCGCTCTAGCCATTGGGCCATTGAGTCGGTTGGTGATGTCTCCGTGTTTGGAGTTGTTATTCTAGCGTTGTGTTGGTTAGTGCGACTCGTTTTTGCTTTTTGTGCATTTGGCTGCGTTGTTGAGTTAATCAAGGTTATCGTCTGTGTTTAGTTGTGTTTGTATGAGGTTTATTATGTTTTTGAATTTGACTTTGATTTTCCATGTTGTTTCATTTACAAAGTCCTGTGCATTGTGTAGATATTCATTTTCAGCTGTTAGTTTGTTTTTTTCATTTATTAGGATTTGTTTTGTTAATATTAGCAGTTTTTGCTTGCTGAGGCTTTTTTCAAATTCTGCTGGGTTTTGGTTATAAATGGTTGCGTGGTGGTCGGGGATGAAGGTGTGGCCGTATTCGTTTACTGTCATTTGATTGAGTTTTGTGTAGATTTTTTTGGTGATGTTGCATTCATTTAGGAGGTGGTAGATGTTGTCTTTTGGTCCGTGGCAGAAGTTGCATCGATTAATTCTTAGTTGTCCTGTCGAAGTTCGATTTATATTTCTTGAGTTGCGGAAATCGCCCCATTTATAGCTTTGGTGTGCTGTTAAGTAGGAGGTTTCGCGTTCTTGATTATTGTATAGCTTTTTGTGTTTCCGTCCGTTCAGATGTATGTGTGTCCAGTTGATTGGGATTCGATCCATTTTTAATTCTGCCGAGATTGCTTTCTTTTGCATAAGGATGTTGTAAATTGCTCTCATTTTATTATGTTTCCAATCGAAGTCACCGTGTTCCTGTTGAATTTTGTTGAATTGTTCTATGATAAATTTCCAGGTGGGATTTATTTTGTCTGCTTTTGGGTAGTGGTTGCCAAAAAGATGAGGGATTATGTTTTTTCCTTTTGTTCCAAGGGCGTACATGTACCATATATGGTATGGTTGGGTTGGCGTGTCCGTCTTTTTTAGGTGTGAAATTTTTTCGAGTTGGGCAGCAGCGATTTTAGTTTCCAGATCCGGCATTTTGATTCCACCTTCTTGTTTTGTGTTTAAAAGTTTTAGCCGTTTAATCGGTTCAATTTTTTTTGGGTGCCACAGGAATTCGTACAGTAATTTGTTTATTTCTTTTATTATTTTTTTTGTCGGGATGATTATTCTTGCTATATGGATGGTTTGAGCTATCATCAGTGTATTTATTATATGAATTTTGCCGTAGATGGTTAAGTTAAGTTTACTATATTTGTGTTGTATTGCTGTAATTTTATTTTTTGCCTTTGTCCAGTTTGCGTTGATTATATTATTTTTTGTATTGTATAGAAGGCCTAGTATTTTGATTTGTTCTTTTATATATTGGGGATAGATCTCTGTCATTTGGGATTTAATGAATGGAGTGATGGCTAGTATTTGTGTTTTGTTCATGTTGAGTTTTTGTCCTGTTATTTTTTCATAATTGTTTAATTCTTTAAATAGTTCGGTTGCACTGTTTTTGTTGGGTATGTAGAATGTATTGTCGTCGGCAAATTGCTGTATTTTTATTTTTGTGTTAAATATTTTGATGGCATTTATTTTCTCGTTGTTTTTGATCATTTTGTTTAGTATTTCACCAATGCAGGTGTATAACACCATGCTCAGAGGGCATCCTTGTCTAAGACCTCGTTTTATTTTGATTGCTTCTGTGAAGTCTCCGTTTATTTCGATTTTGCTGCATATATTATTGTACATTATTCTGGTCCATTTGATTAGGCTGCTCGGGATTCCAAGAGATTTTAAGGTTTTCAATATTAGCTGGTGGTCAACGCGATCGAATGCCTTTTCAAAATCCGTTGTTATTATGGCTAGTTGTTGAGATTTTGCTATTGCGTAGTTAATTGCTGCTGTTGTGTTATAGTGGATTTCTTCGATTCTTCTTTTTTCTATTCCGCATTTTTGATCAATATTTATTTTGTCTTTTAATATTTTTTTAAATTTTGCCGTTATTACTTTGCTTAATATTTTATATTCTGTTGTCAAAAGGGAGATCGGGCGCCAGTTTTTGATGTCTTCGAGGGGTCCTTTTTTTGGTAGAAGCTTGGTTAATGCAGTTTTCATGGTTTCGGTCATGTTTTCCTTGAGGTATATGTTAATAAAAACTTCGTGCAGATCTTCTTTAAGATCTTTCCAAAAAAGTTGATAAAATTCGGACGTAAGTCCGTCGATTCCCGGTGTTATATTCTTGTTTAGTTCTTTCATGGCTTTGGTGAGCTCTTGTGGTGTTAAGTATTTTTCTTCCGTTTTTTCTCTAGCAGGTGAGTTGTCGGATTGTAGTATTTTGTCCTGTCCTTCGATGTCCAGATTGTCCTTTTTTCCCCATAGGTTGTGATAAAATTTTTGTATTTCTTTTTTTTTATCGTTTTCCGTTTTTATGAGTGTTCCATTTTCATCTTTTAGATTTCCTATTTTTTGTTTTTCTCCGTTTTGTCTTTCCATTTGATAAAAGTGCCTGTCCGGGGTTTCGCTGTCAGTAAGATTTTTGATTCTTGCTCGAATTTTTGCTCCTAAGGTCCGTTTTCTGTCTATTTCTTTTAATTTTTCGATAATGGTGATGTACTCTTCGTTGTGTGTCGTATCTCTGTTATTTATTCTTGCATTTATTACTTTTAGTTTATTTTTGAGTTCATTTTCTTCTATGTTTTCCGTTCGTTTCTTTTCTATACAATATGTTATGGTTTCTTTTTTAATTTTTTTTTTTAGGTGGTCCCACCACGCCAGTAGGTGTGGGTGATTGTTTTTTTTTGTTTTTTCGTTGGCTATGGTTTGTTTTATTAAGTTTGTATACTTTTCGTCTTTTAATATGTCGTTGTTTATTTTCCAGTGGTTGTTTATTTTTTTTTGGTTTGTAGTTTTGCCGAGTGTGATGTAGGGTGCTTGGGTGTGATCCGATAGAGTGTGAGGGATATGTCCTGTTTTGAAAATTTTACTTGTATTGTTATCTTTGTTGTATATACGGTCAATTCTGGTTGCCATTGTTTGGGTTATTCGCGTGTAAGTTATTGAATTTGGGTAGCGTTGTCTGAATGTGTCCTGAAGGTTTAACTGTGCTTTTGTGTCGCGCCATTGTTTTCGGTCCTTTGTATTATATATGTTGGTATTGGTTGTATCGATGTCGTTTTCTATGAAATTGAAGTCTCCTAATAAGAGTAGATCGTCCTTATGATGGGCGTTTTGGTTTAGGTAGTTTTCTAGTTCATGCATTTGATTTGTTCTTTGTTTAATTTGAATGTTAGCTTGTCCCGATTTTAGGTAAATGTTTATAATTCTTGTTTTGTTTTGGTGCGTGGTTTCGTTTTTGGGTGTGAGTGTGATTTCCTGGATCCAGTTTTGTAAGATTATGTTATGTTCGATGTTCCAGTTTTTCTCTATTTTATCGTTGTATATTATCGCCGTTCCTTGCCAGAAATGTTTGATGTTGTCGTTTGTATCACTGTTTATCTTGTAGTGCATTTTGTCTTTTTCGGTCCAGGTTTTTAGTCTATTCTCATTAATTTTGTGTACTTCCTGGATTGCGCATATGTCTATTTTGTTTTGTTTGATGAAGGATGTTAACTGTTGTATTTTGTTGTTTAGTCCGTTTATATTAATAGTGCAAATTTTGAGCTCCATATTGAAAGAGAGTAAGGGGAAGGCGTAAGTTTGAAATAATATAACGATTTAAAAGAGGTCGCGTTCGAAGTTTGTCGGTTGGTCGAGGTGCTTAGGCCCTTTTAGAGGGGTTTGTGTTCGGTTTATGATTTTGCGTTTGGCTTCAAGGTCCTGGGGAGAAAGTTCATCCGCAGGCCTTTTGTTTTTGTTCTTATTTTTTTGTTGTTGATCTTCTTCTTTTGGTTCTTCTTCTTCGTCGTCGTCGTTTTCGTTTTCGTTTTTCTCGTTTGCTTCCTTATTAAATTGTTGGTTGGGTTCGGGTGGTGTGTTAGGGATTAGTAGCAGGTCAGATGGGGAAGAGGAGGAGGAGGATGAGGGGGTGGGGGAGTTGGATGGGGAGGGGGAGGGGGGGTGGTTCATGGAGAAGAAGTGGTCCGAGGTTGATACCGTTCTTCCAGATTTTATGTCGTTTGTGTTTTGGTGTTGTTGTTCTAGGGGTATTTCTATTGGGTTTTCTTTGTTTTCATCTTTTTCGGCAATGTCGTTTTCTTGTACCGTTTCAATAGAGTCTCTTGATTCGTCAATGATGAGTATTTTTGAGCGGTCATGGTTTTCGTCGGGTTGTTCATGGTTATTTTCCAAGTTTGGTAGATGTTCGTCGTGGGGGTTTGGCGGAGGTGGTATTGTATGAGGTTGGCCGTTTTCGTCTCTTTCCTTTAGTTGTTCTCTGGTTTGTTGTAATTTTTGTAGATTTCTTTCGGTGTCTTTTTGTGGGCTGATTTCTATCCTTCTATTAAGATTAATTTGGTTTTCATGATTTTGAATAATTCTATTTATATTGATTTTTCCTCCTGGGTTGTAGCGGTTGTTTGGTGTTGAGGTCTTCTTTTGTTTTAGCGGCGGATATTCGTTTTCTTGTCTGAGGTTGAGAGGGTCTTCGGATTGTTGTTGGTAGAGTTCCTTGTGGATGGAGGATGCCTCCGGACATTCTTTTATGAAGTGTCCGGGTTTGAAACAGAGTCGGCAGATTTTTTCCGCTGGGCAGTTGTTGGCCCAGTGGCCTCGTTCGCCGCAGTTGCGGCAGACGGGCCCAAAGGTTTCGCCTGGTTTAACGGTCTGTATCCTTTGGTTTGCCACTGTTATTTCGGGTTTAATATTGATTGATTTTACATTTTCCAAAAATATATTGACGTAGCCATTGAAAATGTCCGGTCTGCTTTTGTGTGTGCAGAAGATGGTTTTTTTTATTTGACCCCACTGCAATTTCTGGGCGATATCTTTCAGATGGTTTTCTGTCCATTCGAGTGGGACGGGGTAGAGTGATACTTTATACAGGGGTTTACTGGGTTGTTGCGATGATATTTTTATAATATGGTGGGAGGGTAATTTTATAGATTTGCCGTTTTCCAGTTCGGCGTGCAATTTGTTCATATTGAATTTTCCTCTGTGATGGTCGCTGTTGAAGGTTAGCTGGAAGATTTTTAGTTTGCGGTTGACGGTTCTTGCTCCAATTATATGGGGGTTATATGGTTTAAGGGCGTTTTCGAGTTCGAACAATTTTAGGAAGTCAATTATAGAGAAATTGTCTATGTCGTGAATTTGGACGTTAAGCGTCCGCTGTATCCTGTAGTCAGGTCCTGTTCCTTTTAAGGGGCTGTGGTGGTCCATTCTTTTCGTTTGTGGTTTGTTGACTGGCGAGCGTTTATGAGAAGGAAGGAGGGGACAGGAGGATCTGAGAGATTGTGGTATAGTGAGTGTCCCTGTACTCACGGTAGGAGTAGAGGGAAGGAAGCAAAGGGGCGCGGAAGCGATACGAGTTGGAGCTGGCGAGTGATTTTGTTTCAGTATCGGCGAACGCTGCTCAGAAATTAGGCGGGAAAATGCGAAAAAATTGTCGTTTGCGGGGAAGACGCCTAGCGTCTATGTGTTAGTTGTTTTTAGTTCAAGAGAAATGGCGGGAAAAGTTTGCCGTACAGGGGGTGACGTGTGCGTGACGTCACTTGCGCGAAAAAGGACGGGGCGAAAAATTTGCAGAGTACAAAAGTCAGTGGTCTCCACTAGATGGAGCTAGAGAGGCCAAAAAAATGCCGGGAGCTTCGCTGGAAAACGAAGACCGGGAGGGCGAAAAATAGACTAAGTACAGCGGGGCGAGAAAAAGGCGATGCGCAAAAACAACAAAGTACAAAGTCAGTGATCTCCACTAGATGGAGCTAAAGAGGCCAAAAAAATGCCGGGAGCTTCGCTACAAAAAGAAAAACGGGAAGGCGAAAAATACTCTAAGTACAGCGGGGGAGTCCCTGTGACGTCACCCGGCGCACTTAGGTACGAAAAAGCTAACACTAATACACTAATAATACACACACAGGGTAGCCACTAGAGGGCTCCAAAGGGTTAGACGATAACGTTATTTGACCAAGTTAAAACACTTGGAGGTACACGAGTTAATAGGCGCAAAAGGTTACAATGAGGTGGCACTATGCAGTCAAACTACACGTTAGGAGGCGCTCTTTCGCTTAGGGCGAAGAGTACGATTTACAGCGATTTACAACAAGAGATAAGAGTAGTAAACACAAAGGCCCTACAACAGCCTGCCTGCCGCCCCTGTAACTGTTTGTTACAGCGGCTGCTGACTAATACCTTCTAGCAAGGTCTGACACAGAGAAACGCACAAGAACCTCTAACAGGTCGATAATACAAGAGAGAAAAAACGTCACAAGGTATATCCAAAAGGTTGAAAGGCTCGCAGTTGCGGGTGATTCTACGAAAATAAGATAAAGTCCGGGTGGAACAAGTTACCTTATTCAAATAGAATACTTTAAAATCGCGCGGCTAAGGCTTTATGCGAAGGCCAACTTTCAAAAACGCCAGTTTACTCAATATACGATTGTATGACTTCACCACCTATATAAGGGTGTCGCCAGAGAGGCGCTGGTAAGTATTCACCATGCTATGTGGTCACGTGGTACTTCGCGTTGTTCGAAATTTCTTGTCGCGCCCCGTTCGTTTCAACCGCGACATTTTTAACAAAAAATTAACGCTCAAAAAGCCAACTCAACATTGATCCCAATGCATATCGCGCGCTGTGGCACTTCAAAGGGCGGCCTACACGCAAGAGAGAAGCGCCCTACGGTAAGTTGGAGGAAGCGTCACCTGCGAAAGCCACGGGGGTCGGGCAGACTTGCAAAGGAGAGAGAGAAGCTGATTTTGGTTATGGGAGAGTGGGCCAGGGCTATACATGCATTTTCGCCATCTCTTAATTTGACAAAGGACGCGATTACGCGATTTGGGGATTTTGCTACATGAATGCAATACAGTGGGGGTAGCTTGGATAAGCGATTGATTGGTTCTAAAAAATATTCTTTTTTTTATCTTTTTTATTGGTAAGAAAAGAAATGAAAATACAGCGAAACAGGTTAAAAGTCCAACGTAAAGTGGAGAAACGAAAAGTAATAAAATGGCATTGCGCTAAACGACGATGGGACAGGGCGATACGATCATAGTTACAGGCGAGAAATTGCGATTTTAGTAGGTAAGCGATAAGTTAACTAATTGAGCGATATTCCATGGTTATACATTGACTAGAACATGAACATATAAGATTTTCAATCGTTACGGTTGCGATACATAAGTGAATGTGAAGGTGTGTGTAGGCAGGTTTACTGCTCGAAAGGATGTGGATGGGGTTGCGAATACATTTACAGTTGTGAAGGTAGTGTGTAGGTAGCGTTATTGCTACGCACGAGCACACACAAGCGGAAGTGGGGACAGTTGTATTAATTTTTATACGGGTTGCATGGGAGTGAAGGTAGTATGTATATTGCGATGCTGCGCTCGAGCATACGCGGAAATACGAGAAGGGATATTATTAATTTGCATTTTGATAATGCAGTCAGAGTGGTTCTGCTTTGGCCTTATTCATGGAGTATTGCAATTTGGGATAAGGCAATTTTTGTTTACTGTTGTTGCGAGATATGAGACTAATATATTAATGAAATAACATTTTATAGCGGAGAAATTTTGATGGTTGCTCCGGGGTTCGAACCCGTGCCCTTAGGATTGCAGAGCTGGCGTTTTAACCATTAGGCCATTCGGTCGGCTAGTCTGTGGTCAGTATTTGGCGAAGTTATTTGTGCGTGGTAGTTGAGTGCGTCTCGTTGCTGCTTATTTTGCTTAGGGCTGTGATTTGATGTTTTTACTCGGGATTGTTCTCTGTGTTGGTTTGTGTTTGGATATCGTTTAAAATAGTTTTAAATTTAACTTTTATTTTCCAAGTTGTTTCGTTCACGAATTCTTGTGGGTTGTGCAGGTATTCGTTTTCTGTTGTAAGTTTGTTTTTTTCGGTTATTAGTATTTGCTTTGTGAGAACTAGTAATTTTTGTTTGCTCAGACTGTGTTGAAATTCTGTTGGGTTTTGATTGTATAGGATGGCGTAGTGGTCTGGGGTAAAAGTAAAGCCGTGTTCATGGGTTGCTATTTGATTGAGGTTTGTATATATTTTTTTTGTTATGTTGCATTGGTATAGAAGGTGTTTTATATTGTCGTTGGGCCCGTGGCAGTAGTTGCATCTGTTTATTCTAATTTTTCCTGTTGAGGTTCTGATTATGTTACGTGATTTTCGGAAGTCGCCCCATTTATATGCTTGGTGGGCCGTGAGGTAAGATGTTTGCCGTTCTGTATTATTAAATATTTTTTTTTGTTTCGATTTAATAAGGTGTATATCTTTCCAGTTTATAATTTCGTTTTCCATTTTGATTTCGGTATGTATTGTTTTCTTTTGGACCAGGATGTCGTAGATGGCTCGCATTTTATTATTTATCCAATCAAATTCGTTGTGTGTTTCATATATTATATTGTAGTGTTTGACGATAAATTGCCATTGTGAATTAATTTGCTGTTGTTTGGGGTAGTGATTGCCGAATAAGTGCGGGATGATGAGTTTTCCTTTAGTGCCCATTTGGTACATGTACCAACTTTGATAGGGTTGGGTGGGCTCGATGGTGTTTTTCATTTGTGATATTTTTTCCAATTGAGCCGCAGCGATTTTAGTTTCGAGGTCTGGCATATGGATTCCACCGTTTTGTTTCGTATTTATGAGTTTAAGCCGCTTGATGGGTTCAATTTTTTTTGGGTGCCACAGGAATTCGTACAGTAATTTGTTTATTTCTTTTATTATTTTTTTTGTCGGTATGATAATACGTGCGATATGGATTATTTGTGAGATCATTAGAGCATTTATCATGTGTATTTTCCCGTAAATTGTTTGGTTGAGTTTATTGAATTTGTGTTGTATGGCTTGAATTTTGTTTTTCGCTTTTATCCAGTTAATATTTATTAGTGAGTATTGAGTGTTGTAATGTATGCCTAGAATTTTAACTTGTTCTTTAATGTGTTGTGGGTATAATTCTAAAAGTTGTGTTTTTATGAAGGGTGTAAAGGTAATAATTTGAGTTTTGTCCATGTTAAGTTTTTGTCCTGTTATCTTTTGGTAGTTTTTGAGTTCCTTGAAGAGTTCCAGCGCACTGTTTTTGTCCGAGATATAGAATGTGTTGTCGTCCGCAAATTGTTGTATGACGATTTTTGTTTTGAATAGTTTAAATCCTGTTATTTTTTTGTTCCTTTTTATCATTTTGTTTAAGATTTCTCCTATACAGGTGTATAGCAGCATACTAAGGGGACATCCTTGGCGGAGGCCTCTTTTTATGGTGATTTTTTCAGTTAGTTCGCCGTTCACTTCCAGTTGGCTGTTTATGTCCGTGTATAAGATTTCGATCCATTTGATGAGATTTTGGTTGATTCCGAAGGATGTGAGGGTTTTTATTATTAGTGCGTGGTCTACTCGGTCAAAAGCTTTCTCGAAGTCTGTGAGTACGATTGCCAGTTCCTCCGATTTTGCTTTTGCGTACTCTATGACTGAAGTGGTATTGTAATGGATATGTTCGATACGTCTGTCTTCTATGCCGCATTTCTGATCTATGTTTATTTTATCTTTTAATTTCTTTTTTAGCTTGTTTGTAATGATTTTGCTGAGAATTTTGTATTCCGTTGTTAAAACCGAAATCGGGCGCCAATTTTTAATTTCGTTTAGAGGTCCTTTTTTTGGTAGTAGTTTGGTTATTGCAGTTTTCATCGTTTGCGTTAGATTTCCTTGTAGTTGTATATTTATAAAAAGCTCTTGTAGATCTTCCTTTAGTTGATGCCAAAAGTGTTGATAAAATTCCGAAGTCAGTCCGTCGATTCCCGGGGTCGTGATTTTGTTTAAATCTTTCATTGCTTTTGTTAGGTCGGTTAGTGGAAAAAATTTATCTTCTATTTTTTCTGTATTTGAGGTTTGTTCCGTTTTGAGTATTTCGTTTTGTCCGTTTATGTTTAGGCTGTCTTTTTTTCCCCATAAGTTGTAGTAGAATTTGTGTATTTCTATTTTGATTTCCGCGTTGGTTTGTATTAGATTTCCTTTCTCGTCTTTAATTTTATCTATTTTTTGTTTTTCGCCGTTTTGTTTTTCTAGTTGATAAAAGTGTCTGTCTGGTGTTTCATTTTCTGCTAGGTTTTTGATTCTGGATCGTATTTTCGCTCCCGCTGTGCGTTTTCTTTCCATTTCTTTCAGTTTTTCTATAATTGATATGTATTGTTCGTTATGGGTTGTGTTTCTGCTATTCATTTTTGCATGTATTGATTTTAGTTTGTTTCTGAGTTCATTTTCTTCGATGTTTTCTGTGCGTTTTTTTTCGATGCAGTAAGTTATGGTTTCTTTTTTGATTTTCTTTTTGAGGTGTTCCCACCACGCTAGTAGGTGTGGGTGTTCGTCTTTTTTTGTTTTTTCGTGTTCTATGGTTTGTTTTATTGCGTTTGTGTATTTTTCGTCTTTCAAGATATCATTGTTTAGTTTCCAGTGTCCGTTTATAATTTTTTTTTTGTTAATTTTACCAATTGTTATGAATGGTGCTTGAGTGTGATCTGATATTACATGTGGGATGTGTCCTGTTTGGTAGATTTTATTTGTGTTGTTGTCTTTGTTGTATATTCTGTCTATTCGTGTTGCTATTGTTGGGGTTACGCGTGTGTAGACTTTAGTATTGGGGTAGCGTTGCCTGAAGGTATCTTGTAAGCAGAATTGTGTTTTTGCTTGTCGCCATTGTTTTCGGTCTTTTGTGTTGTGTGTATTTGTATTTGTAGAGTCGCTATCGTGTTCTGTGAAGTTGAAGTCCCCCATTAGAATGAGGTCGTCATAATGGTTTGCGTTTTGGTTTAGATATTTTTCTATCTCATGGATTTGGTTGGTTCTTTGTTTTATTTGTGCATTTGCTTGGCCAGATTTTAGGTAGATATTCAGGAGTCTTGTTTTCTTATGGTTCTTGATTTCGTTTTTGTGTGTTAGTGTAATTTCTTGTATCCAGTTTTGTAGTATTATGTTTTGTTCAATGTCCCAGTTTGAATTGATTTCTTCCTTATATAATACGAGTGTGCCTTGCCAGAAATGTTTTACATTTTCGTTTGTGTTAATGTTTAGTACGTATTTAAGTTTTTCCTTTTCGGCCCAATTTTTAAGACTGTTTTCGTTTATTTTGTGGGTTTCTTGCATAAGGCAGATATCGATTTCGTTTTGTTTGATGAATGTTCCTAGTTGGTGTAATTTGTTGTGTATTCCGTTAATGTTTAGTGTGCATATCTTTAATGTTGTTTTGGTGTGTGACATAATGTTCAAGAAAGGGGGGGAAGACGCAAAGATTTAAAAGTACGATTTATATATATTAACCAATGGTGGCGTTTACTTGGACTATTATACCGGATGAGTTAACACTAATTTCGGGTGGTGTGTTCTGTATATTTCTTCGTTTGTTTTCTTCATCGTCGGTGGATAGTTGTCGTTTTCTTTCGTTATCCAGGGGTGTTGAGTGCTGTATGGGGTTTGGGTTATTTGGTGTCGGTAATTCATCTTCTTTGGATTCTTCTTGGTTGGCTTCTTTTTTTGGCGGTTTTTTTCTTCTGTGTTTTGGTCTTTTTCTTGTTTTTTTTGGATGGTAGTTTTCGTCATCAGAAGGTTCCGTGTTGGTTGTATTGGAGTTTGGAAAAGGATTGAGGAAGACAGACGAGTAGTCGTCGCTAGAAAGAGGGGGTGAGGAAGAGGAGGAGGAGGAGTGGGAGAGGGAGGAGGAGGGAGGGTTGTAGTCGTTGTCATGGTCGTCTGGTATCGATGCTATGGTTGAGGGAACGGAGTCAGGTGGGTCGGATAGGTTTGGCGGTCCTAGGTAGGGTGATTCGATTTTTTCAATTGGAGATGTATTTTGTACGGGGATATTTGGGGTGGATGGTTTGCTGTTTTGGTCTGGTTGGTTTCTTGCTTCTTTGTTGGTATGGTTAGATCCTGGGCTCATTGGCTTGTTATTTAGGTGGTTTGCGGAAGTTGACGGGGTGTTTTCTTGTATGTCTTGGGGTGCCGGTAGATTGGTTCGTTGCGGGTTTTCGTTTATGTTTTCTGTGTCCATTTTTTCATTTCCGTTTTCGTTATCAGGGATTAGATTTTCTGCTATCTCGATAATTTCATCTTTCTTGTGTAGCTCTTTTTCTTTGCTGTGGGAATGATTTGTTGCGTTGGATTCGTTGCTTTGGTTTAAGGTGTGATTCGGGGTTGCCATGAATCCTTGGTTGAAGATTTCCTGTTTTCTTAGTCTTTCTTCTAACTGTTTGATTACGGCTTCCAAGGAGGCCGTATTTTTTGGGTCGAAACGGTTTGCTGGTGTTGACGTTCTGAAACCTTGCAATTTTGGGAATTCTCTGTCAAAGATTTGGTCGTGTGTCTCGCTGGGTGGTTTGTTATGGAGGAGATCGCGGTCAAATTCTGGTGTTATAATTGGTTCGTTGGGGCAGTCTTTCATCAGGTGTCCTGTTTTAAAACAAAGGCGGCATGTTTGGGGGTTGGGACATTGGCTAGCCCAATGTCCCCTCTCGTTGCAATTTCTGCATACCGGTCCGAATGATTGGCCTGGTTTCACGATTTGTATCCTGTTTTTCTTGTAGAATATTTCCGGCTGGATGTTTTCAAGTTTAGGATCTACTAAGAATAGATTAACGTAGCCATTCATCTTGTCTTGTCTAGATTTGTGAGTGCAAAATTGAGTACCTTTAGGTTTTCCCCATTGTAATTCAGACGCTATTTTAAAGATATGATCTTGTGTCCATTCAAACGGGATCGGGAATAGGGTAATTTTGGTTTGGGGGAGGGTGGGTTCGAAAGATTTCAATTCTATTATTTGTCTATCTGATGTTCGGATTTCTTTACCGTTTTCTAGTTCTTTGTGAAGTCTATCTCGGTTATATTGAAGGCGTGGATTTTCCTTATTAAATGTTATTTGGTAGGTTTGGTTCTTTCTGTTGAGTGTCCTTGCTCCTGTGATATTTTCATCATATTTTTTCAGTGCTTGTTCCTCATCGAATAATGATAGGAAGTTTATTATCGTAAAGTTCGATGTGTTACGAACTTGAATGTTTAGTGAACGTGTAGCATTATATTCTAATATATTCATACTTGTTTGTAGGGGAAAGGCGCAAAGGGAAGAAAGATACGGAGGGAATAGTGCGATACAAGAAAGGATACAAACAAACAATGTGGTGAGTGTGTTTTTATTTTATTTTTTTTATTTACCGCTAGACGGCGCTAGAGAGCAGTGGATTTTTTTGGGGTTCGCCACAAACTGTTTATTTTTTATTAACCGCTAGACGGCGTGGTGTGTGTTTTTTTGATTTGTCGGTAGATGGCGCTAGTGTGGCAAATATTTGATCAGGGCTTCGCCTCAAACGCTTAAAGGGTGGGGCGAAAAAACGACAGAGTACGAATACGATGACAGGCGGTAACAAGACAGTTAAGCTCCGCTGCAAGTTTTGGGATGTCAGGAAAAAAACAAACAAAAAGTACGAGCCAATTAGTGACGTCACTTCCGACGTCGAGGGATGAAAAATTTACAAGTATTAGAAAAGGTAGTACCACTAAGGGGCAGTAGAGATCTCGAAAATTTGCCGGGAGCTTCGCTGTATTTTTAAATACGAGTAGGCGGAAAAAGTTCTAAGTCCGTCAAGAGAGTCTCTGAGACTTCTCTCGGCGTACTTAGAAGCGCAAAAAACCACAAACACGACAAAAAATTAATAACGAGGCGAAAGAGGAGGCACCACTAATTGGCGCACTACTAGAACGTAGTTTACCCAAGTTGAAACACTTGGCGAGAAAGATTACAAAGGCGCAAAAAATCTACAATACGATCAATAACAAACACACAAATAAAATTAGATAGCGGTCTTTTGCTTAGAGCAAAGAGTCGGTTTTAGCACGATTAAGTACCACAAATAGTAGAAAAGTAACAACAGGTCCCTACAAAAGCCTGCCTGCCGCCCCTGCAACTGTTTGTTACAGCGGCTGCTGACTAATGCCTTCTAGTAAGGCCTGACACGAAAAGCGCAACAAAAAAACCTCTAATAGGTTGAAATTACAAAAGAGTACGTCACAAGGGTATATCCAAAAGGTTGAAAGGCTCGCAGTTGCGGGTGATTCTACGCAAATAAGATAAAGTCCGGGTGGAACAAGTTACCTTATTCAAATAGAATACTTTAAAATCGCGCGGCTAAGGCTTTATGCGAAGGCCAACTTTCAAAAACGCCAGTTTACTCAATATACGATTGTATGACTTCACCACCTATATAAGGGTGTCGCCAGAGAGGCGCTGGTAAGTATTCACCATGCTATGTGGTCACGTGGTACTTCGCGTTGTTCGAAATTTCTTGTCGCGCCCCGTTCGTTTCAACCGCGACATTTTTAACAAAAAATTAACGCTCAAAAAGCCAACTCAACATTGATCCCAATGCATATCGCGCGCTGTGGCACTTCAAAGGGCGGCCTACACGCAAGAGAGAAGCGCCCTACGGTAAGTTGGAGGAAGCGTCACCTGCGAAAGCCACGGGGGTCGGGCAGACTTGCAAAGGAGAGAGAGAAGCTGATTTTGGTTATGGGAGAGTGGGCCAGGGCTATACATGCATTTTCGCCATCTCTTAATTTGACAAAGGACGCGATTACGCGATTTGGGGATTTTGCTACATGAATGCAATACAGTGGGGGTAGCTTGGCTAAGCGATTGATTGGTTCTAAAAAATATTCCACCGTGGTGGAGCAACTTACCTTATTCAAATAGAATACTTTAAAATCGCGCGGCTAAGGCTTTATGCGAAGGCCAACTTTCAAAAACGCCAGTTTACTCAATATACGATTGTATGACTTCACCACCTATATAAGGGTGTCGCCAGAGAGGCGCTGGTAAGTATTCACCATGCTATGTGGTCACGTGGTACTTCGCGTTGTTCGAAATTTCTTGTCGCGCCCCGTTCGTTTCAACCGCGACATTTTTAACAAAAAATTAACGCTCAAAAAGCCAACTCAACATTGATCCCAATGCATATCGCGCGCTGTGCCACTTCAAAGGGCGGCCTACACGCAAGAGAGAAGCGCCCTACGGTAAGTTGGAGGAAGCGTCACCTGCGAAAGCCACGGGGGTCGGGCAGACTTGCAAAGGAGAGAGAGGAGCTGATTTTGGTTATGGGAGAGTGGGCCAGGGCTATACATGCATTTTCGCCATCTCTTAATTTGACAAAGGACGCGATTACGCGATTTGGGGATTTTGCTACATGAATGCAATACAGTGGGGGTAGCTTGGCTAAGCGATTGATTGGTTCTAAAAAATATTCCACCGTTTTTTTTCTCTCTCTATGGGTTTATTTACATTAAACAAACGATAAACAAAGGCAATATAACAAAAACGAAAAATAAGAAAAACCAAAACAAACGAAAGAATAATTTTTTATATAGTAGTTATGATAGAAATATGCTTCGATTTTGGAGCCGGTATATATGCAGGCTATTTAATTGGGAGTCTTTTTTAAGGTAGTTTGGACTTCGCGCGGTTTTAATGTGCTGTGTTACTTGTTGGGGAATTGGCTATTTTTGGAGATGGCATTTTATATTTTATACTAATAGCTAGGTTTTGGACTTATGTTTGTAATTGCGTTTTATATATATGTGTCGATGTTTCGCTCTTAGTTATAGGACTATGTTTTTAAGGGAATTTTATGTTTTTAAGGACTATGTTTTTAAGGGAATTTTACACGGTTGGGTGATTTGCAGTGGTATGCAGGTTGAGTTCTTATATTTATATGGACAACCATTGTTTTATATGCTACTACATCACGGTTGGGTGGTTAGCGGTATGTACGTTGATATGTTATATGTATACTATCAGGTAATGCTTTATGTGCCACTGCACTTTGAACTATTTTAGTTCAAGTTGTTGTGAAAAGTTGAGATTTTCGTCGGCGGGGTTTGAACCCGCGGTCTCAGGACTTGATACCCGGTGACTTAGCCACTCGGCTATTCAGTTATTGTGAGGAGGCGGTGAAAAGAGCGTATACGAATGACTAGTTTTGAGTTAAGGGGCTGTTTAGGCTGGGCTAGCTGGAAGTCATCCGCGGTTTGCGGATAGACATTTGCGTAGGTTGCAAGGGGGGCGAAGAAAATAAAAGGCGAGGAAAACAAATGTTTTAATAAGTAATATAACATAAGGAAATTAAATCTATCTCTTGCCAAACCGACAAGGGACGGCAAAACATTAAGTAATGGTTAGGTATTCATCCGCATTTGGCGGAGGCTTAATATGCGAATTAAAGCAATAAATGGCTTTTAATAAACAGGATAGGTACAAAAAGGCACAGAATATATATAAAAAAGCAATGTAGAATTAAGTCTGCCTCTTGCCTAACCGGCAAGGGGCGGCAAATGACTTTAGGAAATAAGTAAATAAGATATTTATTAAGTCACGTGGTTTAGCCTCATGTGCTTATTCACAAAGGAGGTTTAGGCAGTGAAATTTTTAGGCTAGGTTTTTGGATGGTTGTGTATATTAGTAAAGGGTTATGACTTATAGAGCGGTTTATGGTAAGAAGATTATGATAAGTATTATCCAGTAGAGACGGTGACGTCACATTGTTTATACACATTACAGTCACTAGGCAACAGCCAGCTGTGTTTTGTTATTGTTATTGTTTTGGTTATATCAGCTGACCATTGCCTAGTGACGGCGGTTACATTTCAGGGAAAAAGAAGAACATAGGAAGTAAGCATGTGAAATAATAATAGCAGATGTAACAAAAAGAAAAGAGTATGGTTTAAAAGTTGTCAAATAATTTTTAAAAGTGGATTATTTCACCCAAGACTTATTTCTATGGATTATTATGTGGATCAAGAGTTTTAAGCAAAATTTAGAGGTATGTTAAATTAAAATTCATTGTTTTAACGAAATATACATTTGTTATATAATCACAAAGCAATTTAAAATATAGTTTTTAACAAGAAGAAAAAATTTTTTTGATAGGAATTGGGACAAAGGTCAAGTTTCGGACTCTCTGGTTATCGAGTAGAGGCTGATCATTAAGATACAGGTATTAATATATTATGGTTATTATTATTTTTTTGAAAATTTAGCAATTGCAGTGTTAATAGTAAATGAAGTAACAGTAGAAATAATTATTTAATCGACAAAGATATACATATTAAAATATTATAAGATTTTCGCTGCCGCTGTTAAGTTCCGAAGAAGTGTCAAGGTTGTAGAACTTGACCAGTCGCTCTGGTGACAAAATGCTCGCGAAGGATTTAAATTTGGTTCTGATTTTCCAGTATGTTTTATTGATAAATTTCGTTTGATCCCATATATAATCGTTTTCGAGATCTTGTTTTTGTTTTGCTTTAATTAGGGTAGTTTTAAAAATATTTGCTAGTTTTATTATAAAAGGGTGAGTGTTACCTTGGGCTGGGCAGTTGTATTGTAGAATGGACGTGGATAGTTCTTCAGTACAGCCTCTGTCCTCGAGGATGAATGCCTCGAGTCTTCGGGCCAATTGTTTAACTACTGGACAATGCTCTATCATATGTGTTATGGTGTCTTCCTCATCTCTGCAAAGCTTGCAGTGCAGTTTGAATACCCTGCCCGTTTCGTTTTGGAAAATTTGGCGGTTCATTTTGAACTTACCCCAAAAATAGCCTTTTTGTGCTATCCGATAATTGATTTCCCGTTCCGAATTGGTGTGAAAATATTTAACGTTATTGTTCTTTAAGAGAATGGTATTCCAACTGCATTGCGAGTCCTGCAGAGGGAGGGTGGTTGGAATATATTTATTTTTAACTATTTCTTTATATAGATGCTTTTGTTTTGCTGTTTCCCAGTCAAAGCTGTTTGCAGTTTGGCTGTTGATGATGTTATGATTATATATTTTGTTGATCCATTCTGGCCTTGTTTGTAAATTTTTTGGATAAGATTGGTTATATAATTTGGGGTTTATTGATTTAGCTTTGAATCCAAGATGGTATCTGACCCATGAGTGCCAGAAGTCGGAGATGGTGTCCAAATTTTTATAATCTTTGAGCTGCTCGAGTTGAGCAGCTTCTATTTTAGCTCCGACATCTGGCACCCATAGGCCGCCTTCTTTTACCGGTGCGATTATTTTTTTCCTCGCTACGGGTTCCATGGAGAGTGGAAACCACAAAAAGCCAAAAATGAGGGTTTGAAATTGTTTAATGTATTTTTGCCTCATCGTTAGAATTCTAGCTGTAAAGATAATTTGGGACATGATGAGGGCTTGTATCAAGTTTATTTTACCAAAGACCGAAAGGTTTCTATATTTGTGAATTTGGATTATGTTTTTAATTTTATCAATTTTTTTTGGCCAGTTTAGCTTTTCGTGGTCTCCACTCTCCCCGTAGCAGATTCCCAGTATTTTACATTCGGTTTTTACATATTCTGGGTATACAGTGGTAACTCTATGTTTCAGGTCCTTGTTAAAAGCAATTATTTCCGTTTTTTCGACGTTGAGTTTTTGTCCGCTTATTGTTTCATATTGTTTCAAGTTTAATAAAATTTGATTAATCGATTCTACGTTGGTGGTAAAAAAAGTGCAGTCGTCTGCATACTGTTCCAGTTTGATTTCAGTTTTTCCAAATTTTGGTCCATTGATTTTAGGGTTGTTTTTTATTATGTGGGCTAGTACGTCGGCACTGGCTATAAAGAGTAGCATCGACAGGGAGCATCCCTGTCGTATGCCTCTTTTGATTTGAATTTCGTTGCCAAGTTTCCCGTTGATAAGTATTTGGCTGGTGATATTTTTGTATATGATTTTTATCCAGTTTATCAGGTAGTTGGGTATGCCGTACTTCTCCAAGACCCTGATCGCGAAGCCAATGTCGACGCGGTCAAAGGCCTTGGAGAAGTCGGTGAGAACTAAAGCAAGCGGTTGTGTGTGTGATTTAGCATATTGTGATGCGGCTTTAATGTTATAGTGTATGTGTTGTATTGATCTGTTTTTTAGGCCGCATTTTTGATTTAGTGAGATTTTTTGATCTAGGTGTTGTGTAAGTCTGTTTGTGAGTGTTTTAGTGATAATTTTGTAATCTGTGTTGAGAAGAGAGATTGGTCTCCAGTTTTTTATTTGATTTTTATCTCCTTTTTTTGGTATTAATTTAACGACGGCCTTTCTCATGGACTTTGGCATTACATTTTGTAGGTAAATATTATTCACTAATTCTGTCAAGTCCAGTTTTAGTTGGGGCCAAAAGGTTATATAGAATTCTACCGGTAGGCCGTCGCAACCTGGAGACGAACCTCTGTTCATTTTGTTTATTGCTTGCTTTAGTTCTCGGGTGGTTATAAATAGTTGAGTTTTTGATGTGGGGGATGTTCTAATTGTTTTCAGGATTTTCTTTTGTTTTTTACGTTTTACTGTGGGGTTTTGTCCCCACAGTTCGTCGTAAAAGGTGTGGATTATGGTTTCAATTTTTTGTGGGTTTGTTGTTGGGTTTTGATTTATCGGGTCGGTTAATTTGTGGATGCCGGTGTTGGTATTTCGGGTTTTCTCTTTTAAATAGAATTGGGTATTAGGTATTTCGTCATTTTCAAAGTTTATGATTTTGGCTCGTTTTTTGGCTCCTTCCAGGATATTGTTTTCGTAGTCTTTGATTTTTTGTTTTGTTTCTAGGTATGTTTTGTTTGTTTGTAATTGCTGAGGGTCTATTTTTTCCATTAATGATTTTAAAGTTTGGGCGTATACTCGTTGTTGTTTTTCTTGTTGTTTTTTAAAATTGATGGAGAATGTTTTGGATTTTTTCCGAATTGATGATTTAAGATCTTCCCACCAATTTGATATGTGATGGTAGTCACATTTTTTTGTTTGCCAATGCGCCAAATGTTCCCTTATTAAAGTTTTGTATTCCTCATTCTCCATCAATTGACAGTTCAATTTCCATATGCCTTTTCCCCATTTGGTCTGGGAGTTAAGTTTGATTTTAATAAAAGGGGATTGGGAATGGTCCGAAAAGGCATATGGAAAGTGCCCTGCTTGGTTGATCCAGGATGACAGGCTCTTGGTGTGGTAGATCCTGTCAATCCTGGATGCGGCTTTCCGTGCTATATACGTGTATGTTTTTTTGTGGGGGTAGAATAGTCGAAAGGAGTCAACTAAATCAAGTTGACTCCTCTCGACTATCCACCTCCTGGTTGCGATGTTTTGCCGTTGCCTGGTTGCGGTGTTGTCCTTGGGGTATTCAGTAAAATTGAAATCACCAAGGACGATATGGTTATGACTATATTTATGGTTATGGCTATGTTTACGGTTATGGTTATGATTATGTTTATGGGGCTGCTTGATATCGTCTAGGACGGTGTCAAGCATCTCAAAGCGGGTTTTGACTTTTATTGAGCCTTCCCCAGACGGCAGATATAGATTATATATATTTATTTGTTCGTTTTCTTGTTTGTCGTCTGGGGACCATTCTATTGTTATTTGTTGGATTCTATCCGGGATGATTATTTTATGTTTTATACTATGTTTATTTAATTTGTCGAGGAAGGAGCCGTTGACTAAAAAAGCCGTGCCGGCGAAATTTAGATTAGAGTTAGTAGTGTTAGGATAGAAGATTATATTATGTTTATTTAGGATTGCATTAAATTTGGTAATATTAAAGTTATGAGTTTCCTGTATACCCAGAATATGTATATTGTTTAGATTTACAAATGATAGAACACTGTCCAGTTTCTTACTTAATGAATTTACGTTGACAGAGGCTATCCTGATTTCGCCATCCACGTCCATTCCGTCCGGTGAGAGGGATCACTGTGGAGAAAATGAGTATGATGAGCGACTGGCCAAGGAGGAAGAATTATACATGAAATAAAAACTACGATTACGGTTATGATTATAATTACAGTTACGTTTACGATTATGATATGCTTTGTTATGGAATTGGTGTTCGTGTGAATGTGTGTGATGCCTAGCTTGGTCAGCATCCTTTCTTTTTCTTTCTGTTTTTTCTTTTTTGGCGTTGGGGTGGGGTTCCGTCGGTTGGGGTGTCGGTGGTGCTGAGTGTTCTTTTGTTACTGCTAGGGTCATGGCCTTCAGATTCAGTGCTTTCAGATTCGTCGGAGCTGGGAGCTTCTTGCTGGAATTTGGAGATTAGATTTGAAACTAGTGTTGGGCTTGGGATTATGATCCGCGGGGATTGGACATCAGTGGACGACAGGGGGTGGTGGGTGGGGGTGTGATAGGTGGAGTTAACGGATTGATTTTGTATGATTGCATGGGAGGTTGAAGGGCGTTGGGGTCGGGGAGGTGGGGAGTTTTGGGCAGGGGGTGGAGGTGGGGGAGAGAGGGTGCTGCGGGAAGGGGACAGGTGATTGGGTTGCGAGGTGTGTAGCTGGTCTGGTTTGGGTTCATCAGGTTTGTTTGCTTGGTTGTGGTTGTTTTCGTTGTCGGAATTGCTGGATTGGTTTTCATCGATTACGAGGTTAGAGTTGTTGTTGTCGGATAGGTCAGAGGGTACGTCATCTTGCCTTAGGCTTTCAGAGGATTGGTTAGGATTTTTATTTGGTTTGTTTGCTGCATTTTGGTTTGTAATAGCTGGGAATTCTTCATTGTATTTTTCTTGGTTGGTGATTTCTTCTGGATTTTTGTTGGTTGTCGCAGAGGGTGATGTACCCTCTTGGCTTTTGTTTGGTTGGTTTGCGTTATTTTTTTGTGGACACTGGTTAGACCAGTGTCCCCTTTGGCGGCAGAATCGGCAGTTCGGGCCGAATGATTCGCCTGGTTTTATCACCTGTATGCGGTTTTGAAAGATTGAAATTTCAGTTGGGATATTTGAGATTATTGGTTCTTCTAGGCTGAGGTTGACGTAACCGTTTCGGATTTCTGGGTGGTTTCTGTGAGATAACCATTGGTGATTTTTATATTTTCCCCAGCTTAGCTTGCTGGGGAGGGCTTCTAATCGGTCGTCTGGTAGTTCAAATGGGACGGGGAAGAGGGTTATACGGTATAGGGGTTTGGAGGGGGTAAAGGATTGGAGGAGGATTTGGGTGCCGTCCACCTCAATCCTCTCCCCGCGGATGTATTTTTCGTGTAGTTGGTTTCTAATGTGTTGTTGCTGGTTTTTGAAAGTAATTGTAAAGATTTTTTTTTCCCTGTTCAGAGTTCGAATGCCAATAATTGATGTTTTATAGTGGTGCAGTGGTTGACGTTCTTGGATTAAATTGAAAAAGTTTTCTAGGGTGAATGGTCCGGTGGTCGAGATTTGAATGTTGATCGTATGATCCTGGCATAGCGTAGAGGTCGCCATGCTGACCAAGCTAGAGTTGTTTTTATTTTATTTATGTGTTTTGCAGTGTTGATTTTCGCTTTTTTGTTATGAATAAAATTGCACGGATATATGGTTTTGAATTATTGATATAAAAGTATATAAAAGTATGTATGGGCAAAGATATAGTTGTATAAAAGTATATAAATAGATTAGCTTATGATGTATAAATATATGATCTGACACAAAATGGCGGATTAAATGGTGTTAACAGTAGGTTTTAGGCGGGAAAACGGGGACAAATTTAGGACACAAAATGGCGGCAAATAAATTTTTATGTTTAAATTTGAAGAGCCTGGCAGCCCTGCCGTCGGCGGGAGCTAGAGGGACTGCTGTCAATCAAGCCGACTACGTCGGCAAGACTGACAGGAGCCCACGCAGTAGCCGCACGCCCAACAAACGGGAGGCCAGTCTATTCTTGCTAAGTTTTTACTGTTATATTACTAATGGTTGTTGACTTTCAAACACAAAAAACACCTGCAAAACTGCACACAACCTGAACACAAGGCTGCTGCAGCCGAACTAAACTTGTAAGCTCCACAAATAATAAAAAATAAATGGAAAAAATTGAAAAAAGATGGAAAAAATGGAAAAAACGGAAAAAAAAAAAAAAAAACGCAAAAAAGCAGCGGGCAGCGGGATTCCCTTTGAATCGGGTAGTTGCTGGGTCCAACGAGTGGAGCAATTTACCTTATTCAAATAGAATACTTTAAAATCGCGCGGCTAAGGCTTTATGCGAAGGCCAACTTTCAAAAACGCCAGTTTACTCAATATACGATTGTATGACTTCACCACCTATATAAGGGTGTCGCCAGAGAGGCGCTGGTAAGTATTCACCATGCTATGTGGTCACGTGGTACTTCGCGTTGTTCGAAATTTCTTGTCGCGCCCCGTTCGTTTCAACCGCGACATTTTTAACAAAAAATTAACGCTCAAAAAGCCAACTCAACATTGATCCCAATGCATATCGCGCGCTGTGCCACTTCAAAGGGCGGCCTACACGCAAGAGAGAAGCGCCCTACGGTAAGTTGGAGGAAGCGTCACCTGCGAAAGCCACGGGGGTCGGGCAGACTTGCAAAGGAGAGAGAGGAGCTGATTTTGGTTATGGGAGAGTGGGCCAGGGCTATACATGCATTTTCGCCATCTCTTAATTTGACAAAGGACGCGATTACGCGATTTGGGGATTTTGCTACATGAATGCAATACAGTGGGGGTAGCTTGGCTAAGCGATTGATTGGTTCTAAAAAATATTCCACCGTGGTGGAGCAACTTACCTTATTCAAATAGAATACTTTAAAATCGCGCGGCTAAGGCTTTATGCGAAGGCCAACTTTCAAAAACGCCAGTTTACTCAATATACGATTGTATGACTTCACCACCTATATAAGGGTGTCGCCAGAGAGGCGCTGGTAAGTATTCACCATGCTATGTGGTCACGTGGTACTTCGCGTTGTTCGAAATTTCTTGTCGCGCCCCGTTCGTTTCAACCGCGACATTTTTAACAAAAAATTAACGCTCAAAAAGCCAACTCAACATTGATCCCAATGCATATCGCGCGCTGTGCCACTTCAAAGGGCGGCCTACACGCAAGAGAGAAGCGCCCTACGGTAAGTTGGAGGAAGCGTCACCTGCGAAAGCCACGGGGGTCGGGCAGACTTGCAAAGGAGAGAGAGGAGCTGATTTTGGTTATGGGAGAGTGGGCCAGGGCTATACATGCATTTTCGCCATCTCTTAATTTGACAAAGGACGCGATTACGCGATTTGGGGATTTTGCTACATGAATGCAATACAGTGGGGGTAGCTTGGCTAAGCGATTGATTGGTTCTAAAAAATATTCCACCGTGGTGGAGCAACTTACCTTATTCAAATAGAATACTTTAAAATCGCGCGGCTAAGGCTTTATGCGAAGGCCAACTTTCAAAAACGCCAGTTTACTCAATATACGATTGTATGACTTCACCACCTATATAAGGGTGTCGCCAGAGAGGCGCTGGTAAGTATTCACCATGCTATGTGGTCACGTGGTACTTCGCGTTGTTCGAAATTTCTTGTCGCGCCCCGTTCGTTTCAACCGCGACATTTTTAACAAAAAATTAACGCTCAAAAAGCCAACTCAACATTGATCCCAATGCATATCGCGCGCTGTGGCACTTCAAAGGGCGGCCTACACGCAAGAGAGAAGCGCCCTACGGTAAGTTGGAGGAAGCGTCACCTGCGAAAGCCACGGGGGTCGGGCAGACTTGCAAAGGAGAGAGAGAAGCTGATTTTGGTTATGGGAGAGTGGGCCAGGGCTATACATGCATTTTCGCCATCTCTTAATTTGACAAAGGACGCGATTACGCGATTTGGGGATTTTGCTACATGAATGCAATACAGTGGGGGTAGCTTGGATAAGCGATTGATTGGTTCTAAAAAATATTCCACCGTGGTGGAGCAACTTACCTTATTCAAATAGAATACTTTAAAATCGCGCGGCTAAGGCTTTATGCGAAGGCCAACTTTCAAAAACGCCAGTTTACTCAATATACGATTGTATGACTTCACCACCTATATAAGGGTGTCGCCAGAGAGGCGCTGGTAAGTATTCACCATGCTATGTGGTCACGTGGTACTTCGCGTTGTTCGAAATTTCTTGTCGCGCCCCGTTCGTTTCAACCGCGACATTTTTAACAAAAAATTAACGCTCAAAAAGCCAACTCAACATTGATCCCAATGCATATCGCGCGCTGTGGCACTTCAAAGGGCGGCCTACACACAAGAGAGAAGCGCCCTACGGTAAGTTGGAGGAAGCGTCACCTGCGAAAGCCACGGGGGTCGGGCAGACTTGCAAAGGAGAGAGAGAAGCTGATTTTGGTTATGGGAGAGTGGGCCAGGGCTATACATGCATTTTCGCCATCTCTTAATTTGACAAAGGACGCGATTACGCGATTTGGGGATTTTGCTACATGAATGCAATACAGTGGGGGTAGCTTGGATAAGCGATTGATTGGTTCTAAAAAATATTCCACCGTTTTTTTTTCTCTCTCTATGGGTTTATTTACATTAAACAAACGATAAACAAAGGCAATATAACAAGAACGAAAAATAAGAAAAACCAAAACAAACGAAAGAATAATTTTTTATATAGTAGTTATGATAGAAATATGCTTCGATTTTGGAGCCGGTATATATGCAGGCTATTTAATTGGGAGTCTTTTTTAAGGTAGTTTGGACTTCGCGCGGTTTTAATGTGCTGTGTTACTTGTTGGGGAATTGGCTATTTTTGGAGATGGCATTTTATATTTTATACTAATAGCTAGGTTTTGGACTTATGTTTGTAATTGCGTTTTATATATATGTGTCGATGTTTCGCTCTTAGTTATAGGACTATGTTTTTAAGGGAATTTTATGTTTTTAAGGGAATTTTACACGGTTGGGTGATTTGCAGTGGTATGCAGGTTGAGTTCTTATATTTATATGGACAACCATTGTTTTATATGCTACTACATCACGGTTGGGTGGTTAGCGGTATGTACGTTGATATGTTATATGTATACTATCAGGTAATGCTTTATGTGCCACTGCACTTTGAACTATTTTAGTTCAAGTTGTTGTGAAAAGTTGAGATTTTCGGCGGCGGGGTTTGAACCCGCGGTCTCAGGACTTGATACCCGGTGACTTAGCCACTCGGCTATTCAGTTATTGTGAGGAGGCGGTGAAAAGAGCGTATACGAATGACTAGTTTTGAGTTAAGGGGCTGTTTAGGCTGGGCTAGCTGGAAGTCATCCGCGGTTTGCGGATAGACATTTGCGTAGGTTGCAAGGGGGGCGAAGAAAATAAAAGGCGAGGAAAACAAATGTTTTAATAAGTAATATAACATAAGGAAATTAAATCTATCTCTTGCCAAACCGACAAGGGACGGCAAAACATTAAGTAATGGTTAGGTATTCATCCGCATTTGGCGGAGGCTTAATATGCGTATTAAAGCAATAAATGGCTTTTAATAAACAGGATAGGTACAAAAAGGCACAGAATATATATAAAAAAGCAATGTAGAATTAAGTCTGCCTCTTGCCTAACCGGCAAGGGGCGGCAAATGACTTTAGGAAATAAGTAAATAAGATATTTATTAAGTCACGTGGTTTAGCCTCATGTGCTTATTCACAAAGGAGGTTTAGGCAGTGAAATTTTTAGGCTAGGTTTTTGGATGGTTGTGTATATTAGTAAAGGGTTATGACTTATAGAGCGGTTTATGGTAAGAAGATTATGATAAGTATTATCCAGTAGAGACGGTGACGTCACATTGTTTATACACATTACAGTCACTAGGCAACAGCCAGCTGTGTTTTGTTATTGTTATTGTTTTGGTTATATCAGCTGACCATTGCCTAGTGACGGCGGTTACATTTCAGGGAAAAAGAAGAACATAGGAAGTAAGCATGTGAAATAATAATAGCAGATGTAACAAAAAGAAAAGAGTATGGTTTAAAAGTTGTCAAATAATTTTTAAAAGTGGATTATTTCACCCAAGACTTATTTCTATGGATTATTATGTGGATCAAGAGTTTTAAGCAAAATTTAGAGGTATGTTAAATTAAAATTCATTGTTTTAACGAAATATACATTTGTTATATAATCACAAAGCAATTTAAAATATAGTTTTTAACAAGAAGAAAAAATTTTTTTGATAGGAATTGGGACAAAGGTCAAGTTTCGGACTCTCTGGTTATCGAGTAGAGGCTGATCATTAAGATACAGGTATTAATATATTATGGTTATTATTATTTTTTTGAAAATTTAGCAATTGCAGTGTTAATAGTAAATGAAGTAACAGTAGAAATAATTATTTAATCGACAAAGATATACATATTAAAATATTATAAGATTTTCGCTGCCGCTGTTAAGTTCCGAAGAAGTGTCAAGGTTGTAGAACTTGACCAGTCGCTCTGGTGACAAAATGCTCGCGAAGGATTTAAATTTGGTTCTGATTTTCCAGTATGTTTTATTGATAAATTTCGTTTGATCCCATATATAATCGTTTTCGAGATCTTGTTTTTGTTTTGCTTTAATTAGGGTAGTTTTAAAAATATTTGCTAGTTTTATTATAAAAGGGTGAGTGTTACCTTGGGCTGGGCAGTTGTATTGTAGAATGGACGTGGATAGTTCTTCAGTACAGCCTCTGTCCTCGAGGATGAATGCCTCGAGTCTTCGGGCCAATTGTTTAACTACTGGACAATGCTCTATCATATGTGTTATGGTGTCTTCCTCATCTCTGCAAAGCTTGCAGTGCAGTTTGAATACCCTGCCCGTTTCGTTTTGGAAAATTTGGCGGTTCATTTTGAACTTACCCCAAAAATAGCCTTTTTGTGCTATCCGATAATTGATTTCCCGTTCCGAATTGGTGTGAAAATATTTAACGTTATTGTTCTTTAAGAGAATGGTATTCCAACTGCATTGCGAGTCCTGCAGAGGGAGGGTGGTTGGAATATATTTATTTTTAACTATTTCTTTATATAGATGCTTTTGTTTTGCTGTTTCCCAGTCAAAGCTGTTTGCAGTTTGGCTGTTGATGATGTTATGATTATATATTTTGTTGATCCATTCTGGCCTTGTTTGTAAATTTTTTGGATAAGATTGGTTATATAATTTGGGGTTTATTGATTTAGCTTTGAATCCAAGATGGTATCTGACCCATGAGTGCCAGAAGTCGGAGATGGTGTCCAAATTTTTATAATCTTTGAGCTGCTCGAGTTGAGCAGCTTCTATTTTAGCTCCGACATCTGGCACCCATAGGCCGCCTTCTTTTACCGGTGCGATTATTTTTTTCCTCGCTACGGGTTCCATGGAGAGTGGAAACCACAAAAAGCCAAAAATGAGGGTTTGAAATTGTTTAATGTATTTTTGCCTCATCGTTAGAATTCTAGCTGTAAAGATAATTTGGGACATGATGAGGGCTTGTATCAAGTTTATTTTACCAAAGACCGAAAGGTTTCTATATTTGTGAATTTGGATTATGTTTTTAATTTTATCAATTTTTTTTGGCCAGTTTAGCTTTTCGTGGTCTCCACTCTCCCCGTAGCAGATTCCCAGTATTTTACATTCGGTTTTTACATATTCTGGGTATACAGTGGTAACTCTATGTTTCAGGTCCTTGTTAAAAGCAATTATTTCCGTTTTTTCGACGTTGAGTTTTTGTCCGCTTATTGTTTCATATTGTTTCAAGTTTAATAGAATTTGATTAATCGATTCTACGTTGGTGGTAAAAAAAGTGCAGTCGTCTGCATACTGTTCCAGTTTGATTTCAGTTTTTCCAAATTTTGGTCCATTGATTTTAGGGTTGTTTTTTATTATGTGGGCTAGTACGTCGGCACTGGCTATAAAGAGTAGCATCGACAGGGAGCATCCCTGTCGTATGCCTCTTTTGATTTGAATTTCGTTGCCAAGTTTCCCGTTGATAAGTATTTGGCTGGTGATATTTTTGTATATGATTTTTATCCAGTTTATCAGGTAGTTGGGTGTGCCGTACTTCTCCAAGACCCTGATCGCGAAGCCAATGTCGACGCGGTCAAAGGCCTTGGAGAAGTCGGTGAGAACTAAAGCAAGCGGTTGTGTGTGTGATTTAGCATATTGTGATGCGGCTTTAATGTTATAGTGTATGTGTTGTATTGATCTGTTTTTTAGGCCGCATTTTTGATTTAGTGAGATTTTTTGATCTAGGTGTTGTGTAAGTCTGTTTGTGAGTGTTTTAGTGATAATTTTGTAATCTGTGTTGAGAAGAGAGATTGGTCTCCAGTTTTTTATTTGATTTTTATCTCCTTTTTTTGGTATTAATTTAACGACGGCCTTTCTCATGGACTTTGGCATTACATTTTGTAGGTAAATATTATTCACTAATTCTGTCAAGTCCAGTTTTAGTTGGGGCCAAAAGGTTATATAGAATTCTACCGGTAGGCCGTCGCAACCTGGAGACGAACCTCTGTTCATTTTGTTTATTGCTTGCTTTAGTTCTCGGGTGGTTATAAATAGTTGAGTTTTTGATGTGGGGGATGTTCTAATTGTTTTCAGGATTTTCTTTTGTTTTTTACGTTTTACTGTGGGGTTTTGTCCCCACAGTTCGTCGTAAAAGGTGTGGATTATGGTTTCAATTTTTTGTGGGTTTGTTGTTGGGTTTTGATTTATCGGGTCGGTTAATTTGTGGATGCCGGTGTTGGTATTTCGGGTTTTCTCTTTTAAATAGAATTGGGTATTAGGTATTTCGTCATTTTCAAAGTTTATGATTTTGGCTCGTTTTTTGGCTCCTTCCAGGATATTGTTTTCGTAGTCTTTGATTTTTTGTTTTGTTTCTAGGTATGTTTTGTTTGTTTGTAATTGCTGAGGGTCTATTTTTTCCATTAATGATTTTAAAGTTTGGGCGTATACTCGTTGTTGTTTTTCTTGTTGTTTTTTAAAATTGATGGAGAATGTTTTGGATTTTTTCCGAATTGATGATTTAAGATCTTCCCACCAATTTGATATGTGATGGTAGTCACATTTTTTTGTTTGCCAATGCGCCAAATGTTCCCTTATTAAAGTTTTGTATTCCTCATTCTCCATCAATTGACAGTTCAATTTCCATATGCCTTTTCCCCATTTGGTCTGGGAGTTAAGTTTGATTTTAATAAAAGGGGATTGGGAATGGTCCGAAAAGGCATATGGAAAGTGCCCTGCTTGGTTGATCCAGGATGACAGGCTCTTGGTGTGGTAGATCCTGTCAATCCTGGATGCGGCTTTCCGTGCTATATACGTGTATGTTTTTTTGTGGGGGTAGAATAGTCGAAAGGAGTCAACTAAATCAAGTTGACTCCTCTCGACTATCCACCTCCTGGTTGCGATGTTTTGCCGTTGCCTGGTTGCGGTGTTGTCCTTGGGGTATTCAGTAAAATTGAAATCACCAAGGACGATATGGTTATGACTATATTTATGGTTATGGCTATGTTTACGGTTATGGTTATGATTATGTTTATGGGGCTGCTTGATATCGTCTAGGACGGTGTCAAGCATCTCAAAGCGGGTTTTGACTTTTATTGAGCCTTCCCCAGACGGCAGATATAGATTATATATATTTATTTGTTCGTTTTCTTGTTTGTCGTCTGGGGACCATTCTATTGTTATTTGTTGGATTCTATCCGGGATGATTATTTTATGTTTTATACTATGTTTATTTAATTTGTCGAGGAAGGAGCCGTTGACTAAAAAAGCCGTGCCGGCGAAATTTAGATTAGAGTTAGTAGTGTTAGGATAGAAGATTATATTATGTTTATTTAGGATTGCATTAAATTTGGTAATATTAAAGTTATGAGTTTCCTGTATACCCAGAATATGTATATTGTTTAGATTTACAAATGATAGAACACTGTCCAGTTTCTTACTTAATGAATTTACGTTGACAGAGGCTATCCTGATTTCGCCATCCACGTCCATTCCGTCCGGTGAGAGGGATCACTGTGGAGAAAATGAGTATGATGAGCGACTGGCCAAGGAGGAAGAATTATACATGAAATAAAAACTACGATTACGGTTATGATTATAATTACAGTTACGTTTACGATTATGATATGCTTTGTTATGGAATTGGTGTTCGTGTGAATGTGTGTGATGCCTAGCTTGGTCAGCATCCTTTCTTTTTCTTTCTGTTTTTTCTTTTTTGGCGTTGGGGTGGGGTTCCGTCGGTTGGGGTGTCGGTGGTGCTGAGTGTTCTTTTGTTACTGCTAGGGTCATGGCCTTCAGATTCAGTGCTTTCAGATTCGTCGGAGCTGGGAGCTTCTTGCTGGAATTTGGAGATTAGATTTGAAACTAGTGTTGGGCTTGGGATTATGATCCGCGGGGATTGGACATCAGTGGACGACAGGGGGTGGTGGGTGGGGGTGTGATAGGTGGAGTTAACGGATTGATTTTGTATGATTGCATGGGAGGTTGAAGGGCGTTGGGGTCGGGGAGGTGGGGAGTTTTGGGCAGGGGGTGGAGGTGGGGGAGAGAGGGTGCTGCGGGAAGGGGACAGGTGATTGGGTTGCGAGGTGTGTAGCTGGTCTGGTTTGGGTTCATCAGGTTTGTTTGCTTGGTTGTGGTTGTTTTCGTTGTCGGAATTGCTGGATTGGTTTTCATCGATTACGAGGTTAGAGTTGTTGTTGTCGGATAGGTCAGAGGGTACGTCATCTTGCCTTAGGCTTTCAGAGGATTGGTTAGGATTTTTATTTGGTTTGTTTGCTGCATTTTGGTTTGTAATAGCTGGGAATTCTTCATTGTATTTTTCTTGGTTGGTGATTTCTTCTGGATTTTTGTTGGTTGTCGCAGAGGGTGATGTACCCTCTTGGCTTTTGTTTGGTTGGTTTGCGTTATTTTTTTGTGGACACTGGTTAGACCAGTGTCCCCTTTGGCGGCAGAATCGGCAGTTCGGGCCGAATGATTCGCCTGGTTTTATCACCTGTATGCGGTTTTGAAAGATTGAAATTTCAGTTGGGATATTTGAGATTATTGGTTCTTCTAGGCTGAGGTTGACGTAACCGTTTCGGATTTCTGGGTGGTTTCTGTGAGATAACCATTGGTGATTTTTATATTTTCCCCAGCTTAGCTTGCTGGGGAGGGCTTCTAATCGGTCGTCTGGTAGTTCAAATGGGACGGGGAAGAGGGTTATACGGTATAGGGGTTTGGAGGGGGTAAAGGATTGGAGGAGGATTTGGGTGCCGTCCACCTCAATCCTCTCCCCGCGGATGTATTTTTCGTGTAGTTGGTTTCTAATGTGTTGTTGCTGGTTTTTGAAAGTAATTGTAAAGATTTTTTTTTCCCTGTTCAGAGTTCGAATGCCAATAATTGATGTTTTATAGTGGTGCAGTGGTTGACGTTCTTGGATTAAATTGAAAAAGTTTTCTAGGGTGAATGGTCCGGTAGTCGAGACTTGAATGTTGATCGTATGATCCTGGCATAGCGTAGAGGTCGCCATGCTGACCAAGCTAGGAGTGTATTTTATGTATATTTTGTTGTGATGTTGCGATTATTTTTTGGTGTTATATTCAATAAATACAAAAATGGGTTAATTTTCAAGGGTGTTTTTGTGTTTTACACGATTTGCATATAGTTTTACAGAGCACGAATAGGGTGTTGTTATTTAAATAAGTGTATAAATATTAAGAGTTATGAATATATATAAATATATATATATATATTAGATTATATAAATCAATTTGAAGTTTTCTGATAGAAAATGGCGGACTTATGGTCCCACCAATAAGTTAAAGTTGTGAAAAAAATGGCGGCAAAGCAGAAACAAAATGGCGGCCGAACAGCGGCGTTAAATATAATTAAAGAACAAAGGACTAAGATAGAAGCCCCCTAAGCCCACCGCTGGTGGGAGCCAACGGACCGCCGCCAGTCAAGCCGACGACGTCGGCAAGACTGACAGAGGTCCAAGGACTTTTGCCACCCACAAATGGGAAAAAAAGGCCGCTAGCTGTCTAATAACAATAACAGTAAGGCTGCTTCTACTTTTATACATAAAAGAAAAAACTGCACACTGCAACTGAAAACACAACTTAAGCACAACCTGAAAACCAGGGCTGCTACAGCCACTAAATCTCCACAAACTATAATAAATAATTCTAAAAAAATTGGAAAAACTGGAAAAAATGGAAAACAGGAAAAAAAAGCAAAAAAGCAGCGGGCAGCGCGATTCCGTTTGAATTGGGTAGTTGCTAGGGTCCAACACGTGGAGCAAATTACCTTATTCAAATAGAATACTTTAAAATCGCGCGGCTAAGGCTTTATGCGAAGGCCAACTTTCAAAAACGCCAGTTTACTCAATATACGATTGTATGACTTCACCACCTATATAAGGGTGTCGCCAGAGAGGCGCTGGTAAGTATTCACCATGCTATGTGGTCACGTGGTACTTCGCGTTGTTCGAAATTTCTTGTCGCGCCCCGTTCGTTTCAACCGCGACATTTTTAACAAAAAATTAACGCTCAAAAAGCCAACTCAACATTGATCCCAATGCATATCGCGCGCTGTGGCACTTCAAAGGGCGGCCTACACGCAAGAGAGAAGCGCCCTACGGTAAGTTGGAGGAAGCGTCACCTGCGAAAGCCACGGGGGTCGGGCAGACTTGCAAAGGAGAGAGAGAAGCTGATTTTGGTTATGGGAGAGTGGGCCAGGGCTATACATGCATTTTCGCCATCTCTTAATTTGACAAAGGACGCGATTACGCGATTTGGGGATTTTGCTACATGAATGCAATACAGTGGGGGTAGCTTGGATAAGCGATTGATTGGTTCTAAAAAATATTCTTTTTTTTTTTTTTTTTTTTTTTTATCTTTTTTATTGGTAAGAAAAGAAATGAAAATACAGCGAAACAGGTTAAAAGTCCAACGTAAAGTGGAGAAACGAAAAGTAATAAAATGGCATTGCGCTAAACGACGATGGGACAGGGCGATACGATCATAGATACAGGCGAGAAATTGCGATTTTAGTAGGTAAGCGATAAGTTAACTAATTGAGCGATATTCCATGGTTATACAATGACTAGAACATGAACATATAAGATTTTCAATCGTTACGGTTGCGATACATAAGTGAATGTGAAGGTGTGTGTAGGCAGGTTTACTGCTCGAAAGGATGTGGATGGGATTGCGAATACATTTACAGTTGTAAAGGTAGTGTGTAGGTAGCGTTATTGCTACGCACGAGCACACACACACACACACGCGGAAGTGGGGACAGTTGTATTATTTTTTATGCGGGTTGCATGGGAGTGAAGGTAGTATGTATATTGCGATGCTGCGCTCGAGCATACGCGGAAATACGAGAAGGGATATTGTTAATTTGCATTTTGATAATGCAGTCAGAGTGGTTCTGCTTAGGCCTTATTCATGGAGTATTGCAATTTGGGATAAGGCAATTTTTGTTTACTGTTGTTGCGAGATATGAGACTAATTTATTATTAACGGAGAATTTTGAGGTAGCTCAGGGGTTCGAACCCGTGCCCTTAGGATTGCAGAGCTGGCGCTTTAACCATTAAGCCAATCGGTCGGTTAGTCCGTGGTCAGTATTTTGCAATGTTATTTGTGCGAGGTAGTTGAGTGTGTTTCCTTATTGCTTATTATGCTTAGGGCTGTGATTTGATGTTATTACTCGGGGTTGTTTTCTATGTTCGTTTGTGTTTGGATGTCATTTAATATGGTTTTAAATTTTACTTTTATTTTCCAAGTTGTTTCGTTTACAAATTCTTGTGGGTTATGCAGGTATTCGTTTTCTGTTGTAAGTTTGTTTTTTTCGGTTATTAGTATATGCTTTGTGAGAACCAGTAATTTTTGTTTGCTCAGACTGTGTTGAAATTCTGTTGGGTTTTGATTGTATAGGATGGCGTAGTGGTCTGGGGTAAAGGTGAATCCGTGTTCATGGGTTGCTATTTGATTAAGGTTTGTATATATTTTTTTTGTTATGTTGCATTGGCTTAGCAGGTGTTTTATATTGTCGTTGGGCCCGTGGCAGTAGTTGCATCTGTTTATTCGAATTTTTCCTGTTGATGTCCTGATTATGTTACGTGATTTTCGGAAGTCGCCCCATTTGTATGCTTGGTGAGCCGTGAGGTAAGATGTTTGCCGTTCTGTATTATTAAATATTTTTTTTTGTTTCGGTTTGATTAAGTGTATATTTTCCCAGTTTATTGTTTTGTTTTCCATTTTTATTTCAGTATGTATTGCTTTTTTTTGGATAAGGATGTCGTAGATGGCTCGCATTTTGTTATTTATCCAGTCGAAGTCGTTATGTGTTTCGTATATTGTATTGTAGTGTTTGATAATGAGTTGCCATTGTGGGTTAACTTGCTGCTGTTTAGGGTAGTGATTGCCGAATAAGTGCGGGATGATGTGTTTTGCTTTAGTGCCCATTTGGTACATATACCAACTTTGAAAGGGTTGTGTGGGCTCGATGGTGTTTTTCATTTGTGATATTTTTTCCAGTTGAGCCGCAACAATTTTAGTTTCGAGGTCTGGCATTTGAATCCCACCGTTTCGTTTCGTGTTTATGAGTTTACGTCGCTTAATAGGTTCAATTTTTTTAGGGTGCCACAGGAATTCGTACAGTAATTTGTTTATTTCTTTTATTATTTTTTTTGTCGGTATGATAATACGTGCGATATGGATTATTTGTGAGATCATTAGAGCATTTATAATGTGTATTTTCCCGTAAATTGTTTGGTTGAGTTTATTGAATTTGTGTTGTATGGCTTGTATTTTGTTTTTCGCTTTTATCCAGTTAATATTTATTAGTGAGTATTGCGTGTTGTAGTATATGCCTAGAATTTTAACTTGTTCTTTAATGTGTTGTGGGTATAGTTCTGAAAGTTGCGTTTTTATGAAGGGTGTAAAGGTAATAATTTGAGTTTTGTCCATGTTTAGTTTTTGTCCTGTTATATTTTGGTAGTTTTTGAGTTCCTTGAAGAGTTCCAGCGCACTGTTTTTGTCCGAGATATAGAATGTGTTGTCATCCGCAAATTGTTGTATAAAGATTTTTGTTTTGAATAGTTTAAAGCCTGTTATTTTTTTGTTCCTTTTTATCATTTTGTTTAAGATTTCTCCTATACAGGTGTATAGCAGCATACTAAGGGGACATCCTTGACGGAGGCCTCTTTTTATTGTGATTTTTTCAGTTAGCTCGCCGTTCACTTCCAGTTGGCTATTAATGTCTGTATATAAGATTTCTATCCATTTGATGAGGTTTTGATTGATTCCAAAAGATGTGAGGATTTTTATGATTAGTTCGTGGTCTACTCGGTCAAAGGCTTTCTCAAAGTCTGTAAGTACGATTGCCAGTTCTTCTGATTTTGTTTTTGCGTACTCTATGGCTGAGGTGGTATTGTAATGGATATGTTCGATACGTCTGTCTTCTATGCCGCATTTCTGATCTATGTTTATTTTATCCTTTAATTTCTTTTTTAGCTTGTTTGTAATGATTTTGCTGAGAATTTTGTATTCCGTTGTTAAAACCGAAATCGGGCGCCAATTTTTAATTTCGTTTAGAGGTCCTTTTTTTGGTAGTAATTTGGTTATTGCAGTTTTCATCGTTTGCGTTAGATTTCCTTGTAGTTGTATATTAATGAAAAGCTCATGTAGATCTTCCTTTAGTTGTTGCCAAAAGTGTTGATAAAATTCCGAAGTCAGTCCATCGATTCCCGGGGTCGTGTTTTTGTTTAAATCTTTCATTGCTTTTGTTAGGTCGGTTAGTGGAAAAAATTTATCTTCTATTTTTTCTGTATTTGAGGTTTGTTCTGTTTTGAGTATTTTGTTTTGTCCGTTTATGTCTAGGTTGTCTTTTTTTCCCCATAAGTTGTAGTAGAAGTTGTGTATTTCTGTTTTGATTTCCGCGTTGGTTTGTATTAAATTTCCTTTCTCGTCCTTGATTTTATCTATTTTTTGTTTTTCGCCGTTTTGTTTTTCTATTTGATAAAAGTGTCTGTCTGGTGTTTCATTTTCTGCTAGGTTTTTGATTCTGGAACGTATTTTCGCTCCCGCTGTGCGTTTTCTTTCCATTTCTTTCAGTTTTTCTATAATTGATATGTATTGTTCGTTATGGGTTGTGTTTCTGCTATTCATTTTTGCATGTATTGATTTTAGTTTGTTTCTGAGTTCATTTTCTTCGATGTTTTCTGTGCGTTTTTTTTCGATGCAGTAAGTTATGGTTTCTTTTTTGATTTTCTTTTTGAGGTGTTCCCACCACGCTAGTAGGTGTGGGTGTTCGTCTTTTTTTGTTTTTTCGTGTTCTATGGTTTGTTTTATTGCGTTTGTGTATTTTTCGTCTTTCAAGATATCATTGTTTAGTTTCCAGTGTCCGTTTATAATTTTTTTTTTGTTAATTTTACCAATTGTTATGAATGGTGCTTGAGTGTGATCTGATAGTACATGTGGGATGTGTCCTGTTTGGTAGATTTTATTTGTGTTGTTGTCTTTGTTGTATATTCTGTCTATTCGTGTTGCTATTGTTGGGGTTACGCGTGTGTAGACTTTAGTATTGGGGTAGCGTTGCCTGTAGGTATCTTGTAAGCTAAGTTGTGTTTTTGCTTGTCGCCATTGTTTTCGGTCTTGTGTGTTGTGTGTATTTGTGTTTGTAGAGTCGCTATCGTGTTCTGTGAAGTTGAAGTCCCCCATTAGAATGAGGTCGTCGTAATAGTTTGCGTTTTGGTTTAGATATTTTTCTATCTCATGGATTTGGTTGGTTCTTTGTTTTATTTGTGCATTTGCTTGGCCAGATTTTAGGTAGATATTCAGGAGTCTTGTTTTTTTATGGTTCTTGATTTCGTTTTTGTGTGTAAGTGTAATTTCTTGTATCCAGTTTTGTAGTATTATGTTTTGTTCGATGTCCCAGTTTGAATTGATTTCTTCCTTATATAATACGAGCGTGCCTTGCCAGAAATGTTTTACATTTTCGTTTGTGTTAATGTTTAGTATGTATTTAAGTTTTTCCTTTTCGGCCCAATTTTTAAGACTGTTTTCGTTTATTTTGTGGGTTTCTTGTATAAGGCAGATATCGATTTCGTTTTGTTTCATGAATGTTCCTATTTGGTGTAGTTTCTTGTGTATTCCGTTAATGTTTAGTGTGCATATCTTTAATGTTGTGTTGGTGTGTGACATGGTGTTCAAGAAAGAGGGGGAAGACGCAAAGGTTTAAAAATACGATTTATATATATTAACCAATGGTGGCGTTTACTTGGACTATTATACCGGATGAGTTAACACTAATTTCGGGTGGTGTGTTCTGTATATTTCTTCGTTTGTTTTCTTCATCGTCGGTGGATAGTTGTCGTTTTCTTTCGTTTTCCAGGGGTGTTGAGTGCTGTATGGGGTTTGGGTTATTTGGTGTCGGTAATTCATCTTCTTTGGATTCTTCTTGGTTGGCTTCTTTTTTTGGCGGTTTTTTTCTTCTGTGTTTTGGTCTTTTTCTTGTTTTTTTTGGATGGTAGTTTTCGTCATCAGAAGGTTCCGTGTTGGTTGTATTGAAGTTTGGATAAAGATTGAGGAAGACAGACGAGTAGTCGTCGCTAGAAAGAGGGGGTGAGGAAGAGGAGGAGGAGGAGTGGGAGAGGGAGGAGGAGGGAGGGTTGTAGTCGTTGTCATGGTCGTCTGGTAACGATGCGATGGTTGAGGGAACGGAGTCAGGTGGGTCGGATAGGTTTGGCGGTCCTAGGTAGGGTGATTCGATTTTTTCAGTTGGAGGTGTATTTTGTACGGGGATATTTGGGGTGGATGGTTTGCTGTTTTGGTCTGGTTGGTTTCTTGCTTCTTCGTTGGTATGGTTAGATCCTGGGCTTATTGGCTTGTTATTTAGGTGGTCTGCGGAAGTTGACGGGATGTTTTCTTGTATGTCTTGGGGTGCCGGTAGATTGGTTCGTTGCGGGTTTTCGTTTATGTTTTCTGTGTCCATTTTTTCATTTCCGTTTTCGTTATCAGGGATTAGATTTTCTGCTATCTCGATAATTTCATCTTTCTTGTGTAGTTCTTTTTCTTTGCTGTGGGAATGATTTGTTGCGTTGGATTCGTTGCTTTGGTTTAAGGTGTGATTCGGGGTTGCCATGAATCCTTGGTTGAAGATTTCCTGTTTTCTTAGTCTTTCTTCTAACTGTTTGATTACGGCTTCCAAGGAGGCCGTATTTTTTGGGTCGAAACGGTTTGCTGGTGTTGACGTTCTGAAACCTTGCAATTTTGGGAATTCTCTGTCAAAGATTTGATCGTGTGTCTCGCTGGGTGGTTTGTTATGGAGGAGATCGCGGTCAAATTCTGGTGTTATAATTGGTTCGTTGGGGCAGTCTTTCATCAGGTGTCCTGTTTTAAAACAGAGGCGGCATGTTTGGGGGTTGGGACATTGGCTAGCCCAATGTCCCCTCTCGTTGCAATTTCTGCATACCGGTCCGAATGATTGGCCTGGTTTCACGATTTGTATCCTGTTTTTCTTGTAGAATATTTCCGGCTGGATGTTGTCAAGCTTAGGATCTACTAAGAATAGATTGACGTAGCCATTCATCTTATCTTGTCTTGATTTGTGCGTGCAAAATTGAGTGCCTTTAGGTTTTCCCCATTGTAATTCAGACGCTATTTTAAAGATATGGTCTTGTGTCCATTCAAACGGGATCGGGAATAGGGTAATTTTGGTTTGGGGGAGGGTGGGTTCGAAAGATTTCAATTCTATTATTTGTCTATCTGATGTTCGGATTTCTTTACCGTTTTCTAGTTCTTTGTGAAGTCTATCTCGGTTATATTGAAGGCGTGGATTTTCCTTATTAAATGTTATTTGGTAGGTTTGGTTCTTTCTGTTGAGTGTCCTTGCTCCTGTGATATTTTCATCATATTTTTTCAGTGCTTGTTCCTCATCGAACAATGATAGGAAGTTTATTATCGTAAAGTTCGATGTGTTACGAACTTGAATGTTTAGTGAACGTGTAGCATTATATTCTAATATATTCATACTTGTTTGTAGGGGAAAGGCGCAAAGGGAAGAAAGATACGGAGGGAATAGTGCGATACAAGAAAGGATACAACAAACAATGTGGTGAGTGTGTTTTTATTTTTTTTATTATTTACCGCTAGACGGCGCTAGAGAGCAGTGGATTTTTTTTGGGGTTCGCCACAAACTGTTTATTTTTTATTAACCGCTAGACGGCGTGGTGTGTGTTTTTTTGATTTGTCGGTAGATGGCGCTAGAGTGGCAAAAATTTGATCAGGGCTTCGCCTCAAACGCTTAAAAGGGTGGGGCGAAAAAACGACAGAGTACGAATACGATGACAGGCGGTAACAAGACAGTTAAGCTCCGCTGCAAGTTTTGGGATGTCAGGAAAAAAACAAACAAAAAGTACGAGCCAAATAGTGACGTCACTTCCGACGTCGAGGAATGAAAAATTTACAAGTATTAGAAACAGTAGTACCACTAAGGGGCAGTAGAGATCTCGAAAATTTGCCGGGAGCTTCGCTGTATTTTTAAATACGAGTAGGCGGAAAAAGTTCTAAGTCCGTCAAGAGAGTCTCTGAGACTTCTCTCGGCGTACTTAGAAGCGCAAAAAGCCACAAACACGACAAAAAATTAATAACGAGGCGAAAGAGGAGGCACCACTAATTGGCGCACTACTAGAACGTAGTTTACCCAAGTTGAAACACTTGGCGAGAAAGATTACAAAGGCGCAAAAAATCTACAATACGGTCAATAACAAACACACGATTAAAGTTAGATAGCGGTCTTTTGCTTAGAGCAAAGAGTCGGTTTTAGCACGATTAAGTACCACAAATAGTAGAAAAGTAACAACAGGTCCCTACAAAAGCCTGCCTGCCGCCCCTGCAACTGTTTGTTACAGCGGCTGCTGACTAATGCCTTCTAGTAAGGCCTGACACACGAAGAGCGCAACAAAAACCTCTAATAGGTTGAAATTACAAAAGAGTACGTCACAAAGGTATATCCAAAAGGTTGAAAGGCTCGCAGTTGCGGGTGATTCTACGCAAATAAGATAAAGTCCGGGTGGAACAAGTTACCTTATTCAAATAGAATACTTTAAAATCGCGCGGCTAAGGCTTTATGCGAAGGCCAACTTTCAAAAACGCCAGTTTACTCAATATACGATTGTATGACTTCACCACCTATATAAGGGTGTCGCCAGAGAGGCGCTGGTAAGTATTCACCATGCTATGTGGTCACGTGGTACTTCGCGTTGTTCGAAATTTCTTGTCGCGCCCCGTTCGTTTCAACCGCGACATTTTTAACAAAAAATTAACGCTCAAAAAGCCAACTCAACATTGATCCCAATGCATATCGCGCGCTGTGCCACTTCAAAGGGCGGCCTACACGCAAGAGAGAAGCGCCCTACGGTAAGTTGGAGGAAGCGTCACCTGCGAAAGCCACGGGGGTCGGGCAGACTTGCAAAGGAGAGAGAGGAGCTGATTTTGGTTATGGGAGAGTGGGCCAGGGCTATACATGCATTTTCGCCATCTCTTAATTTGACAAAGGACGCGATTACGCGATTTGGGGATTTTGCTACATGAATGCAATACAGTGGGGGTAGCTTGGCTAAGCGATTGATTGGTTCTAAAAAATATTCCACCGTGGTGGAGCAACTTACCTTATTCAAATAGAATACTTTAAAATCGCGCGGCTAAGGCTTTATGCGAAGGCCAACTTTCAAAAACGCCAGTTTACTCAATATACGATTGTATGACTTCACCACCTATATAAGGGTGTCGCCAGAGAGGCGCTGGTAAGTATTCACCATGCTATGTGGTCACGTGGTACTTCGCGTTGTTCGAAATTTCTTGTCGCGCCCCGTTCGTTTCAACCGCGACATTTTTAACAAAAAATTAACGCTCAAAAAGCCAACTCAACATTGATCCCAATGCATATCGCGCGCTGTGCCACTTCAAAGGGCGGCCTACACGCAAGAGAGAAGCGCCCTACGGTAAGTTGGAGGAAGCGTCACCTGCGAAAGCCACGGGGGTCGGGCAGACTTGCAAAGGAGAGAGAGGAGCTGATTTTGGTTATGGGAGAGTGGGCCAGGGCTATACATGCATTTTCGCCATCTCTTAATTTGACAAAGGACGCGATTACGCGATTTGGGGATTTTGCTACATGAATGCAATACAGTGGGGGTAGCTTGGCTAAGCGATTGATTGGTTCTAAAAAATATTCCACCGTTTTTTTCTCTCTCTATGGGTTTATTTACATTAAACAAACGATAAACAAAGGCAATATAACGAAAACGAAAAATAAGAAAGACCAAAACAAACGAAAGAATAATTTTTTATATAGTAGAAATGATAGAAATATGCTTCGATATTTGAGCCGGTATATTTGCAGGCTATTTAATTGGGAGTCTTTTTTAAGGTAGTTTGGACTTCGCGCGGTTTTAATGTGCTGTGTTACTTGTTACTAATAGCTAGGTTTTGGACTTATATTTGTAGTTGCGTTTTATATATATGTGTCGATGTTTCGCTCTTAGTTATAGGACTATGTTTTTAAGGGAATTTTACACGGTTGGGTGATTTGCAGTGGTATGCAGGTTGAGTTCTTATATTTATATGGACAACCATTGTTTTATATGCTACTACATCACGGTTGGGTGGTTAGCGGTATGTACGTTGATATGTTATATGTATACTATCAGGTAATGCTTTTTGTGCCACTGCACTTTGAGCTATTTTAGTTCAAGTTGTTGTGAAAAGGTAAGATTTTCGGCGGCGGGGTTTGAACCCGCGGTCTCAGGACTTGATACCCGGTGACTTAGCCACTCGGCTATTCAGTTATTGTGAGGAGGCGGTGAAAAGAGCGTATACGAATGACTAGTTTTGAGTTAAGGGGCTGTTTAGGCTGGGCTAGCTGGAAGTCATCCGCGGTTTGCGGATAGACATTTGCGTAGGTTGCAAGGGTGGCGAAGAAAACAAAAGGCGAGGAAAACAAATGTTTTAATAAGTAATATAACATAAGGAAATTAAATCTATCTCTTGCCAAACCGACAAGGGACGGCAAAACATTAAGTAATGGTTAGGTATTCATCCGCATTTGGCGGAGGCTTAATATGCGTATTAAAGCAATAAATGGCTTTTAATAAACAGGATAGGTACAAAAAGGCACAGAATATATATAAAAAAGCAATGTAGAATTAAATCTGCCCCTTGCCTAACCGGCAAGGGGCGGCAAATGACTTTAGGAAATAAGTAAATAAGATATTTATTAAGTCACGTGATTTAGCCTCATGTGCTTATTCACAAAAGAGGTTTAGGCAGTGAAATTTTTAGGCTAGGTTTTTGGATGGTTGTGTATATTAGTAAAGGGTTATGACTTATAGAGCGGTTTATGGTAAGAAGATTATGATAAGTATTATCCAGTAGAGACGGTGACGTCACATTGTTTATACACATTACAGTCACTAGGCAACAGCCAGCTGTGTTTTGTTATTGTTATTGTTTTGGTTATATCAGCTGACCATTGCCTAGTGACGGCGGTTACATTTCAGGAAAATAGGCGTAAGAAATAAGTGTACAATTGAAAGAAATGAAGAATAAAATACGAAAACAATATGGGATTGTCAAGAAGTATTCTCATGTTGGAATATTTCTGCAAGTGATAATTTAATAGGATTATTTCATGGTGGAGGGATACAAGATTTTGGATTTACTTTTATGAGGTGAGTTTTCTCTAGTTTTACGCCTACTCAATTAATATGTACACGCGCAAAAAAATATACAGGAAATTTTTAGTAGGTAATAAAGGCAAAAAATTATTTTTAGTGTCTTAAAAGATGGAGCACAAGAAGAAGGTATTTCAGCTCTCACAGGGACTGCCAGAGGCTAAGCGGAATAAGAAAAGGTAATAATATTTAATTTAATTATTTTTACATTATGTAATTTTTGTTTTTATGGTTAAAGTATATTAATAACAATGTCAATTAGAGCAATATGATAAATGTGATGATAATGAACATGGTAATGAATATTAGATAAGGTTTAAAAGCTGATAAAAGAGTTATAATAGAATTGAAGCGAATTAATTAAGGGGTGAATATTTGGAAAAGTAAGGGTTATATTAATTATTTAAGCGAGAGAGATATACATATTAAAATACTATAAGATTTTCGCTGCCGCTGTTAAATTCCACAGGAGTGTCAAGGTTGTAGAACTTGACCAGTCGCTCTGGTGACAAAATGCTCGCGAAAGATTTAAATTTGGTTCTGATTTTCCAGTATGTTTTATTGATAAATTTCGTTTGATCCCATATATAATCGTTTTCGAGATCTTGTTTTTGTTTTGCTTTAATTAGGGTGATTTTAAAAATATTTGCTAGTTTTATTATAAAAGGGTGAGTGTTACCTTGGGCTGGGCAGTTGTATCGTAGAATGGACGTGGATAGTTCTTCAGTACAGCCTCTGTCCTCGAGGATGAATGCCTCGAGTCTTCGGGCCAATTGTTTAACTACTGGACAATGCTCTATCATATGTGTTATGGTGTCTTCCTCATCTCTGCAAAGCTTGCAGTGCAGTTTGAATACCCTGCCCGTTTCGTTTTGGAAAATTTGGCGGTTCATTTTGAACTTACCCCAAAAATAGCCTTTTTGTGCTATCCGATAATTGATTTCCCGTTCCGAATTGGTGTGAAAATATTTAACGTTATTGTTCTTTAAGAGAATGGTATTCCAACTGCATTGCGAGTCCTGCAGAGGGAGGGTGGTTGGAATATATTTATTTTTAACTATTTCTTTATATAGATGCTTTTGTTTTGCTGTTTCCCAGTCAAAGCTGTTTGCAGTTTGGCTGTTGATGATGTTATGATTATATATTTTGTTGATCCATTCTGGCCTTGTTTGTAAATTTTTTGGATAAGATTGGTTATATAATTTGGGGTTTATTGATTTAGCTTTGAATCCAAGGTGGTATCTGACCCATGAGTGCCAGAAGTCGGAGATGGTGTCCAAATTTTTATAATCTTTGAGCTGCTCGAGTTGAGCAGCTTCTATTTTAGCTCCGACATCTGGCACCCATAGGCCGCCTTCTTTTACCGGTGCGATTATTTTTTTCCTCGCTACGGGTTCCATGGAGAGTGGAAACCACAAAAAGCCAAAAATGAGGGTTTGAAATTGTTTAATGTATTTTTGCCTCATCGTTAGAATTCTAGCTGTAAAGATAATTTGGGACATGATGAGGGCTTGTATCAAGTTTATTTTACCAAAGACCGAAAGGTTTCTATATTTGTGAATTTGGATTATGTTTTTAATTTTATCAATTTTTTTTGGCCAGTTTAGCTTTTCGTGGTCTCCACTCTCCCCGTAGCAGATTCCCAGTATTTTACATTCGGTTTTTACATATTCTGGGTATACAGTGGTAACTCTATGTTTCAGGTCCTTGTTAAAAGCAATTATTTCCGTTTTTTCGACGTTGAGTTTTTGTCCGCTTATTGTTTCATATTGTTTCAAGTTTAATAAAATTTGATTAATCGATTCTACGTTGGTGGTAAAAAAAGTGCAGTCGTCTGCATACTGTTCCAGTTTGATTTCAGTTTTTCCAAATTTTGGTCCATTGATTTTAGGGTTGTTTTTTATTATGTGGGCTAGTACGTCGGCACTGGCTATAAAGAGTAGCATCGACAGGGAGCATCCCTGTCGTATGCCTCTTTTGATTTGAATTTCGTTGCCAAGTTTCCCGTTGATAAGTATTTGGCTGGTGATATTTTTGTATATGATTTTTATCCAGTTTATCAGGTAGTTGGGTGTGCCGTACTTCTCCAAGACCCTGATCGCGAAGCCAATGTCGACGCGGTCAAAGGCCTTGGAGAAGTCGGTGAGAACTAAAGCAAGCGGTTGTGCGTGTGATTTAGCATATTGTGATGCGGCTTTAATGTTATAGTGTATGTGTTGTATTGATCTGTTTTTTAGGCCGCATTTTTGATTTAGTGAGATTTTTTGATCTAGGTGTTGTGTAAGTCTGTTTGTGAGTGTTTTAGTGATAATTTTGTAATCTGTGTTGAGAAGAGAGATTGGTCTCCAGTTTTTTATTTGATTTTTATCTCCTTTTTTTGGTATTAATTTAACGACGGCCTTTCTCATGGACTTTGGCATTACATTTTGTAGGTAAATATTATTCACTAATTCTGTCAAGTCCAGTTTTAGTTGGGGCCAAAAGGTTATATAGAATTCTACCGGTAGGCCGTCGCAACCTGGAGACGAACCTCTGTTCATTTTGTTTATTGCTTGCTTTAGTTCTCGGGTGGTTATAAATAGTTGAGTGTTTGACGTGGGGGATGTTTTAATTGTTTTCAGGATTTTCTTTTGTTTTTTGCGTTTAACTGTGGGGTTTTGTCCCCACAGTTCGTCGTAGAAGGTGTGGATTATGGTTTCAATTTTTTGTGGGTTTGTTGTTGGGCTTTGATTTATCGGGTCGGTTAATTTGTGGATGCCGGTGTTAGTGTTTCGGGTTTTTTCTTTTAAATAGAATTGGGTATTAGGTATTTCATCATTTTCAAAGTTTATGATTTTGGCTCGTTTTTTGGCTCCTTCCAGGATACTGTTTTCGTAGTCTTTGATTTTTTGTTTTGTTTCTAGGTATGTTTTATTTGTTTGTAATTGCTGAGGGTCTATTTTTTCCATTAATAATTTTAAAGTTTGGGCGTATACTCGTTGTTGTTTTTCTTGTTGTTTTTTAAAATTGATGGAGAATGTTTTGGATTTTTTCCGAATTGATGATTTAAGATCTTCCCACCAATTTGATATGTGATGATAGTCACATTTTTTTGTTTGCCAATGCGCCAAATGTTCCCTTATTAAAGTTTTGTATTCCTCATTCTCCATCAATTGACAGTTCAATTTCCATATGCCTTTTCCCCATTTAGTCTGGGAGTTAAGTTTTATTTTAATAAAAGGGGATTGGGAATGGTCTGAAAAGGCATATGGAAAGTGCCCTGCTTGGTTGATCCAGGATGACAGGCTCCTGGTGTGGTAGATCCTGTCAATCCTGGATGCGGCTTTCCGTGCTATATATGTGTATGATTTTTTGTGGGGGTAGAATAGTCGAAAAGAGTCAACTAAATCAAGTTGACTCCTCTCGACTATCCACCTCCTGGTTGTGATGTTTTGCCGTTGCCTGGTTGCGGTGTTGTCCTTGGGGTATTCAGTAAAGTTGAAATCCCCAAGGACGATATGATTATGGCTATATTTATGGTTATGGCTATGTTTACGGTTATGGTTATGATTATGTTTATGGGACTGCTTGATATCGTCTAGGACGGTGTCAAGCATCTCAAAGCGGGTTTTGACTTTTATTGAGCCTTCCCCAGACGGCAGATATAGATTATATATGTTTATTTGTTCGTTTTCTTGTTTGTCGTCTGGGGACCATTCTATTGTTATTTGTTGGATTCTATCCGGGATGATTATTTTATGTTTTATACTATGTTTATTTAATTTGTCGAGGAAGGAGCCGTTGACTAAAAAAGCCGTGCCGGCGAAGTTTAGATTAGAGTTAGTAGTGTTAGGATAAAAGGTTATATTATGTTTATTTAGGATTGAATTAAATTTGCTAATATTAAAGTTATGAGTTTCCTGTATACCCAGAATACTTATTTTATTTAATTTAACAAATGATAGAACATTGTCCAGTTTCTTACTTAGTGAATTTACATTGACAGAGGCTATCCTGATTTCGCCATCCACGTCCATTCCGTCCAGTGAGAGGGATCGCTGTGGAATAACGGTAAAGATTGAGCGACTGGCCAAGGAGGAAGGAATCTACATGAAATAGATACTACGGTTACGGTTACGGTTATGATTATAATTACAGATACGTTTACGAAAATTATGTGTATTGTTGTGGAATTGGTGAACGTGTCAGTGTGTGTGATGCCTAGCTTGGTCAGCATCCTTTCTTTTTCTTTCTGTTTTTTTTTCTTGAGCGTTGGGGTGGGGTTCCGTCTGTCTGGGTGTCCGTGGTGCTGAGTTGTCTTTTATTGTTTGTCGGGTCATAGCCTTCGGATTCAGTGTCTTCTGTTTCCGAGGTGCTGGAGTTTGGATTTTCTTGTTGGAATTTGTTTATTAGGTTAGCTACAATTGTTGGGCTGGGTACTATAATCCGCGGGGATTGGACGTCGGAGGACGACACGTGGTGATGGTTGGGGGTGTGGTAGGTGGAGGAGAGTGATTGGTTTTGAAGGAGAGAGTGGGAGGTGGAGGGGCGGCAGGGTGGAGGAGGTGGGGAAGTACGGGCCGGGGGTGGAGGTGGGGTAGTTGGGGTGTTGGGAGAAGGGGAGGGAGGGGTGGCCGGACCGTGGTGGGATGATTGGTGGCTAGCGTTAGATTGTTCTTCTTCATTATCGGATTCATCTTTTTCTGATTGTGGTTTGTTGTTGTTGTCGGAAGGTAAGTCATTGGCGTTGCTGTCGGAGGGTAATTCGTTGGCGTTGCTGTTGACAGAGTGTGTGTCACCGGCGTTGTTGTTAGAGGGTACGTCTTCTTGCATGCTATTTTCATTTGATGGTATAGAGGCGTCATCGGGTTGGGTATTTTCTTTTCCGGTAATTGTCGGGAAATTTTTGTGGTAATTTTCTTGATTTGCATTATTTTGACTTGTTGAGTGTTGGATTTGAGCAGAGGATGACGTACCCTCGCGGTTTTGGCTTAGTTGGTTTTCCTTTTGGGGGCATTGATTGGACCAGTGGCCTCTTTGTCTGCAGAAGCGGCAATTTGGCCCAAAAGATCCGCCGGGTTGGATTACCTGAATTCTATTTTGATAAACGGTGATTTCTGTTGGGATGTTGGCTGGTATCGGTTGTTCAAGATTTATATTTATGTATCCGTTTCGGATTTGAGGATGGTTGCGGTGGGCTAGCCACTGATGGTTACGGTATACTCCCCAGTTTAGTTTTCTGGGGAGTTCTTGAATTAATTCGTCCGGAAGCTCAAAAGGTACAGGGAATAGTGTAAGGCGGTATAAGGGTTTGGAAGGGATAAAGGATTTTATGAGGATTTCGGTGCCGTCCACCTCGACCCTCTCCCCGCGGGTGTATTTTTCATGTAGCTCATTTCTTGTTTGGCTTTCTTTTTTGAATGTAATGGTAAAGATTTTTTTTTCACGGTTCAAAGTTCGAATTCCAATGATGGCGTTTTTATATTGGTGGAGTGGATTGTGTTCCTGGATTAAGCAGAAGAAATTTTCCAAGGAGAAAGGACCGGTGGTTGTAATTTGAATATTTATTGTATTGTCCTGGCTTAGTGTAGACGTCGCCATGCTGACCAAGCTAGGTGTGGTTTATATATTTTTATGTGGTGTTGTGCTTATCTTTATGTGTTATGTTCAATAAATCAGAAAAAGTGAGTTAATTTCACAGAGTGGTTTTATATTTTCGCATGAGGTTCACAGTAATGGTAGAAGTATGTGTTTTAATATAGCAACTTTATGGTTTATGGGTATATAGGTATATTTATTTAAAAAGTTCAGATAATATTTTAGAGTTTATAGAACAAAGATGGCGGACTTATGGTCCCACCAATAGGTTATAGAGATGAACAAAAATGGCGGCCGAAAAGCGGCGTTAAATGTAATACAAAGAAAAAAAGACTAGGATAACAGCCCCCTAAGCCCACCGCTGGTGGGAGCCAAAGGACCGCCGCCAGTCAAGCCGACAACGTCGGCAAGACTGACAGGGGTCCAAGGACTTTTGCCACCCACAAATGGGAAAAAAAGGCCGCTAGCTGTCTAACAACAATAATAGTAAGGATGTTTCTACTTATACACATAAAAGACTGCACACTGCAACTGAAAACACAACTTAAACACAACCTGAAAACCAGGGCTGCTACAGCCACTAAATCTCCACAAACTATAATAAATAATTCGAAAAAAATTGGAAAAACTGGAAAAAATGGAAAACAGGAAAAAAAAGCAAAAAAGCAGCGGGCAGCGCGATTCCGTTTGAATTGGGTAGTTGCTAGGGTCCAACACGTGGAGCAAATTACCTTATTCAAATAGAATACTTTAAAATCGCGCGGCTAAGGCTTTATGCGAAGGCCAACTTTCAAAAACGCCAGTTTACTCAATATACGATTGTATGACTTCACCACCTATATAAGGGTGTCGCCAGAGAGGCGCTGGTAAGTATTCACCATGCTATGTGGTCACGTGGTACTTCGCGTTGTTCGAAATTTCTTGTCGCGCCCCGTTCGTTTCAACCGCGACATTTTTAACAAAAAATTAACGCTCAAAAAGCCAACTCAACATTGATCCCAATGCATATCGCGCGCTGTGCCACTTCAAAGGGCGGCCTACACGCAAGAGAGAAGCGCCCTACGGTAAGTTGGAGGAAGCGTCACCTGCGAAAGCCACGGGGGTCGGGCAGACTTGCAAAGGAGAGAGAGGAGCTGATTTTGGTTATGGGAGAGTGGGCCAGGGCTATACATGCATTTTCGCCATCTCTTAATTTGACAAAGGACGCGATTACGCGATTTGGGGATTTTGCTACATGAATGCAATACAGTGGGGGTAGCTTGGCTAAGCGATTGATTGGTTCTAAAAAATATTCCACCGTGGTGGAGCAACTTACCTTATTCAAATAGAATACTTTAAAATCGCGCGGCTAAGGCTTTATGCGAAGGCCAACTTTCAAAAACGCCAGTTTACTCAATATACGATTGTATGACTTCACCACCTATATAAGGGTGTCGCCAGAGAGGCGCTGGTAAGTATTCACCATGCTATGTGGTCACGTGGTACTTCGCGTTGTTCGAAATTTCTTGTCGCGCCCCGTTCGTTTCAACCGCGACATTTTTAACAAAAAATTAACGCTCAAAAAGCCAACTCAACATTGATCCCAATGCATATCGCGCGCTGTGCCACTTCAAAGGGCGGCCTACACGCAAGAGAGAAGCGCCCTACGGTAAGTTGGAGGAAGCGTCACCTGCGAAAGCCACGGGGGTCGGGCAGACTTGCAAAGGAGAGAGAGGAGCTGATTTTGGTTATGGGAGAGTGGGCCAGGGCTATACATGCATTTTCGCCATCTCTTAATTTGACAAAGGACGCGATTACGCGATTTGGGGATTTTGCTACATGAATGCAATACAGTGGGGGTAGCTTGGCTAAGCGATTGATTGGTTCTAAAAAATATTCCACCGTGGTGGAGCAACTTACCTTATTCAAATAGAATACTTTAAAATCGCGCGGCTAAGGCTTTATGCGAAGGCCAACTTTCAAAAACGCCAGTTTACTCAATATACGATTGTATGACTTCACCACCTATATAAGGGTGTCGCCAGAGAGGCGCTGGTAAGTATTCACCATGCTATGTGGTCACGTGGTACTTCGCGTTGTTCGAAATTTCTTGTCGCGCCCCGTTCGTTTCAACCGCGACATTTTTAACAAAAAATTAACGCTCAAAAAGCCAACTCAACATTGATCCCAATGCATATCGCGCGCTGTGCCACTTCAAAGGGCGGCCTACACGCAAGAGAGAAGCGCCCTACGGTAAGTTGGAGGAAGCGTCACCTGCGAAAGCCACGGGGGTCGGGCAGACTTGCAAAGGAGAGAGAGGAGCTGATTTTGGTTATGGGAGAGTGGGCCAGGGCTATACATGCATTTTCGCCATCTCTTAATTTGACAAAGGACGCGATTACGCGATTTGGGGATTTTGCTACATGAATGCAATACAGTGGGGGTAGCTTGGCTAAGCGATTGATTGGTTCTAAAAAATATTCCACCGTGGTGGAGCAACTTACCTTATTCAAATAGAATACTTTAAAATCGCGCGGCTAAGGCTTTATGCGAAGGCCAACTTTCAAAAACGCCAGTTTACTCAATATACGATTGTATGACTTCACCACCTATATAAGGGTGTCGCCAGAGAGGCGCTGGTAAGTATTCACCATGCTATGTGGTCACGTGGTACTTCGCGTTGTTCGAAATTTCTTGTCGCGCCCCGTTCGTTTCAACCGCGACATTTTTAACAAAAAATTAACGCTCAAAAAGCCAACTCAACATTGATCCCAATGCATATCGCGCGCTGTGCCACTTCAAAGGGCGGCCTACACGCAAGAGAGAAGCGCCCTACGGTAAGTTGGAGGAAGCGTCACCTGCGAAAGCCACGGGGGTCGGGCAGACTTGCAAAGGAGAGAGAGGAGCTGATTTTGGTTATGGGAGAGTGGGCCAGGGCTATACATGCATTTTCGCCATCTCTTAATTTGACAAAGGACGCGATTACGCGATTTGGGGATTTTGCTACATGAATGCAATACAGTGGGGGTAGCTTGGCTAAGCGATTGATTGGTTCTAAAAAATATTCCACCGTGGTGGAGCAACTTACCTTATTCAAATAGAATACTTTAAAATCGCGCGGCTAAGGCTTTATGCGAAGGCCAACTTTCAAAAACGCCAGTTTACTCAATATACGATTGTATGACTTCACCACCTATATAAGGGTGTCGCCAGAGAGGCGCTGGTAAGTATTCACCATGCTATGTGGTCACGTGGTACTTCGCGTTGTTCGAAATTTCTTGTCGCGCCCCGTTCGTTTCAACCGCGACATTTTTAACAAAAAATTAACGCTCAAAAAGCCAACTCAACATTGATCCCAATGCATATCGCGCGCTGTGCCACTTCAAAGGGCGGCCTACACGCAAGAGAGAAGCGCCCTACGGTAAGTTGGAGGAAGCGTCACCTGCGAAAGCCACGGGGGTCGGGCAGACTTGCAAAGGAGAGAGAGGAGCTGATTTTGGTTATGGGAGAGTGGGCCAGGGCTATACATGCATTTTCGCCATCTCTTAATTTGACAAAGGACGCGATTACGCGATTTGGGGATTTTGCTACATGAATGCAATACAGTGGGGGTAGCTTGGCTAAGCGATTGATTGGTTCTAAAAAATATTCCACCGTGGTGGAGCAACTTACCTTATTCAAATAGAATACTTTAAAATCGCGCGGCTAAGGCTTTATGCGAAGGCCAACTTTCAAAAACGCCAGTTTACTCAATATACGATTGTATGACTTCACCACCTATATAAGGGTGTCGCCAGAGAGGCGCTGGTAAGTATTCACCATGCTATGTGGTCACGTGGTACTTCGCGTTGTTCGAAATTTCTTGTCGCGCCCCGTTCGTTTCAACCGCGACATTTTTAACAAAAAATTAACGCTCAAAAAGCCAACTCAACATTGATCCCAATGCATATCGCGCGCTGTGCCACTTCAAAGGGCGGCCTACACGCAAGAGAGAAGCGCCCTACGGTAAGTTGGAGGAAGCGTCACCTGCGAAAGCCACGGGGGTCGGGCAGACTTGCAAAGGAGAGAGAGGAGCTGATTTTGGTTATGGGAGAGTGGGCCAGGGCTATACATGCATTTTCGCCATCTCTTAATTTGACAAAGGACGCGATTACGCGATTTGGGGATTTTGCTACATGAATGCAATACAGTGGGGGTAGCTTGGCTAAGCGATTGATTGGTTCTAAAAAATATTCCACCGTGGTGGAGCAACTTACCTTATTCAAATAGAATACTTTAAAATCGCGCGGCTAAGGCTTTATGCGAAGGCCAACTTTCAAAAACGCCAGTTTACTCAATATACGATTGTATGACTTCACCACCTATATAAGGGTGTCGCCAGAGAGGCGCTGGTAAGTATTCACCATGCTATGTGGTCACGTGGTACTTCGCGTTGTTCGAAATTTCTTGTCGCGCCCCGTTCGTTTCAACCGCGACATTTTTAACAAAAAATTAACGCTCAAAAAGCCAACTCAACATTGATCCCAATGCATATCGCGCGCTGTGCCACTTCAAAGGGCGGCCTACACGCAAGAGAGAAGCGCCCTACGGTAAGTTGGAGGAAGCGTCACCTGCGAAAGCCACGGGGGTCGGGCAGACTTGCAAAGGAGAGAGAGGAGCTGATTTTGGTTATGGGAGAGTGGGCCAGGGCTATACATGCATTTTCGCCATCTCTTAATTTGACAAAGGACGCGATTACGCGATTTGGGGATTTTGCTACATGAATGCAATACAGTGGGGGTAGCTTGGCTAAGCGATTGATTGGTTCTAAAAAATATTCCACCGTGGTGGAGCAACTTACCTTATTCAAATAGAATACTTTAAAATCGCGCGGCTAAGGCTTTATGCGAAGGCCAACTTTCAAAAACGCCAGTTTACTCAATATACGATTGTATGACTTCACCACCTATATAAGGGTGTCGCCAGAGAGGCGCTGGTAAGTATTCACCATGCTATGTGGTCACGTGGTACTTCGCGTTGTTCGAAATTTCTTGTCGCGCCCCGTTCGTTTCAACCGCGACATTTTTAACAAAAAATTAACGCTCAAAAAGCCAACTCAACATTGATCCCAATGCATATCGCGCGCTGTGCCACTTCAAAGGGCGGCCTACACGCAAGAGAGAAGCGCCCTACGGTAAGTTGGAGGAAGCGTCACCTGCGAAAGCCACGGGGGTCGGGCAGACTTGCAAAGGAGAGAGAGGAGCTGATTTTGGTTATGGGAGAGTGGGCCAGGGCTATACATGCATTTTCGCCATCTCTTAATTTGACAAAGGACGCGATTACGCGATTTGGGGATTTTGCTACATGAATGCAATACAGTGGGGGTAGCTTGGCTAAGCGATTGATTGGTTCTAAAAAATATTCCACCGTGGTGGAGCAACTTACCTTATTCAAATAGAATACTTTAAAATCGCGCGGCTAAGGCTTTATGCGAAGGCCAACTTTCAAAAACGCCAGTTTACTCAATATACGATTGTATGACTTCACCACCTATATAAGGGTGTCGCCAGAGAGGCGCTGGTAAGTATTCACCATGCTATGTGGTCACGTGGTACTTCGCGTTGTTCGAAATTTCTTGTCGCGCCCCGTTCGTTTCAACCGCGACATTTTTAACAAAAAATTAACGCTCAAAAAGCCAACTCAACATTGATCCCAATGCATATCGCGCGCTGTGCCACTTCAAAGGGCGGCCTACACGCAAGAGAGAAGCGCCCTACGGTAAGTTGGAGGAAGCGTCACCTGCGAAAGCCACGGGGGTCGGGCAGACTTGCAAAGGAGAGAGAGGAGCTGATTTTGGTTATGGGAGAGTGGGCCAGGGCTATACATGCATTTTCGCCATCTCTTAATTTGACAAAGGACGCGATTACGCGATTTGGGGATTTTGCTACATGAATGCAATACAGTGGGGGTAGCTTGGCTAAGCGATTGATTGGTTCTAAAAAATATTCCACCGTGGTGGAGCAACTTACCTTATTCAAATAGAATACTTTAAAATCGCGCGGCTAAGGCTTTATGCGAAGGCCAACTTTCAAAAACGCCAGTTTACTCAATATACGATTGTATGACTTCACCACCTATATAAGGGTGTCGCCAGAGAGGCGCTGGTAAGTATTCACCATGCTATGTGGTCACGTGGTACTTCGCGTTGTTCGAAATTTCTTGTCGCGCCCCGTTCGTTTCAACCGCGACATTTTTAACAAAAAATTAACGCTCAAAAAGCCAACTCAACATTGATCCCAATGCATATCGCGCGCTGTGCCACTTCAAAGGGCGGCCTACACGCAAGAGAGAAGCGCCCTACGGTAAGTTGGAGGAAGCGTCACCTGCGAAAGCCACGGGGGTCGGGCAGACTTGCAAAGGAGAGAGAGGAGCTGATTTTGGTTATGGGAGAGTGGGCCAGGGCTATACATGCATTTTCGCCATCTCTTAATTTGACAAAGGACGCGATTACGCGATTTGGGGATTTTGCTACATGAATGCAATACAGTGGGGGTAGCTTGGCTAAGCGATTGATTGGTTCTAAAAAATATTCCACCGTGGTGGAGCAACTTACCTTATTCAAATAGAATACTTTAAAATCGCGCGGCTAAGGCTTTATGCGAAGGCCAACTTTCAAAAACGCCAGTTTACTCAATATACGATTGTATGACTTCACCACCTATATAAGGGTGTCGCCAGAGAGGCGCTGGTAAGTATTCACCATGCTATGTGGTCACGTGGTACTTCGCGTTGTTCGAAATTTCTTGTCGCGCCCCGTTCGTTTCAACCGCGACATTTTTAACAAAAAATTAACGCTCAAAAAGCCAACTCAACATTGATCCCAATGCATATCGCGCGCTGTGCCACTTCAAAGGGCGGCCTACACGCAAGAGAGAAGCGCCCTACGGTAAGTTGGAGGAAGCGTCACCTGCGAAAGCCACGGGGGTCGGGCAGACTTGCAAAGGAGAGAGAGGAGCTGATTTTGGTTATGGGAGAGTGGGCCAGGGCTATACATGCATTTTCGCCATCTCTTAATTTGACAAAGGACGCGATTACGCGATTTGGGGATTTTGCTACATGAATGCAATACAGTGGGGGTAGCTTGGCTAAGCGATTGATTGGTTCTAAAAAATATTCCACCGTGGTGGAGCAACTTACCTTATTCAAATAGAATACTTTAAAATCGCGCGGCTAAGGCTTTATGCGAAGGCCAACTTTCAAAAACGCCAGTTTACTCAATATACGATTGTATGACTTCACCACCTATATAAGGGTGTCGCCAGAGAGGCGCTGGTAAGTATTCACCATGCTATGTGGTCACGTGGTACTTCGCGTTGTTCGAAATTTCTTGTCGCGCCCCGTTCGTTTCAACCGCGACATTTTTAACAAAAAATTAACGCTCAAAAAGCCAACTCAACATTGATCCCAATGCATATCGCGCGCTGTGCCACTTCAAAGGGCGGCCTACACGCAAGAGAGAAGCGCCCTACGGTAAGTTGGAGGAAGCGTCACCTGCGAAAGCCACGGGGGTCGGGCAGACTTGCAAAGGAGAGAGAGGAGCTGATTTTGGTTATGGGAGAGTGGGCCAGGGCTATACATGCATTTTCGCCATCTCTTAATTTGACAAAGGACGCGATTACGCGATTTGGGGATTTTGCTACATGAATGCAATACAGTGGGGGTAGCTTGGCTAAGCGATTGATTGGTTCTAAAAAATATTCCACCGTGGTGGAGCAACTTACCTTATTCAAATAGAATACTTTAAAATCGCGCGGCTAAGGCTTTATGCGAAGGCCAACTTTCAAAAACGCCAGTTTACTCAATATACGATTGTATGACTTCACCACCTATATAAGGGTGTCGCCAGAGAGGCGCTGGTAAGTATTCACCATGCTATGTGGTCACGTGGTACTTCGCGTTGTTCGAAATTTCTTGTCGCGCCCCGTTCGTTTCAACCGCGACATTTTTAACAAAAAATTAACGCTCAAAAAGCCAACTCAACATTGATCCCAATGCATATCGCGCGCTGTGCCACTTCAAAGGGCGGCCTACACGCAAGAGAGAAGCGCCCTACGGTAAGTTGGAGGAAGCGTCACCTGCGAAAGCCACGGGGGTCGGGCAGACTTGCAAAGGAGAGAGAGGAGCTGATTTTGGTTATGGGAGAGTGGGCCAGGGCTATACATGCATTTTCGCCATCTCTTAATTTGACAAAGGACGCGATTACGCGATTTGGGGATTTTGCTACATGAATGCAATACAGTGGGGGTAGCTTGGCTAAGCGATTGATTGGTTCTAAAAAATATTCCACCGTTCTCTCTCTCTATGGGTTTATTTACATTAAACAAACGATAAACAAAGGCAATATAACAAAAACGAAAAATAAGAAAGACCAAAACAAACGAAAGAATAATTTTTTATATAGTAGAAATGATAGAAATATGCTTCGATTTTGGAGCCGGTATATATGCAGGCTATTTAATTGGGAGTCTTTTTTAAGGTAGTTTGGACTTCGCGCGGTTTTAATGTGCTGTGTGTTACTTGTTACTAATAGCTAGGTTTTGGACTTATATTTGTAGTTGCGTTTTATATATTTGTGTCGATGTTTCGCTCTTAGTTATAGGACTATGTTTTTAAGGGAATTTTACACGGTTGGGTGATTTGCAGTGGTATGCAGGTTGAGTTCTTATATTTATATGGACAACCATTGTTTTATATGCTACTATATCACGGTTGGGTGGTTAGCGGTATGTACGTTGATATGTTATATGTATACTATCAGGTAATGCTTTATGTGCCACTGCACTTTGAGCTATTTTAGTTCAAGTTGTTGTGAAAAGTTAAGATTTTCGTCGGCGGGGTTTGAACCCGCGGTCTCAGGACTTGATACCCGGTGACTTAGCCACTCGGCTATTCAGTTATTGTGAGGAGGCGGTGAAAAGAGCGTATACGAATGACTAGTTTTGAGTTAAGGGGCTGTTTAGGCTGGGCTAGCTGGAAGTCATCCGCGGTTTGCGGATAGACATTTGCGTAGGTTGCAAGGGTGGCGAAGAAAACAAAAGGCGAGGAAAACAAATGTTTTAATAAGTAATATAACATAAGGAAATTAAATCTATCTCTTGCCAAACCGACAAGGGACGGCAAAACATTAAGTAATGGTTAGGTATTCATCCGCATTTGGCGGAGGCTTAATATGCGTATTAAAGCAATAAATGGCTTTTAATAAACAGGATAGGTACAAAAAGGCACAGAATATATATAAAAAAGCAATGTAGAATTAAATCTGCCCCTTGCCTAACCGGCAAGGGGCGGCAAATGACTTTAGGAAATAAGTAAATAAGATATTTATTAAGTCACGTGATTTAGCCTCATGTGCTTATTCACAAAAGAGGTTTAGGCAGTGAAATTTTTAGGCTAGGTTTTTGGATGGTTGTGTATATTAGTAAAGGGTTATGACTTATAGAGCGGTTTATGGTAAGAAGATTATGATAAGTATTGTCCAGTAGAGACGGTGACGTCACATTGTTTATACACATTACAGTCACTAGGCAAGAGCCAGCTGTGTTTTGTTATTGTTATTGTTTTGGTTATATCAGCTGACCATTGCCTAGTGACGGCGGTTACATTTCAGGCAAAAAGAAGAACATAGGAAGTAAGCATGTGAAATAATAATAGCAGATGTAACAAAAAGAATAGAGTATGATTTAAAAGTTGTCAATTAATTTTTAAAAGTGGATTATTTCACCCAAGACTTATTTCTATGGATTATTATGTGGATCAAGAGTTTTAAGCAAAATTTAGAGGTATGTTAAATTAATATTCATTGTTTTAAAGAAATATACATTTGTTATATAATCACAAATCAATTTAAGATATAGTTTTTAACAAGAAGAAAACATTTTTTAGTAGGAATTGGGACAAAGGTCAAGTTTCGGACTCTCCGGTTATCGAGTAGAGGCTGATCATTAAGATACAGGTATTAATATATTATGGTTATTATTATTTTTTTGAAAATTTAGCAATTGCAGTGTCAGTAATAAATGAAGTAACAGTAGAAATAATTATTTAAGCGACAAAGATATACATATTAAAATATTATAAGATTTTCGCTGCCGCTGTTAAAGTCCAAAGAAGTGTCAAGGTTGTAAAACTTGACCAGTCGCTCTGGTGACAGAATGTTCGTGAAGGATTTAAATTTAGTTCTGATTTTCCAGTAAGTTTTATTGATAAATTTCGTATGATCCCATATATAGTCGTTTTCGATATCTTGTTTTTGTTTTGCTTTAATTAGGGTACTTTTAAAGATATTAGCTAGTTTTATTATAAAAGGGTGGGTGTTACCTTGGGCTGGGCAGTTGTATCGTAGAATGGACGTGGATAGTTCTTCAGTATAGCCTCTGTCCTCGAGGATGAATGCCTCGAGTCTTCGGGCCAATTTTTTAACTACTGGACAAAGCTCTATCATATGTGTTATGGTGTCTTCCTCTTCTCTGCAAAACTTGCAGTGCAGTTTGAAAACCCTGCCCGTTTCGTTTTGGAAAATTTGGCGGTTCATTTTGAACTTACCCCAAAAATAGCCTTTTTGTGCTATCCGATAATTGACTTCCCGTTCCGAATTGGTGTGAAAATATTTAACGTTATTGTTCTTTAAGAGAATGGTATTCCAACTGCACTGCGAGTCCTGCAGAGGGAGGGTGGTTGGAATATATTTATTTTTAATAATTTCTTTGTAGAGGTGTTTTTGTTTTGCTGTTTTCCAGTCAAAGCTGTTTCCAGTTTGGCTGTTGATTATATTAAGGTTAAAGATTTTATTTATCCATTCCGGCTTGGTTTGTAGATTTTTTGGGTACATTTGGTTGTATAGTTTGGGGTTTATTGTTTTGCCTTTAAATCCAATGTGGTATCTGACCCATGAGTGCCAGAAGTCGGAGATGGTGTCCAAATTTTTATAGTCTTTGAGCTGCTCGAGTTGAGCAGCTTCTATTTTTGCTCCGACATCTGGCACCCATAGGCCGCCTTCTTTTACTGGTGCGATTATTTTTTTCCTCGCTACGGGTTCCATGGAGAGTGGAAACCACAAAAAGCCAAAAATGAGGGATTGAAGCTGTTTAATATATTTTTGCCTCATCGTTAGGATTCTAGCTACAAAGATAATTTGAGACATGACGAGGGCTTGTATTAAGTTTATTTTACCAAAGACCGAAAGGTTTCTATATTTGTGAATTTGGATTATTTTTTTAACTTTATCAATTTTTTTTGGCCAGTTTAGCTTTTCGTGGTCTCCACTCTCCCCGTAGCAGATACCTAGTATTTTAGATTCTTTTTTGATGTAATCTGGGTACACAAGAGACACCCTATGTTTGAGTTCCTTGTTGAAGCAGATGATTTCTGTTTTTTCTACGTTGATTTTTTGGCCGCTAATCTGTTCATATAGGGTTAGGTTTTTGAGTATCTCTCCGATAGACTCCACATCCGTTGTGAAGAATGTGGAGTCGTCAGCGTATTGTTCTAGTTTTAGTTCTGTTTTTCCAAATTTAGGGCCTTTTATGTTTTTGTTTTGAGTTATGATATGAGTTAATATGTCGGAGATCGTGATGAAGAGAAGCATCGACAGGGAGCAGCCCTGTCGTATGCCTCTCCTCACCACGATCTCCTTGGTTAGTTTACCGTTTATGTTTATTTGGCTTGTTATATTGTTATATATTATTTTTATCCAATTTATTATATACTGGGGTGTGCCGTACTTCTCCAAGACTCTGACCGCGAAGCCAATGTCAACGCGGTCAAAGGCCTTGGAGAAGTCGGTGAGGATAATGGCTAAGGGGTGGTTGTGGGATTGGGCGTATTGGATGGCTGCTTTAATGTTGTAATGAATGTATTGAATTTGTCTGTTTTTTAAGCCGCATTTTTGGTTGTTTTGTATTTTATCTTGGATATGTTGTGTAAGTCTGTTAGTGATGGATTTTGTTATGATTTTATAGTCTGTGTTTAGAATAGAGATAGGCCTCCAGTTTTTAATTTGGTTTTTATCTCCTTTTTTTGGTATTAGCTTAACGACGGCCGTTCGCATGGACTTTGGCATTATATTCTGTAGATAAATGTTGTTTACTAATTCTGTCAAGTCCAGTTTTAGATGGGGCCAAAAGGTTATATAGAATTCAACTGGTAGGCCGTCGCAGCCTGGAGACGAACCTCTATTCATTTTGTTGATTGCCTGTTTGAGTTCCTGTGTTGTAATGTAGTGCTTAGTGTGTTCAGTGCTAATGTTGTTGATTGATTTGAGGACTTGTGTTTGTTTCTTTTTGTTGACGGTGGGGTTTTGTCCCCAGATGTCATGGTAAAATTTGTATATGATGTTTTCAATTTCTTCTTGGTTAGTGGTTATGTTATTTTGGTTGTTTGTTAATTGGAGGATTTCGGTTTTTATTTTATGGGTTTTTTCTGATAGATAAAATTGTTTATTTGGCTTTTCGTTTTCTTCAAAATCTTTTATTTTGGCTCTAATTTTGGCCCCTTCGAGGATTTGGTTTTCATGGTTTTTGATTTTGTTTTTAATTTCGAGGTATTTTTTATTTATTTCTTCATTTCCTGGGGTGATTTGTTGTTGTATCTGTTCTAATTGTTTAATGAGTGTGTTTTGGGTGTGCATGTTTTGTTTTTTTAAATTGATGGAGAATGATATAGACTTTTTCCGAATTGATGATTTAAGATCTTCCCACCAATTTGATATGTGATGATAGTCACATTTTTTTATTTGCCAATGCTCCAAATGGTCCCTTATTAATGTTTTGTAGTCATCATTCTCCATCAATTGACAGTTCAATTTCCATATGCCTTTTCCCCATTGGGCTTGGGAGCTAAGCTTCATTTTAATAAAAGGGGATTGGGAATGGTCCGAAAAGGCATATGGAAAATGACCTGTTTGTTTTATCCAGGATGACAGGCTCCTGGTATGGTAGATCCTGTCAATCCTGGATGCTGACTTCTGTGTGACGTATGTATATATTTTTTTGTGTGGGTAGGATAGTCGAAAGGAGTCAACTATTTCTAGTTGGCTCCTCTCGACTATCCACCTTCTAGTTTCCAAGTTTTGTGTTTGCCTTGTTGCTGTGTTGTCCTTCGGGAATTCTGTGAAGTTGAAGTCCCCGATGATAATATGGTTATGTTTGTATGAGTTATGGTTATGGTTATGATTATGGCTATGGTTATGGTTATGATTATGTTGGGCTGACTGCTTGATGTCGTTTAGGACGTCATCAAGCATGTCAGCCCTTTGTTTTATTTTAATGGTTCCGTTCCCAGACGGCAAGTATGCATTGTATATGTTGAGTTGTTGTTGTTTTTCCTTGCCGCCTGGGTCCCATTCTATGGTTAATTTATGGATACGGTTATGGATTATTATTTTATGGGTTACATTATGATTATTTAGGGTGTCCAGGAAGGGGCCATGGACTAAAAAAGCCGTGCCGGCAAAATTGAATCTGTAGTCTGTTATATTACAGTAAAGCATATAGTTATTATTTTTAAAGTATTTAATTATGTTATCTAAGTTACAGTTATGTGTCTCCTGTATACCCAGAATACTTATTTTATTTAGTTTTACAAATGATAGAACATTGTCCAGTTTCTTACTTAAAGAATTTACGTTGACAGAGGCTATCCTGATTTCGCCATCCACGTCCATTCCGTCCGGTGAGAGGGATCACTGTGAGAATGAAAGAAGATGAGCGACTGGCCAAGCACGGTTAAAGCACGCAGCATGCGAAAAATATTTTTACTAGTTATGGCTATGATTAAATTTACGGTTACAGTTACGGTTATGGTTACGGTTATATACAGTGTTGTGATTTTGGTGTTGTTGTGAGTGTGTAGTGACTCTAGCTGGGTCAGCATCTTTTCTTTTTAGATCTGCGTTTTGATTTGGGGGGTGTAGGTGTTCCGGTGGTTTGAGTATCCGTGGTGCTTAGGTTCCGTTTGTTCGTAGAGGGGTCGTATTCGTCTGTTGAAGATTCTTGGTAGGATTCCTGGGAGCTTGGGGGGTTTGAGAATTTATGAATGAGATTGGTCACTGGAGTAGGGCTAGGGATTATGATCCGCGGGGATTGAGCATCGATGGACGGCGCAGGGTCATGGGTTGGGGTGTGGTAGGCGGAGTGGGTTGATTGGTTAGGTTGATTGTTTGGGGGCGATGTGTATTTGACTGTAGAGGGGGGTGGGGGAGGAGGGGAGGTGTGGGGTGGGGACGGTGGGGTGGAGGGGCCTTTGCTGGAGTAGTTTTCGTCTTCTTGGCTGCTGTTGTCGTTGTTGTTTGATTGGATTTCTGGTTCATGGCTGTTGTTTTGATTATCCTTGTTTTCGTCTTCTTCAGAGTTTATACTATATTGGTCATCGGTAAGGATTGGTTCATTGGCTGGGCCTGGGTTTTTCTCGTTTTGGTTTGGTTTACTTTGTTGATTGGTAGCTGGTTGCTGGTTGAGATTGGGGAAGTTTTTTTCATATTGTTGTTTTTCTTGATTAGTTTGGGCAAGAGTTTCAAAGTTGGTCGAGGTCAAGGGTGTTGGAAGCTCTTGGTTTTCTTTGTTTTGTTTTTGTGGGCATTGATTTGACCAGTGGCCCCTCTGCCGGCAAAACCGGCAGTTGGGGCCAAAGGATTCCCCAGGCTTGATGACCTGTATTCTATGATGAAAAATGGATATTTCGCTTGGTATGTTTAATGTGATAGGGTCTTCCAGTTGAATGTTGACATAACCGTTCCGTATGGCAGGGTGATTTTTATGGGATAGCCAGAAATGATTTTTGTATTTTCCCCAGTTTTGTTGTAGGGGAAGGGATTGGAGGAGGGAGTCGGGAAGTTCGAAGGGGACTGGGTAGAGGGTAATGCGGTAAAGGGGTTTGGTGGGAATGAAAGATTGGAGGAGAAGTTGGGTGCCGTCCACCTCAACTCTCTCCCCGCGGATGTATCTGTCATGGAGTATGTTCCTTGTAGGTTGGTTTGTTTTATTGAAGGTTAAGGTAAAGATTTTTTTTTCTCTGTTGAGAGTGCGTATTCCTATGATTTCTTTTTTATATTGGTGAAGGGGTTGCTCATGTTCAATTAGATTAAAAAATTGTTCCAAGGTGAAGGGTCCATCAGTGGATACTTGAAAATTGATGGTTAGATCCTGGGTCAACGAGGAGGTGCTCATGTTGACCCAGCTAGAGTTGTTTTTATTTTATTTATGTGTTTTGCAGTGTTGATTTTCGCTTTTTTGTTATGAATAAAATTGCACGGATATATGGTTTTGAATTATTGATATAAAAGTATATAAAAGTATGTATGGGCAAAGATATAGTTGTATAAAAGTACATAAATAGATTAGCTTATGATGTATATATATATATGGTCTGACACAAAATGGCGGATTAAATGGTGTTAACAGTAGGTTTTAGGCGGGAAAACGGGGACAAATTTAGGACACAAAATGGCGGCAAATAAATTTTTATGTTTAAATTTGAAGAGCCTGGCAGCCCTGCCGTCGGCGGGAGCTAGAGGGACTGCTGTCAATCAAGCCGACTACGTCGGCAAGACTAACAGGAGCCCACGCAGTAGCCGCACACGCCCAACAAACGGGAGGCCAGTCTATTCTTGCTAAGTTTTTACAGTTATATTACTAATGGTTGTTGACTTTCAAACACAAAAAACACCTGCAAAACTGCACACAACCTGAACACAAGGCTGCTGCAGCCGAACTAAACTTGTAAGCTCCACAAATAATAAAAAATAAATGGAAAAAATTGAAAAAAGATGGAAAAAATGGAAAAACGGAAAAAAAACGCAAAAAAGCAGCGGGCAGCGGGATTCCCTTTGAATCGGGTAGTTGCTGGGTCCAACGAGTGGAGCAATTTACCTTATTCAAATAGAATACTTTAAAATCGCGCGGCTAAGGCTTTATGCGAAGGCCAACTTTCAAAAACGCCAGTTTACTCAATATACGATTGTATGACTTCACCACCTATATAAGGGTGTCGCCAGAGAGGCGCTGGTAAGTATTCACCATGCTATGTGGTCACGTGGTACTTCGCGTTGTTCGAAATTTCTTGTCGCGCCCCGTTCGTTTCAACCGCGACATTTTTAACAAAAAATTAACGCTCAAAAAGCCAACTCAACATTGATCCCAATGCATATCGCGCGCTGTGCCACTTCAAAGGGCGGCCTACACGCAAGAGAGAAGCGCCCTACGGTAAGTTGGAGGAAGCGTCACCTGCGAAAGCCACGGGGGTCGGGCAGACTTGCAAAGGAGAGAGAGGAGCTGATTTTGGTTATGGGAGAGTGGGCCAGGGCTATACATGCATTTTCGCCATCTCTTAATTTGACAAAGGACGCGATTACGCGATTTGGGGATTTTGCTACATGAATGCAATACAGTGGGGGTAGCTTGGCTAAGCGATTGATTGGTTCTAAAAAATATTCCACCGTGGTGGAGCAACTTACCTTATTCAAATAGAATACTTTAAAATCGCGCGGCTAAGGCTTTATGCGAAGGCCAACTTTCAAAAACGCCAGTTTACTCAATATACGATTGTATGACTTCACCACCTATATAAGGGTGTCGCCAGAGAGGCGCTGGTAAGTATTCACCATGCTATGTGGTCACGTGGTACTTCGCGTTGTTCGAAATTTCTTGTCGCGCCCCGTTCGTTTCAACCGCGACATTTTTAACAAAAAATTAACGCTCAAAAAGCCAACTCAACATTGATCCCAATGCATATCGCGCGCTGTGCCACTTCAAAGGGCGGCCTACACGCAAGAGAGAAGCGCCCTACGGTAAGTTGGAGGAAGCGTCACCTGCGAAAGCCACGGGGGTCGGGCAGACTTGCAAAGGAGAGAGAGGAGCTGATTTTGGTTATGGGAGAGTGGGCCAGGGCTATACATGCATTTTCGCCATCTCTTAATTTGACAAAGGACGCGATTACGCGATTTGGGGATTTTGCTACATGAATGCAATACAGTGGGGGTAGCTTGGCTAAGCGATTGATTGGTTCTAAAAAATATTCCACCGTGGTGGAGCAACTTACCTTATTCAAATAGAATACTTTAAAATCGCGCGGCTAAGGCTTTATGCGAAGGCCAACTTTCAAAAACGCCAGTTTACTCAATATACGATTGTATGACTTCACCACCTATATAAGGGTGTCGCCAGAGAGGCGCTGGTAAGTATTCACCATGCTATGTGGTCACGTGGTACTTCGCGTTGTTCGAAATTTCTTGTCGCGCCCCGTTCGTTTCAACCGCGACATTTTTAACAAAAAATTAACGCTCAAAAAGCCAACTCAACATTGATCCCAATGCATATCGCGCGCTGTGCCACTTCAAAGGGCGGCCTACACGCAAGAGAGAAGCGCCCTACGGTAAGTTGGAGGAAGCGTCACCTGCGAAAGCCACGGGGGTCGGGCAGACTTGCAAAGGAGAGAGAGGAGCTGATTTTGGTTATGGGAGAGTGGGCCAGGGCTATACATGCATTTTCGCCATCTCTTAATTTGACAAAGGACGCGATTACGCGATTTGGGGATTTTGCTACATGAATGCAATACAGTGGGGGTAGCTTGGCTAAGCGATTGATTGGTTCTAAAAAATATTCCACCGTGGTGGAGCAACTTACCTTATTCAAATAGAATACTTTAAAATCGCGCGGCTAAGGCTTTATGCGAAGGCCAACTTTCAAAAACGCCAGTTTACTCAATATACGATTGTATGACTTCACCACCTATATAAGGGTGTCGCCAGAGAGGCGCTGGTAAGTATTCACCATGCTATGTGGTCACGTGGTACTTCGCGTTGTTCGAAATTTCTTGTCGCGCCCCGTTCGTTTCAACCGCGACATTTTTAACAAAAAATTAACGCTCAAAAAGCCAACTCAACATTGATCCCAATGCATATCGCGCGCTGTGCCACTTCAAAGGGCGGCCTACACGCAAGAGAGAAGCGCCCTACGGTAAGTTGGAGGAAGCGTCACCTGCGAAAGCCACGGGGGTCGGGCAGACTTGCAAAGGAGAGAGAGGAGCTGATTTTGGTTATGGGAGAGTGGGCCAGGGCTATACATGCATTTTCGCCATCTCTTAATTTGACAAAGGACGCGATTACGCGATTTGGGGATTTTGCTACATGAATGCAATACAGTGGGGGTAGCTTGGCTAAGCGATTGATTGGTTCTAAAAAATATTCCACCGTGGTGGAGCAACTTACCTTATTCAAATAGAATACTTTAAAATCGCGCGGCTAAGGCTTTATGCGAAGGCCAACTTTCAAAAACGCCAGTTTACTCAATATACGATTGTATGACTTCACCACCTATATAAGGGTGTCGCCAGAGAGGCGCTGGTAAGTATTCACCATGCTATGTGGTCACGTGGTACTTCGCGTTGTTCGAAATTTCTTGTCGCGCCCCGTTCGTTTCAACCGCGACATTTTTAACAAAAAATTAACGCTCAAAAAGCCAACTCAACATTGATCCCAATGCATATCGCGCGCTGTGCCACTTCAAAGGGCGGCCTACACGCAAGAGAGAAGCGCCCTACGGTAAGTTGGAGGAAGCGTCACCTGCGAAAGCCACGGGGGTCGGGCAGACTTGCAAAGGAGAGAGAGGAGCTGATTTTGGTTATGGGAGAGTGGGCCAGGGCTATACATGCATTTTCGCCATCTCTTAATTTGACAAAGGACGCGATTACGCGATTTGGGGATTTTGCTACATGAATGCAATACAGTGGGGGTAGCTTGGCTAAGCGATTGATTGGTTCTAAAAAATATTCCACCGTGGTGGAGCAACTTACCTTATTCAAATAGAATACTTTAAAATCGCGCGGCTAAGGCTTTATGCGAAGGCCAACTTTCAAAAACGCCAGTTTACTCAATATACGATTGTATGACTTCACCACCTATATAAGGGTGTCGCCAGAGAGGCGCTGGTAAGTATTCACCATGCTATGTGGTCACGTGGTACTTCGCGTTGTTCGAAATTTCTTGTCGCGCCCCGTTCGTTTCAACCGCGACATTTTTAACAAAAAATTAACGCTCAAAAAGCCAACTCAACATTGATCCCAATGCATATCGCGCGCTGTGCCACTTCAAAGGGCGGCCTACACGCAAGAGAGAAGCGCCCTACGGTAAGTTGGAGGAAGCGTCACCTGCGAAAGCCACGGGGGTCGGGCAGACTTGCAAAGGAGAGAGAGGAGCTGATTTTGGTTATGGGAGAGTGGGCCAGGGCTATACATGCATTTTCGCCATCTCTTAATTTGACAAAGGACGCGATTACGCGATTTGGGGATTTTGCTACATGAATGCAATACAGTGGGGGTAGCTTGGCTAAGCGATTGATTGGTTCTAAAAAATATTCCACCGTGGTGGAGCAACTTACCTTATTCAAATAGAATACTTTAAAATCGCGCGGCTAAGGCTTTATGCGAAGGCCAACTTTCAAAAACGCCAGTTTACTCAATATACGATTGTATGACTTCACCACCTATATAAGGGTGTCGCCAGAGAGGCGCTGGTAAGTATTCACCATGCTATGTGGTCACGTGGTACTTCGCGTTGTTCGAAATTTCTTGTCGCGCCCCGTTCGTTTCAACCGCGACATTTTTAACAAAAAATTAACGCTCAAAAAGCCAACTCAACATTGATCCCAATGCATATCGCGCGCTGTGCCACTTCAAAGGGCGGCCTACACGCAAGAGAGAAGCGCCCTACGGTAAGTTGGAGGAAGCGTCACCTGCGAAAGCCACGGGGGTCGGGCAGACTTGCAAAGGAGAGAGAGGAGCTGATTTTGGTTATGGGAGAGTGGGCCAGGGCTATACATGCATTTTCGCCATCTCTTAATTTGACAAAGGACGCGATTACGCGATTTGGGGATTTTGCTACATGAATGCAATACAGTGGGGGTAGCTTGGCTAAGCGATTGATTGGTTCTAAAAAATATTCTTTTTTTTTTTTTTTTTTTTTTTCTTTTTTTTTTTATTATTTATTGGTTAAGAAAATAGAAATGAAATACAGCGAACGAGATAAAAGTACAGCGAAAAGTAAAGAGAAAAGGGTAAAACAAATCGGTATTGCGCTAAACGATATGGCGAAAGGGTGGATGGATAATTGAGATACTGGGCGATATATAAACTGCGATTAGGGGATATAGGAGAACATTTGAAACTTAAGTCAATATTGTGTAAGTTTACACTACTAGGTACATATATGGTGAAAGGGTCGAGAGTTGGGATAGTGGGCGATATATGTACTGCGATTAGGGGATATAGGCGAACATTTGAAATTTAAGTCGATATTGTGTCATCTACTAGTTACAGATACTTTAATAGATTCACAATTACATTCGTGTTATACATTGTGCATGTGCGAGTGTGTGTGTCTACACAGATATATTTGCTGGTCGGATGGGTATGTGTTTTGTTGTTAGTTGGGAAGGTGGTGGCATAAATCTGCTGTGAAGGTAGTGTGTAAGTTAGCATTGTTGCTATGCTCGAGCATGTATGCGCTTATGGGATTCCAGTTGTGGGGTTATTGATTTGACGGTGGAGGTAGTGTGTAGTTTAGTTATGTTTTAGGTCATAACCCTTTAAGCAATGAAGCTGTACTGACGGGGAGGTGTGGCGACTGATGCTGCTACGCTCGAGCATGTATGCGCTTATAGGATTCCAGTTGTAGGGTTATTATTGATTTGGCAGTGAAGGTAGTGTGTAATTTGGTTATAATTTAAATTATAACCCTTAACCCTTTAGCATATTGGGAGGTGGAGGTGGCTGATGACTATATTATGTTTAATATCAATGATATATTTGGTTGGTTCGTTTTACGAGACATGGGATTTTACGAATATCGCTATTTGAATAGTGATAATTTACTGGACTGACCCGGGGTTCGAACCCGGGCCCTATAGGTCATACTGCCGGCGCTCTAGCCATTGGGCCATTGAGTCGGTTGGTGGAGTCTCCGTGTTTGGAGTTGTTATTCTAGCGTTGTGTTGGTTAGTGCGACTCGTTTTTGCTTTTTTTGCATTTGGCTGCGTTGTTGAGTTAATCAAGGTTATCGTCTGTGTTTAGTTGTGTTTGTATGAGGTTTATTATGTTTTTGAATTTGACTTTGATTTTCCATGTTGTTTCATTTACAAAGTCCTGTGCGTTATGTAGATATTCATTTTCAGCTGTTAGTTTGTTTTTTTCATTTATAAGGATTTGTTTTGTTAATATTAGCAGCTTTTGCTTGCTGAGGCTTTTTTCAAATTCTGCTGGGTTTTGGTTATAAATGGTTGCGTGGTGGTCGGGGATGAAGGTGTGGCCGTATTCGTTTACTGTCATTTGATTGAGTTTTGTGTAGATTTTTTTGGTGATGTTGCATTCATTTAGGAGGTGGTAGATGTTGTCTTTTGGTCCGTGGCAGAAGTTGCATCGATTAATTCTTAGTTGTCCTGTCGAAGTTCGATTTATATTTCTTGAGTTTCGGAAATCGCCCCATTTATAGCTTTGGTGTGCCGTTAAGTAGGAGGTTTCACGTTCTTGATTATTGTATAGCTTTTTGTGTTTCCGTCCGTTCAGATGTATGTGTGTCCAGTTGATTGGGATTCGATCCATTTTTAATTCTGCCGAGATTGCTTTATTTTGCATAAGGATGTTGTAAATTGCCCTCATTTTATTATGTTTCCAATCGAAGTCGCCGTGTTCCTGTTGAATTTTGTTGAATTGTTCTATGATAAATTTCCAGGTGGGATTTATTTTGTCTGCTTTTGGGTAGTGGTTGCCAAAAAGATGAGGGATTATGTTTTTTCCTTTTGTTCCAAGGGCGTGCATGTACCATATATGGTATGGTTGGGTTGGCGTGTCCGTCTTTTTTAGGTGTGAAATTTTTTCGAGTTGGGCAGCAGCGATTTTAGTTTCCAGATCCGGCATTTTGATTCCACCTTCTTGTTTTGTGTTTAAAAGTTTTAGCCGTTTAATTGGTTCAATTTTTTTTGGGTGCCACAGGAATTCGTACAGTAATTTGTTTATTTCTTTTATTATTTTTTTTGTCGGTATGATAATACGTGCGATATGGATTATTTGTGAGATCATTAGAGCATTTATAATGTGTATTTTCCCGTAAATTGTTTGGTTGAGTTTATTGAATTTGTGTTGTATGGCTTGAATTTTGTTTTTCGCTTTTATCCAGTTAATATTTATTAGTGAGTATTGAGTGTTGTAATGTATGCCTAGGATTTTAACTTGTTCTTTAATGTGTTGTGGGTATAATTCTAAAAGTTGTGTTTTTATGAAGGGTGTAAAGGTAATAATTTGGGTTTTGTCCATGTTAAGTTTTTGTCCTGTTATGTTTTGGTAGTTTTTGAGTTCCTTGAAGAGTTCCAGCGCACTGTTTTTGTCCGAGATATAGAATGTGTTGTCGTCCGCAAATTGTTGTATGACGATTTTTGTTTTGAATAGTTTAAATCCTGTTATTTTTTTGTTCCTTTTTATCATTTTGTTTAATATTTCTCCTATACAGGTGTATAGCAGCATACTAAGGGGACATCCTTGGCGGAGGCCTCTTTTTATGGTGATTTTTTCAGTTAGTTCGCCGTTAACTTCCAGTTGGCTGTTTATGTCCGTGTATAATATTTCGATCCATTTGATGAGATTTTGGTTGATTCCAAAGGATGTGAGGGTTTTTATTATTAGTGCGTGGTCTACTCGGTCAAAAGCTTTCTCGAAGTCTGTGAGTACGATTGCCAGTTCCTCCGATTTTGCTTTTGCGTACTCTATGACTGAAGTGGTATTGTAGTGAATATGTTCGATACGTCTGTCTTCTATGCCGCATTTCTGATCTATGTTTATTTTATCTTTTAATTTCTTTTTTAGCTTGTTTGTGATGATTTTGCTGAGAATTTTGTATTCTGTCGTTAGTACCGAGATCGGGCGCCAGTTTTTGATGTCTTCGGGGGGTCCTTTTTTTGGTAAAAGCTTGGTTATTGCGGTTTTCATGGTTTCGGTCATGTTTCCCTTGAGGTAAATGTTAATAAAAACTTCGTGCAGATCTTCTTTAAGATCTTTCCAAAATTGTTGATAGAATTCGGACGTAAGTCCGTCGATTCCCGGTGTTATATTTTTATTTAGTTCTTTCACGGCTTTGCTGAGCTCTTGTAGGGTTAAGTATTTTTCTTCTGTTGTTTCTCTAGCAGGTGAGTTGTTGATTTGTAATATTTTGTCTTGTCCTTCGATGTCCAGATTGTCCTTTTTTCCCCATAGGTTGTGATAAAATTTTTGTATTTCTTTTTTTTTATCGTTTTCTGTTTTTATGAGTGTTCCATTTTCATCTTTTAGATTTCCTATTTTTTGTTTATCTCCGTTTTGTCTTTCCAATTGATAAAAGTGCCTGTCCGGGGTTTCGCTGTCCGTAAGATTTTTTATTCTTGCTCGAATTTTTGCTCCTACGGTCCGTTTTCTGTCTATTTCTTTTAATTTTTCGATAATGGTGATGTACTCTTCGTTGTGTGTCGTATCTCTGTTATTTATTTGTGCATTTATTACTTTTAGTTTATTTTTGAGTTCATTTTCTTCTATGTTTTCCGTTCGTTTCTTTTCTATACAATATGTTATGGTTTCTTTTTTAATTTTCTTTTTTAGGTGGTCCCACCACGCCAGTAGGTGTGGGTGATTGTTTTTTTTTGTTTTTTCGTTGGCTATGGTTTGTCTTATTAAGTTTGTATATTTTTCGTCTTTTAATATGTCGTTGTTTATTTTCCAGTGGTTGTTTATTTTTTTTTGGTTTGTAGTTTTGCCGAGTGTGATGTAGGGTGCTTGGGTGTGATCCGATAGTGTGTGAGTGATATGTCCTGTTTTGAAAATTTTACTTGTATTGTTATCTTTGTTGTATATACGGTCAATTCTGGTTGCCATTGTTTGGGTTATTCGCGTATAAGTTATTGCATTTGGGTAGCGTTGTCTATATGTATCCTGAAGGTTTAACTGTGCTTTTGTGTCGCGCCATTGTTTTCGGTCCTTTGTATTATATATATTGGTATTGGTTGTATCGATGTCGTTTTCTATGAAATTGAAGTCCCCCATTAGGATGAGGTCGTCGTAATGGTTTGCGTTTTGGTTTAGATATTTTTCTATCTCATGGATTTGGTTGGTTCTTTGATTTATTTGTGCATTTGCTTGACCAGATTTTAGGTAGATATTCAGGAGTCTTGTTTTTTTATGGTTCTTGATTTCGTTTTTGTGTGTTAGTGTAATTTCTTGTATCCAGTTTTGTAGTATTATGTTTTGTTCGATGTCCCAGTTTGAATTGATTTCTTCCTTATATAATACGAGCGTGCCTTGCCAGAAATGTTTTACATTTTCGTTTGTGTTAATGTTTAGTATGTATTTAAGTTTTTCCTTTTCGGCCCAATTTTTAAGACTGTTTTCGTTTATTTTATGGGTTTCTTGTATAAGGCAGATATCGATTTCGTTTTGTTTCATGAATGTTCCTAGTTGGTGTAGTTTCTTGTGTATTCCGTTAATGTTTAGTGTGCATATCTTTAATGTTGTGTTGGTGTGTGACATGGTGTTCAAGAAAGATGGGGAAGACGCAAAGGTTTAAAAATACGATTTATATATATTAACCAATGGTGGCGTTTACTTGGACTATTATACCGGATGAGTTAACACTAATTTCGGGTGGTGTGTTCTGTATATTTCTTCGTTTGTTTTCTTCATCGTCGGTGGATAGTTGTCGTTTTCTTTCGTTATCCAGGGGTGTTGAGTGCTGTATGGGGTTTGGGTTATTTGGTGTCGGTAATTCATCTTCTTTGGATTCTTCTTGGTTGGCTTCTTTTTTTGGCAGTTTTTTTCTTCTGTGTTTTGGTCTTTTTCTTGTTTTTTTTGGATGGTAGTTTTCGTCATCAGAAGGTTCCGTGTTGGTTGTATTGGAGTTTGGAAAAGGATTGAGGAAGACAGACGAGTAGTCGTCGCTAGAAAGAGGGGGTGAGGAAGAGGAGGAGGAGGAGTGGGAGAGGGAGGAGGAGGGAGGGTTGTAGTCGTTGTCATGGTCGTCTGGTATCGATGCTATGGTTGAGGGAACGGAGTCAGGTGGGTCGGATAGGTTTGGCGGTCCTAGGTAGGGTGATTCGATTTTTTCAATTGGAGGTGTATTTTGTACGGGGATATTTGGGGTGGATGGTTTGCTGTTTTGGTCTGGTTGGTTTCTTGCTTCTTCGTTGGTATGGTTAGATCCTGGGCTCATTGGCTTGTTATTTAGGTGGTCTGCGGAAGTTGACGGGATGTTTTCTTGTATGTCTTGGGGTGCCGGTAGATTGGTTCGTTGCGGGTTTTCGTTTATGTTTTCTGTGTCCATTTTTTCATTTCCGTTTTCGTTATCAGGGATTAGATTTTCTGCTATCTCGATAATTTCATCTTTCTTGTGTAGCTCTTTTTCTTTGCTGTGGGAATGATTTGTTGCGTTGGATTCGTTGCTTTGGTTTAAGGTGTGATTCGGGGTTGCCATGAATCCTTGGTTGAAGATTTCCTGTTTTCTTAGTCTTTCTTCTAATTGTTTTATTACGGCTTCCAAGGAGGCCGTATTTTTTGGGTCGAAACGGTTTGCTGGTGTTGACGTTCTGAAGCCTTGCAATTTTGGGAATTCTCTGTCAAAGATTTGGTCATGTGTCTCGCTGGGTGGTTTGTTATGGAGGAGATCGCGGTCAAATTCTGGTGTTATAAGTGGTTCGTTGGGGCAGTCTTTCATCAGGTGTCCTGTTTTAAAACAGAGGCGGCATGTTTGGGGGTTGGGACATTGGCTAGCCCAATGTCCCCTCTCGTTGCAATTTCTGCATACCGGTCCGAATGATTGGCCTGGTTTCACGATTTGTATCCTGTTTTTCTTGTAGAATATTTCCGGCTGGATGTTGTCAAGCTTAGGATCTACTAAGAATAGATTAACGTAGCCATTCATCTTATCTTGTCTTGACTTGTGTGTGCAAAATTGAGTACCTTTAGGTTTTCCCCATTGTAATTCAGACGCTATTTTAAAGATATGGTCTTGTGTCCATTCAAACGGGATCGGGAATAGGGTAATTTTGGTTTGGGGGAGGGTGGGTTCGAAAGATTTCAGTTCTATTATTTGTCTATCTGATGTTCGGATTTCTTTACCGTTTTCTAGTTCTTTGTGAAGTCTATCTCGGTTATATTGAAGGCGTGGATTTTCCTTATTAAATGTTATTTGGTAGGTTTGGTTCTTTCTGTTGAGTGTCCTTGCTCCTGTGATATTTTCATCATATTTTTTCAGTGCTTGTTCCTCATCGAACAATGATAGGAAGTTTATTATCGTAAAGTTCGATGTGTTACGAACTTGAATGTTTAGTGAACGTGTAGCATTATATTCTAATATATTCATACTTGTTTGTAGGGGAAAGGCGCAAAGGGAAGAAAGATACGGAGGGAAAAGTGCGATACAAGAAAGGGTACAACAAACAACGTGGTGAGTGTGTTTTTTTTTTTTTGTTTTTTTTATATATTATAAAGTATTTTTATTATTTACCGTTAGACGGCGCTAGAGAGCAGTGGATTTTTTTGGGGTTCCCACAAACTGTTTATTTTTTATTAACCGCTAGACGGCGTGGTGTGTGTTTTTTTCATTTGTCGGTAGATGGCGCTAGTGTGGCAAATATTTGATCAGGGCTTCGCCTCAAACGCTTAAAGGGTGGGGCGAAAAAACGACAGAGTACGAATACGATGACAGGCGGTAACAAGACAGTTAAGCTCCGCTGCAAGTTTTGGGATGTCAGGAAAAAAACAAAACAAAAAGTACGAGCCAATTAGTGACGTCACTTCCGACGTCGAGGGATGAAAAATTTATAAGTATTAGAAAAGGTAGTACCACTAAGGGGCAGTAGAGATCTCGAAAATTTGCCGGGAGCTTCGCTGTATTTTTAAATACAAGTAGGCGGAAAAAGTTCTAAGTCCGTCAAGAGAGTCTCTGAGACTTCTCTCGGCGTACTTAGAAGCGCAAAAAACCACAAACACGACAAAAAATTAATACCGAGGCGAAAGAGGAGGCACCACTAATTGGCGCACTACTAGAACGTAGTTTACCCAAGTTGAAACACTTGGCGATAAAGATTACAAAGGCGCAAAAACTCTACAATACGATCAATAACAAACACACAATTAAAGTTAGATAGCGGTCTTTTGCTTAGAGCAAAGAGTCGGTTTTAGCACGATTAAGTACCACAAATAGTAGAAAAATAACAACAGGTCCCTACAAAAGCCTGCCTGCCGCCCCTGCAACTGTTTGTTACAGCGGCTGCTGACTAATGCCTTCTAGTAAGGCCTGACACACGAAAAGCGCAACAAAAACCTCTAATAGGTTGAAATTACAAAAGAGTACGTCACAAGGGTATATCCAAAAGGTTGAAAGGCTCGCAGTTGCGGGTGATCCTACGCAAATAAGATAAAGTCCGGGTGGAACAAGTTACCTTATTCAAATAGAATACTTTAAAATCGCGCGGCTAAGGCTTTATGCGAAGGCCAACTTTCAAAAACGCCAGTTTACTCAATATACGATTGTATGACTTCACCACCTATATAAGGGTGTCGCCAGAGAGGCGCTGGTAAGTATTCACCATGCTATGTGGTCACGTGGTACTTCGCGTTGTTCGAAATTTCTTGTCGCGCCCCGTTCGTTTCAACCGCGACATTTTTAACAAAAAATTAACGCTCAAAAAGCCAACTCAACATTGATCCCAATGCATATCGCGCGCTGTGCCACTTCAAAGGGCGGCCTACACGCAAGAGAGAAGCGCCCTACGGTAAGTTGGAGGAAGCGTCACCTGCGAAAGCCACGGGGGTCGGGCAGACTTGCAAAGGAGAGAGAGGAGCTGATTTTGGTTATGGGAGAGTGGGCCAGGGCTATACATGCATTTTCGCCATCTCTTAATTTGACAAAGGACGCGATTACGCGATTTGGGGATTTTGCTACATGAATGCAATACAGTGGGGGTAGCTTGGCTAAGCGATTGATTGGTTCTAAAAAATATTCCACCGTGGTGGAGCAACTTACCTTATTCAAATAGAATACTTTAAAATCGCGCGGCTAAGGCTTTATGCGAAGGCCAACTTTCAAAAACGCCAGTTTACTCAATATACGATTGTATGACTTCACCACCTATATAAGGGTGTCGCCAGAGAGGCGCTGGTAAGTATTCACCATGCTATGTGGTCACGTGGTACTTCGCGTTGTTCGAAATTTCTTGTCGCGCCCCGTTCGTTTCAACCGCGACATTTTTAACAAAAAATTAACGCTCAAAAAGCCAACTCAACATTGATCCCAATGCATATCGCGCGCTGTGCCACTTCAAAGGGCGGCCTACACGCAAGAGAGAAGCGCCCTACGGTAAGTTGGAGGAAGCGTCACCTGCGAAAGCCACGGGGGTCGGGCAGACTTGCAAAGGAGAGAGAGGAGCTGATTTTGGTTATGGGAGAGTGGGCCAGGGCTATACATGCATTTTCGCCATCTCTTAATTTGACAAAGGACGCGATTACGCGATTTGGGGATTTTGCTACATGAATGCAATACAGTGGGGGTAGCTTGGCTAAGCGATTGATTGGTTCTAAAAAATATTCTTTTTTTATCTTTTTTATTGGTAAGAAAAGAAATGAAAATACAGCGAAACAGGTTAAAAGTCCAACGTAAAGTGGAGAAACGAAAAGTAATAAAATGGCATTGCGCTAAACGACGATGGGACAGGGCGATACGATCATAGTTACAGGCGAGAAATTGCGATTTTAGTAGGTAAGCGATAAGTTAACTAATTGAGCGATATTCCATGGTTATACATTGACTAGAACATGAACATATAAGATTTTCAATCGTTACGGTTGCGATACATAAGTGAATGTGAAGGTGTGTGTAGGCAGGTTTACTGCTCGAAAGGATGTGGATGGGGTTGCGAATACATTTACAGTTGTGAAGGTAGTGTGTAGGTAGCGTTATTGCTACGCACGAGCACACACAAGCGGAAGTGGGGACAGTTGTATTAATTTTTATACGGGTTGCATGGGAGTGAAGGTAGTATGTATATTGCGATGCTGCGCTCGAGCATACGCGGAAATACGAGAAGGGATATTATTAATTTGCATTTTGATAATGCAGTCAGAGTGGTTCTGCTTTGGCCTTATTCATGGAGTATTGCAATTTGGGATAAGGCAATTTTTGTTTACTGTTGTTGCGAGATATGAGACTAATATATTAATGAAATAACATTTTATAGCGGAGAAATTTTGATGGTTGCTCCGGGGTTCGAACCCGTGCCCTTAAGATTGCAGAGCTGGCGCTTTAACCATTAGGCCATTCGGTCGGCTAGTCCGTGGTCAGTATTTGGCGAAGTTATTTGTGCGTGGTAGTTGAGTGCGTCTCGTTGCTGCTTATTTTGCTTAGGGCTGTGATTTGATGTTTTTACTCGGGATTGTTCTCTGTGTTGGTTTGTGTTTGGATATCGTTTAAAATAGTTTTAAATTTAACTTTTATTTTCCAAGTTGTTTCGTTCACGAATTCTTGTGGGTTGTGCAGGTATTCGTTTTCTGTTGTAAGTTTGTTTTTTTCGGTTATTAGTATTTGCTTTGTGAGAACTAGTAATTTTTGTTTGCTCAGACTGTGTTGAAATTCTGTTGGGTTTTGATTGTATAGGATGGCGTAGTGGTCTGGGGTAAAAGTAAAGCCGTGTTCATGGGTTGCTATTTGATTGAGGTTTGTATATATTTTTTTTGTTATGTTGCATTGGTATAGAAGGTGTTTTATATTGTCGTTGGGCCCGTGGCAGTAGTTGCATCTGTTTATTCTAATTTTTCCTGTTGAGGTTCTGATTATGTTACGTGATTTTCGGAAGTCGCCCCATTTATATGCTTGGTGAGCCGTGAGGTAAGATGTTTGCCGTTCTGTATTATTAAATATTTTTTTTTGTTTCGGTTTAATCAGGTGTATATCTTTCCAGTTTATAATTTCGTTTTCCATTTTGATTTCGGTATGTATTGTTTTCTTTTGGACCAGGATGTCGTAGATGGCTCGCATTTTATTATTTATCCAATCAAATTCGTTGTTTGTTTCATGTATTATATTGTAGTGTTTAACGATAAATTGCCATTGTGAATTGATTTGCTGTTGTTTTGGGTAGTGATTGCCGAATAAGTGCGGGATGATGAGTTTTCCTTTAGTACCCATTTGGTACATGTACCAACTTTGAAAGGGTTGGGTGGGCTCGAGGGTGTTTTTCATTTGTGATATTTTTTCCAATTGAGCCGCAGCGATTTTAGTTTCGAGGTCTGGCATATGGATTCCACCGTTTTGTTTCGTATTTATGAGTTTAAGCCGCTTGATGGGTTCAATTTTTTTTGGGTGCCACAGGAATTCGTACAGTAATTTGTTTATTTCTTTTATTATTTTTTTTGTCGGTATGATAATACGTGCGATATGGATTATTTGTGAGATCATTAGAGCATTTATAATGTGTATTTTCCCGTAAATTGTTTGGTTGAGTTTATTGAATTTGTGTTGTATGGCTTGTATTTTGTTTTTCGCTTTTATCCAGTTAATATTTATTAGTGAGTATTGCGTGTTGTAGTATATGCCTAGAATTTTAACTTGTTCTTTAATGTGTTGTGGGTATAGTTCTGAAAGTTGCGTTTTTATGAAGGGTGTAAAGGTAATAATTTGAGTTTTGTCCATGTTTAGTTTTTGTCCTGTTATATTTTGGTAGTTTTTGAGTTCCTTGAAGAGTTCCAGCGCACTGTTTTTGTCCGAGATATAGAATGTGTTGTCATCCGCAAATTGTTGTATGAAGATTTTTGTTTTGAATAGTTTAAAGCCTGTTATTTTTTTGTTCCTTTTTATCATTTTGTTTAAGATTTCTCCTATACAGGTGTATAGCAGCATACTAAGGGGACATCCTTGGCGGAGGCCTCTTTTTATTGTGATTTTTTCAGTTAGTTCGCCGTTCACTTCCAGTTGGCTATTAATGTCTGTATATAAGATTTCTATCCATTTGATGAGGTTTTGATTGATTCCAAAAGATGTGAGGATTTTTATGATTAGTTCGTGGTCTACTCGGTCAAAGGCTTTCTCAAAGTCTGTAATTACGATTGCCAGTTCTTCTGATTTTGTTTTTGCGTACTCTATGGCTGAGGTGGTATTGTAATGGATATGTTCGATACGTCTGTCTTCTATGCCGCATTTCTGATCTATGTTTATTTTATCTTTTAATTTCTTTTTTAGTTTGTTTGTAATGATTTTGCTGAGAATTTTGTATTCCGTTGTTAAAACCGAAATCGGGCGCCAATTTTTAATTTCGTTTAGAGGTCCTTTTTTTGGTAGTAATTTGGTTATTGCAGTTTTCATCGTTTGCGTTAGATTTCCTTGTAGTTGTATATTAATGAAAAGCTCATGTAGATCTTCCTTTAGTTGTTGCCAAAAGTGTTGATAAAATTCCGAAGTCAGTCCGTCGATTCCCGGGGTCGTGTTTTTGTTTAAATCTTTCATTGCTTTTGTTAGGTCGGTTAGTGGAAAAAATTTATCTTCTATTTTTTCTGTATTTGAGGTTTGTTCTGTTTTGAGTAATTCGTTTTGTCCGTTTATGTTTAGGCTGTCTTTTTTTCCCCATAAGTTGTAGTAGAAGTTGTGTATTTCTATTTTGATTTCCGCGTTGGTTTGTATTAAATTTCCTTTCTCGTCTTTGATTTTATCTATTTTTTGTTTTTCGCCGTTTTGTTTTTCTAGTTGATAAAAGTGTCTGTCTGGTGTTTCATTTTCTGCTAGGTTTTTGATTCTGGATCGTATTTTCGCTCCCGCTGTGCGTTTTCTTTCCATTTCTTTCAGTTTTTCTATAATTGATATGTATTGTTCGTTATGGGTTGTGTTTCTGCTATTCATTTTTGCATTTATTGATTTTAGTTTGTTTCTGAGTTCATTTTCTTCGATGTTTTCTGTGCGTTTTTTTTCGATGCAGTAAGTTATGGTTTCTTTTTTGATTTTCTTTTTGAGGTGTTCCCACCACGCTAATAGGTGTGGGTGTTCGTCTTTTTTTGTTTTTTCGTGTTCTATGGTTTGTTTTATTATGTTTGTGTAGTTTTCATCTTTTAATATGTCATTGTTTAGTTTCCAGTGTCCGTTTATTTTATTTTTGTTTGTAGTTTTACCAATTATTATGAATGGTGCTTGGGTGTGATCTGAGATTACGTGTGAGATGTGTCCTGTTTGGTAGATTTTATTTGTGTTATTGTCTTTGTTATATATTCTGTCTATTCGTGTTGCTATTGTTGGGGTTACGCGTGTGTAGACTTTGGTATTGGGGTAACGTTGTCTGAAGGTATCTTGAAGGTTTAGTTGGTTTTTGGTTTCTCGCCATTTTTTTCTATCTTTTGTGTTTGCCGTGTTGATGTTGGTTGTGTCGATTTCCTGTTCTGTAAAGTTGAAATCGCCCAGTAGTATTATGTCTTCGTTATGGTTGGCGTTGTGGTTTAGATAGTTTTCTAATGTTTGAATTTGGGTTGTTCTTTGTTTAATTTGTATATTTGCTTGGCCTGACTTTAAATAAATGTTGATTAGTCGTAATTTGTTTTGTTGTGTGTCTTCGTGTTTGTTTGTTAGTTCGATTTCGTGGATTCTGTTAGGTAGTATAATGTTGTGTTCGATGTTCCAGTTTTTCTCTATTTTTTCGTTGTAGATTATCGCCGTTCCTTGCCAAAAGTGTTTGGTGTTGTCGTTTGTATCGCTGTTTAGCTTATAGTGCATTTTGTCTTTTTCGGTCCAGGTTTTTAGTCTGTTCTCGTTAATTTTGTGTAATTCCTGTATTGCGCATATGTCTATTTTGTTTTGTTTGATGAAGGATGTTAACTGTGGTATTTTGTTGTTTAGTCCGTTTACATTAATAGTGCAAATTTTGAGCTCCATATTGAGAGGGAGTAAAGGGAAGGCGTAAGTTTGAAGTATATAACGGTTTAAAAGAGGTCGCGTTCGAAGTTTGTCGGTTGGTCGAGGTGCTTAGGCCCTTTTAGAGGGGTTTGTGTTCGGTTTATGATTTTGCGTTTGGCTTCAAGGTCCTGGGGAGAAAGTTCATCCGCAGGCCTTTTGTTTTTGTTCTTATTTTTTTGTTGTTGATCTTCTTCTTTTGGTTCTTCTTCTTCGTCGTCGTCGTTTTCGTTTTCGTTTTTCTCGTTTGCTTCCTTATTAAATTGTTGGTTGGGTTCGGGTGGTGTGTTAGGGATTAGTAGCAGGTCAGATGGGGAAGAGGAGGAGGAGGATGAGGGGGTGGGGGAGTTGGATGGGGAGGGGGAGGGGGGGTGGTTCATGGAGAAGAAGTGGTCCGAGGTTGATACCGTTCTTCCAGATTTTATGTCGTTTGTGTTTTGGTGTTGTTGTTCTAGGGGTATTTCTATTGGGTTTTCTTTGTTTTCATCTTTTTCGGCAATGTCGTTTTCTTGTACCGTTTCAATAGAGTCTCTTGATTCGTCAATGATGAGTATTTTTGAGCGGTCATGGTTTTCGTCGGGTTGTTCATGGTTATTTTCCAAGTTTGGTAGATGTTCGTCGTGGGGGTCTGGCGGAGGTGGTATTGTATGAGGTTGGCCGTTTTCGTCTCTTTCCTTTAGTTGTTCTCTGGTTTGTTGTAATTTTTGTAGATTTCTTTCGGTGTCTTTTTGTGGGCTGATTTCTATCCTTCTATTAAGATTAATTTGGTTTTCATGATTTTGAATAATTCTATTTATATTGATTTTTCCTCCTGGGTTGTAGCGGTTGTTTGGTGTTGAGGTCTTCTTTTGTTTTAGCGGCGGATATTCGTTTTCTTGTCTGAGGTTGAGAGGGTCTTCGGATTGTTGTTGGTAGAGTTCCTTGTGGATGGAGGATGCCTCCGGACATTCTTTTATGAAGTGTCCGGGTTTGAAACAGAGTCGGCAGATTTTTTCCGCTGGGCAGTTGTTGGCCCAGTGGCCTCGTTCGCCGCAGTTGCGGCAGACGGGCCCAAAGGTTTCGCCTGGTTTAACGGTCTGTATCCTTTGGTTTGCCACTGTTATTTCGGGTTTAATATTGATTGATTTTACATTTTCCAAAAATATATTGACGTAGCCATTGAAAATGTCCGGTCTGCTTTTGTGTGTGCAGAAGATGGTTTTTTTTATTTGACCCCACTGCAATTTCTGGGCGATATCTTTCAGATGGTTTTCTGTCCATTCGAGTGGGACGGGGTAGAGTGATACTTTATACAGGGGTTTACTGGGTTGTTGCGATGATATTTTTATAATATGGTGGGAGGGTAATTTTATAGATTTGCCGTTTTCCAGTTCGGCGTGCAATTTGTTCATATTGAATTTTCCTCTGTGATGGTCGCTGTTGAAGGTTAGCTGGAAGATTTTTAGTTTGCGGTTGACGGTTCTTGCTCCAATTATATGGGGGTTATATGGTTTAAGGGCGTTTTCGAGTTCGAACAATTTTAGGAAGTCAATTATAGAGAAATTGTCTATGTCGTGAATTTGGACGTTAAGCGTCCGCTGTATCCTGTAGTCAGGTCCTGTTCCTTTTAAGGGGCTGTGGTGGTCCATTCTTTTCGTTTGTGGTTTGTTGACTGGCGAGCGTTTATGAGAAGGAAGGAGGGGACAGGAGGATCTGAGAGATTGTGGTATAGTGAGTGTCCCTGTACTCACGGTAGGAGTAGAGGGAAGGAAGCAAAGGGGCGCGGAAGCGATACGAGTTGGAGCTGGCGAGTGATTTTGTTTCAGTATCGGCGAACGCTGCTCAGAAATTAGGCGGGAAAATGCGAAAAAATTGTCGTTTGCGGGGAAGACGCCTAGCGTCTATGTGTTAGTTGTTTTTAGTTCAAGAGAAATGGCGGGAAAAGTTTGCCGTACAGGGGGTGACGTGTGCGTGACGTCACTTGCGCGAAAAAGGACGGGGCGAAAAATTTGCAGAGTACAAAAGTCAGTGGTCTCCACTAGATGGAGCTAGAGAGGCCAAAAAAATGCCGGGAGCTTCGCTGGAAAACGAAGACCGGGAGGGCGAAAAATAAACTAAGTACAGCGGGGCGAGAAAAAGGCGATGCGCAAAAAATTACAAAGTACAAAGTCAGTGATCTCCACTAGATGGAGCTAAAGAGGCCAAAAAAATGCCGGGAGCTTCGCTACAAAAAGAAAAACGGGAAGGCGAAAAATACTCTAAGTACAGCGGGGGAGTCCCTGTGACGTCACCCGGCGCACTTAGGTACGAAAAAGCTAACACTAATACACTAATAATACACACACAGGGTAGCCACTAGAGGGCTCCAAAGGGTTAGACGATAACGTTATTGGACCAAGTTAAAACACTTGGTGGTACACGAGTTAATAGGCGCAAAAGGTTACAATGAGGTGGCACTATGCAGTCAAACTACACGTTAGGAGGCGCTCTTTCGCTTAGGGCGAAGAGTACGATTTACAGCGATTTACACAATAATAAATAGGAGTAGTACACACAAAGGCCCTACAAAAGCCTGCCTGCCGCCCCTGTAACTGTTTGTTACAGCGGCTGCTGACTAATACCTTCTAGCAAGGTCTGTCACAGAAAAAACGCACAAAAACCTCTAACAGGTTGATAATACACGAGAAAAAACGTCACAAGGGTATATCCAAAAGGTTGAAAGGCTCGCAGTTGCGGGTGATTCTACGCAAATAAGATAAAGTCCGGGTGGAACAAGTTACCTTATTCAAATAGAATACTTTAAAATCGCGCGGCTAAGGCTTTATGCGAAGGCCAACTTTCAAAAACGCCAGTTTACTCAATATACGATTGTATGACTTCACCACCTATATAAGGGTGTCGCCAGAGAGGCGCTGGTAAGTATTCACCATGCTATGTGGTCACGTGGTACTTCGCGTTGTTCGAAATTTCTTGTCGCGCCCCGTTCGTTTCAACCGCGACATTTTTAACAAAAAATTAACGCTCAAAAAGCCAACTCAACATTGATCCCAATGCATATCGCGCGCTGTGCCACTTCAAAGGGCGGCCTACACGCAAGAGAGAAGCGCCCTACGGTAAGTTGGAGGAAGCGTCACCTGCGAAAGCCACGGGGGTCGGGCAGACTTGCAAAGGAGAGAGAGGAGCTGATTTTGGTTATGGGAGAGTGGGCCAGGGCTATACATGCATTTTCGCCATCTCTTAATTTGACAAAGGACGCGATTACGCGATTTGGGGATTTTGCTACATGAATGCAATACAGTGGGGGTAGCTTGGCTAAGCGATTGATTGGTTCTAAAAAATATTCCACCGTGGTGGAGCAACTTACCTTATTCAAATAGAATACTTTAAAATCGCGCGGCTAAGGCTTTATGCGAAGGCCAACTTTCAAAAACGCCAGTTTACTCAATATACGATTGTATGACTTCACCACCTATATAAGGGTGTCGCCAGAGAGGCGCTGGTAAGTATTCACCATGCTATGTGGTCACGTGGTACTTCGCGTTGTTCGAAATTTCTTGTCGCGCCCCGTTCGTTTCAACCGCGACATTTTTAACAAAAAATTAACGCTCAAAAAGCCAACTCAACATTGATCCCAATGCATATCGCGCGCTGTGCCACTTCAAAGGGCGGCCTACACGCAAGAGAGAAGCGCCCTACGGTAAGTTGGAGGAAGCGTCACCTGCGAAAGCCACGGGGGTCGGGCAGACTTGCAAAGGAGAGAGAGGAGCTGATTTTGGTTATGGGAGAGTGGGCCAGGGCTATACATGCATTTTCGCCATCTCTTAATTTGACAAAGGACGCGATTACGCGATTTGGGGATTTTGCTACATGAATGCAATACAGTGGGGGTAGCTTGGCTAAGCGATTGATTGGTTCTAAAAAATATTCTTTTTTTATCTTTTTTATTGGTAAGAAAAGAAATGAAAATACAGCGAAACAGGTTAAAAGTCCAACGTAAAGTGGAGAAACGAAAAGTAATAAAATGGCATTGCGCTAAACGACGATGGGACAGGGCGATACGATCATAGTTACAGGCGAGAAATTGCGATTTTAGTAGGTAAGCGATAAGTTAACTAATTGAGCGATATTCCATGGTTATACATTGACTAGAACATGAACATATAAGATTTTCAATCGTTACGGTTGCGATACATAAGTGAATGTGAAGGTGTGTGTAGGCAGGTTTACTGCTCGAAAGGATGTGGATGGGGTTGCGAATACATTTACAGTTGTGAAGGTAGTGTGTAGGTAGCGTTATTGCTACGCACGAGCACACACAAGCGGAAGTGGGGACAGTTGTATTAATTTTTATACGGGTTGCATGGGAGTGAAGGTAGTATGTATATTGCGATGCTGCGCTCGAGCATACGCGGAAATACGAGAAGGGATATTATTAATTTGCATTTTGATAATGCAGTCAGAGTGGTTCTGCTTTGGCCTTATTCATGGAGTATTGCAATTTGGGATAAGGCAATTTTTGTTTACTGTTGTTGCGAGATATGAGACTAATATATTAATGAAATAACATTTTATAGCGGAGAAATTTTGATGGTTGCTCCGGGGTTCGAACCCGTGCCCTTAAGATTGCAGAGCTGGCGCTTTAACCATTAGGCCATTCGGTCGGCTAGTCCGTGGTCAGTATTTGGCGAAGTTATTTGTGCGTGGTAGTTGAGTGCGTCTCGTTGCTGCTTATTTTGCTTAGGGCTGTGATTTGATGTTTTTACTCGGGATTGTTCTCTGTGTTGGTTTGTGTTTGGATATCGTTTAAAATAGTTTTAAATTTAACTTTTATTTTCCAAGTTGTTTCGTTCACGAATTCTTGTGGGTTGTGCAGGTATTCGTTTTCTGTTGTAAGTTTGTTTTTTTCGGTTATTAGTATTTGCTTTGTGAGAACTAGTAATTTTTGTTTGCTCAGACTGTGTTGAAATTCTGTTGGGTTTTGATTGTATAGGATGGCGTAGTGGTCTGGGGTAAAAGTAAAGCCGTGTTCATGGGTTGCTATTTGATTGAGGTTTGTATATATTTTTTTTGTTATGTTGCATTGGTATAGAAGGTGTTTTATATTGTCGTTGGGCCCGTGGCAGTAGTTGCATCTGTTTATTCTAATTTTTCCTGTTGAGGTTCTGATTATGTTACGTGATTTTCGGAAGTCGCCCCATTTATATGCTTGGTGAGCCGTGAGGTAAGATGTTTGCCGTTCTGTATTATTAAATATTTTTTTTTGTTTCGGTTTAATCAGGTGTATATCTTTCCAGTTTATAATTTCGTTTTCCATTTTGATTTCGGTATGTATTGTTTTCTTTTGGACCAGGATGTCGTAGATGGCTCGCATTTTATTATTTATCCAATCAAATTCGTTGTTTGTTTCATGTATTATATTGTAGTGTTTAACGATAAATTGCCATTGTGAATTGATTTGCTGTTGTTTTGGGTAGTGATTGCCGAATAAGTGCGGGATGATGAGTTTTCCTTTAGTACCCATTTGGTACATGTACCAACTTTGAAAGGGTTGGGTGGGCTCGAGGGTGTTTTTCATTTGTGATATTTTTTCCAATTGAGCCGCAGCGATTTTAGTTTCGAGGTCTGGCATATGGATTCCACCGTTTTGTTTCGTATTTATGAGTTTAAGCCGCTTGATGGGTTCAATTTTTTTTGGGTGCCACAGGAATTCGTACAGTAATTTGTTTATTTCTTTTATTATTTTTTTTGTCGGTATGATAATACGTGCGATATGGATTATTTGTGAGATCATTAGAGCATTTATAATGTGTATTTTCCCGTAAATTGTTTGGTTGAGTTTATTGAATTTGTGTTGTATGGCTTGTATTTTGTTTTTCGCTTTTATCCAGTTAATATTTATTAGTGAGTATTGCGTGTTGTAGTATATGCCTAGAATTTTAACTTGTTCTTTAATGTGTTGTGGGTATAGTTCTGAAAGTTGCGTTTTTATGAAGGGTGTAAAGGTAATAATTTGAGTTTTGTCCATGTTTAGTTTTTGTCCTGTTATATTTTGGTAGTTTTTGAGTTCCTTGAAGAGTTCCAGCGCACTGTTTTTGTCCGAGATATAGAATGTGTTGTCATCCGCAAATTGTTGTATGAAGATTTTTGTTTTGAATAGTTTAAAGCCTGTTATTTTTTTGTTCCTTTTTATCATTTTGTTTAAGATTTCTCCTATACAGGTGTATAGCAGCATACTAAGGGGACATCCTTGGCGGAGGCCTCTTTTTATTGTGATTTTTTCAGTTAGTTCGCCGTTCACTTCCAGTTGGCTATTAATGTCTGTATATAAGATTTCTATCCATTTGATGAGGTTTTGATTGATTCCAAAAGATGTGAGGATTTTTATGATTAGTTCGTGGTCTACTCGGTCAAAGGCTTTCTCAAAGTCTGTAATTACGATTGCCAGTTCTTCTGATTTTGTTTTTGCGTACTCTATGGCTGAGGTGGTATTGTAATGGATATGTTCGATACGTCTGTCTTCTATGCCGCATTTCTGATCTATGTTTATTTTATCTTTTAATTTCTTTTTTAGTTTGTTTGTAATGATTTTGCTGAGAATTTTGTATTCCGTTGTTAAAACCGAAATCGGGCGCCAATTTTTAATTTCGTTTAGAGGTCCTTTTTTTGGTAGTAATTTGGTTATTGCAGTTTTCATCGTTTGCGTTAGATTTCCTTGTAGTTGTATATTAATGAAAAGCTCATGTAGATCTTCCTTTAGTTGTTGCCAAAAGTGTTGATAAAATTCCGAAGTCAGTCCGTCGATTCCCGGGGTCGTGTTTTTGTTTAAATCTTTCATTGCTTTTGTTAGGTCGGTTAGTGGAAAAAATTTATCTTCTATTTTTTCTGTATTTGAGGTTTGTTCTGTTTTGAGTAATTCGTTTTGTCCGTTTATGTTTAGGCTGTCTTTTTTTCCCCATAAGTTGTAGTAGAAGTTGTGTATTTCTATTTTGATTTCCGCGTTGGTTTGTATTAAATTTCCTTTCTCGTCTTTGATTTTATCTATTTTTTGTTTTTCGCCGTTTTGTTTTTCTAGTTGATAAAAGTGTCTGTCTGGTGTTTCATTTTCTGCTAGGTTTTTGATTCTGGATCGTATTTTCGCTCCCGCTGTGCGTTTTCTTTCCATTTCTTTCAGTTTTTCTATAATTGATATGTATTGTTCGTTATGGGTTGTGTTTCTGCTATTCATTTTTGCATTTATTGATTTTAGTTTGTTTCTGAGTTCATTTTCTTCGATGTTTTCTGTGCGTTTTTTTTCGATGCAGTAAGTTATGGTTTCTTTTTTGATTTTCTTTTTGAGGTGTTCCCACCACGCTAATAGGTGTGGGTGTTCGTCTTTTTTTGTTTTTTCGTGTTCTATGGTTTGTTTTATTATGTTTGTGTAGTTTTCATCTTTTAATATGTCATTGTTTAGTTTCCAGTGTCCGTTTATTTTATTTTTGTTTGTAGTTTTACCAATTATTATGAATGGTGCTTGGGTGTGATCTGAGATTACGTGTGAGATGTGTCCTGTTTGGTAGATTTTATTTGTGTTATTGTCTTTGTTATATATTCTGTCTATTCGTGTTGCTATTGTTGGGGTTACGCGTGTGTAGACTTTGGTATTGGGGTAACGTTGTCTGAAGGTATCTTGAAGGTTTAGTTGGTTTTTGGTTTCTCGCCATTTTTTTCTATCTTTTGTGTTTGCCGTGTTGATGTTGGTTGTGTCGATTTCCTGTTCTGTAAAGTTGAAATCGCCCAGTAGTATTATGTCTTCGTTATGGTTGGCGTTGTGGTTTAGATAGTTTTCTAATGTTTGAATTTGGGTTGTTCTTTGTTTAATTTGTATATTTGCTTGGCCTGACTTTAAATAAATGTTGATTAGTCGTAATTTGTTTTGTTGTGTGTCTTCGTGTTTGTTTGTTAGTTCGATTTCGTGGATTCTGTTAGGTAGTATAATGTTGTGTTCGATGTTCCAGTTTTTCTCTATTTTTTCGTTGTAGATTATCGCCGTTCCTTGCCAAAAGTGTTTGGTGTTGTCGTTTGTATCGCTGTTTAGCTTATAGTGCATTTTGTCTTTTTCGGTCCAGGTTTTTAGTCTGTTCTCGTTAATTTTGTGTAATTCCTGTATTGCGCATATGTCTATTTTGTTTTGTTTGATGAAGGATGTTAACTGTGGTATTTTGTTGTTTAGTCCGTTTACATTAATAGTGCAAATTTTGAGCTCCATATTGAGAGGGAGTAAAGGGAAGGCGTAAGTTTGAAGTATATAACGGTTTAAAAGAGGTCGCGTTCGAAGTTTGTCGGTTGGTCGAGGTGCTTAGGCCCTTTTAGAGGGGTTTGTGTTCGGTTTATGATTTTGCGTTTGGCTTCAAGGTCCTGGGGAGAAAGTTCATCCGCAGGCCTTTTGTTTTTGTTCTTATTTTTTTGTTGTTGATCTTCTTCTTTTGGTTCTTCTTCTTCGTCGTCGTCGTTTTCGTTTTCGTTTTTCTCGTTTGCTTCCTTATTAAATTGTTGGTTGGGTTCGGGTGGTGTGTTAGGGATTAGTAGCAGGTCAGATGGGGAAGAGGAGGAGGAGGATGAGGGGGTGGGGGAGTTGGATGGGGAGGGGGAGGGGGGGTGGTTCATGGAGAAGAAGTGGTCCGAGGTTGATACCGTTCTTCCAGATTTTATGTCGTTTGTGTTTTGGTGTTGTTGTTCTAGGGGTATTTCTATTGGGTTTTCTTTGTTTTCATCTTTTTCGGCAATGTCGTTTTCTTGTACCGTTTCAATAGAGTCTCTTGATTCGTCAATGATGAGTATTTTTGAGCGGTCATGGTTTTCGTCGGGTTGTTCATGGTTATTTTCCAAGTTTGGTAGATGTTCGTCGTGGGGGTCTGGCGGAGGTGGTATTGTATGAGGTTGGCCGTTTTCGTCTCTTTCCTTTAGTTGTTCTCTGGTTTGTTGTAATTTTTGTAGATTTCTTTCGGTGTCTTTTTGTGGGCTGATTTCTATCCTTCTATTAAGATTAATTTGGTTTTCATGATTTTGAATAATTCTATTTATATTGATTTTTCCTCCTGGGTTGTAGCGGTTGTTTGGTGTTGAGGTCTTCTTTTGTTTTAGCGGCGGATATTCGTTTTCTTGTCTGAGGTTGAGAGGGTCTTCGGATTGTTGTTGGTAGAGTTCCTTGTGGATGGAGGATGCCTCCGGACATTCTTTTATGAAGTGTCCGGGTTTGAAACAGAGTCGGCAGATTTTTTCCGCTGGGCAGTTGTTGGCCCAGTGGCCTCGTTCGCCGCAGTTGCGGCAGACGGGCCCAAAGGTTTCGCCTGGTTTAACGGTCTGTATCCTTTGGTTTGCCACTGTTATTTCGGGTTTAATATTGATTGATTTTACATTTTCCAAAAATATATTGACGTAGCCATTGAAAATGTCCGGTCTGCTTTTGTGTGTGCAGAAGATGGTTTTTTTTATTTGACCCCACTGCAATTTCTGGGCGATATCTTTCAGATGGTTTTCTGTCCATTCGAGTGGGACGGGGTAGAGTGATACTTTATACAGGGGTTTACTGGGTTGTTGCGATGATATTTTTATAATATGGTGGGAGGGTAATTTTATAGATTTGCCGTTTTCCAGTTCGGCGTGCAATTTGTTCATATTGAATTTTCCTCTGTGATGGTCGCTGTTGAAGGTTAGCTGGAAGATTTTTAGTTTGCGGTTGACGGTTCTTGCTCCAATTATATGGGGGTTATATGGTTTAAGGGCGTTTTCGAGTTCGAACAATTTTAGGAAGTCAATTATAGAGAAATTGTCTATGTCGTGAATTTGGACGTTAAGCGTCCGCTGTATCCTGTAGTCAGGTCCTGTTCCTTTTAAGGGGCTGTGGTGGTCCATTCTTTTCGTTTGTGGTTTGTTGACTGGCGAGCGTTTATGAGAAGGAAGGAGGGGACAGGAGGATCTGAGAGATTGTGGTATAGTGAGTGTCCCTGTACTCACGGTAGGAGTAGAGGGAAGGAAGCAAAGGGGCGCGGAAGCGATACGAGTTGGAGCTGGCGAGTGATTTTGTTTCAGTATCGGCGAACGCTGCTCAGAAATTAGGCGGGAAAATGCGAAAAAATTGTCGTTTGCGGGGAAGACGCCTAGCGTCTATGTGTTAGTTGTTTTTAGTTCAAGAGAAATGGCGGGAAAAGTTTGCCGTACAGGGGGTGACGTGTGCGTGACGTCACTTGCGCGAAAAAGGACGGGGCGAAAAATTTGCAGAGTACAAAAGTCAGTGGTCTCCACTAGATGGAGCTAGAGAGGCCAAAAAAATGCCGGGAGCTTCGCTGGAAAACGAAGACCGGGAGGGCGAAAAATAAACTAAGTACAGCGGGGCGAGAAAAAGGCGATGCGCAAAAAATTACAAAGTACAAAGTCAGTGATCTCCACTAGATGGAGCTAAAGAGGCCAAAAAAATGCCGGGAGCTTCGCTACAAAAAGAAAAACGGGAAGGCGAAAAATACTCTAAGTACAGCGGGGGAGTCCCTGTGACGTCACCCGGCGCACTTAGGTACGAAAAAGCTAACACTAATACACTAATAATACACACACAGGGTAGCCACTAGAGGGCTCCAAAGGGTTAGACGATAACGTTATTGGACCAAGTTAAAACACTTGGTGGTACACGAGTTAATAGGCGCAAAAGGTTACAATGAGGTGGCACTATGCAGTCAAACTACACGTTAGGAGGCGCTCTTTCGCTTAGGGCGAAGAGTACGATTTACAGCGATTTACACAATAATAAATAGGAGTAGTACACACAAAGGCCCTACAAAAGCCTGCCTGCCGCCCCTGTAACTGTTTGTTACAGCGGCTGCTGACTAATACCTTCTAGCAAGGTCTGTCACAGAAAAAACGCACAAAAACCTCTAACAGGTTGATAATACACGAGAAAAAACGTCACAAGGGTATATCCAAAAGGTTGAAAGGCTCGCAGTTGCGGGTGATTCTACGCAAATAAGATAAAGTCCGGGTGGAACAAGTTACCTTATTCAAATAGAATACTTTAAAATCGCGCGGCTAAGGCTTTATGCGAAGGCCAACTTTCAAAAACGCCAGTTTACTCAATATACGATTGTATGACTTCACCACCTATATAAGGGTGTCGCCAGAGAGGCGCTGGTAAGTATTCACCATGCTATGTGGTCACGTGGTACTTCGCGTTGTTCGAAATTTCTTGTCGCGCCCCGTTCGTTTCAACCGCGACATTTTTAACAAAAAATTAACGCTCAAAAAGCCAACTCAACATTGATCCCAATGCATATCGCGCGCTGTGCCACTTCAAAGGGCGGCCTACACGCAAGAGAGAAGCGCCCTACGGTAAGTTGGAGGAAGCGTCACCTGCGAAAGCCACGGGGGTCGGGCAGACTTGCAAAGGAGAGAGAGGAGCTGATTTTGGTTATGGGAGAGTGGGCCAGGGCTATACATGCATTTTCGCCATCTCTTAATTTGACAAAGGACGCGATTACGCGATTTGGGGATTTTGCTACATGAATGCAATACAGTGGGGGTAGCTTGGCTAAGCGATTGATTGGTTCTAAAAAATATTCCACCGTGGTGGAGCAACTTACCTTATTCAAATAGAATACTTTAAAATCGCGCGGCTAAGGCTTTATGCGAAGGCCAACTTTCAAAAACGCCAGTTTACTCAATATACGATTGTATGACTTCACCACCTATATAAGGGTGTCGCCAGAGAGGCGCTGGTAAGTATTCACCATGCTATGTGGTCACGTGGTACTTCGCGTTGTTCGAAATTTCTTGTCGCGCCCCGTTCGTTTCAACCGCGACATTTTTAACAAAAAATTAACGCTCAAAAAGCCAACTCAACATTGATCCCAATGCATATCGCGCGCTGTGCCACTTCAAAGGGCGGCCTACACGCAAGAGAGAAGCGCCCTACGGTAAGTTGGAGGAAGCGTCACCTGCGAAAGCCACGGGGGTCGGGCAGACTTGCAAAGGAGAGAGAGGAGCTGATTTTGGTTATGGGAGAGTGGGCCAGGGCTATACATGCATTTTCGCCATCTCTTAATTTGACAAAGGACGCGATTACGCGATTTGGGGATTTTGCTACATGAATGCAATACAGTGGGGGTAGCTTGGCTAAGCGATTGATTGGTTCTAAAAAATATTCCACCGTTTTTCTCTCTCTATGGGTTTATTTACATTAAACAAACGATAAACAAAGGCAATATAACAAAAACGAAAAATAAGAAAGACCAAAACAAACGAAAGAATAATTTTTTATATAGTAGAAATATGATAGAAATATGCTTCGATTTTGGAGCCGGTATATATGCAGGCTATTTAATTGGGAGTCTTTTTTAAGGTAGTTTGGACTTCGCGCGGTTTTAATGTGCTGTGTTACTTGTTACTAATAGCTAGGTTTTGGACTTATATTTGTAATTGCGTGTTATATATATGTGTCGATGTTTCGCTCTTAGTTATAGGACTATGTTTTCAAGGGAATTTTACACGGTTGGGTGATTTGCAGTGGTATGCAGGTTGAGTTCTTATATTTATATGGACAACCATTGTTTTATATGCTACTACATCACGGTTGGGTGGTTAGCGGTATGTACGTTGATACGTTATATGTATACTCTCAGGTAATGCTTTATGTGCCACTGCACTTTGAGCTATTTTAGTTCAAGTTGTTGTGAAAAGTTAAGATTTTCGTCGGCGGGGTTTGAACCCGCGGTCTCAGGACTTGATATCCGGTGACTTAGCCACTCGGCTATTCAGTTATTGTGAGGAGGCGGTGAAAAGAGCGTATACGAATGACTAGTTTTGAGTTAAGGGGCTGTTTAGGCTGGGCTAGCTGGAAGTCATCCGCGGTTTGCGGATAGACATTTGCGTAGGTTGCAAGGGTGGCGAAGAAAATAAAAGGCGAGGAAAACAAATGTTTTAATAAGTAATATAACATAAGGAAATTAAATCTATCTCTTGCCAAACCGACAAGGGACGGCAAAACATTAAGTAATGGTTAGGTATTCATCCGCATTTGGCGGAGGCTTAATATGCGTATTAAAGCAGTAGATGGCTTTTAATAAACAGGATAGGTACAAAAAGGCACAGAATATATATAAAAAAACAATGTAGAATTAAATCTGCCCCTTGCCTAACCGGCAAGGGGCGGCAAATGACTTTAGGAAATAAGTAAATAAGATATTTATTAAGTCACGTGATTTAGCCTCATGTGCTTATTCACAAGAGAGGTTTAGGCAGTGAAATTTTTAGGCTAGGTTTTTGGATGGTTGTGTATATTAGTAAAGGGTTATGACTTATAGAGCGGTTTATGGTAAGAAGATTATGATAAGTATTATCCAGTAGAGACGGTGACGTCAGATTGTTTATACACATTACAGTCACTAGGCAACAGCCAGCTGTGTTTTGTTTTTGTTATTGTTTTGGTTATATCAGCTGACCATTGCCTAGTGACGGCGTTTACATTTCAGGAAAATAGGCGTAAGAAACAAGTGTACAATTGAAAGAAATGAAGAATAAAGTACGAAAACAATATGGGATTGTCAAGAAGTATTCTCATGTTGGAATATTTCTGCAAGTGATAATTTAATAGGATTATTTCATGGTGGAGGGATACAAGATTTTGGATTTACTTTTATGAGGTGAGTTTCTCTAGTTTACGGTAGGCCTACTCAATTAATATGTACACGCACAAGAAATATACAGGAAATTTTTAGTAGATAATAAAGGCAAAAAATTTATTTTTAGTGTCTTAAAAGATGGAGCACAAGAAGAAGGTATTTCAGCTCTCACAGGGACTGCCAGAGGCTAAGCAAAATAAGAAAAGGTAATAATATTTAATTTAATTATTTTTACATTATGTAATTTTTATTTTTAAGGTTAAAGTATATTAATAACAATGTCAATTACAGCAATATGATAAATGTGATGATAATGAACATGGTAATGAATATTAGATAAGGTTTGAAAGCTGAGAATAATGTTGTAATATAAATGAAACGAATTAATTAAGGGGTGAATAATTGGAGAAGTAAGGGTTACATTAATTATTTAATCGAGAAGGATATAAATATTAAAATACAATGAGGTTTTCGCTGCCGCTGTTAAATTCCACAGGAGTGTCAAGGTTGTAGAACTTGACCAGTCGCTCTGGTGACAGAATGTTCGTGAAAGATTTAAATTTAGTTCTGATTTTCCAGTAAGTTTTATTGATAAATTTCGTATGATCCCATATATAGTCGTTTTCGATATCTTGTTTTTGTTTTGCTTTAATTAGGGTACTTTTAAAGATATTAGCTAGTTTTATTATAAAAGGGTGGGTGTTACCTTGGGCTGGGCAGTTGTATCGTAGAATGGACGTGGATAGTTCTTCAGTATAGCCTCTGTCCTCGAGGATGAATGCCTCGAGTCTTCGGGCCAATTTTTTAACTACTGGACAAAGCTCTATCATATGTGTTATGGTATCTTCCTCCTCTCTGCAAAACTTGCAGTGCAGTTTGAATACCCTGCCCGTTTCGTTTTGGAAAATTTGGCGGTTCATTTTGAACTTACCCCAAAAATAGCCTTTTTGTGCTATCCGATAATTGACTTCCCGTTCCGAATTGGTGTGAAAATATTTAACGTTATTGTTCTTTAAGAGAATGGTATTCCAACTGCACTGCGAGTCCCGCAGAGGGAGGGTGGTTGGAATATATTTATTTTTAATAATTTCTTTGTAGAGGTGTTTTTGTTTTGCTGTTTTCCAGTCAAAGCTGTTTCCAGTTTGCCTGTTAATTATATTAAGGTTAAAGATTTTATTTATCCATTCCGGCTTGGTTTGTAGATTTTTTGGGTACATTTGGTTGTATAGTTTGGGGTTTATTGTTTTGCCTTTAAATCCAATGTGGTATCTGACCCATGAGTGCCAGAAGTCGGAGATGGTGTCCAAATTTTTATAGTCTTTGAGCTGCTCGAGTTGAGCAGCTTCTATTTTTGCTCCGACATCTGGCACCCATAGGCCGCCTTCTTTTACTGGTGCGATTATTTTTTTCCTCGCTACGGGTTCCATGGAGAGTGGAAACCACAAAAAGCCAAAAATGAGGGATTGAAACTGTTTAATATATTTTTGCCTCATCGTTAGGATTCTAGCTACAAAGATAATTTGAGACATGACGAGGGCTTGTATTAAGTTTATTTTACCAAAGACCGAAAGGTTTCTATATTTGTGAATTTGGATTATTTTTTTAACTTTATCAATTTTTTTTGGCCAGTTTAGCTTTTCGTGGTCTCCACTCTCCCCGTAGCAGATACCTAGTATTTTAGATTCTTTTTTGATGTAATCTGGGTACACAAGAGACACCCTATGTTTGAGTTCCGTGTTGAAGCAGATGATTTCTGTTTTTTCTACGTTGATTTTTTGGCCGCTAATCTGTTCATATAGGGTTAGGTTTTTGAGTATTTCTCCGATAGACTCCACATCCGTTGTGAAGAATGTGGAGTCGTCAGCGTATTGTTCTAGTTTTAGTTCTGTTTTTCCAAATTTAGGGCCTTTTATGTTTTTGTTTTGAGTTATGATATGAGTTAATATGTCGGATATCGTGATGAAGAGAAGCATCGACAGGGAGCAGCCCTGTCGTATGCCTCTCCTCACCACGATCTCCTTGGTTAGTTTACCGTTTATGTTTATTTGGCTTGTTATATTGTTATATATTATTTTTATCCAATTTATTATATACTGGGGTGTGCCGTACTTCTCCAAGACTCTGACCGCGAAGCCAATGTCAACGCGGTCAAAGGCCTTGGAGAAGTCGGTGAGGATAATGGCTAAAGGGTGGTTGTGGGATTGGGCGTGTTGGATGGCTGCTTTAATGTTGTAATGAATGTATTGAATTTGTCTGTTTTTTAAGCCGCATTTTTGGTTGTTTTGTATTTTATCTTGGATATGTTGTGTCAGTCTGTTAGTGATGGATTTTGTTATGATTTTATAGTCTGTGTTTAGAATAGAGATAGGCCTCCAGTTTTTAATTTGGTTTTTATCTCCTTTTTTTGGTATTAGCTTAACGACGGCCGTTCGCATGGACTTTGGCATTATATTCTGTAGATAAATGTTGTTTACTAATTCTGTCAAGTCCAGTTTTAGATGGGGCCAAAAGGTTATATAGAATTCAACTGGTAGGCCGTCGCAGCCTGGAGACGAACCTCTATTCATTTTGTTGATTGCCTGTTTGAGTTCCTGTGTTGTAATGTAGTGCTTAGTGTGTTCAGTGCTAATGTTGTTGATTGATTTGAGGACTTGTGTTTGTTTCTTTTTGTTGACGGTGGGGTTTTGTCCCCAGATGTCATGGTAAAATTTGTATATGATGTTTTCAATTTCTTCTTGGTTAGTGGTTATGTTATTTTGGTTGTTTGTTAATTGGAGGATTTCGGTTTTTATTTTATGGGTTTTTTCTGATAGATAAAATTGTTTATTTGGCTTTTCGTTCTCTTCAAAATCTTTTATTTTGGCTCTAATTTTGGCCCCTTCGAGGATTTGGTTTTCATGGTTTTTGATTTTGTTTTTAATTTCGAGGTATTTTTTATTTATTTCTTCATTTCCTGGGGTGATTTGTTGTTGTATCTGTTCTAATTGTTTAATGAGTGTGTTTTGGGTGTGCATGTTTTGTTTTTTTAAATTGATGGAGAATGATATAGACTTTTTCCGAATTGATGATTTAAGATCTTCCCACCAATTTGATATGTGATGATAGTCACATTTTTTTATTTGCCAATGCTCCAAATGGTCCCTTATTAATGTTTTGTAGTCATCATTCTCCATCAATTGACAGTTCAATTTCCATATGCCTTTTCCCCATTGGGCTTGGGAGCTAAGCTTCATTTTAATAAAAGGGGATTGGGAATGGTCCGAAAAGGCATATGGAAAATGACCTGTTTGTTTTATCCAGGATGACAGGCTCCTGGTATGGTAGATCCTGTCAATCCTGGATGCTGACTTCTGTGTGACGTATGTATATATTTTTTTGTGTGGGTAGGATAGTCGAAAGGAGTCAACTATTTCTAGTTGGCTCCTCTCGACTATCCACCTTCTAGTTTCCAAGTTTTGTGTTTGCCTTGTTGCTGTGTTGTCCTTCGGGAATTCTGTGAAGTTGAAGTCCCCGATGATAATATGGTTATGTTTGTATGAGTTATGGTTATGGTTATGGTTATGATTATGGCTATGGTTATGGTTATGATTATGTTGGGCTGACTGCTTGATGTCGTTTAGGACGTCATCAAGCATGTCAGCCCTTTGTTTTATTTTAATGGTTCCGTTCCCAGACGGCAAGTATACATTGTATATGTTGAGTTGTTGTTGTTTTTCCTTGCCGCCTGGGTCCCATTCTATGGTTAATTTATGGATACGGTTATGGATTATTATTTTATGGGTTACATTATGATTATTTAGGGTGTCCAGGAAGGGGCCATGGACTAAAAAAGCCGTGCCGGCAAAATTGAATCTGTAGTCTGTTATATTACAGTAAAGCATATAGTTATTATTTTTAAAGTATTTAATTATGTTATCTAAGTTACAGTTATGTGTCTCCTGTATACCCAGAATACTTATTTTATTTAGTTTTACAAATGATAGAACATTGTCCAGTTTCTTACTTAAAGAATTTACGTTGACAGAGGCTATCCTGATTTCGCCATCCACGTCCATTCCGTCCGGTGAGAGGGATCACTGTGAGAATGAAAGAAGATGAGCGACTGGCCAAGCACGGTTAAAGCACGCAGCATGCGAAAAATATTTTTACTAGTTATGGCTATGATTAAATTTACGGTTACAGTTACGGTTATGGTTACGGTTATATACAGTGTTGTGATTTTGGTGTTGTTGTGAGTGTGTAGTGACTCTAGCTGGGTCAGCATCTTTTCTTTTTAGATCTGCGTTTTGATTTGGGGGGTGTAGGTGTTCCGGTGGTTTGAGTATCCGTGGTGCTTAGGTTCCGTTTGTTCGTAGAGGGGTCGTATTCGTCTGTTGAAGATTCTTGGTAGGATTCCTGGGAGCTTGGGGGGTTTGAGAATTTATGAATGAGATTGGTCACTGGAGTTGGGCTAGGGATTATGATCCGCGGGGATTGAGCATCGATGGACGGCGCAGGGTCATGGGTTGGGGTGTGGTAGGCGGAGTGGGTTGATTGGTTAGGTTGATTGTTTGGGGGCGATGTGTATTTGACTGTAGAGGGGGGTGGGGGAGGAGGGGAGGTGTGGGGTGGGGACGGTGGGGTGGAGGGGCCTTTGCTGGAGTAGTTTTCGTCTTCTTGGCAGCTGTTGTCGTTGTTGTTTGATTGGATTTCTGGTTCATGGCTGTTGTTTTGATTATCCTTGTTTTCGTCTTCTTCAGAGTTTATACTATATTGGTCATCGGTAAGGATTGGTTCATTGGCTGGGCCTGGGTTTTTCTCGTTTTGGTTTGGTTTACTTTGTTGATTGGTAGCTGGTTGCTGGTTGAGATTGGGGAAGTTTTTTTCATATTGTTGTTTTTCTTGATTAGTTTGGGCAAGAGTTTCAAAGTTGGTCGAGGTCAAGGGTGTTGGAAGCTCTTGGTTTTCTTTGTTTTGTTTTTGTGGGCATTGATTTGACCAGTGGCCCCTCTGCCGGCAAAACCGGCAGTTGGGGCCAAAGGATTCCCCAGGCTTGATGACCTGTATTCTATGATGAAAAATGGATATTTCGCTTGGTATGTTTAATGTGATAGGGTCTTCCAGTTGAATGTTGACATAACCGTTCCGTATGGCAGGGTGATTTTTATGGGATAGCCAGAAATGATTTTTGTATTTTCCCCAGTTTTGTTGTAGGGGAAGGGATTGGAGGAGGGAGTCGGGGAGTTCGAAGGGGACTGGGTAGAGGGTAATGCGGTAAAGGGGTTTGGTGGGAATGAAAGATTGGAGGAGAAGTTGGGTGCCGTCCACCTCAACTCTCTCCCCGCGGATGTATCTGTCATGGAGTATGTTCCTTGTAGGTTGGTTTGTTTTATTGAAGGTTAAGGTAAAGATTTTTTTTTCTCTGTTGAGAGTGCGTATTCCTATGATTTCTTTTTTATATTGGTGAAGGGGTTGCTCATGTTCAATTAGATTAAAAAATTGTTCCAAGGTGAAGGGTCCATCAGTGGATACTTGAAAATTGATGGTTAGATCCTGGGTCAACGACGAGGTGCTCATGTTGACCCAGCTAGAGTTGTTTTTATTTTATTTATGTGTTTTGCAGTGTTGATTTTCGCTTTTTTGTTATGAATAAAATTGCACGGATATATGGTTTTGAATTATTGATATAAAAGTATATAAAAGTATGTATGGGCAAAGATATAGTTGTATAAAAGTACATAAATAGATTAGCTTATGATGTATATATATATGGTCTGACACAAAATGGCGGATTAAATGGTGTTAACAGTAGGTTTTAGGCGGGAAAACGGGGACAAATTTAGGACACAAAATGGCGGCAAATAAATTTTTATGTTTAAATTTGAAGAGCCTGGCAGCCCTGCCGTCGGCGGGAGCTAGAGGGACTGCTGTCAATCAAGCCGACTACGTCGGCAAGACTAACAGGAGCCCACGCAGTAGCCGCACACGCCCAACAAACGGGAGGCCAGTCTATTCTTGCTAAGTTTTTACAGTTATATTACTAATGGTTGTTGACTTTCAAACACAAAAAACACCTGCAAAACTGCACACAACCTGAACACAAGGCTGCTGCAGCCGAACTAAACTTGTAAGCTCCACAAATAATAAAAAATAAATGGAAAAAATTGAAAAAAGATGGAAAAAATGGAAAAACGGAAAAAAAACGCAAAAAAGCAGCGGGCAGCGGGATTCCCTTTGAATCGGGTAGTTGCTGGGTCCAACGAGTGGAGCAATTTACCTTATTCAAATAGAATACTTTAAAATCGCGCGGCTAAGGCTTTATGCGAAGGCCAACTTTCAAAAACGCCAGTTTACTCAATATACGATTGTATGACTTCACCACCTATATAAGGGTGTCGCCAGAGAGGCGCTGGTAAGTATTCACCATGCTATGTGGTCACGTGGTACTTCGCGTTGTTCGAAATTTCTTGTCGCGCCCCGTTCGTTTCAACCGCGACATTTTTAACAAAAAATTAACGCTCAAAAAGCCAACTCAACATTGATCCCAATGCATATCGCGCGCTGTGCCACTTCAAAGGGCGGCCTACACGCAAGAGAGAAGCGCCCTACGGTAAGTTGGAGGAAGCGTCACCTGCGAAAGCCACGGGGGTCGGGCAGACTTGCAAAGGAGAGAGAGGAGCTGATTTTGGTTATGGGAGAGTGGGCCAGGGCTATACATGCATTTTCGCCATCTCTTAATTTGACAAAGGACGCGATTACGCGATTTGGGGATTTTGCTACATGAATGCAATACAGTGGGGGTAGCTTGGCTAAGCGATTGATTGGTTCTAAAAAATATTCCACCGTGGTGGAGCAACTTACCTTATTCAAATAGAATACTTTAAAATCGCGCGGCTAAGGCTTTATGCGAAGGCCAACTTTCAAAAACGCCAGTTTACTCAATATACGATTGTATGACTTCACCACCTATATAAGGGTGTCGCCAGAGAGGCGCTGGTAAGTATTCACCATGCTATGTGGTCACGTGGTACTTCGCGTTGTTCGAAATTTCTTGTCGCGCCCCGTTCGTTTCAACCGCGACATTTTTAACAAAAAATTAACGCTCAAAAAGCCAACTCAACATTGATCCCAATGCATATCGCGCGCTGTGCCACTTCAAAGGGCGGCCTACACGCAAGAGAGAAGCGCCCTACGGTAAGTTGGAGGAAGCGTCACCTGCGAAAGCCACGGGGGTCGGGCAGACTTGCAAAGGAGAGAGAGGAGCTGATTTTGGTTATGGGAGAGTGGGCCAGGGCTATACATGCATTTTCGCCATCTCTTAATTTGACAAAGGACGCGATTACGCGATTTGGGGATTTTGCTACATGAATGCAATACAGTGGGGGTAGCTTGGCTAAGCGATTGATTGGTTCTAAAAAATATTCCACCGTGGTGGAGCAACTTACCTTATTCAAATAGAATACTTTAAAATCGCGCGGCTAAGGCTTTATGCGAAGGCCAACTTTCAAAAACGCCAGTTTACTCAATATACGATTGTATGACTTCACCACCTATATAAGGGTGTCGCCAGAGAGGCGCTGGTAAGTATTCACCATGCTATGTGGTCACGTGGTACTTCGCGTTGTTCGAAATTTCTTGTCGCGCCCCGTTCGTTTCAACCGCGACATTTTTAACAAAAAATTAACGCTCAAAAAGCCAACTCAACATTGATCCCAATGCATATCGCGCGCTGTGCCACTTCAAAGGGCGGCCTACACGCAAGAGAGAAGCGCCCTACGGTAAGTTGGAGGAAGCGTCACCTGCGAAAGCCACGGGGGTCGGGCAGACTTGCAAAGGAGAGAGAGGAGCTGATTTTGGTTATGGGAGAGTGGGCCAGGGCTATACATGCATTTTCGCCATCTCTTAATTTGACAAAGGACGCGATTACGCGATTTGGGGATTTTGCTACATGAATGCAATACAGTGGGGGTAGCTTGGCTAAGCGATTGATTGGTTCTAAAAAATATTCCACCGTGGTGGAGCAACTTACCTTATTCAAATAGAATACTTTAAAATCGCGCGGCTAAGGCTTTATGCGAAGGCCAACTTTCAAAAACGCCAGTTTACTCAATATACGATTGTATGACTTCACCACCTATATAAGGGTGTCGCCAGAGAGGCGCTGGTAAGTATTCACCATGCTATGTGGTCACGTGGTACTTCGCGTTGTTCGAAATTTCTTGTCGCGCCCCGTTCGTTTCAACCGCGACATTTTTAACAAAAAATTAACGCTCAAAAAGCCAACTCAACATTGATCCCAATGCATATCGCGCGCTGTGCCACTTCAAAGGGCGGCCTACACGCAAGAGAGAAGCGCCCTACGGTAAGTTGGAGGAAGCGTCACCTGCGAAAGCCACGGGGGTCGGGCAGACTTGCAAAGGAGAGAGAGGAGCTGATTTTGGTTATGGGAGAGTGGGCCAGGGCTATACATGCATTTTCGCCATCTCTTAATTTGACAAAGGACGCGATTACGCGATTTGGGGATTTTGCTACATGAATGCAATACAGTGGGGGTAGCTTGGCTAAGCGATTGATTGGTTCTAAAAAATATTCCACCGTGGTGGAGCAACTTACCTTATTCAAATAGAATACTTTAAAATCGCGCGGCTAAGGCTTTATGCGAAGGCCAACTTTCAAAAACGCCAGTTTACTCAATATACGATTGTATGACTTCACCACCTATATAAGGGTGTCGCCAGAGAGGCGCTGGTAAGTATTCACCATGCTATGTGGTCACGTGGTACTTCGCGTTGTTCGAAATTTCTTGTCGCGCCCCGTTCGTTTCAACCGCGACATTTTTAACAAAAAATTAACGCTCAAAAAGCCAACTCAACATTGATCCCAATGCATATCGCGCGCTGTGCCACTTCAAAGGGCGGCCTACACGCAAGAGAGAAGCGCCCTACGGTAAGTTGGAGGAAGCGTCACCTGCGAAAGCCACGGGGGTCGGGCAGACTTGCAAAGGAGAGAGAGGAGCTGATTTTGGTTATGGGAGAGTGGGCCAGGGCTATACATGCATTTTCGCCATCTCTTAATTTGACAAAGGACGCGATTACGCGATTTGGGGATTTTGCTACATGAATGCAATACAGTGGGGGTAGCTTGGCTAAGCGATTGATTGGTTCTAAAAAATATTCCACCGTGGTGGAGCAACTTACCTTATTCAAATAGAATACTTTAAAATCGCGCGGCTAAGGCTTTATGCGAAGGCCAACTTTCAAAAACGCCAGTTTACTCAATATACGATTGTATGACTTCACCACCTATATAAGGGTGTCGCCAGAGAGGCGCTGGTAAGTATTCACCATGCTATGTGGTCACGTGGTACTTCGCGTTGTTCGAAATTTCTTGTCGCGCCCCGTTCGTTTCAACCGCGACATTTTTAACAAAAAATTAACGCTCAAAAAGCCAACTCAACATTGATCCCAATGCATATCGCGCGCTGTGCCACTTCAAAGGGCGGCCTACACGCAAGAGAGAAGCGCCCTACGGTAAGTTGGAGGAAGCGTCACCTGCGAAAGCCACGGGGGTCGGGCAGACTTGCAAAGGAGAGAGAGGAGCTGATTTTGGTTATGGGAGAGTGGGCCAGGGCTATACATGCATTTTCGCCATCTCTTAATTTGACAAAGGACGCGATTACGCGATTTGGGGATTTTGCTACATGAATGCAATACAGTGGGGGTAGCTTGGCTAAGCGATTGATTGGTTCTAAAAAATATTCCACCGTGGTGGAGCAACTTACCTTATTCAAATAGAATACTTTAAAATCGCGCGGCTAAGGCTTTATGCGAAGGCCAACTTTCAAAAACGCCAGTTTACTCAATATACGATTGTATGACTTCACCACCTATATAAGGGTGTCGCCAGAGAGGCGCTGGTAAGTATTCACCATGCTATGTGGTCACGTGGTACTTCGCGTTGTTCGAAATTTCTTGTCGCGCCCCGTTCGTTTCAACCGCGACATTTTTAACAAAAAATTAACGCTCAAAAAGCCAACTCAACATTGATCCCAATGCATATCGCGCGCTGTGCCACTTCAAAGGGCGGCCTACACGCAAGAGAGAAGCGCCCTACGGTAAGTTGGAGGAAGCGTCACCTGCGAAAGCCACGGGGGTCGGGCAGACTTGCAAAGGAGAGAGAGGAGCTGATTTTGGTTATGGGAGAGTGGGCCAGGGCTATACATGCATTTTCGCCATCTCTTAATTTGACAAAGGACGCGATTACGCGATTTGGGGATTTTGCTACATGAATGCAATACAGTGGGGGTAGCTTGGCTAAGCGATTGATTGGTTCTAAAAAATATTCCACCGTGGTGGAGCAACTTACCTTATTCAAATAGAATACTTTAAAATCGCGCGGCTAAGGCTTTATGCGAAGGCCAACTTTCAAAAACGCCAGTTTACTCAATATACGATTGTATGACTTCACCACCTATATAAGGGTGTCGCCAGAGAGGCGCTGGTAAGTATTCACCATGCTATGTGGTCACGTGGTACTTCGCGTTGTTCGAAATTTCTTGTCGCGCCCCGTTCGTTTCAACCGCGACATTTTTAACAAAAAATTAACGCTCAAAAAGCCAACTCAACATTGATCCCAATGCATATCGCGCGCTGTGCCACTTCAAAGGGCGGCCTACACGCAAGAGAGAAGCGCCCTACGGTAAGTTGGAGGAAGCGTCACCTGCGAAAGCCACGGGGGTCGGGCAGACTTGCAAAGGAGAGAGAGGAGCTGATTTTGGTTATGGGAGAGTGGGCCAGGGCTATACATGCATTTTCGCCATCTCTTAATTTGACAAAGGACGCGATTACGCGATTTGGGGATTTTGCTACATGAATGCAATACAGTGGGGGTAGCTTGGCTAAGCGATTGATTGGTTCTAAAAAATATTCCACCGTGGTGGAGCAACTTACCTTATTCAAATAGAATACTTTAAAATCGCGCGGCTAAGGCTTTATGCGAAGGCCAACTTTCAAAAACGCCAGTTTACTCAATATACGATTGTATGACTTCACCACCTATATAAGGGTGTCGCCAGAGAGGCGCTGGTAAGTATTCACCATGCTATGTGGTCACGTGGTACTTCGCGTTGTTCGAAATTTCTTGTCGCGCCCCGTTCGTTTCAACCGCGACATTTTTAACAAAAAATTAACGCTCAAAAAGCCAACTCAACATTGATCCCAATGCATATCGCGCGCTGTGCCACTTCAAAGGGCGGCCTACACGCAAGAGAGAAGCGCCCTACGGTAAGTTGGAGGAAGCGTCACCTGCGAAAGCCACGGGGGTCGGGCAGACTTGCAAAGGAGAGAGAGGAGCTGATTTTGGTTATGGGAGAGTGGGCCAGGGCTATACATGCATTTTCGCCATCTCTTAATTTGACAAAGGACGCGATTACGCGATTTGGGGATTTTGCTACATGAATGCAATACAGTGGGGGTAGCTTGGCTAAGCGATTGATTGGTTCTAAAAAATATTCCACCGTTTTTTTTTCTCTCTCTATGGGTTTATTTACATTAAACAAACGATAAACAAAGGCAATATAACAAAAACGAAAAATAAGAAAGACCAAAACAAAAGAAAGAATAATTTTTTATATAGTAGAAATGATAGAAATATGCTTCGATTTTGGAGCCGGTATATATGCAGGCTATTTAATTGGGAGTCTTTTTTAAGGTAGTTTGGACTTCGCGCGGTTTTAATGTGCTGTGTTACTTGTTACTAATAGCTAGGTTTTGGACTTATATTTGTAGTTGCGTTTTATATATATGTGTCGATGTTAAGCTCTTAGTTATAGGACTATGTTTTTAAGGGAATTTTACACGGTTGGGTGATTTGCAGTGGTATGCAGGTTGAGTTCTTATATTTATATGGACAACCATTGTTTTATATGCTACTACATCACGGTTGGGTGGTTAGCGGTATGTACGTTGATATGTTATATGTATACTATCAGGTAATACTTTTTGTGCCACTGCACTTTGAGCTATTTTAGTTCAAGTTGTTGTGAAAAGGTAAGATTTTCGGCGGCGGGGTTTGAACCCGCGGTCTCAGGACTTGATACCCGGTGACTTAGCAACTCGGCTATTCAGTTATTGTGAGGAGGCGGTGAAAAGAGCGTATACGAATGACTAGTTTTGAGTTAAGGGGCTGTTTAGGCTGGGCTAGCTGGAAGTCATCCGCGGTTTGCGGATAGACATTTGCGTAGGTTGCAAGGGTGGCGAAGAAAACAAAAGGCGAGGAAAACAAATGTTTTAATAAGTAATATAACATAAGGAAATTAAATCTATCTCTTGCCAAACCGACAAGGGACGGCAAAACATTAAGTAATGGTTAGGTATTCATCCGCATTTGGCGGAGGCTTAATATGCGTATTAAAGCAATAAATGGCTTTTAATAAACAGGATAGGTACAAAAAGGCACAGAATATATATAAAAAACAATGTAGAATTAAATCTGCCCCTTGCCTAACCGGCAAGGGGCGGCTAATGACTTTAGGAAATAAGTAAATAAGATATTTATTAAGTCACGTGATTTAGCCTCATGTGCTTATTCACAAAAGAGGTTTAGGCAGTGAAATTTTTAGGCTAGGTTTTTGGATGGTTGTGTATATTAGTAAAGGGTTATGACTTATAGAGCGGTTTATGGTAAGAAGATTATGATAAGTATTATCCAGTAGAGACGGTGACGTCACATTGTTTATACACATTACAGTCACTAGGCAACAGCCAGCTGTGTTTTGTTATTGTTATTGTTTTGGTTATATCAGCTGACCATTGCCTAGTGACGGCGGTTACATTTCAGGGAAAAAGAAGAACATAGGAAGTAAGCATGTGAAATAATAATAGCAGATGTAACAAAAAGAAAAGAGTATGGTTTAAAAGTTGTCAAATAATTTTTAAAAGTGGATTATTTCACCCAAGACTTATTTCTATGGATTATTATGTGGATCAAGAGTTTTAAGCAAAATTTAGAGGTATGTTAAATTAAAATTCATTGTTTTAACGAAATATACATTTGTTATATAATCACAAAGCAATTTAAAATATAGTTTTTAACAAGAAGAAAAAATTTTTTGATAGGAATTGGGACAAAGGTCAAGTTTCGGACTCTCTGGTTATCGAGTAGAGGCTGATCATTAAGATACAGGTATTAATATATTATGGTTATTATTATTTTTTTGAAAATTTAGCAATTGCAGTGTTAATAGTAAATGAAGTAACAGTAGAAATAATTATTTAATCGACAAAGATATACATATTAAAATATTATAAGATTTTCGCTGCCGCTGTTAAGTTCCGAAGAAGTGTCAAGGTTGTAGAAACTGACCAGTCGCTCTGGTGACAAAATGCTCGCGAAGGATTTAAATTTGGTTCTGATTTTCCAGTATGTTTTATTGATAAATTTCGTTTGATCCCATATATAATCGTTTTCGAGATCTTGTTTTTGTTTTGCTTTAATTAGGGTAGTTTTAAAAATATTTGCTAGTTTTATTATAAAAGGGTGAGTGTTACCTTGGGCTGGGCAGTTGTATCGTAGAATGGACGTGGATAGTTCTTCAGTACAGCCTCTGTCCTCGAGGATGAATGCCTCGAGTCTTCGGGCCAATTGTTTAACTACTGGACAATGCTCTATCATATGTGTTATGGTGTCTTCCTCATCTCTGCAAAGCTTGCAGTGCAGTTTGAATACCCTGCCCGTTTCGTTTTGGAAAATTTGGCGGTTCATTTTGAACTTACCCCAAAAATAGCCTTTTTGTGCTATCCGATAATTGATTTCCCGTTCCGAATTGGTGTGAAAATATTTAACGTTATTGTTCTTTAAGAGAATGGTATTCCAACTGCATTGCGAGTCCTGCAGAGGGAGGGTGGTTGGAATATATTTATTTTTAACTATTTCTTTATATAGATGCTTTTGTTTTGCTGTTTCCCAGTCAAAGCTGTTTGCAGTTTGGCTGTTGATGATGTTATGATTATATATTTTGTTGATCCATTCTGGCCTTGTTTGTAAATTTTTTGGATAAGATTGGTTATATAATTTGGGGTTTATTGATTTAGCTTTGAATCCAAGGTGGTATCTGACCCATGAGTGCCAGAAGTCGGAGATGGTGTCCAAATTTTTATAATCTTTGAGCTGCTCGAGTTGAGCAGCTTCTATTTTAGCTCCGACATCTGGCACCCATAGGCCGCCTTCTTTTACCGGTGCGATTATTTTTTTCCTCGCTACGGGTTCCATGGAGAGTGGAAACCACAAAAAGCCAAAAATGAGGGTTTGAAATTGTTTAATGTATTTTTGCCTCATCGTTAGAATTCTAGCTGTAAAGATAATTTGGGACATGATGAGGGCTTGTATCAAGTTTATTTTACCAAAGACCGAAAGGTTTCTATATTTGTGAATTTGGATTATGTTTTTAATTTTATCAATTTTTTTTGGCCAGTTTAGCTTTTCGTGGTCTCCACTCTCCCCGTAGCAGATTCCCAGTATTTTACATTCGGTTTTTACATATTCTGGGTATACAGTGGTAACTCTATGTTTCAGGTCCTTGTTAAAAGCAATTATTTCCGTTTTTTCGACGTTGAGTTTTTGTCCGCTTATTGTTTCATATTGTTTCAAGTTTAATAAAATTTGATTAATCGATTCTACGTTGGTGGTAAAAAAAGTGCAGTCGTCTGCATACTGTTCCAGTTTGATTTCAGTTTTTCCAAATTTTGGTCCATTGATTTTAGGGTTGTTTTTTATTATGTGGGCTAGTACGTCGGCACTGGCTATAAAGAGTAGCATCGACAGGGAGCATCCCTGTCGTATGCCTCTTTTGATTTGAATTTCGTTGCCAAGTTTCCCGTTGATAAGTATTTGGCTGGTGATATTTTTGTAGATGATTTTTATCCAGTTTATCAGGTAGTTGGGTGTGCCGTACTTCTCCAAGACCCTGATCGCGAAGCCAATGTCGACGCGGTCAAAGGCCTTGGAGAAGTCGGTGAGAACTAAAGCAAGCGGTTGTGCGTGTGATTTAGCATATTGTGATGCGGCTTTGATGTTATAGTGTATGTGTTGTATTGATCTGTTTTTTAGGCCGCATTTTTGATTTAGTGAGATTTTTTGATCTAGGTGTTGTGTAAGTCTGTTTGTGAGTGTTTTAGTGATAATTTTGTAATCTGTGTTGAGAAGAGAGATTGGTCTCCAGTTTTTTATTTGATTTTTATCTCCTTTTTTTGGTATTAATTTAACGACGGCCTTTCTCATGGACTTTGGCATTACATTTTGTAGGTAAATATTATTCACTAATTCTGTCAAGTCCAGTTTTAGTTGGGGCCAAAAGGTTATATAGAATTCTACCGGTAGGCCGTCGCAACCTGGAGACGAACCTCTGTTCATTTTGTTTATTGCTTGCTTTAGTTCTCGGGTGGTTATAAATAGTTGAGTTTTTGATGTGGGGGATGTTCTAATTGTTTTCAGGATTTTCTTTTGTTTTTTACGTTTTACTGTGGGGTTTTGTCCCCACAGTTCGTCGTAAAAGGTGTGGATTATGGTTTCAATTTTTTGTGGGTTTGTTGTTGGGTTTTGATTTATCGGGTCGGTTAATTTGTGGATGCCGGTGTTGGTATTTCGGGTTTTCTCTTTTAAATAGAATTGGGTATTAGGTATTTCGTCATTTTCAAAGTTTATGATTTTGGCTCGTTTTTTGGCTCCTTCCAGGATATTGTTTTCGTAGTCTTTGATTTTTTGTTTTGTTTCTAGGTATGTTTTGTTTGTTTGTAATTGCTGAGGGTCTATTTTTTCCATTAATGATTTTAAAGTTTGGGCGTATACTCGTTGTTGTTTTTCTTGTTGTTTTTTAAAATTGATGGAGAATGTTTTGGATTTTTTCCGAATTGATGATTTAAGATCTTCCCACCAATTTGATATGTGATGGTAGTCACATTTTTTTGTTTGCCAATGCGCCAAATGTTCCCTTATTAAAGTTTTGTATTCCTCATTCTCCATCAATTGACAGTTCAATTTCCATATGCCTTTTCCCCATTTGGTCTGGGAGTTAAGTTTGATTTTAATAAAAGGGGATTGGGAATGGTCCGAAAAGGCATATGGAAAGTGCCCTGCTTGGTTGATCCAGGATGACAGGCTCTTGGTGTGGTAGATCCTGTCAATCCTGGATGCGGCTTTCCGTGCTATATACGTGTATGTTTTTTTGTGGGGGTAGAATAGTCGAAAGGAGTCAACTAAATCAAGTTGACTCCTCTCGACTATCCACCTCCTGGTTGCGATGTTTTGCCGTTGCCTGGTTGCGGTGTTGTCCTTGGGGTATTCAGTAAAATTGAAATCCCCAAGGACGATATGGTTATGACTATATTTATGGTTATGGCTATGTTTACGGTTATGGTTATGATTATGTTTATGGGGCTGCTTGATATCGTCTAGGACGGTGTCAAGCATCTCAAAGCGGGTTTTGACTTTTATTGAGCCTTCCCCAGACGGCAGATATAGATTATATATATTTATTTGTTCGTTTTCTTGTTTGTCGTCTGGGGACCATTCTATTGTTATTTGTTGGATTCTATCCGGGATGATTATTTTATGTTTTATACTATGTTTATTTAATTTGCCGAGGAAGGAGCCGTTGACTAAAAAAGCCGTGCCGGCGAAATTTAGATTAGAGTTAGTAGTGTTAGGATAGAAGATTATATTATGTTTATTTAGGATTGCATTAAATTTGGTAATATTAAAGTTATGAGTTTCCTGTATACCCAGAATATGTATATTGTTTAGATTTACAAATGATAGAACACTGTCCAGTTTCTTACTTAATGAATTTACGTTGACAGAGGCTATCCTGATTTCGCCATCCACGTCCATTCCGTCCGGTGAGAGGGATCACTGTGGAGAAAATGAGTATGATGAGCGACTGGCCAAGGAGGAAGAATTATACATGAAATAAAAACTACGATTACGGTTATGATTATAATTACAGTTACGTTTACGATTATGATATGCTTTGTTATGGAATTGGTGTTCGTGTGAATGTGTGTGATGCCTAGCTTGGTCAGCATCCTTTCTTTTTCTTTCTGTTTTTTCTTTTTTGGCGTTGGGGTGGGGTTCCGTCGGTTGGGGTGTCGGTGGTGCTGAGTGTTCTTTTGTTACTGCTAGGGTCATGGCCTTCAGATTCAGTGCTTTCAGATTCGTCGGAGCTGGGAGCTTCTTGCTGGAATTTGGAGATTAGATTTGAAACTAGTGTTGGGCTTGGGATTATGATCCGCGGGGATTGGATATCAGTGGACGACAGGGGGTGGTGGGTGGGGGTGTGATAGGTGGAGTTAACGGATTGATTTTGTATGATTGCATGGGAGGTTGAAGGGCGTTGGGGTCGGGGAGGTGGGGAGTTTTGGGCAGGGGGTGGAGGTGGGGGAGAGAGGGTGCTGCGGGAAGGGGACAGGTGATTGGGTTGCGAGGTGTGTAGCTGGTCTGGTTTGGGTTCATCAGGTTTGTTTGCTTGGTTGTGGTTGTTTTCTTTGTCAGAATTGCTGGATTGGTTTTCATCGATTACGAGGTTAGAGTTGTTGTTGTCGGATAGGTCGGAGGGTACGTCATCTTGCCTTAGGCTTTCAGAGGATTGGTTAGGATTTTTATTTGGTTTGTTTGCTGCATTTTGGTTTGTAATAGCTGGGAATTCTTCATTGTATTTTTCTTGGTTGGTGATTTCTTCTGGATTTTTGTTGGTTGTCGCAGAGGATGACGTACCCTCTTGGCTTTTGTTTGGTTGGTTTGCGTTATTTTTTTGTGGACACTGGTTGGACCAGTGTCCCCTTTGGCGGCAGAATCGGCAGTTCGGGCCGAATGATTCGCCTGGTTTTATCACCTGTATGCGGTTTTGAAAGATTGAAATTTCAGTTGGGATATTTGAGATTATTGGTTCTTCTAGGCTGAGGTTGACGTAACCGTTTCGGATTTCTGGGTGGTTTCTGTGAGATAACCATTGGTGATTTTTATATTTTCCCCAGCTTAGCTTGCTGGGGAGGGCTTCTAATCGGTCGTCGGGTAGTTCAAATGGGACGGGGAAGAGGGTTATACGGTATAGGGGTTTGGAGGGGGTAAAGGATTGGAGGAGGATTTGGGTGCCGTCCACCTCAATCCTCTCCCCGCGGATGTATTTTTCGTGTAGTTGGTTTCTAATGTGTTGTTGCTGGTTTTTGAAGGTAATTGTAAAGATTTTTTTTTCCCTGTTCAGAGTTCGAATGCCAATAATTGATGTTTTATAGTGGTGCAATGGTTGACGTTCTTGGATTAAATTGAAAAAGTTTTCCAGGGTGAATGGTCCGGTGGTCGAGACTTGAATGTTGATCGTATGATCCTGGCATAGCGTAGAGGTCGCCATGCTGACCAAGCTAGGAGTGTATTTTATGTATATTTTGCTGTGATGTTGCGATTATTTTTTGGTGTTATATTCAATAAATACAAAAATGGGTTAATTTTCAAGGGTGTTTTTGTGTTTTACACGATTTGCATATAGTTTTACAGAGCACGAATAGGGTGTTGTTATTTAAATAAGTGTATAAATATTAAGAGTTATGAAAATATATAAATATATATATATATATTAGATTATATAAATCAATTTGAAGTTTTCTGATAGAAAATGGCGGACTTATGGTCCCACCAATAAGTTAAAGTTGTGACAAAAATGGCGGCAAAGCAGAAACAAAATGGCGGCCATACAAAATGGCGGACAATTTTACCAAGTAGGGAAGTTAACAAGGTTAGTTAATAGCCTCTTCGCTCTTCCGCCAGTAGGAGCCCGAGGACCTCCGTCAGTCAAGCCGATGACGTCGGCAAGACTGACAGGGGGTCCAACTAGTGCTACCACCAACAAACGGAAAAAAAGGCTATTACTGTTTAAAGTTACAATATTATGCTGGCTGTTTTTAAACATAAACACAAAAGTCTGCACACTAAATAAACTGCAAACACCCTGAAACACAAGGCTGCTGCAGCCGAACTAAAATTGTAAACTCCACAAATGAAAAAAGACGGATGGAAAAAATTGGAAAAAAATGGAAAAAATGGAAATAACGAAAAAAAAGCAAAAAGCAGCGGGCAGCGCGATTCCGTTTGAATCGGGTATTTGCTATAGTCCAACACGTGGAGCAATTTACCTTATTCAAATAGAATACTTTAAAATCGCGCGGCTAAGGCTTTATGCGAAGGCCAACTTTCAAAAACGCCAGTTTACTCAATATACGATTGTATGACTTCACCACCTATATAAGGGTGTCGCCAGAGAGGCGCTGGTAAGTATTCACCATGCTATGTGGTCACGTGGTACTTCGCGTTGTTCGAAATTTCTTGTCGCGCCCCGTTCGTTTCAACCGCGACATTTTTAACAAAAAATTAACGCTCAAAAAGCCAACTCAACATTGATCCCAATGCATATCGCGCGCTGTGCCACTTCAAAGGGCGGCCTACACGCAAGAGAGAAGCGCCCTACGGTAAGTTGGAGGAAGCGTCACCTGCGAAAGCCACGGGGGTCGGGCAGACTTGCAAAGGAGAGAGAGGAGCTGATTTTGGTTATGGGAGAGTGGGCCAGGGCTATACATGCATTTTCGCCATCTCTTAATTTGACAAAGGACGCGATTACGCGATTTGGGGATTTTGCTACATGAATGCAATACAGTGGGGGTAGCTTGGCTAAGCGATTGATTGGTTCTAAAAAATATTCCACCGTGGTGGAGCAACTTACCTTATTCAAATAGAATACTTTAAAATCGCGCGGCTAAGGCTTTATGCGAAGGCCAACTTTCAAAAACGCCAGTTTACTCAATATACGATTGTATGACTTCACCACCTATATAAGGGTGTCGCCAGAGAGGCGCTGGTAAGTATTCACCATGCTATGTGGTCACGTGGTACTTCGCGTTGTTCGAAATTTCTTGTCGCGCCCCGTTCGTTTCAACCGCGACATTTTTAACAAAAAATTAACGCTCAAAAAGCCAACTCAACATTGATCCCAATGCATATCGCGCGCTGTGCCACTTCAAAGGGCGGCCTACACGCAAGAGAGAAGCGCCCTACGGTAAGTTGGAGGAAGCGTCACCTGCGAAAGCCACGGGGGTCGGGCAGACTTGCAAAGGAGAGAGAGGAGCTGATTTTGGTTATGGGAGAGTGGGCCAGGGCTATACATGCATTTTCGCCATCTCTTAATTTGACAAAGGACGCGATTACGCGATTTGGGGATTTTGCTACATGAATGCAATACAGTGGGGGTAGCTTGGCTAAGCGATTGATTGGTTCTAAAAAATATTCCACCGTGGTGGAGCAACTTACCTTATTCAAATAGAATACTTTAAAATCGCGCGGCTAAGGCTTTATGCGAAGGCCAACTTTCAAAAACGCCAGTTTACTCAATATACGATTGTATGACTTCACCACCTATATAAGGGTGTCGCCAGAGAGGCGCTGGTAAGTATTCACCATGCTATGTGGTCACGTGGTACTTCGCGTTGTTCGAAATTTCTTGTCGCGCCCCGTTCGTTTCAACCGCGACATTTTTAACAAAAAATTAACGCTCAAAAAGCCAACTCAACATTGATCCCAATGCATATCGCGCGCTGTGCCACTTCAAAGGGCGGCCTACACGCAAGAGAGAAGCGCCCTACGGTAAGTTGGAGGAAGCGTCACCTGCGAAAGCCACGGGGGTCGGGCAGACTTGCAAAGGAGAGAGAGGAGCTGATTTTGGTTATGGGAGAGTGGGCCAGGGCTATACATGCATTTTCGCCATCTCTTAATTTGACAAAGGACGCGATTACGCGATTTGGGGATTTTGCTACATGAATGCAATACAGTGGGGGTAGCTTGGCTAAGCGATTGATTGGTTCTAAAAAATATTCCACCGTGGTGGAGCAACTTACCTTATTCAAATAGAATACTTTAAAATCGCGCGGCTAAGGCTTTATGCGAAGGCCAACTTTCAAAAACGCCAGTTTACTCAATATACGATTGTATGACTTCACCACCTATATAAGGGTGTCGCCAGAGAGGCGCTGGTAAGTATTCACCATGCTATGTGGTCACGTGGTACTTCGCGTTGTTCGAAATTTCTTGTCGCGCCCCGTTCGTTTCAACCGCGACATTTTTAACAAAAAATTAACGCTCAAAAAGCCAACTCAACATTGATCCCAATGCATATCGCGCGCTGTGCCACTTCAAAGGGCGGCCTACACGCAAGAGAGAAGCGCCCTACGGTAAGTTGGAGGAAGCGTCACCTGCGAAAGCCACGGGGGTCGGGCAGACTTGCAAAGGAGAGAGAGGAGCTGATTTTGGTTATGGGAGAGTGGGCCAGGGCTATACATGCATTTTCGCCATCTCTTAATTTGACAAAGGACGCGATTACGCGATTTGGGGATTTTGCTACATGAATGCAATACAGTGGGGGTAGCTTGGCTAAGCGATTGATTGGTTCTAAAAAATATTCCACCGTGGTGGAGCAACTTACCTTATTCAAATAGAATACTTTAAAATCGCGCGGCTAAGGCTTTATGCGAAGGCCAACTTTCAAAAACGCCAGTTTACTCAATATACGATTGTATGACTTCACCACCTATATAAGGGTGTCGCCAGAGAGGCGCTGGTAAGTATTCACCATGCTATGTGGTCACGTGGTACTTCGCGTTGTTCGAAATTTCTTGTCGCGCCCCGTTCGTTTCAACCGCGACATTTTTAACAAAAAATTAACGCTCAAAAAGCCAACTCAACATTGATCCCAATGCATATCGCGCGCTGTGCCACTTCAAAGGGCGGCCTACACGCAAGAGAGAAGCGCCCTACGGTAAGTTGGAGGAAGCGTCACCTGCGAAAGCCACGGGGGTCGGGCAGACTTGCAAAGGAGAGAGAGGAGCTGATTTTGGTTATGGGAGAGTGGGCCAGGGCTATACATGCATTTTCGCCATCTCTTAATTTGACAAAGGACGCGATTACGCGATTTGGGGATTTTGCTACATGAATGCAATACAGTGGGGGTAGCTTGGCTAAGCGATTGATTGGTTCTAAAAAATATTCCACCGTGGTGGAGCAACTTACCTTATTCAAATAGAATACTTTAAAATCGCGCGGCTAAGGCTTTATGCGAAGGCCAACTTTCAAAAACGCCAGTTTACTCAATATACGATTGTATGACTTCACCACCTATATAAGGGTGTCGCCAGAGAGGCGCTGGTAAGTATTCACCATGCTATGTGGTCACGTGGTACTTCGCGTTGTTCGAAATTTCTTGTCGCGCCCCGTTCGTTTCAACCGCGACATTTTTAACAAAAAATTAACGCTCAAAAAGCCAACTCAACATTGATCCCAATGCATATCGCGCGCTGTGCCACTTCAAAGGGCGGCCTACACGCAAGAGAGAAGCGCCCTACGGTAAGTTGGAGGAAGCGTCACCTGCGAAAGCCACGGGGGTCGGGCAGACTTGCAAAGGAGAGAGAGGAGCTGATTTTGGTTATGGGAGAGTGGGCCAGGGCTATACATGCATTTTCGCCATCTCTTAATTTGACAAAGGACGCGATTACGCGATTTGGGGATTTTGCTACATGAATGCAATACAGTGGGGGTAGCTTGGCTAAGCGATTGATTGGTTCTAAAAAATATTCCACCGTGGTGGAGCAACTTACCTTATTCAAATAGAATACTTTAAAATCGCGCGGCTAAGGCTTTATGCGAAGGCCAACTTTCAAAAACGCCAGTTTACTCAATATACGATTGTATGACTTCACCACCTATATAAGGGTGTCGCCAGAGAGGCGCTGGTAAGTATTCACCATGCTATGTGGTCACGTGGTACTTCGCGTTGTTCGAAATTTCTTGTCGCGCCCCGTTCGTTTCAACCGCGACATTTTTAACAAAAAATTAACGCTCAAAAAGCCAACTCAACATTGATCCCAATGCATATCGCGCGCTGTGCCACTTCAAAGGGCGGCCTACACGCAAGAGAGAAGCGCCCTACGGTAAGTTGGAGGAAGCGTCACCTGCGAAAGCCACGGGGGTCGGGCAGACTTGCAAAGGAGAGAGAGGAGCTGATTTTGGTTATGGGAGAGTGGGCCAGGGCTATACATGCATTTTCGCCATCTCTTAATTTGACAAAGGACGCGATTACGCGATTTGGGGATTTTGCTACATGAATGCAATACAGTGGGGGTAGCTTGGCTAAGCGATTGATTGGTTCTAAAAAATATTCCACCGTGGTGGAGCAACTTACCTTATTCAAATAGAATACTTTAAAATCGCGCGGCTAAGGCTTTATGCGAAGGCCAACTTTCAAAAACGCCAGTTTACTCAATATACGATTGTATGACTTCACCACCTATATAAGGGTGTCGCCAGAGAGGCGCTGGTAAGTATTCACCATGCTATGTGGTCACGTGGTACTTCGCGTTGTTCGAAATTTCTTGTCGCGCCCCGTTCGTTTCAACCGCGACATTTTTAACAAAAAATTAACGCTCAAAAAGCCAACTCAACATTGATCCCAATGCATATCGCGCGCTGTGCCACTTCAAAGGGCGGCCTACACGCAAGAGAGAAGCGCCCTACGGTAAGTTGGAGGAAGCGTCACCTGCGAAAGCCACGGGGGTCGGGCAGACTTGCAAAGGAGAGAGAGGAGCTGATTTTGGTTATGGGAGAGTGGGCCAGGGCTATACATGCATTTTCGCCATCTCTTAATTTGACAAAGGACGCGATTACGCGATTTGGGGATTTTGCTACATGAATGCAATACAGTGGGGGTAGCTTGGCTAAGCGATTGATTGGTTCTAAAAAATATTCCACCGTGGTGGAGCAACTTACCTTATTCAAATAGAATACTTTAAAATCGCGCGGCTAAGGCTTTATGCGAAGGCCAACTTTCAAAAACGCCAGTTTACTCAATATACGATTGTATGACTTCACCACCTATATAAGGGTGTCGCCAGAGAGGCGCTGGTAAGTATTCACCATGCTATGTGGTCACGTGGTACTTCGCGTTGTTCGAAATTTCTTGTCGCGCCCCGTTCGTTTCAACCGCGACATTTTTAACAAAAAATTAACGCTCAAAAAGCCAACTCAACATTGATCCCAATGCATATCGCGCGCTGTGCCACTTCAAAGGGCGGCCTACACGCAAGAGAGAAGCGCCCTACGGTAAGTTGGAGGAAGCGTCACCTGCGAAAGCCACGGGGGTCGGGCAGACTTGCAAAGGAGAGAGAGGAGCTGATTTTGGTTATGGGAGAGTGGGCCAGGGCTATACATGCATTTTCGCCATCTCTTAATTTGACAAAGGACGCGATTACGCGATTTGGGGATTTTGCTACATGAATGCAATACAGTGGGGGTAGCTTGGCTAAGCGATTGATTGGTTCTAAAAAATATTCCACCGTGGTGGAGCAACTTACCTTATTCAAATAGAATACTTTAAAATCGCGCGGCTAAGGCTTTATGCGAAGGCCAACTTTCAAAAACGCCAGTTTACTCAATATACGATTGTATGACTTCACCACCTATATAAGGGTGTCGCCAGAGAGGCGCTGGTAAGTATTCACCATGCTATGTGGTCACGTGGTACTTCGCGTTGTTCGAAATTTCTTGTCGCGCCCCGTTCGTTTCAACCGCGACATTTTTAACAAAAAATTAACGCTCAAAAAGCCAACTCAACATTGATCCCAATGCATATCGCGCGCTGTGCCACTTCAAAGGGCGGCCTACACGCAAGAGAGAAGCGCCCTACGGTAAGTTGGAGGAAGCGTCACCTGCGAAAGCCACGGGGGTCGGGCAGACTTGCAAAGGAGAGAGAGGAGCTGATTTTGGTTATGGGAGAGTGGGCCAGGGCTATACATGCATTTTCGCCATCTCTTAATTTGACAAAGGACGCGATTACGCGATTTGGGGATTTTGCTACATGAATGCAATACAGTGGGGGTAGCTTGGCTAAGCGATTGATTGGTTCTAAAAAATATTCCACCGTGGTGGAGCAACTTACCTTATTCAAATAGAATACTTTAAAATCGCGCGGCTAAGGCTTTATGCGAAGGCCAACTTTCAAAAACGCCAGTTTACTCAATATACGATTGTATGACTTCACCACCTATATAAGGGTGTCGCCAGAGAGGCGCTGGTAAGTATTCACCATGCTATGTGGTCACGTGGTACTTCGCGTTGTTCGAAATTTCTTGTCGCGCCCCGTTCGTTTCAACCGCGACATTTTTAACAAAAAATTAACGCTCAAAAAGCCAACTCAACATTGATCCCAATGCATATCGCGCGCTGTGCCACTTCAAAGGGCGGCCTACACGCAAGAGAGAAGCGCCCTACGGTAAGTTGGAGGAAGCGTCACCTGCGAAAGCCACGGGGGTCGGGCAGACTTGCAAAGGAGAGAGAGGAGCTGATTTTGGTTATGGGAGAGTGGGCCAGGGCTATACATGCATTTTCGCCATCTCTTAATTTGACAAAGGACGCGATTACGCGATTTGGGGATTTTGCTACATGAATGCAATACAGTGGGGGTAGCTTGGCTAAGCGATTGATTGGTTCTAAAAAATATTCCACCGTGGTGGAGCAACTTACCTTATTCAAATAGAATACTTTAAAATCGCGCGGCTAAGGCTTTATGCGAAGGCCAACTTTCAAAAACGCCAGTTTACTCAATATACGATTGTATGACTTCACCACCTATATAAGGGTGTCGCCAGAGAGGCGCTGGTAAGTATTCACCATGCTATGTGGTCACGTGGTACTTCGCGTTGTTCGAAATTTCTTGTCGCGCCCCGTTCGTTTCAACCGCGACATTTTTAACAAAAAATTAACGCTCAAAAAGCCAACTCAACATTGATCCCAATGCATATCGCGCGCTGTGCCACTTCAAAGGGCGGCCTACACGCAAGAGAGAAGCGCCCTACGGTAAGTTGGAGGAAGCGTCACCTGCGAAAGCCACGGGGGTCGGGCAGACTTGCAAAGGAGAGAGAGGAGCTGATTTTGGTTATGGGAGAGTGGGCCAGGGCTATACATGCATTTTCGCCATCTCTTAATTTGACAAAGGACGCGATTACGCGATTTGGGGATTTTGCTACATGAATGCAATACAGTGGGGGTAGCTTGGCTAAGCGATTGATTGGTTCTAAAAAATATTCCACCGTGGTGGAGCAACTTACCTTATTCAAATAGAATACTTTAAAATCGCGCGGCTAAGGCTTTATGCGAAGGCCAACTTTCAAAAACGCCAGTTTACTCAATATACGATTGTATGACTTCACCACCTATATAAGGGTGTCGCCAGAGAGGCGCTGGTAAGTATTCACCATGCTATGTGGTCACGTGGTACTTCGCGTTGTTCGAAATTTCTTGTCGCGCCCCGTTCGTTTCAACCGCGACATTTTTAACAAAAAATTAACGCTCAAAAAGCCAACTCAACATTGATCCCAATGCATATCGCGCGCTGTGCCACTTCAAAGGGCGGCCTACACGCAAGAGAGAAGCGCCCTACGGTAAGTTGGAGGAAGCGTCACCTGCGAAAGCCACGGGGGTCGGGCAGACTTGCAAAGGAGAGAGAGGAGCTGATTTTGGTTATGGGAGAGTGGGCCAGGGCTATACATGCATTTTCGCCATCTCTTAATTTGACAAAGGACGCGATTACGCGATTTGGGGATTTTGCTACATGAATGCAATACAGTGGGGGTAGCTTGGCTAAGCGATTGATTGGTTCTAAAAAATATTCCACCGTGGTGGAGCAACTTACCTTATTCAAATAGAATACTTTAAAATCGCGCGGCTAAGGCTTTATGCGAAGGCCAACTTTCAAAAACGCCAGTTTACTCAATATACGATTGTATGACTTCACCACCTATATAAGGGTGTCGCCAGAGAGGCGCTGGTAAGTATTCACCATGCTATGTGGTCACGTGGTACTTCGCGTTGTTCGAAATTTCTTGTCGCGCCCCGTTCGTTTCAACCGCGACATTTTTAACAAAAAATTAACGCTCAAAAAGCCAACTCAACATTGATCCCAATGCATATCGCGCGCTGTGCCACTTCAAAGGGCGGCCTACACGCAAGAGAGAAGCGCCCTACGGTAAGTTGGAGGAAGCGTCACCTGCGAAAGCCACGGGGGTCGGGCAGACTTGCAAAGGAGAGAGAGGAGCTGATTTTGGTTATGGGAGAGTGGGCCAGGGCTATACATGCATTTTCGCCATCTCTTAATTTGACAAAGGACGCGATTACGCGATTTGGGGATTTTGCTACATGAATGCAATACAGTGGGGGTAGCTTGGCTAAGCGATTGATTGGTTCTAAAAAATATTCCACCGTGGTGGAGCAACTTACCTTATTCAAATAGAATACTTTAAAATCGCGCGGCTAAGGCTTTATGCGAAGGCCAACTTTCAAAAACGCCAGTTTACTCAATATACGATTGTATGACTTCACCACCTATATAAGGGTGTCGCCAGAGAGGCGCTGGTAAGTATTCACCATGCTATGTGGTCACGTGGTACTTCGCGTTGTTCGAAATTTCTTGTCGCGCCCCGTTCGTTTCAACCGCGACATTTTTAACAAAAAATTAACGCTCAAAAAGCCAACTCAACATTGATCCCAATGCATATCGCGCGCTGTGCCACTTCAAAGGGCGGCCTACACGCAAGAGAGAAGCGCCCTACGGTAAGTTGGAGGAAGCGTCACCTGCGAAAGCCACGGGGGTCGGGCAGACTTGCAAAGGAGAGAGAGGAGCTGATTTTGGTTATGGGAGAGTGGGCCAGGGCTATACATGCATTTTCGCCATCTCTTAATTTGACAAAGGACGCGATTACGCGATTTGGGGATTTTGCTACATGAATGCAATACAGTGGGGGTAGCTTGGCTAAGCGATTGATTGGTTCTAAAAAATATTCCACCGTGGTGGAGCAACTTACCTTATTCAAATAGAATACTTTAAAATCGCGCGGCTAAGGCTTTATGCGAAGGCCAACTTTCAAAAACGCCAGTTTACTCAATATACGATTGTATGACTTCACCACCTATATAAGGGTGTCGCCAGAGAGGCGCTGGTAAGTATTCACCATGCTATGTGGTCACGTGGTACTTCGCGTTGTTCGAAATTTCTTGTCGCGCCCCGTTCGTTTCAACCGCGACATTTTTAACAAAAAATTAACGCTCAAAAAGCCAACTCAACATTGATCCCAATGCATATCGCGCGCTGTGCCACTTCAAAGGGCGGCCTACACGCAAGAGAGAAGCGCCCTACGGTAAGTTGGAGGAAGCGTCACCTGCGAAAGCCACGGGGGTCGGGCAGACTTGCAAAGGAGAGAGAGGAGCTGATTTTGGTTATGGGAGAGTGGGCCAGGGCTATACATGCATTTTCGCCATCTCTTAATTTGACAAAGGACGCGATTACGCGATTTGGGGATTTTGCTACATGAATGCAATACAGTGGGGGTAGCTTGGCTAAGCGATTGATTGGTTCTAAAAAATATTCCACCGTGGTGGAGCAACTTACCTTATTCAAATAGAATACTTTAAAATCGCGCGGCTAAGGCTTTATGCGAAGGCCAACTTTCAAAAACGCCAGTTTACTCAATATACGATTGTATGACTTCACCACCTATATAAGGGTGTCGCCAGAGAGGCGCTGGTAAGTATTCACCATGCTATGTGGTCACGTGGTACTTCGCGTTGTTCGAAATTTCTTGTCGCGCCCCGTTCGTTTCAACCGCGACATTTTTAACAAAAAATTAACGCTCAAAAAGCCAACTCAACATTGATCCCAATGCATATCGCGCGCTGTGCCACTTCAAAGGGCGGCCTACACGCAAGAGAGAAGCGCCCTACGGTAAGTTGGAGGAAGCGTCACCTGCGAAAGCCACGGGGGTCGGGCAGACTTGCAAAGGAGAGAGAGGAGCTGATTTTGGTTATGGGAGAGTGGGCCAGGGCTATACATGCATTTTCGCCATCTCTTAATTTGACAAAGGACGCGATTACGCGATTTGGGGATTTTGCTACATGAATGCAATACAGTGGGGGTAGCTTGGCTAAGCGATTGATTGGTTCTAAAAAATATTCCACCGTGGTGGAGCAACTTACCTTATTCAAATAGAATACTTTAAAATCGCGCGGCTAAGGCTTTATGCGAAGGCCAACTTTCAAAAACGCCAGTTTACTCAATATACGATTGTATGACTTCACCACCTATATAAGGGTGTCGCCAGAGAGGCGCTGGTAAGTATTCACCATGCTATGTGGTCACGTGGTACTTCGCGTTGTTCGAAATTTCTTGTCGCGCCCCGTTCGTTTCAACCGCGACATT